>NC_137954.1:23685656-24412322 GCF_963924665.1 Micromys minutus | reverse complement strand
GATTTGACAAATAAGCAATTTAAGCATACCTAGAACCCACAGTGATAGGGAAGTGGTCATTAAAAGTTTTCCAGTTAAAAAAGCCCAGAGCCTGATGATTTTGGGGCAGAGTGATACCATCAAGGAAGAGTTAATGCTAATACTCAAGTTATTGCACAAAACAAAAACAGAAGGGACCTTGCCAGATTTATTTTATAAGGCCACAGTTACCCTGATACCCAAACCTACATAAAGACCCAACAAAGAAAGAGAATTACAAACCAATTTCTGTGTTAGATGCAAAAATACTCAATAAAATACTCGCAAATCAAATTCAAGAACACATAAAAAAGATCATTTCCCATGATGAAGTAGGCAGCATATATAAACTGATAAATGTAATCTACCACATAAGCATACTGAAAGACAAAATCAAACCATACAATTTTCTCCTTAGATACATTAGATGAAAGGGCCTTTAACAAAATCCAACACCTTTTTATGATAAAAGTCCTAGAGAGATTAGAGATACAAGGTATGAATCTCAACAAAACAAAGGCAGTTTATAGCAAGTCCATAGCCAACATCAACTTAAATGAAGAGAAACTCAAAGCAATTCCAGTAAAACCAGGAACAAGACAAGGTTGTCCATTCTAAAGTCTTCACTAGAGCAGTAAGACTACTGAAGGAGATGAAAAACATACAAATTGGGAAGAAAGAAGTCAAAGTTTCTTTTTATTTGATGATTATATGATTATAGCCAGACTTTTGGGTACTTTATGGGTTCCCATTTCTATGACCCTTCTCCACTTTGATCCCTTCCAAACTCTCAACACTAGGTAAGAGAGAAAGAAGACCAGAGGGAAAAGGTAGGGGTATGATATCATTAGATTACTTCCTGCTTATTAAGAGTAAGGAGTTCCTTGGGGGCAATTTTGATCTTAGTTGTCAGGATATCTTCGACCAGTGACCAGCAACAGTGACCAGCAACACCAGTAGCAGCAGCAGCTGCCACATGCCTCTCAGGATTCTTGCATTTATATCCCTCTCAAGAATCCCCAGAATTCCAAAAGTCATACACTTGCTAAAACTATCTGCAGCTGACAAACTCACACTCCTGCCAGAGCATGAGGTAAATAATAGTCAGCTGCTGTGGACAATCTGAAGCAGCTCCATATCCCACACCTGGAATTAAAGCAAAAATATATCCCCATAAAATTTCTATGTTTTTCAAGGAAGCAAAATTCTCACTTTACATGATGGTATATGTAAGTGACCTGAAAAATTCTGTCAGGAAACTCCTGTGGCTAATGAACACTTTCAGCAAGTAGCTGTATTCAAAAGTAACTCACAGAAACCAGTAGCCTTCCTATATAAAGATGACAAATGGATTGAGAGAGAAATGAGGGAAACAGCACCCTTCACGATAGCCCCACATGATATAAAGTACCTAGGGTAACTAACTCTAACCAAGCAGGTGAAAGGCCTGAATGATAAAATCATCAAGTCATTGAAGAAAGAAACTGAAGAAGGTATCAGAGGATTGCCCATGCTCACAGAAGAAGGTATCAGAGGGTTTCCCATGCTCACAGAAGAAGGTATCAGAGGGTTGCCCATGTTCATGGATTAGTAGGATTAACATAATAGAACTAGCCATTTTACCAAAAGCAATCTACATATTCAGTGCAATCCCCATAAATATTCCAACACAGGGCTGGAGAGATGGCTCAGGGGTTAAGAGCACTGACTGCTCTTTCAGAGGTCCTGAGTTCAAATTCCCAGCAACTACATGGTAGCTCACAGCCATCTGTAATGAGATCTGATGCCCTCTTCTGGTGTGTCTGAAGACAGCTACAGTGTACTCACATATATAAAGTAAATAAATCTTTTTAAAAATTCCAACACAATCCTTCATAAACCTTGAAAGGATATTTTCCAGCTTCATATGGAAACAAAAATGTTCAGGATAACTAAAACAATCCTGAACAATAAAAGAACTGCAAGAGGTCTCACCATTCCCAATTTCAAGCTGTCTTACAGAGTTATAATAATAAAACCCACATGATATTGATGTAAAATTAGGCCTGTTGATTAGTGGAATCAAATGGACCCAGATATAAATCCGTACACCTATGGACACCTGATTTTTTATTTAAAAAAATCCAGAAATACATACTGGAAAAAGAGACCCCGTCTTCAACAATTGGTGCTGGTTAAACTGAATAGCTGCATGTAGATGATTCTAAATAGATTCATACTTATCACCCTTCACAAAACTAAACTCCAAATGGACCAAAGACCTAAACATAAACCCAGATACACTGAGCCTGAGAGAAGAGAAATTAAGAGATAGTTTTGAACTCATTGGCACAGGGAACACTGTTAGAGCAGGAAGTAAGATTAGCAATTAATACATGAGATCTCATGAAAACGAGGAGCTTTTACATGGCAAAGGACACTGTCATTTGGACAAAGTGTCACCTACAGAATGAGAAAAGATTTTTACCAGCTGCTCATCCGATAGAGGGCTAATATCCAAAATATATAAAGAACTCAAGAAAATAGGTATCAACAAAACAAATAACCTAATTAAAAATGGGACACAGATTTAAACAGAATTCTCAACAAAAGAAACGTAAATGACCGAGAAGCACTTAAAGAAATGTTCAACTTGATTAGCCACCAGGGAAATGCAAATCAAAATGACTTTGGGATTTCATCTTACACCAGTCAGAATGGCTAAGATCAACAAGACAAGTGGTAGCTCATGCTGGTGAGGGTACAGAGTAACAGGAACACTCCTCCATTGCTGGTGGGAGGGCGAATCAATTTGAAGCAGCTCCGTATCCCACACCTGGTGTTAAAACAAAAATATATTCCTGTGAGATTCCTGTTTTTAAGGGAAGCAAAATTCTCACTTCATATGATAGTATGCATAAGTGAGCAGAATATACATTTACTATGGAAATCAGTGCTCCAGTTCCTCAGGAAGATGGGAATTGATCTACCTCAAGATCCAGTTATTACCATTTTGGGGCATATACCCAAAGGATGCTTCATCCTACCACAAAACACTTGCTCAACCGTGTTCACTGCTGCTCTATTCAGAATAGCCAGAAATTGGAGACTAGATACCTCTCGTTAGAAAAATAGATGAAGAAAATGTGGTGCATTTACACAGTGGGGTACTGCTCAGCCATTAGAAAATGATATCATGAAATTTTCAGGAACATAGATGGGACTAGGAAAAAAAAAACCATCCTGAGTGAGGCAACCTACACCCAGGAAGATGAATACAGTATGTATTCACTTATATGTGGTTATCAGCTGTGAAGTCATTGATAACCAAGTCACAGTATATAGAACCACATAGGTAGGTCTAGAAAGAACAGATAGATACCTTTAGGAAGGGGAAATAAAAAAGATAGTTATGAATGGATGGGAGGAGCTGGAATGGGAAGCTCAAGTGGAGACGAAGAGGTGAGGGAAGGCCATGGAGAATACAGGGAGAGGCAGCTAAAAATAATGGGTATTTGAGGGGTAGTATGGAAACCTAATACAGTAGAAGCTCCCTAAAATACATACATATATGAAGAAAATCTGACTGAAATTGCCAAATAATGGGGGCCATCTTTCATCACCAAATGAAGCTCCCCGTACTGGGATGGTTACATCTAGTTGACTTGCTGGCCAGCGGAGCCCAATGGGAATTCCCAAATAACCCAGGCGGTTGCCAAGACTGTAGATTTCTCTTTACACACGGATAGCAAGGCCCGTTGCTAAAGACAACACCTACAGAACTCATTGAAGATGGAGAAGTCAGGCTGGTGATGATATAAAGCCTTCACCCACTATGTTCCAGAATCTCTGGTACAGGGATGTATGCTGCAGGCTCTCAAATGAACATAAGCCCAAGCCAGCTACAAATCCTTTATCTATAATGGTCCACTGCCTGCATGATATGCTAGGGCTGGGGTAGCACAAAGCTTGTGGGAGTAACCAAACAATAACTAATTGACTTAAAGCCCACTCCATGAGATGGAACCTGTACCTGATTCTCTTTGGGTGACCAAGAATCTGAGACTAGATATCCCGGGGACTTTGCAAAAAACAATTTTTTTTTTTTTTTTTTTTTTTAGAGAAGAAAAAAATGTAGTGATAAAATGACTCCTAATGACATTCTGCTGTACTCATAGATCAGTGCCTTGTTCAGCCATCATCAGAGACGCTTCCTCCTGCAGCAGACGGGAACAAACACAGAGACCCTCAGCCAGACATTATGCAGAGAATGAGAGACCTTAGAACACTCAGCCCTAAATGGGATGTCTCCATTAAAACCCTCTTCTCAGAGCTCAGGGAACCCCACGGAGGGGAAGGAAGGAAGGGCATAAGAGCCAGAGCGGGTGGAGGACACCAGGAAACCAGGAAGGACTGGCGGAAGGATAGAGAGGAAAAGAGACCAAACCTGAAGCAAGCCACCTGGTAGGAACCAAGGCTTTAGCCTGCCACTGGATCAGCTTGGCACAGAGCCAGCATGGAGGGGAAGCTGGCCCTGCTGTTGATGGCCAGGGGAACATGTTTGACATTGCACTTTGCAAGGCCTTGTTGAGAAATCAGTACTGTATCCGGCCTCCCTGTTCTCTGGAAAGGTGTCTTCTGCAGAGTTGCTGGGGGGAAGGGCTTTGAGTTGAGGCCATAATTACTTCTCCTTACCCTTCCACAGTTGCTCCTCCTTGGGCAGCTGAAGAAGCTACTGATGTTGGGCCATCTTCCTTTGGCTAGAGTTTGGGGGTGTTGGAGACTGGAGGATTGCAATGAGGGAGGGTATAGGACATATTCCTGAAAGTGAGTTTTAAACTTGAGTCTAGATCCTAGAGTTTCAGGACTCTCTTCATTACATTTTTATTCATTTATTTATTCTCTCTCCCCACCCCCTCTCTGTGTGTATGTGTGCATACCTGTGTGCTCAACAAGATGTACAGTTGGTGTTTGTCCAGGATGTGTTGTACATGTGGAGGTCAGAGGACAACTTGCTGCAGTATGTTCTCTCCTTTCACCATTCACCATGTAGGTTCTGGGGATCAATCTCAGGTCATCAGGTTTGATGTGTTTACCTGCCAAGGACCCGTGATGATTAATATTATCAACTTGACAGGACCAAGAACCAGTAGGAGACAAACCTCTGGGCACGCCACTAAAGATTATGTTGATTAGGTTATTTGAGATGGGAAAACTCATTATAAAAGTTGGTGGTAGTATTCTCTGGGCACAGAATCTGGACCTCACATGAAAGAGAAAGCCAGCTGAGCAGGAGTGTTCATCACTCTTGGCTTCCTGACTGGGGATGCAATGTGACCAACTTCTTCAAGTTCCTACAACCATGACTTTCCTATATTGATGGTTTGTGCCCTTTTTCTCTTTGAGTTGCTTTTGTCAGGGCATGTTAGCACCAGGAAAGTAACTAAAATAGGCTTGATTCTCAGCACCACAAAAAAAAAAAAAAAAAAAAAAAAAAAAAAAAAAAAGAAAAAAAAAAAAGATGAGACTCCTTATTCATGTTTGCAGTCAATCTTGTTCCCACGTCTTAGCCCCAGTCACAAACAGACACCTACCTATCTACTTTCTGTCCATAAATGTCCCTTTTCTGGACATTTGCTTCACAAAGTATCACATTGCCTGCATATTGAGTTCTAGGTCAGTCTGGAGAAAGGTATGCTGAGGATAGTATGTGACCTCTCGGTCACAAAGGCAAAATAGCTGGCAAAAGTTGAGCTGAGTATTTATTTGAGTTGTAGCCAGGAGGCAGCATTCAGTTGCTTCACCCAGATTGGTTTCAGTTTCCTAGGTACTTCTGGGTTGGGAACCTACTGACCTCATTGACCCTGAAGGTGGTGCGGTTCTCCATGGGAGTCTGTGTGAAGGTGACTGTTATCACTATTATTGCTGTTGTTACTGCTGTTGGCTGGAGATCAAACCCAGAGCCTCTAGCATGCTAAGTAAGCTACATCCTTTACTACTGAGCTACACCCCCAAACCTAGGAAATGTTTCTGGGCATTTATTTATTTATTTATTTAGGATTGAGTTTGCTGATTATGAGTTTGCTCAGCCTGAATAGCTGAGGATGACTTCGCTATTCTCCTCCTTTTTACTTCCTAGCAGCTAGAAGAATGGATGTGTGTCACCGTGCCTTGGTTTCTGCTGTGCTGGGGGGTTGAACCCAGGGCTTTATGCATGCCAGACAAGCATTCTATCATGGAGCTACATTCCCTAGCTTCCAGTTGAGGGGGGGGGGATACTTTTAAATGCCTCTCAAATAGACTGGAAGCCTGTTGATTTGCTCAATAAAGGGAGCCCATCCTGCAGAGACTGGGAATGTGCATGGAGAAGCATCATCAATGTAGAGGGAGATTGCTCAGGATCAGGACAGAAGGTGTTATTGTAAGTAGAAGAACATAATTCAGCTGTAAGAAAAACCAGGTTCAAAATAGACAGATCTAAGCCAAAAGGGGGGCCTTAGACAGTGGAACTCAGGTCTGGAAGGTGACAATGAAGAGAAGAATCAACAGCTCAAAGGAAGCTCTGGATTTGCTCTTTCCTGGTGATACTCACACTGGTGAGGCACTTGTGCCAAGACTGTTCATATGAGAGAGAGAGCAAGTGTGGGGGGCATTCAACAGTGTTCACATCAGTACACCCAAATCTCAGATTCTTTTGCTCTGGGCTCTTGTATCCTTATTTTCTGTGGACAGTGGCATTACCAGGCCTTGCTTGAGGAGCAGAGAGCAGAGACCTGGGACAAAGGTGAACTTTTCTTGGCCTTCTCCCTCTGACAGTCATCTTGAGGAGCAATCTGGCCAGGTGCCGTGCTCAGGGAGAACAGCAACAGTCCCTTCTGGCAGCTCTACGTGTTCTTCAGCATTTCCGTCCTGCTGAATCAGAAATATGGTTGAGTCACACTTGATCCTGATTCTGAGCTCAGTGCAGGGCGTTGAGTGCGCATGAAACAGGGACTGTGTACTGACTTAATCTTTTTGGCTGGACGGTTTTATAAATGGTGAGTAAAAGCTATCTACTCTGCCCTCTTGCTCAAACTTGTGGAACTATAGGGTTCAGTCCCTCTTAAAGCAAGAGCCTATGACCATAGCAGGCTGCTCAGAGCCAGGGCCTCTCTTGACAAAGACCCTTCCGAGACAAACCCTGTTTGTTTAGGGCATTGCTGTATCCCAATCCCCTGGAAGATCTGTCAGTCAGTGTATATTGATGAAAGACGATTCAGAAGCCAGGGATATAGCTCAGTTGATAGCGTGTTTGCCTAGCACGCACGGAGCCCTGAGTTCGATTCAGTACTATATAAACTGGACATGGTGGTGCACGTCTGTAATCCCAGCACTTGGGAGGTGGAGGCAGGAGGATCTTTTGATCAAGTTCTCCTCAATTATATAGCAACTTTCAGGCTAACCTGGCATAAAAGAGACTTAAAACTGAACCCAACCCAAACTCAAAACCATCCCTCCCTGCAAAAACAAGAATGACTCAAATCCTTTGTCTCCTCTGACAGGTTACAAATCAACTCCCTACTCAGAACTAATGTCTGCTTGCCACACCTTGAATGAAGGTGGGTGTTGAAAAGGGGAGAAGGGAGGGGAGAACTCTCCCTGGGATCTGCTGCAGAGTCTCCTGGCCTCTTTGCTTCTCCAAGGAGCTGAGCAGCTGAACTTCTGACCCTCTGTGCCTTCTAAGCCCATTCCTGATGCTTTTGAGTGCTGTTCCAACCAAGGACATGGGAACTCCAGAAGGATCCAGCACACATTTCTTCCAGTGATCCATGTTCAGTTGAAGGAGGCTTAGGTTGGGCATGAAGGGGCAGACAGGCAGGGCTCTGTCCTCCTCTCCTCACTCTGGGGGACAGTGAAATGGTTCAGCAAGTAAAGATCTTGCCATCGGGTTGTCTTCTGACCTACATACATGTGCCAACACACACACACACACACACACACACACACACACACACACACACACATGCTCACACGGTGAGGGACGATGATAAAAAAAGAAAAAACAACCAATTAAAACAACACAAACTCTCACTCAGGACTTCTGCTCACCATTGTCCAGTGTCTTCTAGAAAGTTCTGAAATGAATACTCAACTACAAGCAGTCTCTATAGTTTTTAAAAAAGACATTTAATGGTTACACTTCACAAGAAATTATAAGATATATAGTTCTGCATTGGTTCAGTGATTAAGGGACTTTTTTTTTTTTTTTTTTTTTTAGTAAACTGAGGTAAAACACACATAATAAAAATTTAGCTTTTTTTTGTTTGCTTGTTTGTTGTTGAGGTGCTAAGGTTCAAGCCTGAGTTCTCAGAAATGTTACCACTCTATCAGTGAGCAATACCTAACCCCCATTTAAACACTTTCAATGCAACAGCAATGAGGACTTTCACACTACTACATAGGGGTCAGGGTTATTCTTGGCACTTCTCATTGTGGGACGCTCTTCTGTTGTGTATAGACACTGTGTTTAACTTACTCACTCGCCTGTTGGCCATCCCTTTAGTCGTTTTAACTAAACAATGAGTAATGCTGTTCTGAGCATTGGCATACAAAGGTTTGAGCCCTGGCTTTCAGTTCTTTTGGGTACCCTACTTAGAGATGGACTTGCCGGATTACCTGGCAATTCTAGATTAATGTTTTATGTGAAACTGCTATGCTATGTCCCACTGTGCATGGGGGCACTATGGTACTTGTCTACCAGAAAGGTGAAAAGTTCTCTCTCTCTATCTTTTGTTTTTTTACTTCCTTGATGATACTTGCTATTTTCTCTCCTCGCCTCTTCCTTTTACCGCTAACTATCTTGTTGGGTGGGAGGCAGTATCCCATTGTAATTTTAATGTGTGCTTCTTAGAAAATGGTGTTTGGGGTCTAGCTAGTGTTAGGATGGACCAACTCTACCAATAGGCATATCAATATGAATGGGGGTGAACAGCCATCATTGGAGCTCTAAACTTTGCCATGGAAGTTCTGGTAAGAATGTGACCTTTATCTTCCTGTAACTCTAGGGAGGGGGCTGCATCAATTCAAATACCATAGTCTCTGGTAACACCTTCAGCCATGCTTAATGACAAAAGGGAACCCAGAAGGGCCACAGCTTAGGTGAACAGTCTTAGAGGGTAGTGGAGGTGTTCGCTGAAGAAGAGCCAACAAAAGAAGGCCTGCCCTCCTTGGCTAAGAACTTCTTGCTGACAAGGCCATAAGTAGCCATGATCTTGAGAAGTCCATGGCGAAATTTCTGGCCAATAAAGGCATAGATGATGGGGTTAAGGCAGCTGTGGAGGAAGCCAAGAATCTCAGTAGCATCCAAAGCCTTGTCAATGTCATTGCGGCGTTGACAGGTTTCCTTGATCTTCTTGGTTCTCATGAGGGTGTCTGTGAACAGGACCAGGTTGTAGGGCAGCCAGCAGAGCAGGAAGACAAGGACAACAGCAAAGATGACCCGCATGGCCCGGTGCTTCTGCCCCATATGGGCCTTAAAGAGCGTGCGCAGTGTGAACCCATAGCAGAAGATCATGATGAGCAGAGGCACGAGGAAGCCAAAGGTCTGAGGCAGGATGCGCAGTGTCACCCTTACCTCGGATGTATTGTTGCCTACATCCTCATAGCAGACTAGGGTAGTAGGGTTTGCATTGACAGTATTCCGCAGAATTAAGATGGGAAGAGACAGAATCAGTGACAAAACCCACATCGTTATGCACACAAACTTGACCAAGTGTCTCTTCTGGATCAGTGTACTTGTGGCATGAACAATGGCCAGGTAGCGGTCCATACTGATGCAGGCTAGCAGCAGAACACTGCTGTAGAAGGTGATCTCCTTGAGGTACGAGAATATCTTGCACAGGGCTGAGCCAAAAATCCATCCCTTTATTTTCGATGCAGCCCAGACAGGCAAGGTCAGGGCAAAGAACAGGTCAGCAATGGCTAGGTTCAGCAGGTAGACATCGGTGACAGAGCAGGTGCTCCGGTTGTACAAGATGACCAGCATCACCAGGGAGTTTCCTATAAGGCTCAGCAGAGTCACCAGGATATATATCACAACCACAGCATATCTGTTGATTTCTGTGTTCCCTGATTGGCATGGGGCAGCATCTGCCAGAATAGGTGGCAGGCCGGAGCTGTCATTGTACATGTCAACATATCCACTGAAGAAATCTTCAAAGTTAAAATTATCCACCCTGATTTCTACCATTTTTGAGGTAAACTTAATCCTGTCAATAGAGAAGAGATGAAGGTTACTGCATGGCAAAGTCACCCCAATTCTTGTCTATCCTCCCCTCAAAAAAACTGGGGTATGAAGGTTTTTCCACTGGCTTGCATATTGCAAGGAAGACACTATTTTCTTCAAGTTTGTAAATGATAGCAGTAAGTATTTGAGACAAAATAGTAATAAATCATAAGTGAGGCATTTGGGGGATAAAAACTACAGTTCTCTTTAAGATTTTTTTTTTTTTTTTTTGGAAACAGGGTCTTGGTTGGCCCCACACTTGCTGTGTAGTCAAGGATGCACAAATTATATATATATATATATATATATATGTGTGTGTGTGTGTGTGTGTGTGTGTGTGTGTGTGATTTATACATGTATATAATATGTGTTATATTATATATACATATTATACATTATATATACACATGTATACATATACATAAATATATATATACACATATATGAAATGTTATAATTAAACTCATTATGTTTATGTGCAGAACTAAAATGTACTAGTAAAACATTAAAAGGTGTACAATCTTACAAAGCAAATACAAATATTAAAGCAATAATAAGAATAACAAAAAGTGGGGGTATAGAGACGGCTTAGTGGTTAAGTGTCCTGGCTGCTCTTGTAGTGCACTTAGGTTTGGTTTTCATCATACGCCTGGCACCCAGAAACTCCCGGTAATCCCAGGTCCAAGGGATCTTCTGTCCTCCTCAGTGACCAGGCATGCATATGGTAAACATACATGCTTGATGGTGAAACACCCATGTATGTAAAAAAAAAAGTAAAAATAAATATTAAAAAAATGACAAGAATGGGCAGCGGGGGGTGGGGTGGGGGTGGGGGTGGGGTGGGGTGGGAGGGTGCGGGGGGGTGTGGGATGGCGGGGGGTCTCAGGTGATAGAATGATTTCCGGAGATTCTCAAAGTCTGGTAGGGTTCCCAGAACTGAGTACACGGGGTATGATGGTGTCTGCCAGCAACCCCCGGATTCAGCATACTGGGAGTGTAGGAAGGAAGATCAGAGTTTTAAAGTCACTTTTGGCTACAAAGCAGCTCAGGTCTATCCTGGCGTATATGAGACCCCATCCAAAACATTACCACCAATACCATCATCAGTGACAACAACAGCAGCAACAACAACAACAACAACAACAGCAACAACAACAGCAAAGTTGAAAACCAAAACAATGAGGTTGGGGAAGTGGCCTGTTGGGTAAAAGCTTGCTCCCTAAGCTTGTCCACTTGAATCTGGTAGGTAGATTTTGGAACTCAGGGCTGTGAGGGCAGCTCCCACTCCCAGGCAGCAAGGGCAGGCTCAGTGTTCCCTAGGAAGACCATGCAGGCCAGGATGGAAGGCAGACTCTCGGGGGGGGGGGGGCACTAGCCATACACAGCCATGGGTGTGGGGACAAGGGTTGGTGTTTGCATATTAACTACTAATCTCTGAAAGGGATGCGTTCATGGTTGAAGGCACAGAGGAAAGGATGGAAGATGACAGTTGAGATCTGCTTTGTGCAAGATTTCCCTTGGTCATCACAAGAGCTATAATTAGCTTGTGTTTGCTGGTGGAGACGATGACAACCAGAGAGGCCCAGTAAGCAGTCTGTGACCACAGGGCTGTCGTGTTGTGCAGCTGGATTTCACGTCACTAGTTCATCCAAGCTACTCACTGCTTTTAGTTTATCGTTGGAAGAGAATACCTGTTAGATTAGGTATGTACACTCCTAAGCATTTTGCTTTATTATTCTTCCCGAAGATTGGCCCAGCACACATTAAGTGCATGCTCTACTCCAGAGCCACAAACCCATAGATCTGAGATCTTGAATGATCTTTCAGTCAATGTGAGCACAGCCCCTATCATTGCATGGAAGCTTGGGCACCAACATCTTTTGCTACCCCATAGGCTGCAAATTAATAAAACAGCTATTGCTGGAATGGTAAAGAAAACATCTTCAACCAAGAGCCCTGTTATGTCCTCTGTGATGCAGTAGGAGCTTCTGGATTGAAGGGAAGTACCAGCTGCTGGGAACTCACATTAGTCCAGATGTTCCATGGCTGGGAAACATCTCAACAACAGACAACCAAGTCGTTGTATTATGATCCCAATTCTCATCCTCTTCAGAAATACAGTCTGTAAGTGCCACACAGGCGTGAGAGTCCTCAGTACCTGGCACATCTATCTCCAGACCCAACTGCAGCCCAGACAAGAAGGGTACACAGGCTTGGGAAGACCGTAGGCCAAGGGTAGGGCCTGGTTACAAGTACTTCTCAGCAGATTTTTGGGGGTGGGTGGGCAGAAAGGGGATCAGAAGTTCTTCCTCTGTGTTAAGGAGGCATAATGTTTAGGGGTCAAGTCAGAGAGGGGGACACACTCATGGTCAGGCTGGGTGTTGAGTGACAGAGAGAGACATTCAAGGTGGTGGTAGGGGGTGTTCCAGACTCACTAGGATGCTGGCTTTTCACCTGTGGAACACCTAAGGTACGAAGCTGTGACCCATGAAGAGCAGTGGAGCCCTCTAGAGGAAGTGAGGGATGCATTAAATTGCTCAAGCAGGGGAGGATGAGTTTGATGCTTTAAGTGTGAACTCCCAGTTCAGCTCCCACAGATGGAGTCATCTTGTGGATCTAGACAGTTCCTATTGGGAAGTGACTCAATGAGGTTTTCTAGCCTGTCTTTCCAGGTCTCAGCGGGGAGGAAACAGGCCCACACAGAGGAAGGGATTTGCTCAGCACCACAACTGTCTCTTCTTCGCTATGATCTCCAAGCTTCTAGCTCCTGCAGCTGGGGGTCTGCTTCTCCCCACCTCCAGCCAGCTCACGTGGTCCTATCTTGCCATTGGGAAGAACCATTGCTCTTTCTGGTTCATGTGGAGCAGCTCAAGCAGGCAGCAGAGCTGAACGCTGAGATCCTGGCCCTTCCAGACAGTCTCCTCCCTGGATTAGAAGCTGCTTGTTTTTCCTCTCCCCTAAACTCTTCAAAAGCACCCAGACTCTCCTTCCTTGCCTTGCTATGTACCTCTGAGAAGCTTCACTCTCACGTGGGTCTCCAACCCTTCCTTCCTAATCTTCTGTTTCTCTCCCAGCCACATGTGCCAACCTTGTGTCCAGTTTTGGGTGTTGCTGCATTTCCTCGGCTCATATACTTGGCAGCAAGTTGAGGATTTCAGTTCCAGGGCATTGCTGACCTACCCTGGGACCCAACCCCCTCTTCTTTGAAAAACAGCCTTTTGGTAAGAGTGAAAATTCAGACCCAGTATGGATACCATTTGAGAACTTGACAGCAGGAATGTATCTTGTCACCTTTGCTAGTAGTGATTTACAAATGACAGGACTACTAAAGGTAGAGTTACAAAGACCCATTGTCTGCTCCCTTCCCAACATGCCCAGAGGACAGTGTTGAAATTTCACCACCTCTGTTTAGCCTGTATCCCAGAGTCTAGAACACATAAACTGTTTGAAGCAGTCTACCCCAGGGGAAGGATCTTCCAGTCCAGCTTGAGCAATCACTCCTTAGTGTTTATCTGGTCTCTTTCCCCTGCCAGAGAAGAATATAACGGCACTAGTCCTGGATGCTAAAACTTGCTAGTGCAAGGTGCTAGATATGTGTGACAAACACACACACACACACACACACACACACACACACACACAAAGCACGGCAGTAGCATGTAGTGTGATTCTTAGAATTGAGATAGTGTATCTACAGATGACTAGCCTCTCCCATCACATCCTCAGTCAGAGGATGAGTCAGGGAGAGAAGCAAGCCTACCTAATTTTCAGGACTGACTCCTTGGGCACCTTCACATGCTCTGACCTGGATAGTGGTCGTCATATTAGTTGTCATCTGGTTGGAATCTAGATGGTTGACTGGCTTGCTGCCTCGCAGGCAAAGGGGTTTTTACCATCTATTTTATCTTCCAACCCCCACATCAATGAAGTCATCATGTTCTGGATGAGGAAACCGAGTCCCCGGAGGTTAGGCAACTTACCTTGAGTGACACAGCTGAACTGGGTGGTAAACATCTTTAAATGGATATCAAAGTCTGCTCTTACATTTTCATTTGTCAAATGCCCTGCCACAAGGAGCAGGGTCCTGGCCTCAGCCAGCCTCAGGTTTCCCAGCTCCATAGGTAATTGCTTCATCCAGACAATCAAATACCACTGTTATGGGAAATGAACCCAGATTGGGCATTTCTCAACCGCCCACTTCTGTATTTTTTAAAAATGTTTTGTCTTACTATATAACTTATGCCACACAGTTTTGTTATTTAAGAGAGAGTTCTAATCTCGGTCCTGCCCTCAGGGGTCAGGGCAAGAGCACCATCTTTCTCTGAGCCTCGCTGCTCTCCTGGAAGATACTTGTTTGCTTACTGCCCAGAATTGTAGCCGTGGTCCATTTAGCTCTCTAAATGAAAAGCAGTGACGACAGAATAGAATTTGATTCACTGGAAGCTGGGGAGATGGTTCTGTTAGCAAAAGCACTTGCTGTTCATCAGGTAACCTGGGTTGGATCCCCGGATGTGAAGAACTGACTCCACAAAGCTACACTCTGACCTCCACGAGTATCCCATGGTACACACATGTACACACAAAACTTAATAAACAAACAAACAAACAAATAAATTTACTTAAGTGGCCGTTGCTGCTACATTTCCAGGGCACAGTGGCCACAGGTGACCAGTGACATCCATTTCAGACCGTGCGGATATGGAGCACGCTGATTTTAAAAAGTGCTTTGATACCCCCACCAACGAACTGAAGATGCAGACCCCAGCTCTGAGGTTGTACAGTGGGGCTTGCCACTTCCCAGGGCTCCAGAAAAGGCAGAGTTCCCTGGTCTCTTCTACCAGAAATAGATCCCCCAGTTAGTGACCAATCAGCTCTCCTACCTGCGGTAGCTCTGTGACAACGCTGTTGTGAGTGGCGTGGCTCCCAATTCCCTGTGACTCAAGGCTTGGAGCCGTCAGGGCTGGTTGAACTGGAAGAAAGAGCTGCGATGTGGAAACTACTGACCTGGGCTACCGATGGGGAAGTCCTGGAGGCCCTTGGGACCAAATGTCCCACCCCCAAGGGAGGTGTCCTAAAGAGGAGCGGCTAGTCTGTTCTGGAACTCTGGCTCTAGGCTCAGGTTCACCTGGATGATTCTGAGGTGAGCTCTTGGGATTTCCATGCCTTCTGATGGCTTCTAGAAGAGCCTGCTAATCTGAAGGTAGAGGTCACTTTCCTTCCCAGCCTATGCCTCTTTTGTAACAAGGAAGACGTGGATGCCGCACACCCTGCTGGACTTGGCTGAATTTGCATTCACACTTCCTTTCTTCATTCCTCTCAGGGTCAGCAAGGGGGCTGGTGCTTGGCACTTCCGTTTCTTGTGAGCCCCTGCCCAGGCTGGGTGGCCTCTGCCCTCTTTCCCGGGTGAGGATCTGCCTTCTGCTACAGTTGGATCTTCATAGTCAGCATGAACTTAGCCTTTGTCCCTCTGTCTCAGTGTCCTTTGCCTCTGTTCTGCAGTTGCTCTGTCCTCCTTGCCCGCCTCTCGTTTGCTGCTCCACAACTCGATACAAAGGGTCTTTCTTTCCTACTCTGCAAAGGTGACCAGAGATACCTGGGCTGGGGAGTAGGGGTATTCCTGGGAACTTTTGTTTGTTTTCATGTTAGCAAAATAATATCTGAAGGCAAGCAGATTGGAGACGAGACAAGGAATATGAAAGCACATACGTAGAACCTAGAACTTTCTCTTGACTCAAATCTTTCCCCATGATAATCCCCATCCACATTGTTGAGAACAGGCTACACCCTACTCTAAGGTTGTACAAAAACCAGTGAGTTTTCAGGCTGTCCTTTATCCTGAGACACCTTTTACCATAAACAGCACTTTTTGACCCTATTTTGATTATGCCCCACCACATGAACCCTCAAAAATCACTATCAGCCTGGCACTACCCATATAGCACAGATAGATGAATGTCATTCCTGGGAATAAAAATGGTGTTTTCCTACAAGTTTGTTGGGGATGAATAGAGACTTTAGAAACATCAAGCATTTTAAAATCAAATCAAGGAAACCAGACCCAATAACTTATCTGACATGCCAGACGGAGGGAAAAGTGGTGGTGCTCCCTCACCTGGACCTTGTAAAGTGGTAGACTCCTATCCTGCAATGCTGTGACTCCATAAACTGGTCATCTGACACTCAAGCGCTAACAAACAGAGACTTCTAGACTCTCCCTGGGTCTTAAACTTAGTGGCTAGGATCCCCAATATTGAAGCAACCTGCTTGACCGCTGTTTGTCCATCTACCTGTCTGCCCGTAGGCAGGCAGGGCTGAGTCTCTTTCCCTAAAACTGTATGCTCTATTTGTACTTTCCTTTGTGAATTACTTATTCATACTGCTTTTTCTTTTGCATTGGATTATGATTCCTTTGTCATTGCTGTGTGGAAACTCAATATAACTCGGGAGTATAATATTCTGAACATCAGTCAGTTGTGGTAACGTCCTTCCATCCTGCTGTGCTTTTGGCTTCTTTATGTAAATCATTTTACACGTGTTTGTTTTGTTCGAGAGGTACATGCATGCCACACAGCACATGCTTGGGAGTCAGAGGACAAATTGTGGGAGTTCATGCTCTTCCTCCGCTAGGTGTGATCCGGGGATTGAACCTAGGCTGTCAGGCTTGCCCGCGAGTGCTTCTGCAGGCTGCGTGTCACCACTACTGTATGGCTTTGGACTTTAGACTGTTTGAGTCTTCTCATCTTTAATTTCTCCATCACCGAGTCCTGCTGGCTTGTTCTCTTTGCATTTACCACTACTTCCTCTAGGTGTCATTTGCCTTGAGGTTTTAACTTTGGTCCCAGTCTATGAGCTCTTTATGGCGAGTCCCACAGTCTCTGTGGCTCTAGCTAGGATCTTAGCATCCACTGTTGCCAGCTTCCTAAGCCCCAACACTGTATGTGCTGATCACATGTGCTCTCCCTTAAGCTCGCCAGATGCTGCAAACTCAATACGTACAGCAGTCTAGAGCAGCGGTTCTCCGACTTCCTAACGCTGCAACCCGTTACTACAGGTCCTGGGATTCCTAATAATAGGTTACAAACTCCACTCTGGCAAAATTATGTGGGTCAGGTCAATCCCCAGAAAGCAGTACACTCTTTGAAGATGATACTAGTACCTCAGTTGTTTGGAAGAGCCTCCTTTGTCCATCACATTGTGACTGCATTTGCTGAGGGCAAGTTCTTACCCGTGCTCCAAGGCACTGTTGCTAAATTCTTATGCCATGCAAGCAATAGGGTGCAATGCTAAGCAGCCAAGACCCTTTTAAAGGCTGTCACTAGGCTCTGCTTGGAGCCATGACATTGCCCAAGCAATGCAGAGGCTCCTGCAGCGTGGACAGGGACAGTGTGAATGCCTGTCTAGTGTTCGTAGTGTTCCCTAGAGGCTCGGTAGGACAGCTAATTGCCTTGTTATAGAGTGAGCCTACGTTTCTTCTATAACAGGTTTCTCAGAAGTGCTGCAGTTAGTGCCTAGTAAATGAGCAACACGGTTTGCAGAAGCCTTCTCAGAGACTGCAGGGAATGATCTTACTCAAGATCAGCTCATCTCCTGTCTTTACCAGAGTCTGACTAAGCGAGCTCCAGTGTTGAGTCACCAAGACTCAGGTACTCACAATGTGCTCAAGTCATAGTAACAGAAAGGACAGAGACCCCTATGCCCCGTGCCTCTTCTGTACAGCTAGCAAGATGTCCTGGAGAGTAGTTGGGACTCTCATATGTAGTTGGTGGGACAGTGGAACACACACCTCTTGGGAAAATACAGTTGGACCCTTGTATTCATGGGGTCTATTTTCATGGTTTCTGTATTCACAGATTCAACTGGCTGCGAGTTGAAAATATATTTAAAAAATTATATCTACACTAGACATGTTCAGACTCTTTCTTGTAATTGTTCCCCAAACAACACAGTAGAAAGAACACTGTTTCCATAGCATTCATTATGTATTTGGCATTGTCAGTCACCTGGAATTGGTTTAAAGCACGTGTGGAACTGTGTTGGTTCTATGTATAAGAGACTTGAGTGTCTGGGAGTTTGGTACCTGCAGGGATTTTGATACCTGTATTGGTTCTTAAAGCCAATTCCTTGCAAATGACATGGTGGAAGGAAAGATCTGGCTCCAAAGAGTTGTCCTCTGGTCCATCACGAATGCTGTGTGCATGCATCTCTCTGTCTCTCTGTCTCTGTCTCTGTCTCTCTCTCTCTCTCTCTCTCTCCCTCACACACACACACACACACACACACACACACACACACACATACACACACACACTGTAGGAAAGAACCAGAGGTATACACAATACCTGGACAAATCTCAAACCAATTATGCAGTGTTGAGGTAGCAATAAAAGAGCGAACAGTACAATTTCATTTCTACTACAAATTTCAAGGGAGTGTCTGTGTTCCCAGGTGACATGAGGCAGGGCCAACGGTTGCCTCAGCATGGAGGCAGAAGCCTTGGATCCTATGCCCATGTTTAGAGCTGGTTTTATAGATGTGTATTAGAATACAAATGCATCATATTTACACAATGTTTATTATATGTCAACAACACCTCGGCAAATCTGCAAAACATGAGACAAGACAATGATACCGGAAGGAGATTGGAAGGGAAGCTCCTGAAGATCCCAGTGAATCTGGGCTTTCCTTCCTTATGGGTGATGAGGGTGGGGGAGTGTGGCTAGGAAACAGCTGGGCGTTGGGCGGCTCTTATTCATGGTCATGACTCACAGTGCTTCAAGGGACTTTACAAAGAGGTTTTAGCATGTCTTCCTCATCAGACACAACACTTCTAGAGCTGCAGGCATGTTCCTCTCAGCCCCTTCTACAGGAAAGACAGCGCCAGGCCTATCTGTGGACTGCTGGCTGTTCCTTCTGGTTCCAGCTCACCAGCTCCCAGAAGAAAAGAGTGGTCAGACATCAGGGTTGGGAAGAGGAATGGAAAGGTGGAGTGGCTGGTCTTAGGTTTCTTGTGCTATCTTGGTCAGGTGACCTGGACTTCTTCCTGCTGGGCACAGGTGGGGCAGCAACGCTCTCTCTTCTTGTAGTCTACAGAGCAGGCATGACAAACCAGGCCTCCACAGAGCCTGGAAATAGAGACAGGAAAGCCTGGGCTGGCTTCCAGGGGAGGATCTGCCTGTCCTCATGGTCCAGCAGGGCAGCCTTTGGCTAGCTCAGGATGCTTCCCTTTTCCTACAGCCTGTCTTGATACCTCACTCCAGAGCCTCTAATGTAAGTGGCAGCTTCTCTTGATGGTTTGTTTCCTCCTCCCTATTCCTCTTCCCCAGGAAGTCAATGGAAGAGAAGGGATTGTTCTTATTTTATAGAGGTGCAGGGACCCTCTCCCTAGACAGGAGCCCAGCAATGCATTCTGGGAGGTTACTGGTCTCATCTTCTAAGACCTTCCTTCCTTCATGGTCCTGTCTACTATTCTATTTCAGTATTCTGCTTAGCAGCAGTAGCCAGATGGGTGACATGTAGGGCCAGGCTCAAGTGGCTTTTTACAAATACACATTTCCCACACCCTAGCATGGTGGTGAACATTTAAAATGTCAGCCACCAGGAGTGATTGAAACTGGAGGATCATACATTTGAGTTCTGGCAGGTTCGTATAATGAGTTTAATGTCAGACTGGGGCACATGGTCTCAAAATAACTAACTAAACCACAGTTGGTGAGATGGCTTAGGGGGTGAAGGCACTTGCTACCACATCAGGTGAGCTGAGTTTGATCTCTGAAGGCCACAAGGTAGGAGAGAACCAGCTTCTATAAGTTTTTTTCTGATTTTCACATGTGTGCCAAGCACGCATGTGCATGCAAGTATGCCACGTGCATACACATACATGTGACATACTCTGAAATAGATGTCAAAGAGAAAGTCCTTAAAAACCAAACAAATCAAACAAAACCAGGCAGTTCCCTTGGTCTTTCCTTTCTTGTGTAAACAGGCCTGTGTGTTGTCCCAGACTCTCTGTGCCTTCCCATTACCTGCAAGGATACCGTCGAGACAGACGCCTGAAGACCTTATTGCAGCCCATGCAGTGCCCAGGGGCCACAGTGGACAGCTTCTGGAGTCTCTGCCATTGGTGGTCCTTCTCACTGATAAATCGGGTGGAGGGGGAGACACAGATGTAGTGAGGATGTTGGTTTCATTAAAAACACAGAAATATAAGAATAGGTTTTTGTTTTTAAACCCAGGTGTGCAATAAGGGCCTGCCTCAAATTATCCACAGCAGCTGATTAGAATTTGCCTTGTGCTCTAGCTGGGGCATGATTTGGAAACAAGAAGAAGAAAGTAGGTATCCTGCAGCAAAGATCAAACTTGCCCCCGAGGAACTCAGTGCCCCTAATCAGCAGGAAGTAGTCTAATGACAATGACACCCCTTTTTCTCTCTATCCTTTATTTCCTCTTCTACCTAGTGTTAGAGGGTTGAAAAGGGTGGAAGAAAAGAGAGCCCACACAGTATCCAGAAGTCTGGCTAGGTATAGAGAAGAGAGAGAGGAAGGTGGTGCTGGAGGAGACAGGCTTCACATTGGCCCAAAGCTTGCCAAGTAGGTGGGGCTGGCTAACCAGTGAGGCCCATGGGTTTGTCTGTCTTTGTTCCTTAGCACCGGGATTGACTATATCGGTTTTGGCGATTGTCTAGTTCTTATTTTTTGTATGACAAACATCTACTAACCTACCTATTGCCCTAGCTCTCTTCAGTGGTGTGTGTGTGTGTGTGTGTGTGTGTGTGTCTGTATGTCTGTGTGTGTGTGTGCATGGACATGTACAGTATTGTTTGCGTGCATACATGTGGACAAAACACATATCCATAAATAAGCCTTAAAAAAAAAAAAAACCAAATAGTCCATTGTGGGAAGGCTCAGTGGTTAAAGGAATTCTCACAAAGGCGAAGGAGAAAAGTTGACCTCTGACACAAGTGGCTTTGTTTAAGTAAAAATCAAACCATACAGAAGGGTTTATCTAAAAAAGCAAAGTCACCCCCTACTTCCTCCTTTTTTAGTGGTAAACCATTTCTTCTTGGTATTTACCCAGGTATACACTCCTCCACAACCATTTCCTCTTGGTATTCCTTCCATATTAAGTAACAGGCTCACATACTTCCTTCGGTAGAGAACGTTCTCCACAGAGATCCTTCCCTCGTTAGTGGAGGGGTCATCTTACTGGTTACATCTCTACCAACTTCTCCTTCCCAGTGCTCTCGGATCTCCAGTCTGGGTTCCTCTGCCAGTCCGTCCTGTCTATTTGCAGAATATAATCACAGAGCTTTCCTGTTAGCGAGCAATACCATGTGACCTCCATCCTGCCAGCCTTCCCTCCCTTAGCTCGTCCTCTGCTAAAGCAACCAGTGTGGGAGCCGATAGCCGTGAGTTTGCTCTCATACAAATCAAAGAAAAAGAAAACCTCAGTTGCACCAGCTCAAAGTCTCAATCTTCACATGATCAGTAACCACCGTAGCACAGGCCCAGCTTCACAGAACATGCTAGTTGAATATTTGCTATATTTAACATTACATGCAAATCCTGTTTTTATGTGTGCGTGTATGTGTCTTCATGTGTGGTGGATATGTACATAGGTCTCTGTGTGTGCGTGTATGTGAAGGTCAGAAGTTGCCTTTCACTTTATTTTTCTTTTTTTAAAAAGGCCTTTTAAAAATTTATTTATTTTACTTATATGTATACACTGTAGCTGTCTTCAGACACACCAGAAGAGGGCATTGGATCTTATTACAGATGGTTGTGAACCATTGTGTGGTTGCTGGGAATTGAACTTAGGACCTCTGGAAGAGCAGTCAGTGCTCTTCACTGCTGAGATATCTTTCCAGCTCCACTTTATTTTTCAAGCTAGTGTTTGTCACTGAACCTGGAGCTCACAGATCGGGATAGAATGCCTAGCTGATGATAATCTCTGGGATTCCCATGTATTCCTTCCCTGGAGTTACAGGTGCACACTGCTATGCCTGGCTTTAACATTTAGAGGGAGGGATTGAACTTAGGTCCTCATGCTTTTGTGGCAAGTACATTTAACATCTGCTCATCTGCCCAGGCTCTTCCATATTCTGTTTTATCATTCCAATTGTCTTTTGTTCGTTTTAGGTTTTTTTTTTTTTTTTTTTTTTTTTTTTGAGACAGGGTTTCTCTATGTATTTTTAGCTGTTCTAGAATTCTTTCTGTAGACCAGAGATCTTCCTGCCTCTGCCTTCTGAGGGCTAGAATTAGTGCCCACAACTGTTTGGCTTCCAATGGTCTTTTGTGAGTTATTATTAGACAATATTCTAGCACTGAAGAAGGCAAGTATCTGAGGCTGTGGCTCAGTAGTAGAGGATTTGCCTAGCACTGGATCCAGTTCCCAGCATCACTAAAACCAGACAAAATTATTAAGACAAGTGAATAGCATTTGTGTCATTAGACAATACATGTTTCCCAAATAACTAAGCTGTGCTTTTAAGCTTATGTTGACTTATTTATTGTGTTATGTATGTGTATGGACAGACACTACCACACACACAGGGAGATCAGAGGACTCTCTGGACTTGGTTCTTTGTTTCTACCATGTAGGTCCCAGGAACTGAACTTGCCAGTCATGGTGGCAAATACCTTTTTCTGCTGAGCCATCTTTCCAGCCCTATTGTTCCTATCTTGAAAGGCATGGAGTCAGGATCTCAGACTGTAGCTCAGTCTACTCTCCAACCAGTGGCTGTCCTTCAGCTTCAGTCTACTGAGTACTAGAGTTATGGGTGTGAGCCACACTCCTGGCCTTTCTGAAAAGTTTCTAGTGGTCTTTCTCTTATGGGTGTTTTGCCTACATACATGCCTATGCACACATGCATGCAGGGACCAAGGAAGCCAGAAGAAGGTGGCTAATCTTCTGGACTGGGAGTTACTGATGGCTGTGAGCTGCCATCTGGGTGCTGGTAATTGAACCTGGGTCCTCTCGAAGAACAGCCAGTGCTCTTAACTGCTGAGCCATCTCTCCAGCCTTCTCATTGTATTGTCTGCCTTTAACACACTATTTTCCTCTCATTATCACTACCACTGACCGCCATTGCTGTTGACTGGTTCTTTCTAGTAGCCCAAGCTGGTCTTGAACATGTGATTTCCTGCCCCAGCCTTCCTTGTACTGGGATCACAGGCATGCACCACTGTGCCTGACTTCTGCCATGACCTTCATCACAGTACGCTTCCTCCTGACTCTTCCACCCATGTGCTCTCTGAGGGATCCCCTTCTCTTTCTCCTAGGTGGAAGTTCTGCTCCCTGAGTGACATCTTCTCTTTTCTTGCCTCACTTCCTTCTTGCTGTGGAGCACATCCTCAACTAGCTTCTTAAGAACGGCCCTGTGGGAGTGGGATTTTCTGAGGCCTGTCTGATTAATGCCTTTCACCCTCACCTTCACCATTTAATTTACAGTTTATCTGGACATGGGATTCTAGTTCAAAAGTTGGCTTTTCTGAGAACTTGAGACTTACCTCATTGCAGATACTGACACTTGTTGAATTCTCTCATCTTTCCCATATGTGTTCTGTGTTTTCCTCTAGGTAATCTGAAAATACGCTTGTTCTCTTTGCTTTTCTGAAATGTCACAATGCCATATCTAGGTATGAATTGCAAGTTCCCTCTTTTGTTTAGTGTGCTGAGCATTCAATGAACTCTAAAGACTGCTGTCTATCAGAGCCTGAAATGCATATTTTTAATCTTTGCCATACTTTATTTGATAGCCTTCTTGGCCTTAGTCTCTTCATTTCGAAACCTCTGCCAGTTGGAGAGGATATTAGGATTCTTAGACTGGTGTGTGTGTGTGTGTGTGTGTGTGTGTGTGTTCATGTGCATGCACATGGAGGCCAGAGGCTGATATTGGGTATCTACCTCAATTACTTTCCACACTGTTTTTTTGAGACAGCATCTTTCACTGAATGTAAAGCTCACCCATTTGGCTAGAGTACCTGGCCAGCAAGCTCCAGGGATCTTATCCTGTCTACCTCCCTTGCTTGTTTTGCTTTTCAAGATGGGGTCTGTGTACCCTTGGCTGTCCTAGAACTTGCTTTATAAACCAGGCTGGCCTGAACTCATGGGTATCCTCCTACCTCTGCCTCCCACGTGCTGGAATTAAAGATGTGTGCCACCACTGCTCAGCTGTCCCTGGGTTTTAACGTAGCTGTTGGGGATCTTAACTCTGATCCCCATGACCACATGGCAAGCACTTTACCCACTGAGCCACCTTCCCAGGTCCCCTGCACTGATTTCTTGTCTCCATTTCTCTTTTTATTTACACCTGCTTTAATATATATATGTATACATATATATATTTAATGTATATGAGTACACTGTAGCTGTCTTCAGACACACCAGAAGAGGGCATCAGATCTCATTAAAGATGGTTGTGAGCCACCATGTGGTTGCTGGGAATTGAACTCAGGACCTCTGGAAGAGCAGTCAGTGCTCTTAACCACTGAGCCATCTCTCCAGCCCCACACCTGCTTTTATTCTGTTTTCTCAGACTCTGCCTTATCTTTCTCTTCTAATCCTTTTGGTGAATTAAACAAATTAACAAATGTATCGGTTTATATTTTTTTCTGAGACAGGGTCTTACAACATTGTCCAGGCTGCTCTAGAACACACAGTCCTTCTGCTTGTACCTCCTCAGTGCTAGGGTGACAGGCTCAAATGTGCTGTGTGCACACGTGTGGTCGGAGGACAACTGTCAGGAGCTGGTTCTCTCCTTCCACCATGGGCTCTGGGGGCTTCCTCTCAGGTTATCAGGCTTGTGTTGCAAGTGTCTTTGTCCCCCCTCCTTCAATTATTTGTTTATTTTCTTCAAGCTTGTTCTCTTTTCACTTTTAATGTGGGAATTTACAACTCCAGCAACCTGATGATTTTCATGGAACCTGAGAGCAGTGGTGTGGAGGACTCCAGAGTTGCAGGAAAGGAATGTACATGCATGTGCATGCCCATGTCTGTGAAGGTACACACGTGTTACCTCTCTAGATGACTAAAGACCTACTGTGCTTTCCATGTCTCCTGTCTCTGTGAGCTTAGAGGTTTGGAGTCAACCCTGGTGAACTCAGCCTCTGGTACCTAGAATAGCTGCCCCTGGCTGGACCCAGAAGCCTAGAGGTCTAAGGAAATCCAGCACTGAGGGGGGTGTAGGTATGTGGTCACTTCTTGGTAGTCTACGTTTTCCCTTCCTCCTTTCAATCTCTTCTCAACTGGTGAGCTCGAAGAGATGGGGCAATCTCTTCTAACCATAATGGGAGACAGAGAGAGCAGTTGTTAAAGTGAGAGCAGATGTTATTGCCAGAGGACTCTGGTTTCTAGGCCCACTGTCTTTAGTGGCCAAGTCAGTACCACTGGCCCTCAGTTTACTCCTCTGTAATGTGGGGCATGTAATTAGTGGCAGCACAAGGTCACTAAAGAAGTAAGCGAGTTCACATATGAAAGGTCTAGAACCCTAGAGTGGAGTCATTTTCAAGTCTGGTCTCCACGCTCTTTACCATCCAATCCTTCCTCTCCACCCCAGTCCCCGCTCCCAGCCCCATTCTTACTGAATCAGCTCCAACACCCTTCTTTTCATGGCCTGGACCAGGTCCCTCTGCCCTTCGAGCTCCTTCTCATACATGGCATCCCTCCTCTCAGCCTCCTGCTGCTTCCGATCCAGCATTGCTTGCAACAGGGCTCTTTCTTCCTGACACCTGGAAACAGGGGGAGACTCAGTTTTGAGGAGGAACTTGTGATGTGAATCCCTGGAGAAACCGGAGTCAACATATAGGCACAGTCTCTACATACCACACACATACAGAGGCATGTAACACACCATATACACCACATATTGTACACACTACAAATACCTACCACTACTCTAACACACACACACACACACACACACACACACACACACACACACACACACAAAATGTATACAAACTGGGCATCTATAGATAGATTCAGCAATCATAGAGACATAGAATATTGGACCTACCTTGAGTATTCCTGTACCGGGCAGTACCAAACATTTTTTGTCCTCTTTCTTGCCCGCCCCTTTCTCTTCCTCCCCTCTCTCTTCTTTTCCTCCCTTCCTTTTAACATTTCCACTTTAAAACATAACTTTCTGGGAAGGTTCCTTTATTGGAGTCCTATCTTGGAAGGAGTGTGAATGCCTGGGAATCTGGGCTGGGAACAACGGGATGTGGAGGGAGCAGTGGAGGCCTTGAGGTGGTTATGCCTCAGAGTATTTTTAGAAAGTATATTATATTCATTGTCTTTTCAATTTGAGAAGCGATAGGAAAACTATGGCTTTCCCAAGTTTCTATCTCTGTTTTGGGTTTGGAACTGCCTCAGTTCTATTTTGGCCTTTTCTTGTTGTTGTTGTTAGTGATTTTCTAGAAGGTTCCAAGAAGTTTGCTAAATTGAAAATAAAATGGTCCAAGCTTCTCATTCCATGGTTTGGTTTGGAATGTATACATTCCAGCAGGGGGCGCGGGGGGGGGGCTGATGCTGGCAAGTGTGGGAATCAGGGCCTTGTGCATGCCAGGAAGGTACTTGATCAATTAAGGTATACACCAGCTATTGAACTATTGATTTTAAAGTCTACCCAGTGAGAAGACCCGAAGCTGGGTGCACCTTCAAATCTCACCAAGAATGGAACTTCCAAAAGAGCCATGAGAAGCTCTTTCCAGGCCTTCTCTGACTTTTCTATGTTGCTGACCTTCAGATTTCCTGTAGAGGACGTTAGTCACCATTTAGATCTCTTGCTTGGTGATTCTCGGTACTTATGGGACCACCATGGGGTGTGTGCATCGCTTGGGTGAGAGGAAAACCTGTCAGGCCCCTACTGTGTGCTGGTGGCTGCACCCAAGACTCCTGTGGGACCTAAGGTAATTAAGCCACATTTTGTGACAGAGCCCACCAGAGCCGGAGACAAAGAGTAGAGAAGGTGCTGGGGGGTCATCTGAGACAACATGGCTTTGAAGTCAGACATGCAAGTCTGCGAGCTGGAATGGTCAGCCTGCCTGAGTGACTGAAAGGAGGCCACTGAGGCTGGGATCCTAGGATGAGGGCAAAAAAGGCAAGGTGCACTGAGATCAGGGGTGGGGGCAGAAGAAGCCACTGAAGTATTTCAAACAGCAACGCTGAGAGTGGATGTGGAAGGAGCAATGGTGTCTTGACCTCCTAGTGAATACCCGGCATTGAGCTTAGGCTCCATGGTCTTGCTTCATCTCAACTTCACAGGGTCATCAGATGGGCAGTATAAGCCTTGTTTTACAAGACAGAAAAGTAGAGTCTCCAAGAGAATATGAATTCTTGCCTAGGGTCACATGGTATGTGAGAGAAGCTGAAGTCTGGACATGGGTCTAAATTCTGTCGTCTTCTCTATCCTTTCAGCCACTGGTCATCATGCTGAATGGGCAGCAGGTGAGAGCAAGTGTCTTCCTGTAGAGTCTCTCCTGTCTTTAAGATAGACTGGCTATGTTTTGTTTCCTGTGCATTGGTCCCCTACCCACTGGAGGTCTCATAGGCAAACATGGTTGGCAAAAAGAATGTGCCTGTGGAATTTGAACTGACTGGTAGTGAACCCCTGCCACCGGCTGGATGCCCATGGCCCCTTTGCCAAGTAGTCGGCTCAATGCTTGGCTCCTGGGTCTGGGTAGTGGTTGTTTCTACACTGGGAAGTCACTCCCCCTATCTGTAGTCTGACATGAATCTCCATTAACTCCGATGCCACTTTCTCTCCAGCACATCACACCTGACTTCTTGCCCAAAGGCCTGACTTAGAACTCTGTCAGGTGCCCCAGACTTTACAGGTTTGAAGCTCTGCTCCTGTACTTTTCACATAAGAAATCTTAATTGCTAATAGATATGTCAGGGCCCATATCTCTGGGTGGTGTCATCTCTGGGCAGGTGCTCCTGGATGGTATAGAAAGCAGGCTGGGATCAGTGGTGGTGGCACACACATTTAATACCAGCAGAGGCAGGCATACCTCTTAGTTTGAGGCCAGCCTGGTCTATAGAGCAAGTTCTAGGACAGCCAGTGCTACTCAGAGAAACCCTGTCTCAAGAGAGAGAGAGAAGAAAAAGAAGGAAGAAAGAAAGGAAGGAAGAAAGAAAGAAGGAGAAAAAAAGGAAGCAAGCAGCCAAACAAACATGAGTGAGCAAGCTGGTAAGCAGCATCCCTCCAAGGCCTTGGCATCAGTTCCTGCCTCCAGTCCCTGCTCTACCTTCCCTTAGTAATGCCCTGCTCTGTGGACTGTAAGCTAAAATAATCCCTTTCCTCCTCAAGTTTCTTTGGGTCATGTTGTTTTATCACAACAATGGAAACCCTCATTAAGACATCTACCAAGACACAGTCTAAAAAGGGAGCTGCTGATGTTAGACCCTAGGGGAAGGAGGAACACACATAGGGAAGAGCTGGACAAAAGGCCCTGAGGTGGGGCAGGGCATAGCAGGTTCCAGGAACATGATAGAGGTCATTTTGGCCCAAGTGGGTGAAGAAAGAACCTTTGAGTCTTGTCCCATGAGCCCTTTA
Organism: Micromys minutus; assembly: GCF_963924665.1. Classification (NCBI taxonomy): domain Eukaryota; kingdom Metazoa; phylum Chordata; class Mammalia; order Rodentia; family Muridae; genus Micromys; species Micromys minutus. Next base: position 24,383,505 of record NC_137954.1, on the reverse strand, counting down.
AAATAGGGTCAGCCTGGACTAGTCAAGTTTAAGAACTGAAAGTAAATTGGGAAATGACTGCTAACAGGCACAGAAGTTCTTGAGGGGTTGACAGCAGTGCTCGAACACTGACTGTGCTGGTGGGTGGTTGCACAGCACTGTCACTACACACACGCACACACACGCACGAACGAACACATACATGCATGCACCCCCCACCCCTCCCCACACACATGCACTTCTAGATCATGCCCTTCCTTTGCTTGGACTCTATAATGACTCCCTTCTTACTTTGATTCAAAGCCAAGGTTATTTTGATGACTTCCCAAGCTCCCTCTAAGCTGCCCCCATTGTCCATGAGACCGCCTCTCCCTCACCTGACTGGGCCCAGAATGGCTTCCATGATTCTCCTTGAACCTGCTGTGGAATTTCCCACTTCTGGACATTTGTTCCAGTTCTGCCCTTCTGCCTGGAGCATCTTTCTAGCCGGTGTTAAAAAACCTGGCCCCTTACTTCCTTCAGGTCCTCATGTAAATGCCATAGCTTCTGAGAGGCCTACAGTGACCATGCTACTCTCTTTAAAACATCCCAGCGGTCGATTCGCACTCTCCTTCCCTGCCTTTTCTCCTTAGAACTGTATCCAGGGGCTGGAAAGATGGCTTTGCAGGTAAAGGCACTTGCTGCTAAGACTGATACCTGAGTTCAGGTGCTGGAACCCACATGAAGGAAAGAACTTATGAGCCTTACTGATTGTTGTCTGACTCCATGTGTATGCCTTGGTACATGCACACCCACACTCAGGCTCCTGTGAACTCATCTTCCACACATAGATAGATAGATAGATAGACAGATGGATAGATAGGTAGGTAGACAGACAGACAGACAGACAGACAGTCAGATAGACAGATGATAGAAAGGATAGATAGGTGATAGATGATAGATAGATGGTTGATTGATTGATAAATAGATAGACAGACAGACAGACAGATAGATAGAAGTAGTGATAATAGTAAGCCCACCCCTCTGCTCTGTAGTACACTTTAGATCCTGCTTACTGCCTGCCCCATGCTGAGAGCAACACAAAGACAGGAATTTTGTGTCTCTCTACAAGAGCCTTTTGGGTTTAGAAGAGGGTGCCCTAAGGAATGACAGGTAGCAGGGTGACAGGGGTCTGTGAGGCAGTGTCTTAGACACTAGGACATCTCTCCGGTGTTTCTTAGCCACCAGCTTTCTTGAAGCCACAGAGGTTTTTGCATGGCCAGAATCCCCATTTTAGTGAGGGTCTGAGTCATGGGAGTATTTTCTGGTCACAGCAGTAGTTTGGGTGGTGAGCACTGGGTGGAGTCCAAGGTCCTTGGGTTGGAGTCTGGGCTCCAGGATCTGGCCCAGCTGTTCAAAAAGACAGAACTTCTCAGTGATTCAGTATGAATCACAGACACTCAGTCTGAGACTGTTCCCTGACCTGGCTTGGAGAAGGTATCATGGTGTCCTCTAGAAACAGAGGCAGCATGCAGACCCTGGGTCTGTGAAGATCAAAGGCAGACTCAGGGAGATCTTTGCATGGAGTAGACTATTTAAACAGGAAGGGTTGTGACAGATAATGCCTTTGGGGCCTTGTGGTCAAGGAAAACAAAGAAGCTATTTGGTAGAATGGAATATGATCAGCTTTCTCTATTTTAACCAACCATGAACCCAAAGTATTTAGGAAAGAAAAACAAACAAACAACCTACATTGCACTCTTGAACACGCCCAGATGTTTTTTTCCTTCTCATGGTTCCTTATACTATGTAGTTGTACAACTGTTTTCACAGCGTTTAGATCAAGTTAGGGAGGTTCATGTAGGACAGGGGAGGATGTCCTGTGGTTCTGTGAAGACCCTGCCCAATCTCTATGCAATACACTTGAGTAGCAAGGGGTTTTGGTTTCACTTGGGCTCCTGGAACTAACTTCCTGCTGATAGAGAAGATTGTGTTAAAGACAAAAACAAAAACTTGGACTGGAGATGTAACTTTGGAGGCAGAGTGCTTGCCTAGCAGGCACAACACCTTGATTTGATCCCTGGTACCATATGAACTGGGCACGGAGGTATGTGCCAGGAGCATCAGACACTCAAGGCTGTCCTCCATTACCTGGAAAGTTTGGGGATAGCCTGAGCTACATACCAAAACAAAGTTGGCCCAGAGAGCCAGGTTTGGTGGGACAGACCTGCAGTCTCTGCGTGGAGAGACTGAGACAAAGGAATGCAGATTGCAGATCGGTTTGAGCTCCATAAGAAAACTAAATAATAATAATAATAACAATAATAATAATAATAATAATAATAAAGACTAAATAATAAATGACCCCCCCCCCAAAAAAAAAAAAAAAAAAAAAAACAAGAGAGCCCACGGTTGCAGAGTCTGCTTGCAGGGCTTGGCTCTCAGGTCCTCTCAGCTAACAGGCTGACATTGGGTGAACTGTGTAGTGCTCAGGACAAAGTAAGTTTTGGGTGAATTGCAGTCACTGTTATTGTTATCAGGAGGACCATAGAAGGTTGCATAGCAAGGAATAAAAAAAAAAAAAAAAATGAGGAACATAGTGGTTTAAGACCCAGCACCCTGGAGGCTGAGGCAGGAGAATTACCATAAATTCCAGGACAACATGGGCTACAGAGTGGAATCCTATCTTTAAACCCTGCATGAGGAAGATCGATTTGGAACTATGCTGGAGTCAGAGTAGATTAAAAGGGCAGCAGTGTACCCAGAAAGGGCAGCAGGGGTCAAGGCCAAGCAGGGACAAGGAGCAGGGGAAACTTCTGGGGTCCTGGGGTGGGGACTTGGGAAGAGAGGAACTGTGAGCTTCATGGAATCAGGAAAGATGCCTAGGATGGCACTGGTCTCAGTATCCTGGAGTTGTGCCCAGCATAAACCAGTTACAGAGAACTCAGGAGTCCTGGAGCCTAGGCCCTTGCTGGTGTTGCCAAGGTTACCTGCTGAGCTGCTCTTGGAGTGCCCGTAGTTCTCCTTCCTGTTCCCGCAGATGCTCCTGGCACCACTTCTGTTCCTCTGCCAGCTGGAGCCCATACCCAGGGTTTGGAGGAGAAAATGGGGAAGGAAGGGTTGAAAGAGGAAGACAGAAACCCCAGCCCTGGGCTCACCAGATGAGCTTTCCTATAAGGTTATAGCCATGCTTCTGGGAGCTGAGTGAGCCCTGGGGTTACCATTTATTCTCTTCCAAAACCTGCCACGCTCATGGACCTGGAAGATTCTGGCTAGGAAGGAGGCTGGGGGACATCTTGGGAGCCATCTTTGGGGAACTTCTGGGAAGCATGTCAAAACCAGTCTAGGGTATAGCAACAGAGCTTGAACACTGGAAGACCTCTGCGTGGTAAGGGAACCTGAACTTCCAAAAACTTGCTGGGATGTGGTCCCTAACTCAAATGTTGGCATGGCTGATAGGAGGTACTGGTGAATGAAGTAAACCTCCTAGGAAGCCATCACAGAAAGGGGCACTCTGTGAGCTGAAGACTATACGAATTTCAAAGAACACCCCCAAATAGTAGCTCTGAGAAGTCAAGCCAAAATTGGTTTGCAGTGCTCTATGTGATGCCATATACCAACCATCTCAGGATTTGGGGGGTCAGAGGCAGGAGGACTAGGAATTCAAAGACCGTCTGACTACATAGTAAATCTGAGGTCAGCCTGAATTACAAAAGGTCTTCTCACAGCATACCACCCCTTACACTGGTCTGTGGGCTGGAATGACCACAGGCCACCTCTGTAGATCTCTAGCTGCAGACCAGGCTAGAGAGGAGACAATAGACAGGTACCTTGATCACCTCCTGCTGCAAGAGCACTTCTGTTTCAGCCTCCTGCATGGTCATACTGGTCACTTCTGCCCACTCTTGTGGCTTCTCTGTGGTGGATCCCTTCTTTGGTCCCAGGACCCAGGATTGTCCGAGAACACCAGGCTGATCCCACCCATGCCTAGTCCCTAACCCTGCATCTTCTTTCCTTCCCTGAAGGCTGGAGGCCAGCAGCCCCTGGTCATGGTTCCAATTTACTGCCCTTTTCTGGATCCCCTCTGTTGTTCTCCGATCTTCTGCCCCTGGAAGACTTCCTCTTCCTTCACCTTTCCTTCCTGTCAGCTGCATTTGAACATCCTTAGCACTGCCCCTCTGTTGCTGGATGCTGGCTGTTGAGTTTTCCAGGAATTTCCTGGTCTTTGGGTCTCCCTCCTGGTCTAGCTGAAATCCTTCCCTTTCTGTTTCCCAAATGCTCTGCGGACAACTGGGGCTTCTGGAATCCCCCCTCTTCTTTTCCAGAAAGGTGGGAATATGGCTATGCTGCAAGGGGGTAGGGAGGTCAGGTGTGTGGTCTTCTCTGGTTGCATTTTGCAGACAGCTGGTTCCTCCAGTGTCTGGTCTCTGCAGCTGCTCTCCCTTGGAGCATCCCACCTGTAGAGAAGTCCCATTTCAGCATCTGGTAATTGATCTGGGACATAGGAGAGGATAAAGCCCTGGTACAGCATGTTTGCTTCTTATTAGACTCGAACGCCTACTACTGGGAAAGTTGTCAGAGTAGAGATAATCTCAGCCAGCACTCCATAGGACCCACAAATCAACAAATATCTCAGCTCCTATGCATGCCTCCAGCCAGTGGTGGCTCCGTCTTTCACCTGGGTTGATCTTGTTCCCCCCTGAATTCCTCCACCTTCACCTTTCAACCTTTCTCCTGGACTCGATTTTGCCTTTCTGCATTCTCATCAATGAGAAGGGACCAAGAATTCTTGGTTTGTAAAATGGTGATGAAATCTTAGACTAATGTTCAGTGATACAGCACTTGTCTAATAATGTGTGGCCCTGAATTTGATCTTCAACACAGCAGGGACAGGGAAGTCTTCTCTGTGCTTTTATGTTCACTTGGTCATGCCTATGATACCAGGGGAGTTGTTGTCAAGAGGGTGCTCAAAACAAAACAAAACAAAAAAACCAACGCACATTCTCTCATATGCTTAAGATGGCTTTAATATTACACACAATGTCAATGCTTTGTAGGTAGCTAGTATACTGCCTTATTTGGGGAACACTGAGGGTAAAAGAACACACAATGTTCAGAGCCAGTGCAGTAATTCTTTTTTCTAAAGATTCTGTATGTGCGGTTGGTTGAGTCTACAGATACAGAACCCACAGATATGGGCGGCTAACTGCACACTTAGCATACTTAGCATAGATTGCAGTGCTCTCCTGATCTGCCTCCATGGATGGGCCTTGAACTCTTTCAAGGTCTAAGAGTGAATCCTTAAGGGTGCCATATCTGGTGTCTGGAAGCTTGTGGAATGATGACAACCTAAAACTGCCACATCAGAATGGAGCAGGGGCTAGGAGCCCCGTGCCTAGCAGCCTACAGGTTGCCTTAAGCCATCTACACAACTTCCCTAGGAGGCAGGGCAGGAACTTGCCCAAGGACCTTCAGCTGTGTTTAGAAAGGGTCAGAGCTACATTAACTGGAAATCAAGCATGTGAGTTCACTCCTTTAACTGACTTAGGCCACTTTGAATACCTAGTTTAGGGTTTCAGCAGATACATGCTCCCTGGTGTGTTTCCTGCAAGTCTCCAACCATCTCTATTGCCCTCTCCTCCAGAGAGCCCCAATGGCACCAGTGCTCTCCTGTTCTCCTTACTTCCCCCGGGAACAAGACTGCTCCCTCCCTCCCATCAGCTGCTTGACACACCTCTGCCCCGTTTAGCTCTTTGCACACCCACAGGAGTCCCTGCTCAACTTGGGAGTCCCAGTAGTTAGTTAAGAAGCAAGTCAGGTTAAGGAGGACAGAGGTACCTCGTCTGGAAAACCTTTGGGTTCTCTGGGTCTTCTTTCCCGGGTCCGGCTGGGACTGGAACGGCGGGACCTGAAACCAAGAGGCAGGACATTTGGGGCTTTAGTTGGCTTGATCTTCTAGTGGAGGCTGTCCCGGCTTCCAAACCACCCATTCAGCCTGCTATACTTCCTGTTTTTCACCTCCCTCCCCCACCCCCAGTGGCTCCCATTCACCATCTAGCCAGTCACCCCATGCTTCATCTATACATCTGTTGTATCCCAGCACCCTATCATCTATCCATCCTTCTCACTTTCTACTCTGACCAATTAATCTTTAGCAGTGTAGCCTAGCTTGAGATGATACTGAGGAAAGAGAAGGTTGGAGAGTGGGAATTAAGAAGGGGGTGGGGAGGCAGGCTTCTAAGGTGGGGGGAAGCAACCAAACATTTCTACCCAGCTATGACACCTGTGAACCACAAGAGCTCATGTAACATTATACAGACTGAGTGGGTTGTCATGGAAACCCTACCAGTGTAGTAGTGCTACATGTACTTTGGGGTAACCAACAGCTCTCTAGTTGGAATTAAGACATGATCAACTAGAGGGAACTCAGGCCTGGAATTCTAGGCCACTACCCAGTGGTAGGTGATGTCATAGATTTTGGAGAGGAACCTACAACCACTACTTTACTAAACCAGCACAATCCCTAACTACATCCTAAATATTTGTCTGTATAGCCACAGATCAGTTTATTCTTCAGCCCTCACTAAGGAAAGTTCTCTTTGCTACAAATGAAGACCATTATAGAAAACCACAACCAATCAAAATGCAGCATCGTGGAGTCCAGTCCCAACTGATACATATACAACATGACTACATGTGAGTCTCAGGGATCATTGCAGAAGAGGGGGTTGAAAAGTGACCCAGAAGATCAGGGAGTTGGTTGTGAGATTGCATCTTCAAGAAATATCAGAACTGACACCCATAAAGTCTCACCGACATAGCTGCCTAAACATGAGCCCATTAAGGACAGCAATGAAACACATGCTAACACGCATGGGCAGAAGCTCATGAGGTCCCAACTCTACAAAAAGAACTACAGGAAACTAAGGAATGCTGAGAGCAGGACAGTCTTCCCCAGAGAAGAATGCACTAATGCCAAATGGTTAACCATGAAAACATGCATACAAGTAACATTATACAGACTGAGTGGGTTGTACTTTGTGTGTGTGTATCTCACAATAATTAATGGAAAAAGAACTCATGAATTTGAAAGAGAACAAGGAAGAGAGTAAGGGAGTGTTTGGAGGTAGAAAAGGGAAGGGGGAAACAATGTTACCCTAAAAAGGTAACTTTAAAAGGGCAGGGAGGAGTGGCTTGGGTTGGAGGCTAAGAGCCTGCTCACTCTGAGAACATGGGCCAGGCTTCATCCAGGTCTGGCCTCTGCAGGTCCAGGTTGAAAGCAATTCCGTTGAGGGCATAGAGAGAGTCCAAGATGTCTCCCTGGAGCTCAGGGCACAACAGAGGGCTCCGAGGGCCATACCATTCCCTGTGTGAAGAGGAACCAACACATCAGACCATTGCCACCCTTGACCTCTGAGAATCAGTGTACCACAGGGGACCTTCCTAGGCAGGTTGTAGCTGAACTCAGCCTCAAAGGGCAGAGGCCCAAGTACACCAAACCACATGCAGGCCTCCTAGGCCCTTTCTTCTTGCTGACACACTTATTTCCTTATCCCTAACGGCCAGACATCCATTTAGAAGTAAAGGAGGGTAGTGGGTTCAAGTACCATGTAGGGATGATGGCCTGACAAACCCACCTGGTGAGTTGTGGGTTCAGGAGGCACAGCTGCATCGACTCAGCCAGCTGTCCATGGGCAAGGCAGAGTCGGATAAAGGCACGGCCTTTTCCTAGTGAGGTCTTCAGCTGCAGGATGTGAAGAGGGCCAAAGAGAGGGTGAAATCAGGGTGGGGAGCTGGGCCAAATGAGAGAAAGTACAGAGGGAACAAGAGTAAGGGAGAAAGAGTAGGCCAAGGTTGGAGGAGAAATGTGTGGCTAGAGGTGTGGCCAGGGCTAATGAGAGGTCCCCACCTCTGGGGGGGGGTGTCTTCCTGTTAGTGGAGCAGGTCGTAGTTCAAGGGACCTAGGGAAGGCCTGGACAAAGTCTACCTGCTTTCCTGTCCCCTGTTTCCATTACCTTGTCCTGTGAGCATATGAAGTTCATTTGCTCTGTGTATCCCCGTTGCCGTCGAAGGGCAGTGAACAGGAAGTCCCAGTAATCCTTCCGAGCCCCCAGGAAGCTTCTCTGCTCTTTCTGGTCAAACTAAGACCAAGATGAGAGAAAGGCAGATCCGTCAGTGGCTTCTTTTGGAACCTACCCAGCACCCTGGCATGTGGGAAGACACATGGGAAAAGAAAGGGCTCTTGTAGACAGGCCTTTTGTTGGGGAAATCTTCCTCTGCCTTTCCTGGCTGTGTGATAGGGACAAGATACTTGATCTCTCTGAATTCACACTCATTCACTCACAAACACTGAGCACTTTAGAATGTGCAGGCCCTGATCTAATGCCTGTGAACAATGAACAAGGCCTGAACAAACCAAGCTCAGACAGCTTGCATCTTTGTAGGGGAAGTCAGAGGACGAAGACGTTAAACTCTCAGAGCATACGGAGTGTTACATAGTGTGATGGCCTGCATATGCTTGGCCCAGGGAGTGGCGGCATTAGAAGGTGTGGCCCTGTGGGGGTAGACATGACACTTTGGATGTGGGCTCATCCTAGCTGCCTGGAAGCCAGTAGTCTTAGGCTAGCCTTCAGGTGAAGATGTAGAACTCCCAGCTTCTCCTGCACCAAGCCAGCCTGGACACTGCCATGTTCCTGCCTTGATAATGGACTGGACCTGTAAGCTAGCCGCAATTAAATGTTGTCTGTATAAGAGTTGCCTTGGTCATGGTGTCTGTTCACAGCAGCAAAACCCTAAGACAGATAGAGATGGTGGCTGTGGAGGGGGGAAAAAAGAGGAGAGAGAGAGACAGACACAGAGAAAGACAGAGGGAGAGACAGAGGATATATGTCTGAAATTTTAGCCAGAAGAAGTCTCCAGACTTGAGGGCCATTCACACTGATGTCATGCAAATATCTAGTAACTAGCAGTAATGTAAAGATAAAGGCCCAAGATGGGTGTGATCCTGGTGTGCTATGGGAGGTGCAGATAGTGCGGTAAGAAGTGCAGCTCACTGTCACGAAGTCAGAGGAGGAAAGGGAGGTATATTCGTGTTCATATATCAAGTCCTTTAGGAGATAAAAATGAGAAAAGAATGAAGACCAGTCCTAGCTTCTGGGAGAAAGTTTATGTCACGAAAGACTTGTTCACTGAGAAAGCAGACTGATAAAGGGAAAACAAACAAACCCAATGGCCTGTATACATCTGGGAAAGCTAAGGAATCTGGCAGGGGCGGAGAGGGAAGGTGGAGGGTCGCACCTGCAGTAGCAGCTCCAGGCAGCCACAGAGTCTGTGTAACTCAGCGCTGGTGTCTGTCACTGGCCCCTGCCCATCCCCATATCCCTGGAGGATGGCAGAGACAGCATCTGCGAGGAGGGTGGTAGAGAGCAGGCATCAGAGAGCCAGGTCGACAAGGGAGATGCTCTCCAGACCCCTCCCATCTCCTGCAACCCAGAACATTCTCACAGGGCACACTCACTTTTCAGGTCTCTGCTGATCTGGAGGACAGTCCCCTTTTCTGTCATGGACACTTGAAAGTGGTGTTATTCCCCTGTGATTCTCTGGGTTCAGCTGCTTGCTTTCCTTACATACAGATGGGATGAGACCCTAGACTTGAGAAAGAGAGCATGCCAGGGTCACACAATGAGTCAACTGGCAGAGTGAAGCACAGGTCTTTCTTTTTTCTTCTCTTTTCTCTTTTTCTTTTTATAGTTTACTGAGTAGACAGACTACAAGGAATCCCAGTTATTCTCTCTCTCTCTCTCCCCCTCCCTCCCTCCCTCCCTCCCTCCTTCCCTCCCTCTCTCTCTCCCCCTCCCTCCCTCCCTCCCTCTCTCTCTCTCTCCCCTCCTCTCTCCCCCTCCCTCCCTCCCTCCCTCTCCCCTCCCTCTCTCTCTCCCTGTCTCCCTCTCTCTCTCTCTCCCTCCCTCCCTCCCTCCCTCCCTCCCTCTCTCTCTCTCTCCCCCTCCCTCCCTCCCTCTCTCTCTCTCTCTCCCTCTCTCCCTCCCTCCCTCCTTCCCTCCCTCTCTCTCTCCCCCTCCCTCCCTCCCTCCCTCCCTCTCTCTCTCTCCCCTCCTCTCTCCCCCTCCCTCCCTCCCTCTCCCCTCCCTCTGTCTGTTTCTCTCTGCCTGTTTCTCTCTGTATGTGCCTCTGTCTCTTTCTCTGTGTCTCTCTGAGACAGGGTTTCTCTGTGTAGCCCTGGAACTTGCTCTGTAGACCATTCTGGTCTTTGCCTACTGAGCACTGGCATTAAAGACATGTTCCACCACCACCCGGCTGCCAGTTATGTCTTGAAGACCAGTGTATAAAGATGTGACTGTGGTCTTCATTTATTGATCCATTGCTAGCATTGGTCACTCTGACCATTCCTGGCATCTTTGTCCCATTCCACCCGCTTAGTAGCTAGCCTCCAGAGTGCAGTGTTACACATGGTGACTGGGCAAAGAGAGAGGGTAAATCCCAACCCAGTATCACAAAGCTGTAAGCTGAACTCAGATTTCCTTTGGCTGTGGAGAATGCCAGTGCCATGGGACATTGCCACCTCCTTTCCCCTTGACTAGCCCCTAAGCCTCAGCAGAGTGTCATTACCTTGGGACCCACATTCATCCTTTCCAGGGCCCCAGCTGAGTGGAAAATGTGTTTCCTGGGAAAGCATACAGAAGTAGATGCAGCGTTGGGATTGAACCAATGTTGGGTGTGGGGAGTAGGGTGCCTGCTTTTAACCCCATCACCCTCTCTTGTAGGACTCTACTTCTGTCCCCCGAGGGTCCTGGGACTCAGAGAGGGATTCGGTTACCCTTGAGGAATGACGAGCTTTAGGCAGAAATCCTGGCATCAAAGCCAGGCCTGATGTCCAGCCTCCCAGGCAGGAGTGATGGAGTTTGTGGGTGGGGTAGCTACCCTATGGCAGTGGATCACAGGGAAGGAAAGGAAAAAGAAGAAAAGAAAGGCTAGGAGAGCAGTGTATGGAGCCCAGGACTGGGAGTTAGAAGACAAAGGTCCCATCCTGGACTGGTCACTTTTTCTCAGCCCCCTCCCCCCATCTGTAGACCAAGGACTAGATAGTTCTCTACAGAACTTTCCTCAGGGTTCCCCGTTCTCACCTGGGAAAGGCCTGTCTGGTTGAGATGTGGGTAGGAGGATTCTGTAGCTGGAGTATGTCCCTTGTGACTGTGGGCTCTGCACAGTCTTTCCCAGCTCTCCTGCTGGCGAGTGACTCAACCCAGCCTGGAGGGGGCTGGACCAATCCTGGCCAAGGAGAAGTAGTAGAGAAAGACCAGAGGGCACCGAAGCAGAATGGGCGGCTCCCTATGCTTCTCAGACATAAGGCCAGTTGGTGGCCAAACACAACACGGATAGGGCCTTCCGTTCCCGGGCACCTGCTCCTGTCTTTCTGTCTTGTTGCCAGTAGATGGCAGAGAGAGGTCGGCTGAAGCGCTAGGGGGCGCGGGCTTTCCCCCTCCCCGCCCTCCCCGAGTTGTCTCTTCTGTCTCTAGACTGGAAGCGGTACAGAGGAGGGAGAGGGCAAACGACCACCAAGTATCTTTCTCCTTCCTTTTAACCCAGCGAGCTGCGGGATTCCGGTCAGTGTTGGGGTGCCTTCCTTCCAGCCCTGGTACCCACTTCTCAGTGGGCTGCCCGGGAGTAGGATGACCTCTCTAGTTGACCTCGCTCAGCTTTCGGGTGTTGGGGTCATCCTTTTTCTAGGCCAGGCTGGCATGGGAGTTGGTCCTAGTGTCTGGAAACCAAGGGTTAGGGACTTCTAGAACGACTTTTACAAGCTCGAGAAACTACCTGTAAGCAAGGCACAAACGGTCCCCAAACCTGTTATTCCATGTTCCGCCCTTCGTCCCGGAGCCCGATCTACCCCCGCGCCTCCCTCGTCCTCCGTGTCACCGTTCCTGTCCCTCCAGATCCCCTTCTCTAGTGTCAATCTGTCAGTTGCTCACTAGTCACGGAGTCGCTCTCTTTCTCGAGTTCCCAGCTCAGCCAGTCCGGGGGATCCCACCGCCGCCCCTCCCGCGTTCCCGCGCCCTCGGGTCCCCTCCCCACCGACTGCCTCCAGCGTCTGTGTCGCCGCCCCTCGGCGGGCCCCGCACCCCCTCTGTCTGGAGGAGAGGTAGTGGAGGCGGAGGCGGACTCCCGACGGGGCGGGCCGGGGGCGTCGCCCTTCTTACCCGCGTCGCCTGGGGCCGAGAGGTCGCTGGGGCCGGGGGCGGGCCACCTCGCGGGTAGTCCGCGTCCCCGCCCCGGGCCCGCCGGGTGCCGGGCCGGATGGGCTGCACCGTGAGCCTGGTGTGCTGCGAGGCGCTCGAGCCTCTGCCCTCTTGCGGCCCGCAGCCCCCCGGGACTCCGCCGGGCCCCGCGCGGCCCGAGCGCTGTGAGCCCGGGGGTGCGGCGCCGGTCCAGAGGAGGCGGCTGCTGCTTCAGGTAGGGAGCTGCGGGCCGGGTGCGGACAGCGGGCAAGGCAGAGCCCGGTCCATCTGGGACAGTAAGGAGCCTGGGAAGGTGAAGGCAGGAGAGTGGGGTGGGGGGAGCTGCAGCCAGTTCCGTGGAGGTGTCCTTGAAGGGCAAATACCTGTGAGAGGTTGGTGGCAGGTCTGTGAGCCACCGCTCTCAAAATTGAAGCAGGGGGATTATGAACCAAGGCCAGCATAGTGAGATCATTTCTCAAACTAAAACCAACCAAAACCCCAAACTCAAACTCCCCCAAACACCAAAACCAATAATACAAACAAACAAACAAACAAACGCCAGAACAAGCAAGAAGAGAGAGGAAGGAGCAAGTGGCAGAGAGGGGGAGGCAGCAGGCAATTAGTGAGAAATTGGAACCATCCAAGGGTTCTGGGGCAAGGAGGGAAAGGTTAACATCCCCTTACTTGGGGTGGAGAGGAGTAATGTGTGTCTTGGTGTTTTCTACCAGGAGGAGGGGCTCAGAGCCAGCAGGGCCCACAGCGGGGTCTGAGGAAGTGGGTGGGTCCACTAGAGTCCCCCTTTCTCCTCCCTCCTATTCTTTTCTGGTTGAGTCTTGGAACCTGCATGTTGAAAAATGACCAGGAGCAAAAATAGTGATGACCAGGACAGCAGGCTGGCTGGCCACTCCAGGCTTTGCATAGGCTCTGCATTTTCCTGGAGGAAAAAAAATGGTGTTTTGTAAACGCGAGGGCTGGCCAGCTCTAGTCCATCCCCTGGAGAACCCTAGTCTCCCTCTCCACTGGGACAGGGGGAGCAATGTCATGGGATTGTATGCTGACTTTGTTCTGCGTGAGACGGGGGCCCTTTAGGTTTTTCTCCACTGGAGGCCAGCAGAGTTAGTGTTGACTCCAAATGCATCCTGCAACCACCGTATGGACAGACGGAGGCCAATATGGCAATGTGTACTTATATATATGTTTTTGTGAGTGTGTTGATGCTTAAGGCGCCTCTCTGCACCACTTGACTGGCTGTCCCTCTAGGGCACAGATGATAGCATATTTGTGGTTCTATGCCACAGGCACAGGGACAGGCACAGGCACAGGGTTGGGGACTTGTAAATGAAATGTCCTATTCTGCAAGGTAGGTAGTCACTGGTCATGATGAAAGATAGATCTGGGGACGAAATTGTCATCTGTGTCCCAAAGTGGCTGGTGTCCCAGCTGGATTCTCATGGAGTCTGGAGGAGGACTTGGGGAGCCTGGAAGTAAGAATTGGGTATCCCAAGATGGTCACAGAACTGGGGTGACATGATAGAGCTCTTAGACTTCTGGTCCCTCCAGAGTCATTAGGATATCCTTCCCAACCCCCCACCCAGGCTGAGAGTCTCTCTCTCCTCTACCTGGCAAGATGTCCAGGGTTGATGAGGAGATGGTAGCCATCCCTATCTCAAATCTTGGGTTATCCCTTAGAGGGTGAGTCTGGGCTTCTTGCTGAGGGTCGTGGGAGGCATCTCAGACTCTATTGTACCTTGATGCTCTGACCTCCTGCTTGGCAGAGCGCTCCAGGCTAACTATCCACTTCCTTGCTTTATGTTGCTGCTCATCAGACATGGCCCCAACCCTTCTCTGGCCTCTCTATGGACTCAGGACTCTTCCTCCTGCCCATTGTCCCTGCAACCAGCCTTGACACGGTGGGGGGGGGTGCCTATTGGTCATGTGATGGTGGGCAGGGATGGATAACTGGGGCTGAGATCTGAGAGAGAAACCAGGGGCACTGGAGGTGGGTGAGTCAGAGGAGGAGGAGGGGGGAGGGATTTGTATGTACCCTGTGAGACAGTGACAGGGACAGGGATGTTTGTATCCAGGGACAAGTGTCTGTCTGCATTTGGATGAGCTGGTTTTCCAGGGGCCTCTTGGGAGAGCTTGCTGTGACTCATTCCTTCCCTTATCTGCATGGATAAGGCTCCATCAAAGCCATGTGCCCAGGTCCTGGCTCTAGCAGGGGCTGCTGGGCTGGCGGCTCTCTTGCTTACCCAAGACCCCATTCATGGGCAACTCTCAGGAGACTATGCAGCCCAGGAACGAGCAGCCTCTGCCTATCACTGGAGCCCTTGCAGGAGGAGGTGTGATACTCACGTTCTTGTTCTGGATAAACATCTCTTGGGCTCTCACCCTCCCAGGAACCCTGCTCAGAAGCTACCAGGCATCTGGGCTGGCAGCCAGGGCCCTCCTACTGCCACAGACACGTGCCAGCCGCCATTCCTGCCTAGCCCATCCCATGGGCCAAGTTCTTGCCCCAAGGCTGGCTGGGCTCATTTCCCTGACTCCCTTTTTAGTCTTGCTATGCTCCTGCTAAGGATGCCCCTTTTGCCTACAGTGATACCCCTATCTCTTTTGTATGTTACCTTCCTCATTCTACTGAAAGGCCCCCTACTACCTACTCTGCCTCTACAGCCATCACTACACTGCCAGGCCTGAATCTGAGACCTGCCCTCCTCCCTGATTGGAGGGTTATGCCTGCTCCAGCTGTGCACTATCTGAGCTTGGATCCTATACTCCTCAGTTAGCTTTATTATTATTATTATTAATTAAAACCATTTTTATTGTGTATGTGTGTTATGTGCACACACCATGGTTACACACACGTGTGTGGAAGTCAGAGGACAGGCTGTGGGAGTCACTTCTCTCCTTCTACCATTTGGGTCCCTAGGATCAAACTCATAGCATCAAGCTTGGCAGCAGGTGCCTTTACCAGCTAAGCCATGTCATGGCCCTCAGCTGGTTGCTTTGGCCCTTACAGCTTGTGCATGCTGAACCCTCCTGAGGCTCCTGTGGGGGCCCGAAGAGGAAGAAGGGTGGAGATTGGCATCCCTCCTGAGTGTTCCCGCCAAGCTCCCCTGACCTGGGCGCCAAAGGGCCTGGCGGGCATCTGTGGGTGCCAGCCTCACCTCCTCACTCTGTGCTGTATTCAAGACAAGTGGGTGCTTGTCTGATGGTGGCGGGAGCAGGAGGAAGAAGCTTCAGGACGATACCTCCTCCTGCCTCCTGAAGCTACCCTTTGGGGCTGCTTCTCTGGGCTCTGCTTGTCCCAGCCTGGAGTCCCCGAAGTTTAGCAGACCTGCAGTCACCCCTATTGTCACATCCTGCAGCACAGACAGAAGTCCTGTGTCTAATCCAGCTCTCACTCCCGTGTGTTGGGTTAGCTCCCTTTCTCCTTCTAGTCTGCTAGAATTCTAGAGCACCGGAGCTGGAGTTCCTGACTCTGAACCTGAGGCAGCCACACATTCTCCCGGCGAGAACGTGCTGAAAGCTATAGGCACTCTTGTAGGGAGAAGTGTACAGATGTCCACATAGCTGCTGCACACACAAACACGGTCCATGCATCTCTTCAAACTCACCCTGGCTCTGCACCGCTGTTAGGTGTCTCACAGATGAGCACCCCAAGGCTCGGAGAAGGGAAGTGACTCCCCTGATGTCATACTTGAGGTGAATGCCAGAACTACTACTCCTCTGGTGTCCTGGCCCCAGAAGGATGGGGCTTTTGTTCCCCAAATGCAACTTTTCCCTTTTTCCAGAGGCTGCCTGCAAAATGGGAGCCTGGTGGTTCCTTTGCTCCATACTGATTCTTAGTTTTGAGCAAGTGGCATCAGGTTAGGAGCTGAGTGACAAGGCAGAAATCAGACTGCACTTGCTCTTGCCCCAGGGACAAGAGATTGGGTGGAGAGATGGAGACCACTACAAAGGAGGACTTGAACAAATGCTTCCTCTCTGGTAACAGTGATTAGTTGGGGAGGGTGAGGAGTAGAGGGACCTGGTCAGCCCGTGACTGGCAGAGGAAGGAAACGATGCTTCCATAGGGACTTGGAGCAGAGGTAAGGAAAAGGTCTAGAATGAGTGCCACGCTCAAAGGTCCTGGGATGGAGGGTGTTGGGGACTTTCTATGGAGGAAGTTTAGAAACTTTCTGTAGTTGCTTTAGCTCCCCATGAGTCCCCTTTCCTGGGCCATGGTTGTGGTATAAGAAGGATAGAGGCCACCAAACCAAGAGCCTGGGCAGACGATGAGGCCTTCGGGGAAGGAGATGATGATGGAGAAGACAGAGTGAGTCTAAGGCTGGAGAGGAGGTAAGGTGAGGTAGGAGAATGACAAACATGGTGGCTTATGAGGGCCAACACATTCTGTGGCGTGTTCAGGCACCCTAGTGACTCAGACACTCATGTGTTCCACATGTAGTGTTAAGAAACAGAGCCTTTGGTATACCTATGATCCCAGCTGCTCAGAGGGCTGAGGCAGGAGGATTGTGAGCGAAGGAACAGATTGGGCCGTATAGTGAGGCTCTGTCTCAAAAAAAGGAGGGGTATAGCTTGGTCATAGAGGACTTGTCTAGATAGAGAAGTCTCTGGGATTGATCACCAGTTGGGGGAAGGGGAGGAAGAAAAATGGAGTTTTCAGCCCAGCACTCTGAGGCTCTCCTTTCTGCTCCAACCACCCATTGATCTCCCCTCAAAGGGATGTTCACTATCTTGCCTTCTGGCAGAACACTCTGACCTGGTATAGGATTTCTTATGAATGAAATGGAGTGTGGATTTTTTTTATGCCTCTTAACAATCTACACTATGGCTTTTATGCCTCTTAACAATCTATACTATGGCTGTGAATTTTATCCTTATTCTTGCACATGGTTGTAGATTGCTCCTTCTCCTGCTTGGGTGGTATTCCACTATGTGAAGACAGATCTCTTCTCTACTGGCAAACGTCAGAAGCTCTTCTGACCGACTTCCATGTGACTTTGTTCACATGTGGCTTTTGGTGATCTTATGTTCTAATACCCACTGTGTAGATGTACACTTCCGAGTTGATAGTTGTAAGAAAACTCGGCAAGGATCAGGAAGCTCTCTCTGTAAATGAAGCATGTCAGGCATTTTGACAGCAGCACTGGTTGTATCCTGAGGAGGGAGAAGAGACTCCCTGGCACCCTAGTCTTCTGACCTTGTGGTACGCCCTCATGCCAGCACTATGCACTTCTCTGTGGCCTCTGTGGGACTTGGGAGGGAGAGGAAGAAAGGGAGCTAGAGAATGACACTGCAGTGGGGTAGGTGGCACTCAGCTGACTACCTCCTCTTTGGTTTTATGTTCTGTCTGAGGGCAGGCCCAGTCCCTGGCAGGAACAAGAGGCTATGTTATGAGGCTGAGGGGAGGGCCTCATTCTTTCTTTCTTTCCAGATGGGCAAGAAGCCAGCTATTGCCTTCTTGCTTGCTGTATGAACTTGCCAATGTCCCCTGGCAGAGTATGGTGCCAAGGGCAGGCAAGCTAAGACAGCCCTAAGGGGAACAGAGGAGAGTAGAGGTTTCCATCTGCTAAAGAGGTGCCTGGTACCCAGTGTCTTCCCCCTTTTTAATAATCCAGCTCTGATTTCCAACTTACTGTTTCCAGAGACCCAAGACCAGATGTGTCTGAGCAGCCTGAACAACTCCAGTGTCCAGAGGCCTTTTCTAGGACAATAAAATAGACAAACCCCACTTCTGTGTTATCTGTGTACCCTCCCCCCACGTGTGTGTGTGTGTCTGTGTCACATACATGAATGTGGAGGCTGGAGGTTGGTATCAGGTTGTCTTCCTTGATTAGTCACCTTATTTTTCTGAAACAGGATCTCTCACTGAATTCAAAGCTCATTGATTTGGTTAGTCTGGCTGGCCAGTGAGCTCCAGGATTCTCTCATCTCTGCCCATCCCTCCCCAAGTACTGGGGCTTAAGGAAGCATGCCACCCGTGCCAGCTTTTTTACGTAGCTTCTAAGGAACTGAACTCAGGTTGTCATATGTGTATGGCAGGCACTTTATAAACCGAGCCATCCCCTCCACCCCAATTCCATGTTCTTTTCTTTCCGGGAACAGAAGGAGAGTTGGTGGACCACTCTGGGAATATCTATTCAAAGGATCATTTCCCTAGTAAGTCTATAAGCAAGGGTCTCGTGTCAAGGCTGAGTTTCAGGGAACTTGAGGGTCCCAGAAATTTAAAGAAAGTTTTATAGCACACAGATGCTCAGTGGATGTGATGATGTGTAATGAGATGGGGTAAGGCAGAGAATTCTGTGGGAGGAGAGAGGACAGAATGGAAATCTACACCATGTGGACAGGATTGGGAAGGGCTGGATTGCTACCCAGTGGGGTTCTTTGATCTCCTGCTCAGACTTGGGGGGCTCCTCCTGAGTTGAGTTCCTTTAGGTGCCTGGCAGAGGGTACACTGTGAGGACAGAAGCCAGGGTTTGGCCAACGGAGTCAATGTCAGGTGTTGAAGGTCAACAGAAGCACACGCAGGGTTGGATGAAATCAGCTGATAGGACTTTGCCAGGTTAGAAACCAGTGAGACAGGAGATGTGATTTGGCATCCAGCCAGAGCTGGCAGTGGGTGGAAGTCACGGGAGACTGGAGCAGGTGTCTCCTGGCTTCAGTGTAAACTTTTGCCTATGCACAGCTCCGGGGGTTTCTGCCAGCATCCTTTTCAGAAACTTCTGCATGTCCGTATCCACTCCCATGACACCCTCCTCATCTTGCCATAGCTGAAGCTAGAAGGGTTGGAAATGGGCCGGAAGAGCCACAGGCATGATCTCAGAGTCTTCAGGAGCGAATGACGCCCCATACTCTGTGGGCTATTGTATGGGTGTTGAGTTGGTTTAGCATCCATTGAGGGCCTCTCAATTCTCTTGTGTCTGCTCACATGTTAAGCCTCTATCCTTTCTACATGTCTCTTCCTTCTCTCACCCTTCTTTGTCTTCTTTAAATGTCCACTCTTTATCCTCTCTCTCACCCACCTCCCCTCTTCAAGCACTGTGTTGCATTCACATTGCTTTACTGGGAGTCTTAGTTTCTGCTGGAGTAGAACGTCTGAAATGGATGATATCTTTTCTTTCTTTCTTTTAAGTTTGTTTTGGTTTCTTGAGCCAGGGTCTTACTATGTAGCTCTGGTTAACTTGGAACTTGTTATGTAGACCAGGAAGGCCTTGAACTCACAGAAACCTGCCTACCCTTGCCTCCTGGGTGCTGGGATCAAACACATACATCACCACGTCCAGCTGATTGTTAAATTTCGAATTACCATAGTACATCTTAATATTGAGGTTTGGGAACATTTATAATGGCATCTTTAGGAGACAACCCAGTTGATAAAGCATAACAATCTGAATTTAAATCACTAGTACCCAGGTAAAATGCTGGGCTTGGTGGGTGTACCTGTAATCGTAGTTCTGGGGAGGCTGAGACAGGAGGAACATGGATGCTTATTGGCTGGCTAGTCTTGCTGAGTGGGTGAGCTCCACCATTAGTGAGAAACCCTGTCTCAAAAACTAAGGCGGGGCCAGTGAGATGGCTCATCAAGTAAGAGTACTTGCTACCTAAGCATGAGGATCTGAGTTCAGATCCCGGTTTGTATAGACACTGGGGCAAAGCCATGTACACAGTATAACCCCAATGTCACAGGGAACAAGGGACAAGAGAATTGATGAGGCTTTCTGTCCATTAGCTTAGCTCCAGTTTCCGAGAGAAATCTTATATCAAAGAAACAAGATGGAGAATGGCAGGGCGAGACACCAAGCATCCTTCTGAGTATAGCTGCTAGCACATGTGCACACACCACAGACATGTAAAATACCCGGCATTGGCTTCTGGCCTCCAAATGTATGCTCACTCCCTACCACGTGCACATGCACTCGCGCACACACACAGAACTTAAACTTTTTATTTGTTATTGTTATGTGTGTAACCTTGCAATGGAAATCTGGGGGGAGGGGTCAACTTCATGAAGTCAGTTCTTGCCTTTCACCCTCATGCAGATCCAGATACCCAGCTCAGTTTATTAGGTTTGCACACACTTTTACTTGGTGAACCATCTTGCCAGCTCACAAACTACATTTTTTTCCTTATCTTATTATATATTTTATTTTTATATGTGTTCAGTGTTTTGCTTTCATATATGTGGGTGAACCACATGTGTGCTTGGTGCTTGTGGCGGTCAAAAGAAGGTGTCAGATCTTCCAGATGGTCGTGAAACACCATGTGGGTGATAGGAACCAAAACGCCAGTCTCTGATTTTCTTTTCTTGTCTCTCGTAAAAACAGGGTCTCATAGAGTTCATATTGGCTTTGAACTCACTATAGGGCTGAGAATGATCTTCATTAATTAAACTTCAATGTGTTGGTATTTCTGTGTTCGTACCATCAGGCACAGTTTTATGTGGTGCTAGTGATGATACCCAGGATTCTATGCATGCTAGGCAAGCCCAACTGTGTTCTGTCCCCAGCCAGGAACTACATTTTCTTTACCAATTCCTCTATTAATGGGTATCTAAGTTGGTTTTATATATGGATATTTTCCTGAATATCTGCCTATGCACCAGTTATGTCCCTGGTGCCCACAGGGGTTAGAAGAGGGCACTGGGTCCCCTAGGACTGGAGTTCTGGATGTGCTTAGAATCAGATCCAGGCCCTATGTAATTTAGCGGGAGGAAACACTGATGCCTGTAAGACTGTGACTGTGGATCCTTGGGATCTAGGATCCCAGGAGAGCTGAGTCAGATGGAAGTTCTGTTGTTAGTGTTTTAGGAAACCTCCATACTGACTTCATTAGGGGTGTATAGAAGCTGCCTTTTGTCTGCATCCTGATGTTGTTTGGATGACTGGAATGAGATAAAAGTCCAATGTGGTTTTCTTTTTCTTAAGTGTTTGTTCAATTTTAGTTTATGTGTACAGGTGTCTTGACATGCCTGTGTCATATGTGTGCGGGGCCTGTAGAGACCAGAGGAGGGCCTGAGATTCTCTGTATCTGGAGTTACCAGGTGGTTGTGAGGTGCCCTGTGGGTGCTGAGAGCAGGGCTTCCCCCCGCCCCCCCCCGAAATAGCAGCCAGTGGCTTTTAACCAGAGATCCATCACTCCAGCTCCTTAATGCAGTGTGTACTGAGACAGGGTTTCTCCGTGTATCCTTTGCTAGCCTGGAACTTGATATGTAGACTAGGCTGGCTTCGAATTCAGAAAGTGGCCTGTCTATGCCTCCCAAGTGCTGGGATTAAAGGTGTGTGTTAGCTACCACTCCTGGCTCCCTGATGTAGTTTTAATTTACGTTTCTCTGACGGCTAGTGACATTGGGCATTTTTTTCGGAGTGTTTGTTTCATCTTTTGAGAACCGTCTGCTTATTTCATTAGCCTATCCGTTAATTGGGTTATTATTGGGTTGTTTCTTTATTGTATGTGGTATATGTATGTGTTTATATGGGGATGTACCCACACATACATGAGGGCGTGCTTGTATATGTAGAGGCCAGGTATCAACATCAGATGAATTCCTTAATTTTTTTATATTACAATTTTTTTCCAGGCTGTTTTGTGTGTGTGTGTGTGTGTGTGTGTGTGTGTGTGTGTGTGTATGTTGTAAATGTGCCAGTTCATGCTTGCATGTGTGTAGGCATGTGAGTGTGTATGTGGAGGTCCAAGGTATCATTATTAATGATAATTCATATCATTAATTGTCCTGGATTGCTCTTCCAGCACATTGATCCTGTCTCTGCCTTTTAAGGCTGGAATTATAGTTGGGTTGCCATTCTCACTCAGCCTTTGTGTGGGCTCCAGGGACCCACTAACGTTCTGGATCTTAGTCTTCTGTCTGATGTATGGCTAGCAAGGATTTTCTCCCATTTTGAAGGCCAGCTCTTTTGGTTATTGGCTTTCTTTACTGTGCAGAGTTTTAAATTCCCATCTGTCAGTTGTTGTACCTCTTTGCAATGTGATTGGAGCCCTGCTCAGAATGTTCTTGTCTGCACCTATATCTTGAATGTGTTTTCCTGCTTTTTCCTCTGTAGCTGTAGACTTGCAGGACTTTCTTTTTTTAAGATTGATTTATTTATGCACTTTATGTATAAGGATACTTTGTCTGCATGCACATCTGCATTCCAAAAGACAGCATCAGACAGTTTTTGTGTGTGTATGTTGTAAATGTGCCGGTTCATGCTTGCATGTGTGTAGGCATGTGAGTGTGTATGCGGAGGCCCATGCCATGTGGTTGCTGGGAATCGAACTCCGGAACTTCAGAAGAGCAGTGAGTGCTCTTAACCATCGAGCCATCTCTTTAACCCCGAGTTTCAGGATTTTCATTTGATCTAGTGGGATTTGTCTGTTTTCTTAGTAAACTCTTTTCCTTTGCTGGGACTCTCCTTTCCTGGGAGACTCACTCCTGAGATAGTAACCAGCCCCAGGGGTAACACATTACTCCATTCATGGGGTAGTGTCTCACTGAGGCCCACCTTCCAACCAGATGTGCTGTCATCTGGGTCTAGATCTGTGCTGCCTAAGGTTGTCAGGGAAGTCCTCCCAGAGGAGATTACATTTCATTCAGGGTTCTCAGAAACAAGCAGACGTTCACTGACCCAGAGGGGAGGACATTTCAGTAGGACTCAGAGCTTAGGAAACAAGGGGGAGAGAAAGGGTTGGAAAACAAGATGGCCTGCATAGGAAGGGGCTTGAATGCAGAGATAAAGGCTTTGGCAGTGAGATGCTTGTGAGCTGTGAAGAGGCCTTGGAAGTGGGGGCTCTGCATTTTAATCTGTTCCTGGTACAGGGTAGAGGACTCATGGAAGGTAGGACATGGGGTATTTGAAACTTGTTGGCCAGTCTTTCTCATGTAGCGGGATCACATAGAAGTTTGCATGTTGTGTGTGTAGGGGTGGGATGCGTGTCAGCTAGCAGTTCCTCCTCCCTTAGTGAACTTCCAGGAAGCTGATATCCTTGTCTTTCACTTCACCTCTATGACGACACCCGCTCCCCGACTCCAAGAACTTGGGTAGGTTGTTGAGCCAAGGACTCACCTAGTATGTCTGACTCTCTGCCTGTCCTTTTGGCTCTGATTTCCCACTGCCCAGCCCAGGTGTCACTCCCAGGGGACAGGCCTGGCTTTGCTGGGACCCTGAGACCTTGGCCAGGCATGTGGGTCTTGCCCTAGCAGAGATTCAGGAGGGGAATGAGTTAAGTAGGTATGGGGTGTCAGGATCTAGGTCTGTGGAAGTCTTGAGTGTAGGAATCCCGGGCTGGCCACTGACATGTTCCAGGCAGGTTGGGAGCAGGGGAGCTGGTGGTTTCTGGCCACAGGTACAGAGTAAGAGAATAGAAAAGAGACCTCTGGCTATATCTCCTTTCTCTTGCTGCCTCTGACCCAGCAGCCTGGTTTGATTCTCAATGGAGAGAGTTCTTTTTGCCTATTTTCTCTGGTCATCTTTTATACCCCAACTCTGTTCCTCCCTGTGTATACGTCTTGCAGGGTCAGATAGTTCTCTGCTACAGATGAGACTGTGGGGTTGCAGGTCCCAGTGGGCTTAGAAATGACATTGCGTTCAGCACAAACTTTTTTTTTTTTTAGCAGTTTTAGGAACGTGTATGGATAAGTATATTATAAACCCTAACAACCTTCAACACAGTGTAGGGCACATTGACAACATGTGATAAAGTTGTGGCCGACTTTGTGATCATTGTCATCATCACTTCTAATTTAGTATTCATCTGGTCCGCCAGGAGATAAAATGCAGCATAAGTGTGAGGGTCTGAAGCATGAGGAGCCTGTTAGCAGCCGGCCTGCTGGGGAGGGGGAAGTGGGGAGGCTGAGTCTTATACTGCTGTGGAGACTGGCCTGAGACAATGAGTGGAGGTGGCCAGGCCTCTTCATGCAGAGTCAGGAAGGCTGCTGGAGCCTGTGGGGCTGGCTAGACTGCTTTACCATGAGCCTCTTGCTTCTACCTGTGGGGTCCCGGTCTTTGCAGTGTGGTGGATGTCAGAGGAAATCAGAATATTTTCAGCAGCTTTGTAGGACAGGGAGAGAAGTTGAGCTTTGGGTCTGGGGTGTGTGTGAGTGTGTGTGTATGTGTGTCTCTGTGTGTGTGAGTGTGTGTATGTGTGCCTGTGTTTGTGTGTATGTGTGCCTGTGTTTGTGTGTATGTATGTGTGTGTCTGTGTCTGTGTGTGTATGTGTGCTTGTGTTTGTGTGTATGTATGTGTGTGTCTGTGTGTGTATGTGTGCCTGTGTTTGTGTGTATGTATGTGTGTGTCTATGTTTGTGTGTATGTATGTGTGTGTGTGTGTCTGTGTGTGTATGTGTGCCTGTGTTTGTGTGTATGTATGTGTGTGTCTGTGTGTGTATGTGTGCCTGTGTTTGTGTGTATGCATGTGTGTGCCTGTGTGTCTGTGTATATGTGTGTGTGCCTGTGTGTGTATGTGTGTGTGAGTGTGTGTATGAGTGTGTGCCTGTGTGTGTCTATGTGTGTGTGAGTGTGTATGTGTGAGAGTGTGTGTGTGTACGCTCGTGTTGTGATGGCCTGGGGAGCAATGTGGGATGACTCAAGCATCTAGAAGAGATGACAGTGTGCTGGGGGTGGCGGTTAGAGAATGTTAACTCTCCATTATAGGCCTCCTGGCTCCTTATGCCAGGTTCTGGCTTTTGCAGAAATATCCCCTGTCCTTTACTTAGTAGAGCAGAGCAAAGGGTTTATTCCCTCAGGTCTCTGACACCTTTCCTGTACTACCCATTCTGCCTTTTGGCAGTGCTGAGGGGGAAACTGAGGCACAGTGCACTGGGGCAGGGACAGCCCCAAGGTATGACATTCAGAAAAGGGCAGTTTACTTAGCCCTTGTCCCACCCTAAAGCTCCTGCTGGGCGGCTGGTGGGGGGGGGGATGGGCAGTTGGACATGACCTTGACTGTTCTTTGAGCGGGTTGGAGTGTGGGACAGGGGTGCCTGGCAGTTGGCAAGCTGTAACAACATTAGTCGAATGAACTTGGAGCAAAAGCAAGTGTTTTTGGGCACCAAGCTGAGGCCATCTGTGGGCGTTCGGCTCAGACCCAGCCAGGCCAGACTGTCCCCCTCCTCTACTGCCCCTTCAGCTCCCACAGCGGCAGCTGGCACACTGCATTGAGCCGAGAGGCACCCAGACGGCCTCCTGACCCCCAGCCACTCACTATGCTAAGCAGGGTTCCTGTATTCCTTTGCCTTTTAATGGAGACACAGCAGGGGGGCGGCGGGGGGGGGGGAGGTTTCTCTGTAGTTCTCTTGTTTCCTACAAAATTCTTTCCTGCTGGTGTGACTGCAAGCTACTTCCAGAGGCTCTGAAAGAAAGCTCTATGGCTCTGGGAATAGGTACCTGAGAATATGGCGAGCCGGAGGAGACATTTCTTACCACTTCCTAGCTGGGTGCTCTGTAGCCTGCAGGCTGCAGTGCTGAGGTCAGCCGAGGATGGTGCAGGAGGAGCAGACTGGCCTGGAGCTCCTCTGGGAGGTGTGTGTGTGTTGGGGGGAAGTAGGGTCAGGCATTAGATGAAGCCTGGAGACAGCAACTAGCTCATAGCATCCTTGGAAACAAAATGAGGGAAGGCTAGTTATGAAATACCAGGTGCCCAGGGCCCAGGCTGATCTGGTAGCCAGTGTGAAAGGATGGAGCTGGGAGTCTCTGCTCCTGTGTCTAGGAAATTAGAGAGAGATCAAGGGCTTGTAGATTAGAGGGAGATCTCGGGAACTGAGAGAAACAGTGTTTCCAGCATGTTGCAGGTGCTCAGCCAGACTCCTGAAGGCCTCTGGGTCACCTGGTTGAACCCTCTATGTATCTGTATTAAACCCCTCTAGAAGAGTGGGTCTGGTTATGTGGAGAACCATATGCTTGAGGTCTCTGACTCTGCAGGCAGGCTACAAATCAGTTAGCAGTGATGACAAGGGATGTCTTTAAAAACAGCCTTTTTGGTATTGCATTTCTTTAATCCCAGGTCTTGGGAGGCAGGTGGATCTGTGAGTATGAAGCTGCCTTGTCTGTAGAGCTAGTTTCAGGACAGCCAAGGCGACACAGAAAAACCCTGTCTTGGAACACCACACACACACACACACACACACACACACACACACACACACACACACAAACACACACACCACTAACCACCCACCCACAAAACCCAGCCCTTCGGGTTAGAGAGATGGCTCAGAGGTAAAGGTACTTGCCACAGACAACCTGAGTTCAACTCCTGGGATCCATATGGGGGAGAGAGACAACCAGTTCAGGCAGGTTGTTCTCTGACCTCATCAACAGTGGCACCTCTTATTTAAACAAGCAAACAGCCTACAAAGTGGTGTCACCCTGCAAAAGCCTGTCACCCTGCACAGTGTTGGGCACAGTCATGACTGCTGGACTCATCTTAGCTACTGTGCTAAGCTGACTAGTCTTCCCACCTGGGCCCTTCTGTGGGGAGGGAGTCCTTTGGTTGTCCAAGGTCAAGGCTTTGCCTGATTAGTCAGCAGCACTTCTCTGGCCAGGAATCTCCCATCCCCAGCCTGGCCTTCAGCCTTCACAGCACCTGTCCCTGCTCCAGCAAGATGAAAGGCTGCAAGAGGAGGGGGCCTAAGAAAGTGGCGGTGGATACTCCCTTCTTTGGAGTTAGTGTGGGGTTAGATCTGTGTCCCCTTTGCACAGTGATCTCTCCTTCAGTTGCTTCTAGTAGGTGGGTGGGGACTCTGGACCCCAGTTTTCTCCACTCCTCCCCATGAGAGCATGAATCCCACTCCCAGAGCGCTCCCTGTTCTTCCCCCCCCCCCCAAGCTCTGTAGCTCACTATAGAACTGTGAGAACAACCTCCATCTTGCTTCCCATACCACAGAGGGGCATTTCCAGCTCTGGGGTCTCTCTTGTCCCCTCCCTTCCTTCTCCATTTATCTCCTCCTCTGAGATCCAAAGGCCCTTTGTAAAGGTCTTTGTGTGGATCTGAGCTCCCAAGCCTGCAGAGGGACAAAGGGACACCCTTTCCCCCTCTCCATTGTCCTCTCCCTTCCCAGGAGCCCCCCCCCCACCTCATCAGCTTGGCTTATTTCCTGTGTAGCAAAGATGGGTGTTGAAAGGGTTCATGGATTCTTGGGGCCCTGGACCAAGGCTGAGTGGTCCTGGAGAGAGGAAAGAAGTTGGGTTCCTTTGGGGAGGGGAGACTTCCAGGCCCTGGAGCAGGTAGGGCAGGAGGCCAAGTCACTGTCACTGCTGTCCCTGAGTGGATATGATTTCCCTTCACCTCCTTCTTTCTCTGATTTGGTTACTGTCTCATGTCTGTTCACTTTTCTCTCTGCACCCGTGTGTTCCCAGACCGCTCTCAATATCTGTCTTGGAGAAACCAGGCAGGCTCTATCTTCATCCCTAATACCAGTTTGAAGAAGGCCCCTTCCTTTCTTCCTTCCTTAACATAGACCCCTTTCTCTCTGCCATCCCCCAACCTGCAGAGTCTCCCCTAGGCCACTGTCATTTCCTTTGCCCCAGCAGCCTGATGACCCCACATCAGAGTAACCCTGGCTGGCTGCCTGCTGGTTTCTGGATAAAAATATATACTTGGTGACTGGGGCAAAGGCAGGGACCAACCCACAGGTCCCCATGGTCTCTTTGAGAACACAGGGCCTTCTGGGGCCCTGGGGTATCCCTACCACCCTGCTGCAGTAGAGAGTCTGGAGTGCCATGGACCCAAGCAGCTCGGGAGGAAACTGCTAGTGCTGGTAAATGACTTATGGGCAGAGAGAAGCAAGCCAAGGGCAAGGCCGATGCAGGAGTCCTAGCTGGTAGGTATTGGTGGCCTGAGCTTCTAAGTGTAGCCCAGGACACTGCAGGCATGGCACAGCTTTCCAGACCATGGGCAGTGTCCTGGGCCGCAGTGGTGTGGAGAGCCAGTTCTGCATGCATGAGTTGCTGAGTAGCAGCCCGACTTCTGAGAGCCGCCACTTCCCTACCTGGGTAATGGAGGTCTCCTGTCTCTTGGGGGGGAACTGAGCAACTTCTACGGGGTCTGTAGCAGGGGCCAGTAGGACCCTGCTGTAGGCTCCCCAGGCTGTTGGACTCATCAGTCTTCGATTCAGACCTTCGGTTTCTCACCTTTTTCTTTCTGGCCTGTGTATATCCTCTTCGTAGCCAGCTCTCCCTTCCCTTGATGGTCTCAGATGCGGCTAAGCTCTTGCTTATGAGCTCTGGGATCTGAGTCCAAGAGAGGAGAGCCCTGCCTTTTGCAGGAGTGGTGTAGAGAATAAAGTGTGGTGGTGTGGACACTGGCTCTGCTGGTTCTTCAAGGCCTTGGCATTCCCAATACCTTTAGGTTCCCCAAAGGCTCTTCTTGTTTAATAGCATCCTGTTTTTGTTCCATGGATGCGATTTCTTCTTTACTCTTCCCCCCCCCCCCCAGGGTATTATGGCCACCTCGTAGCCTTTCTTCTCCTTACTCTGCTTCCTCTAGGTGGCTCTGGTTCCTTGTGACTTATCCTGAAAGCTCCTCTCAGATGCTTGGAGCCCAGTTTTCTGTTCAGTGTTTAGGTTAGAAGCACAAAGGGGGGATCGATTGCATCTAGCTGCCAGGCTGAACTGTTTTCACAGGCCAACTCCTGTGCTGTTGGGTGTCTACATTGTTTATCGGATCCCCAGAGAAGACCCCACTTTGTTGCTACCCAGAACAGTGAACGCACATTTGCTTTTCAATGCCTGCCCTCCCCTTGCCCTCTATCCCCAGGCCCCATACTATCTTACTCTTCTTTGGACAATAACTTCCTATCTCTGCAGTTGAAGGGAGATTTAGACAGTGATGGCTTCTTCAGTGTTATACTGGCTTTCCTGTTCCAGGTTCACATTCATCTCGGCTGCCAAGGTGTCTGTGCCTGTCAGTCCTGAGTCTTATGGGAACCGTAGAGGGAGGCTAGTGCTTTCTGGCTGCTCCTCAGCCTGCTTGGGTTTACAGCTTCTACTCACTTACATCTCTCCAGCTCTCTAAGTTTAACACTGTTATCAGGGATGATAATGATTTATTTATATAATAAATAAGTATATATATAATATAGTATATATAATCACATATCACATAACATATAATATACAACATATAACATATAATATATAATGATAATATTTAACAAGTGATTCAGGGGGTGGGTCAGGAGGCAGGAGTGGGCTCTGAGGAAAGGGCTCAACTGGCTCTTAGCCCTTTCCTATCAAGATCAGGGCTGCCTGGGGCCTTGGAAGGGTGGTGACATGGCCTCCTGGCTGGGGTTGAAGAAGTGCAGGGCTGGCTCATTTACCCATGAATCTGCTGTTCAGAGGATGAGCCTGCTGGAGGGGAATCTGGCTTGGGGCTGAGGCTGGATGGAATGTCACTTCTCTGGTTTTGTTCATGTGTCCCCAACTATCATTCATCCACGGATAGTAAGTAGTCCGTGGAACAACATAGCACACACTGGGAGATGTGTTACCTACATCTGCTGGAGCTATGGACAGAGAATGCACAGGAAGTCCTTCCTGTCTGAGAAGAGCTGTAAGACAGACGGCGCACACGTAATTGTAGGTTAGCACACTTCCCCTTTTAGAACCCCTTGTTCTTCTCACCTGGAGTCGCCCTCCTCGGGAGGCTGGGTCTTCTAAGGGGACGAGTGGGCCAGCCTATGGCTAGAGTAGCGTTGTAGGGGGAGGTGAAGGAAGGACTGTGTCATCCCTGTCATTTGGGGTCCAACATGGCCGGACAGCTCTTGTAGCGTCCATTTTTATATCTAGGTGACCCTGCCCTGCCTGGTGGGCTGGACTTGGTTGTTCTAATCCAAGTCCCGTGAGGGGCAGACCCTCTGTTCCCTTTCTCCTTATCCCTAGCCCTCCTACAAGCATGGTAAGAACAGTTGGGTTCCTCCATGTCCCGCAGGTGGCTACAGTTCCTTCTTGCTTTCCCACTCACACAGTCAGCCTGTACTCTGCCTCCCACAGGCAGAAAGCCTGAGGACTGAAGAGTAGCAAGGAGCCAGGTGGGAGGGCCCAGGTGCGGCCCAGCTGGGGAACAGTTGGAAGGGAACAGCTGTCTGCTTGGAACGTGACCTTATTACCCAGGGGGCTGAGTAGACCTGTTGATGGTAGGTGTGAGTTCTGGGATTTTGCAAGTTGATTCTCAGGGTGTGGAGCTGAATGGGAGTGGAGACTCTGGGTATGAGGCTTCTTGAAAAGGTGAAAAGGAATTTATGAGATCTTTGTGCTGAAAACAGAAGTTTCTGTTTCAGAGGCTTTTAAAAGAGGAGTGTGGAGAATGGTGGGGTGAATACAAGTCTCTCCAGCAGTGTAATGTCTCATTGGAGGTGCTTCCTGCAGTCCTACTTAAGTACTTTGTGCTTTAGCCCTGGCCCTGTTTCCTTCCATTCATCTTTGATTATGGTGGGGAGTGAGCTCCCAGAAATTCATTGCTGGGCTTCCACTTCTGTGTACCCCAAGTGAGAGGCGGCCTCTTGCTCCCCTCTCTTCTTGGACCCCAGCCTCTTCATGCAGCCGCATCTTACCTGTACTTTGGCTCACTTCCCATCCCTGGCCAGCACTATTTTGTTGTCCTCTGGGTACACCTGGCTCCCCTCCCGCAGTGTTCATGCCTCCCGTGGGCTGTGAACTGTGTGTTCTAGACACCGTGCTCTGGTGGAAAGCCCTGTCTGGTCAATGGGGTGGTCAGTGTGTAGCTGGCAGACTAGGAAGGGTTGTTGAGAAAAGGCCCAGGGCATCTTCTCCAACTGATGCCAGGTCTTGAGATGCTTGTCCAGTCACCTGTGGTGCCTTGGGATGTCAAGCAGGTATAGGCATTTTTTAATTCACTCCTTATTTCTCCCAGGGAGGTCAGCTTCTTTTCTCCATTCTATAGAAGATGTTAATGGTGCCTCAGGATGACACAGTATCCTCAAAGTCACAGGGATCATGACCTTGGATTTGCCCCAGGGCCAGGATTTGAATGCTAGTTGTTTTGTATTTGGGTCCTTCTCTTTGGAAGAATAAGAGGTGATGTCCATTTAGTGGATGAGAATGTTGAGTTCCCCAGAGGTGTTGGAGTCCAGATTGGTCTATTCACAGGACAAGATAGGACCTTCTCTCAGGTCTGCTTGAGCCTGGCCAGGCATGCTCTACCCCAAAGCTACACACGGAGCAAGAACAAAATGTATTAGAAACTGGACTCAGGGGACCATGGAGTGGGATTGGGAATTTGGGGGTCAGAGTGAGGAGGAACCCAAATTGTACCATTCAGATTTGGGGAGAGCAGGGAAGTAAGTCTGTGGGAGAATGCCTAGCTTTGACTTAAAGGATATAACTGTTTAAGCCAATCATGGTGTTGGGGTGCCATATCTCTTGCATCTGTGGAGTGGGAAAGGACTCATGTCTAGGTGGGCTTTTGACCCCATCATACCATCTAAGAGTCTGTTCTGGACCTGTCAAGATCCTTCTAAGGTTCTCCACCCTGGGACTCGGCCCCTGACTACGGTGGCTATAGCAATCTGGAGACCTAAGCTTGGACCTGCTGCAGCTACTCCTTTCCTGTGCACTGAGGCAAGCTTGTCAAGACCGGCTGCTTCTGCAGTCAGTGGATGAGGCCAGGTCTGGCTTGCTTCTTGATTCAGTGTCCTCGGGTGGCTGGCCTGTGCCATCTTCCTCTTCCCGTGCTCCTTCCTTTTTTCTCTTGCTCTTTCTAGAAGGGAGGGGCCAATCACCTTCTTCCAGCCCCTCAGCTTGGTCCCCCTAGGTCTCCCTGTTCTTCCCGCCTCATCATTTGCAGGTCCTCTCCCTGCTTTAGATTTTGGGGTTCTGTTCAGTCCCTCCCTCTGTCAGCTTGGAGTTTTCTCTTAGTGGTTCTTTCCTTCCTTCTGTCCTCTCTGTCCTCAGGGGGTCTGTTCCAATGACCTGGCTTCTGCCCATGTTCTCAGACATCTGTAGGCTTCAGGCTGAGGCCGAGGCTGTGGAAGGAGTTCGAGAGTCACGGGATCCAATTTTAGGTTCCTGTTTGCCACACTATAGAAACACTGCTCTGGAAGTGGGCTGAGAAAGGGGTCGTGTGCAAAGACTTGATTAAGGAGAGGTGGGCAGAACCTGTTGTTCTGTCTGTACCTCAGACTGTGCCCCATCTTTCCCTCAAGGGAATGTCTGTCTCAGCCTTTCTTTCTCATCTGGGTCCCTAGTCTTGAGGCTTTAGGTCAGCCCCCTCCACCCCCCTCCCCGCGGCCCCGTGCCTCTCCAGTGGAGTTGGGGTGAGACTGGCTGTGGCTGGCTTCCCAGGAGGAGAGGGGCTGTGTAGGTGGGGGCAGGGCACACCATGATTTTATTAGCTGGTGCTGATGCAAAAAGGGGTTTCCCTGCCCGGCTCTCTTGATCCCCTTCGACCAACCTCCTTCCTCGCAATCCTTCATGCTCTCCACTCACCCCTGCCTTTCTCAGATCCATCAGGATCAATTAGACCTTCCCTGCTGTAATCTTATTGTGGGGCCTGGGCTTCCACCCAGCAGCCAAGCTCCCGGGCCTGGTGTCCATTCTGGGCCCCGCAAATAACACTCCAGGGAGAAGGGATGACCAGGATGACCTCAGGGCCCTTGCCCTCCCTTCCCCACCCTGAGGGTCCCTAGTGGATCAATAGCCTGCTTGGCTGGTCCCCACTCCCACTCCTCCCCCATCCACTGTTAATCATGCCCTAGGCAGCTGAGTGGTGATGGAAATCATTTGGAAAGGGGCCCAGAGGACCAGGATTCTCAGCCCAGAGAACAGAGAGCAGTGGGGGTGGGGAGAGGAGGGGGCTTGAATAACGTGCTGCCAGTTTGGAGGCATTTATTGTATAGAAGAGAGTGACCAAGCTATTCTTCCCTAGGAAGGCAGACCCAAGGAAACGGTTTGGAATTTGAGAAGGGGACTGGAGGTTAGCTATTAGGAGGAACTTCCGGGCTGTAGAAGATCAGAGACCTGGGTTGGCAGTGGTAAAGGAGCATCCCTAGGAGGAGAACAATTGCCCTCTTTCCTTCTGGCTGCCATGTTATGCTATGGAAAAGCAATGGCCCAGGAACAGGGGCTTCTGTCAGCTTTGACACTGACACTTGCTGGCCATGCAAATCACTGTAGCATTCAGGGCCTCAGAATCCTGTGTAAAGCAGGGCTAGGGAAGGAATGGGGGCATTTCAAAGTTTGACTGGATACTGGAGGGCTGGTTCAGAAGAAGGATCATGGTATTGGTTGTCAGAGATGGGGACACAAAGACCTTACTGGCCTGGCTGTAGTGACAGCAGAACTCTCAAAGTGACCCCTGGTGAGGATCTGGAAGCTGGAAGGGATGTCTCACCCTTCAACCCCCCTTTCTCCTCCCCGTGCCTCCTTTCAGATGAGCTCCTGTTTACTGACCACACGTTAAACTCCACATGTCAAATTCTGTGTCAGATACTAGGGTGCACCTGAGAGTATCTGGACCTTAGCCTCTAGAGCTGGCCTAGTGGTGGGGAAGAAAGGGAGACTGAAGAGGCCAGCAGACATATCAACACAGAATGGTTCCAAGTACACTGAGAAAATGAGCTATCAGTGCCCACGGAAGAGCTGGAGGGACTAGGACTCCTGTGGTCCGGCCAGAGGTGGCTGCCTGGTGCTGTTGCCACTGGAGCCCATCTGAGTCAGATCTACTCTGTAGGCATAGACACAGTGCCTGGGGCTGGGTGTAAGTTCTATGCCTTGGGCCTGGTTGGGTGGTTGAACTTGTGAGTACAGTTGAGGAGACTCTGGTATGGGAGCCAAAGGACCAGGAGTCCAACCTGAGGGTGGGGGACAGTTGGCCCCTGGGGCATCACGAGAGAGGGTAGGGACACTAGCTCTTGTGAGCAGGTGGTGAGTAGGGAAAGAAGGGGGAGCCCTTTGTGGGGACCGGTTGGGAGGTCCCCAGGGAGCCATGCCTGCACACCTCTCTCTAGGTGTGAAAGACAGACTCAGAGCCTGAGATCAAATGCTCCTGGATTCTCCTCTAACAGGAGTTGCCTTTGTCCTGGAAGACAAAACCAACCCGGGGCACTGCAGCCCGTAGGGCCCAACACAGAGGAGACTCTGTGTGGTGCTGCCAGGCAGACCCTCCTCCCACGGCTGTCCCTGGGCACAGCTAGGCTGTGACCTGCTCTCTTGTTTCCTGACACCTGGATTGGCCCTTCTGGGAACCTTTTCCTTCTTGCCTTGATTTGCTGTGAGAAAGAGGAACCCCTCTCCCAGCCCTGACCTAAGAATATGAGGATATGTGGGGGTGGGTAGATCAAAGATGGCCTCCACCTTATCTTGCCTGGGATTGGGATCTGCCTCCAGGTCAGTTCTCACCTACCTGTGATCCAGGGGATCTGAAGTGATCTTCTGGCCTCTGTACCTACCTACATACACCTCTCTCTCTTACACACACACACACACACACACACACACACACACACACACACACACACATTCAAAGGGGAAAAAAAGATATAATTTATTTTAAAATACCTGACAAAAATCTACTCATGAGGGGGCATGTTTATTTTGGCTGACAGTTTGAAGGGGACACAGCCCGTCACGGTACCAGGAGCTCATATGCAACCGATCCATCACACTGGATGAAGAAATTCCTATTCTTTGAAGCCCTGATGGATCCACGGCACTGCCTTTAGCCCATGCCCACCTGGAGTCTAGCAGGATGGGAGGTGTGGAGACCAGGGGCTGTCAGGGCTGGAAGTCAGGCCCCTGGGTCTGCAGAAGCCTGGAGAAGGTCATGCCTTATGGACAGGGGTAGTCACTCACTGGATGCTAACCAGCCCTTTAAAGATGTCATTAGGGGATAGGGAGATGACTCAATGGACGTCTATTCTAGCTGGCAAACCTGACACCCAGAATCCACTAGGCAGGGAAGGGATGACTACTGCAAGTTGAACTTTAACCTCCACATGTAAGTCATGACATGTGCATGTTTCCCAGACAAACAAACAAACAACAGACAAAATAAATGTATCAAAAGTGTCCCTGGAGAGACAGCGATGAGAAACTGAGGTTCACTGTTGGCCTCCACATGCAGGCAGTAGAGAAGTCTTTATGTGGCTTCTGCTAGTGAAGCCTCTATCAGCTGGGATCCTGCCTAGATTCACCTAACCCTTCTGTTTTACCACATTTCACTTCTAATCCATGCTCCCTCATGTCTGCATCTGATCCATGACTGAGGAACTGTGTGCCTTTGTTCCTGAGGCTTAGTGGCCTGCAGGTAGAGCTGGCAGGGAGGGGCATAGTCCAGAAAGCTACTGTGAAGTAGATGGATTGACTGGTGTCAGGGACTTGAGGTAGCAGGAGGATCAAGACTGGAAGGAGAAGGTGGGCATGGTGGTGTAAGCCTTTAATGCTAGCATTTGGGAAGCAGAGACAGGCAGATCTTTAGGAGTTCAGGGCCAACCTGGTCTATACAGAGAGTTCCGGGTCAGCCAAGCCTACATAGTGAGACCCTGTCTCAAACAACCCAAAACAAGACTGGAAAGAGGCTTTGGGAGTTGGAAGCTTACCCTGACTCTTCCTCCACGGAGTTTTGAAGTAAAAGGGGTTCTTGCTAGAATAGTGAATGAGGTTGTGGAATGGCTTGGAGAAGGGAAAGGGGTTCTGCAGGGATTCTGGTGGAATTCGAACAGTGGATTAGTGTAGAATTACCTTGACTTTTATGAACTGAGACAAACGTGGTGGGGTACATTTGTGAGGACTATCCAGACAGCAGCAGGCCTGGCTTCCTGTCCTGGGTGTCACAAACTCTTCCTTTGCCCTGGGAGGATCCTTGGCCAAAAGTTCCTTCTGCTGGGCAGAGGCTAGCTGTGAGGAGCTCTGCCTAGGAGCCCTGTCTAGCAGGGTTCCAGGCCACAGAACCTTCCTTACCTGCCTGGCATCCTCTCAGCACCCAGTCCACTGGGAATCCTTTGAAGAAAAAGCTACCCTGCTTTCCTCCTTCCGGATAGGCAGAGCCTCCTATCAGCCAATTCTATCTGAGGAACTTCCTCCGGATCTTTAAAAACTCAGCTAGTGATTCCTTTCAACGAAGCATCAGCCCACATGCTATAGATTAAACTCCATTTCCTCCAGGCTCAGTCTCTTTCCTGTGGTCCCAAGGTGGGGAGGCTATGGAGGGTGAGGGTCTCCTCAGGCTTGGAACAGTACTGGGCAGTGCCAGGGACTTGACTGGAGTTAGTGGACATAGACAAAAGCCTACCTCCAGGGAACAGGCTCTCACGCGTGCAGTCAGACCACCTCTTCCGTCCACTCTTCATTTTGAAGTTTCATCATGGGGGCCCCTTGCTCTACCCGCAAACCGGGAGCCATCTCTTCTTTCTGGCTGGCCTTTTGCCATTCTTCCCATCCACCCCGCCCCCCCCCCGTGTTGTCTGGTGTGGGACAGGGAAAAGTGCTGGGGGGAGGGTGTGTAGGGGCTGGTGCGGGGGGGGGCGCGCTAAAATGCCTCGCATTGCAGGAGAGTTTGGGGGCGGGAGGGGGCGGCGGCAGGAGCAGCTGGTAAGACTCTCAGACCCTTAGCGGCAAGTTGAGAAAGACCCCGGAAGTTAAGGGACAGCGGAACACATCTAGAAACCTGGCCTTGAGATTGGTGGGGGTTGGGGGAAGCCCAGGCCCCGGGACTGCGGCAGTGGGAGAGGGGCCAGGGTCTGCGTGGCGGAGGGGCGGAGGGGCGGAGGGGGAGCAGTGTTCAGTTGCTGAGGAAGCAGCCTCAGCTCAGCTCCTGGCCCGTTGCCCTCTTAGCTTCTCGGCAGCCACAGACTCAGGCGAAATTTCACGCTGGCTGCCGCCACTCCCCCACTCTACTGGTGGGTCCTCTCTTTGCCTTTGTCTGCCGGTTTCTTCAGACCTGTGTCTGTCCTCTTTTCCTTTTTCTAGGGCTAGGGTCCTAGTGTGATGACCCACGAACCCTATTTCCGAAAGTCATCCCATCTACAATACCTAGAGTCTCTCAGGGGCAGGGAAGTGGCACCCGGCAGGGCAAAGAGAAAATGCCAAAAGCACGCTACACCCCAGCAGGAGGGAGGCGTGGTCCTTCCAACCTGTTGGGGTGCTCTGTGCTCTGTGCTTCTTTATTTCTGGAATGGGCTAGAAAGGGATCCCCAACGATGAGTAGGGGTGTGGCCAGGGTCAGAGGATGCCCAAGTTGATCTAGGTCCCCATGTGCACGCCCTGCGCCTGCAGGTTTCTGTTGGGCGGTGGAAGCTGGTGGCCTCTGTTTAAGTTAATCACATTATTCTCTGGGGAGCAATCTGGGAATCGGGGGGGGGGGGAGGAGGCCTAGAGGGAATCCACGTGCGCGCACACACACACACTCTCTCTCACACACACACACACTCACTGCTGCGCGAGCACAATGCTGCTGTCGCTCCTTCCCGCAGGCGGCCGCCCCGCGCCTGGCACCGCCTCTGCCGGGTCCCCACCGCCTCAGAAGTTACCGGGCTCTAGCGCCGGGGCAGCCAGCTGCAGAGGCTGGAGGCTGGCACGTCGCAGAGGAGGGAGGAGAGAGGGAGCGACTGAGGAAGGCCCCCAGGGTAGAAGCTTCCTGCAGCTGCCCGAAGAGGCTCGGAGGAGATGGAGCCAGGCTGGCGCTACGCTGAGGGTCCGCTGTCCCGCTCCTCCCGCTAGAGGGGGCAGGATGCCCCAGCTGCTCCTTGGGACCTAAGCCGGGGGAGATGCCGGGAACAGGGCGCTGATTTTCGGCCCCTACGTCTCCAACAGGCGTTTCGGTACTCCTCTCGCTACCCGTGCGCCCTGGGCAGCCACTTTCCCGGGCAACATGACTCGGCTGAGCTGGTGCTTTTCCTGCGTGATCCGCTGGGGCAAGTACCTCTTCTCTTGCCTCCTGCCCCTGTGCTTCTGCCTTCGCAGCCAGGTAACGAGTCACCTGGTCCCTTCCAGCCCCGCAGCCAACTCCTTTTTTCCCCCGTTAAGTTTGATAGATTACCTCTCACTTTAAGGGACTCACCAATGTGGCCTTGTCAGCTTGGCTCTCATGACTGTAGGGAATCCTGGGGGAAGTCCCTAACCCATGCTAGACAAACCAGGAGGGGGAGTCGCTGTCATTCCATAGTGCAACCGCTTAGCATCAGAAGTCTAATGGAAGTCTTGGAATGGTCTTAGAAATTAGGGGGCAAGGGTTCGTTCTTGGAACTGCTTTAAAAAAATTGTAGGAAGGGAAGTCTTTTCCTGGAAAATACCCCCCCATACTGCATCTCAGAGACCCCCGGAGTTAACATAGGCTGATGAGATGAAAAGGGAGTGGCTATTAGGTAGCTTCTGAAAGGACTTTGCCTATATGAAGGGTCCTCGGAACTGCATAAGAAGACAGTGGGTCCCAGGGAGGGATCAGCAGGTGGAATTTTGGGGTTCATGGTGAGGTAGCACTTGCTGTACTGAGAATGGGGGTCTGTCTGAGTATTCTTCTCCCTAAGATTCCTTTGGATAAACCCTGGCAGTGTCTTCAAAGTAGTTTGTGTGGGATGCAGCTAGAATAGGGGACTGGAATTTGGCCAGGAATCTTGATTGGAGGAGCAGGGGGACCCCCCAAACAATGTGGTTACTATTGTCCCAGGAGCTTCTGATGAGGCTTCCAGAGGCAGACAGCTGTGGTGTTTTGATCCTCTGTGGAGCTAGTTCAGCTCCAGAAGGGTGGGCACACTAGGCCATTGCGGTTAGGAGAATCAGTGGATGGACTCATCCTGTCTGACTTTGAGTCTGACATCCTTACCCACTAGCTGAGTGTCTGGACAGTGACAGCTCTCTGTACAGATTTTCCAATGTGTAGAGTGAAAATTTAAAAAATGTCCGGTCCACACATAGGGGTTTAAAAATGTGCTCGCTCTAGTGAAAGGGTCGAAACAAAAATTAAGAGTATTTTTGTTTTGACTTCCTTCTTGCCTCCTTCAGGTGTGGAAAGATGCCAGTAGCCTTTCTCCCCTTCTTCCTGCTCCTCAGGGATTTCTAGCTCCTTGTGATAAATGCTAACTCTGTACCTCAGTTTCCCTTTCTGCCATTCCGCAGTGAGGAAAGGTGCCAGCAGGCTTCTGCCCCAGTCACCCAAGATATGCTTCGAAATTTTCCAGCAAAATGCATTGTCCCTGGGGATTGGCTGGGAGGCAGGCGCTGCCTCTGGGGAGTGCAGGGCTGGAGCCCCAGCCACCATCCCTTAGGCTCTGTGTCCAGATGTTGCAGACACTGGTTTTCGGCTTTGGGAACAGTCTGCAATGAGAAATGGCCAGCCAGGACCAGGTCAGTGGACCCAGCAGGCCAGCAATTCTCTTTTCTCATCTGCCCGGTAGGAGAGGCTCCATTGACTTCCTCAGGGCCAGGACTGGGCTAGGGGGTTGCGGCAAGGTCTTAGCTGCCTCTTGCAGTCTTTGAGGGCTCGAGTCAGTCAGGAAATTAGAGCTGGGAAAGAGATCAAAATCATGGAGCCGGGAAGGAGCTTATTAAAAATTATCAGAATTGGACCCAGACACTGTCCCTTTCCAGGGCAATGGTGGACTGGAGGTGGGGGGAGGAGACTACAGGATGTCTATGATCCTTCCTGTGTCTGCTGTGGGAATAAAGGCTGGGATGGGGCATGCTTGAGACTCTACTTTACCTCCCATATAGCACCCAGATTTTTGGAGTGCAGGGGAGCAACCTTAGTCTTAGAGGGGTGTTAGGCTTGGGCACAGGGCTTGGGATTGTCTATGAGGGGCCTCAGTGGACATCAGGATGAAGTGCCTGGTGCTCTGGGCTGGTGGTATCTCATGCTAGAGATTGCTGATGGAACTGGAGAACCCCCTCAATCCTTGCCTGCATGTTTGTACCATAGACATTCAGCACAGTGGCACAGAAGCTATTGGGACCCCAAAGACCTCAAAGAACGCCTATGAATGGGGAAGGAGGTATGGCTTGTTAGAAAGGAAGGACCTAGAAGCGGGCAGGGTCCAGCTCCTGTCTGGGGGGGGGAGTGAGTGGGTCTCATCTTGACCCATGTACACAGGAGCACTTACCTTAGCCCTTCCTCTGTGTGTCCTTGTACCCTGCTGAGCCTGGACAGCTGACCTCCTTCCTGGAGTTGTATTGTCAGCTCTTGAATAAAAAGTTAACAGTCAATATGGGAACATGGCTGCCATTCCTGGGTGACTGACTGTTAACTCCTGGGGCAACGAAACAAATCTTTATTCCTAGGAGATGAGGAGATTCCTAAGGCTCCGCTGACTCACGTCCAAGCTGTGTGGCTCCAGCAAGTTGCTGAACTTCTCGGTGCCTCAGTTTCTTGCACCTTTAAGATGAGGATTGGTAGGATGGCCGGTTAGTCAGTCTTTCCTGGGGAAGGGGCAAGTGGTAGAGTCTGGAGGGCAGAAGATGTGTGGAGCTCTGTAGCTGGGTGTTCCAGCCCTCTGCACTCTCTTCTGTCTTAGAGAGAGGCTTTGGATGTCCAAACTCAGGGGAAAGAGAAGGCTTTGCAGGGAAAGGGCATCCTTTGGCCATGTGGTGTCTGCTGAGCAGGGTATAGGAGAACCTGGGAAATCAGGTCTTGGAGTCAGAAGACCATGAACTATGTTCCTAATGCAACTCCTGGGAGATCACGTGCTGCCCAGACCACAGTGCAGTTAATTATCTGCTCAACAAGGACCTGAGGTGAGAAGTGTCCCAGAGGCCAGATCATTCTGACAGATAGTGGAACTTGCCTTTCCAAGTTAAAAACAAAACAAAACATAGCTAACACTTTAAAATGTGAACTTTTCATTGTTTTAAACCAGGTTTTACATAAAAATAAAGATTTGGGGCTTTGATAGTGAGGACCTGAGGAGAGTGGGGGCAGATGCTTGCCTTCAAGGACCTCAGTTACCTTCCCACCCTCCCTCGGGCCCCGAAGTTTTTTGCTGTGACCAGCTGAGCTTAGAAATGCTCTAACACTCTGTGACCTTCAGATTCTGTGGCAGGTGGGGACAAGGGGTGGCTCGGTGCCATAATGAAAGCTGGGTGAGATGCTAGCAGAGATTTTTGAGGGACATGCATGCTTCAGGGGTGGGAAGCATGGATTTGGTGGACCTTGCTCTAGGACACCTTTAACAAGGCAGGGAGTAGAGCTGAGTGGGGTGTTGGGGACTGTCAGCTTGACCATTCTGCAGGCAAGAAAATTTAGGAGCAGAGGACAGCCAAGACCATTAGCTCATTCCCTGGCCCATGGAGCCTCTCTGGGTATCTGGAAGCCACCACTGGCCCAGAGCCCGTAGCTAAGCCTGTTTCTTCAGCTGGCTGCACCACAGGGGGGGCAGAGAGAGGGAGGGGCCAGGAGGTCTGCTGTAGAAAAGATGGGCTGAAATGAAACCAGTAACTGCTGGTTTCTAACTGTCTGTTTCTGAGGCGGGGTGGCATAGGGTAGTGGTTGGACTCTTAGGTTCCTGGAGTCACCCATAGGGAACCCAGCTAGCTCACCAGTGTTCACCTGATATCTGCTGCACGGAACACATTAGGCTCCAGGCAGCATATGTGGCTCTCAAGATGAGCAAGACCTCCAGCGGAAATGCCTGCTGGAGTTCAGATCAGAGGCCATGACTGGCAGGAGAGGGTCCTGACGATGGGTGGGCGCACAAGCTTGTTCAAAGGTAGCAGGCAGGGCTGCTCACATCTGTTTGAGGGGGAGAGAATGAAGGGTTTGGAAGAGCTTAGGAGACGCTAACAAGATGGAAATATGTTAGGACCTCTTGGCTAATTGATATACTCATTTTTTTTTTTTTTTCTAGTCAGGGTTTCTCTCTGTAGCCCTGGTTATCCTACAATTCAATTGTCTCACTGTGTAGACCAGGCTGGCCTTGAACTTACAGAGATCTACCTTGCCTCCCTTTTTCAGTGTTGAGATTAAAGGCTTATACCACCATGTCAGGCTCTTTTATTTATTTATTTATTTATTTTATTTTTGTAAACTACATTTAGTTCCACATAATGACATACACTTTTAATCCCAGTGCTTGGGAGGCAGAGGCAGGTGGATCTCTATGAGCTTGTGAACTTTTTCTATACAGTGGGTTTAAGCTACCCAGGACTCCAATAGTGAGGTCCTGTCTCAAACCCCCAAAATTAGATAATTTCATCTCTCCCCCTCTCTCTGTCTCTGTCTCTCTCTCATTCACACACACACACACACACACACACACACACACACACACGCCACTGTGTATGGAGGTCAGACAAGTTGGTGTCATTTTATGGTGTCTTTGGCTGTCTGGGAAAGGGTGGCATGTCTTCTGTGACAGCAACCAAAGATTGTGGGAGTAGGCAGGGGAGCCCTTGAGTATCTCCAGAGAGAAGAGGATCCAGGGGGGACCAGTGATGGGGTCTGGGCAGAGCAAGGGATCTCAGGGAACGCTACTGTAATGCTACAACCGGGAGAGGAGGGGAGAAGGTGACTCTCTGTGGACCCTTATGGCTACAACAAAAACACTGGGCTCTTTCTGAACCACTGCCCGTTCGAGCTGTGGCAGTCAAGCTTGGGGATGCTGCAGGCATTGAGAAGCAAGAGATGCAAGTCCCATTTCTTCTCCCACCCCCCCATCCCTGCCCCAGCTTTGCAGAAGAACTTAGAGAAGGATGCAAAGGGGACTCAGGTTCTCTCCCTAACTTTCTCACTCAGTCACTTGCTCTAGGAAGGACCTGAGTTAGAGATCCCCTTTTCAGAGCCCTCTGTTCTCTTTTTCACCAAGGACAAGCATGGTGAAGTCCTTAAATAGTGTGAAACCCGAGTATCTGGTGGGGGTAGGCTTTTCTTATGTGCAAAGGGAATGTGGTCCTCTCCTTCCTCGGTTTCTAGGGGGGATAACTTGGCTGGGGTTGGGAGCCCGAATACCTGTCTGGACAGAGGCCCATGACTCTGGG
This sequence comes from Micromys minutus, assembly GCF_963924665.1. Taxonomy (NCBI): domain Eukaryota; kingdom Metazoa; phylum Chordata; class Mammalia; order Rodentia; family Muridae; genus Micromys; species Micromys minutus. Next base: position 24,340,397 of record NC_137954.1, on the reverse strand, counting down.
GTTGTGCTGTGTGTGGTATTGATACAGTGTCAAAGCATGATCACTGACAGGTCAAAGAGAGGAAGGGGACATGGAACCCTTTGTCCATGTGCCATGGATATGCCCAGCACACTTATACGTGTGCATAGGAGCCCAGGCCAGAGGACTTTCTTCTTGTTGGGTGACTCAGTCCAGGCAAATGGTCTCCAAGTGCCTACTCTGGGCGGGGCCCTGTCCTTGGCCTGTGTGTGTTTGTAAGTTGGATGGCTTCCTCATGTTTGTGCATCCACAGAGGGTGTTGGCTGAGCCCCTGTCCCTATGTGGATAGCTCCAGAGAGTTTTTATTCACAGCCTCCACCCACCCCTCACTTGGTCCAGCCAGGCCAGAGCTCAAGGAGAGAAATGGTTTATTATTTTTGGGGGGTGGTTACAGACAGTGGGGGCCTGGGACAGATTCTGTTGGTCTCCCTGTATGTCTTCCTGGGAACATATTTGGACCTGAACACTGTCTTCTTTCTGACCTCTTTTATCCCCCTGGGCAGAGATGGGGGAGCAGGGAGGGCAGGGTGTGGGGCACTTTGGTAAAGATATTGGATGGGGAACGGTGGGAAGGCAAGAGCTGGGTCCATAGTGGAGAGAAGGAGGAAGAGGAGGGGGAGAAGGGGGAGGATAAGGGGTAGGAGGGGGAGGAGGGGGAAGGAGGAGAAAGAGAAGGAAGTGGGAAAATGCAAACCAAATGTTGGCCCAGGGTACAGTCAAGAAAAACAGACTCTCGCAGGAGCCTGCAGCAGGCTCCCTTTCTGAGGGCAGGAAGGGCTGGGACAGATGTTGGAGGAAAGAAAGAAAGGGGAGGAAAAAAAATCAGAAAGAAAAAAAAAAAAACTGGAATGAAATCCACAGCCCGGGGGCAGGGCCCTGCCTCCCTATCACCAGCTTCTCCTGTGTCAAGGCCTGTCCTGTTCTTGGGGAGCTTGCCCTTGGCATCAGGGTCTGTCTTAGCTGTATATGAGCAAATGAGTATGTGTTCCAAGGCCAAGGATCTTGGGGGGAAGACTAGGAGCCCTGGGGTATGCAGACTATGTCGTCAGAATCTATCTGTGTGTCCACTGGCGGTCAGGAAGCTTCTGGAGTGTGTGTGTGTGTGTGTGTGTGTGTGTGTGTAGTGTCTCTGCATTGGTCTACAATTTTGGAGCAGATCTCAGGCTTCAAGATCAGGAGAAGGCAGGAGGGGGCTTCCTTGTGAACCACATGCTCTCGGAGGATGTGGCTTCATAGAACCCTGCCTTGGGCAGCCTCTCCTTGGCCCCCGTCCCTCTCACGCCCCCTGCTAAGCTGAGCTTCTTACCCCCCAGCCAGCCCTGGAGTCTGGGAGGAGAGAAGAGAGAGAAGGCTGGGACAAGGGGAGGAGTGTCGAGGAGGGGGGTGGAGGAGGGGGTGGAGGCCCAGATGCTGGCTGAACCAGCCTCTTAGGACTCTGCTCTCACTTCTGCCTGCTTGATAGACCCTGCAAGCTCGGGGGGGGGGGGGCTTGGCAGGCCCCCACGTGCCCTGCAGCACAGGAACAAGACCCCGGGAAGATGACGTGGATTTGTCTGTCCTGCATGCTCTGGGTAGGTTCTTGATGCTTTTTGCCTCTGAGATTGCACTGCTATTCTTCAACTAAGAGCCTTAGTTGGTGGGAGACTGGGGGGCTTGGATGAAGGGGGTATGCACACAAAAGTAGACTGGAGCTGAATGGCCTTGGGCTCTGCCTCTATCTCGGGCTCTGCCTCTATGGGTCTCCTAGTCAGTCTCCCTTCTTCCCTCAACCGGCCACTGATGCAGGCACTGCAAGCAGAGTTAGAAACTTTGTTTTGTTCCTCTTAAGAGCGGGGTGGAAATTGTTACTCCCTTCAGTGGCTCTGTGCATGAGCCTGAGGAGGAAGGGTCAGTGCACTGGCCAGGGGTGGGAGATGGGGGACCGAGGACCCAGAGTAGTCATCTGGAATCTTAAACTGCATTGACGGTGAATTCTTTCTGCCACACTTGTTTCTTCTAAACCTTTTCTTCAAAGTCTCCCATTCTTTCTTCCAAGAGTTTCCCGTCTTGCCTGTCTCTCCTTTGGGAAGATGTGTGCAGGGCTAGGGGTCTGCAGACAGGTCTGGGGGCCATGTGGGAAGGTTAAGGCTAGAAGAAGCAGGGTAGAGACTTCCAGGTAGGGGGATGGGAGACAACTTGGTACTGCTGGGAGCAGAGCAAGAGAAGACCCCTTCCTCAGAGGGACTCTGCAGGGCTGTGGGAGGTATGCACAGGGGTCAGGAGGGCGAGGAAGTCATCCTTGGCTGAGGTTTCTGAGACCCATGGCTGGCTGGGGGAAGGGGCTTCAGACCCAGCATCCAGATGTGGCTTGCTTGCCCTCTCTTTATTGTAGGCAGATAGCTAGTCCTCAGGAGATCTGTCAAGATAAGTGCAGGATAAGGCTGAGTGAAGTTATGGGAGAGACAACTGGGTACCATATGAAGAAGAGTCTGGGGCCCATGGGCTGGGGGCCATGAAATGTTTGCCTATAGATTAAGGACTGTGAGGTGTTCCGAACAAGGGATATTCTAGTAGTTTCCTGGGCTGCTGCTGCCTGTAGGATGGGTGTATTGGACCAGTTCATGTCTGGGCTGAGGATGTGGTTGGTAGGGTATTGCATCCTGCAGGAAGGACACAGTTCTCTCAGGGATGATATCAAGAGGGCTCAACTGGTACTTCTTCTTCTTCTTTTTAAAGATTTAGTTATTGTATTTATATGAGTACACTGTTGATGTCTTCAGACACACCAGAAGAGGGCATCAGATCTCAGTACAGATGGTTGTGAGATACCATGTAGTTGCTGGGAATTGAACTCAGGACCTCTGGAAGAGCAGTCAGTGCTCTTAACCACTGAGCCATCTCCCCAGCCCTCAGCTGGTACTTCTGCTGAGAGGTTTTAAGAGAAGGACTTCAACCCAGTGGACCTCAATTTCCCCATGAATGGAGAAAAGAATTTCAGAGGACCTGGAAGAGAGCATCTTAATGCCCTGGGGTAGGGCCAGGCACATAGTGAAATCCTTGAGTGTGATGCCTTCCCTGGGAACAGGGGTTAGTGATCAAGCCATGTGTGGATGGCCTTTCCTAAGCTTTTGTAAAAGCAGCAGAGTCTCCATCTCCTCCTCTATTTGTTCCTACCCCCTTATAATGGCCCAGCCTCTGTCCCTACTACTGGCCTTTGTGCCTTCTCCTGGAATGTCATGTCGTGCCTGAGACAGCTAAAGCAGTCCTTGCTCCTGGGTGGGCATTGACCAGGCTGGGGTTTGTCGGCAGTAGGAGAGGAGAGGACTTGGAGGCATTGATCAGAAGAGGGGTCTAGACAGAGGCTGCAGAAATTTTCTAGGGAGTCAGTTTGCATTGAGAGGTGCCTGGCTGTGTGAATTTTGGTACTAGGCAGTTCTGGGCTCAAATTCTATCTCCATCATTTACATAATGGGCAGTATTAGTTAAGACAGTTTCTGAGCCTCAGTTTCCCTATCTGTAAATACACATACAATTCAATCAAGAGACTGGGGACTCAGGCACTGTGCAGATACTGAAAAAACTGTTGATCTCTCTCTCTTCCTCTATACCTCCTCCAGGGTTTAGGAGATTCCACGTACCCTGATATGATGAGGCTGGATCTCCTTGGGAAGGACATGGTAGTACAGGACTCATGTGTCTCCCCTGACATAGGGACTCTGTCTAGCTCTCCTGCAGCCAAGAACGTGTTAGCTGCACCACCTCATTTAGGCCAGTCAAGGCAGGGTCTGGAGGAAGCAGACCTTGTGCTCAGGGTATGTAGATGCACATGTTCTTTTTTGGGAGATAAGCAGATGTTGCATCTATGAAGTCGCACATCTGTGGCCCAGAGTCCTCACAAGCCCTAGCAATCAACCTTACTTTTATTAGCTGAGGAGCACAGCAGTGCATTATGCATAAGTTGGTTTTCCCATCAAGTGCTTCCAGTTGCTATTACAGTTAAGTGGAGTTTATTTAGAAAATAATTACACATCTATTAATTGAATGTGTTGGTGTGGGGGATGGTGGCAGACTGCGGCCCTTCCTTCTACAGAGGACATTGGCTGGAGAGTGCCTCATTTGGCCTGAACCAGAGACTGGAACCAGACTCAGTCCTCACCCTGCTCTGAGTGAGCCCAGTTGCTGAGGATGTCCCTTGAGTTTTTCTGGACCTCACAGAATCTTGGAGAGGGTTCTCCAAGGCCAGCTGCAGGCCATGACAGGTTCCAGTTTCTAAGCTGGGTTCCTTTTGAGGGCTGAGTAAATATTTCAGTCAGAAGCTTCCTAATGAGTCCCTGTGCTCCTTGAGTGGTTCTGGTCATACATCTCCTCCACTGGCTTTCTGCTCTGAACCTTCTCCCTCTACTTCTCTTTGCCAGATGGAGCAGATGGGGTCAGGCTACAAGGCCCTAACCAGCACCAGCATCCAAACTCTACTGTTGCGAAGAAGATCCTTAAAATGTCCCATGAGGCACATAGGTCAGAGGGAAATAACACATTGTCTCTTTCATGAGACTGACAGGAAGTGCTATGAGCCTGGGTTTAACCCTGTTTCAGCACTCCTGAGCTGTGTCACTATGGTTAAACTCTTCATGTTTCTGTGCCATAAATTTTCCTACCTACCTTTAGGGTTGATAGGTTCCCCCCTATACTGTTAGAGATGGAGTCCGGGTCCTCACACATACTAGATGAGTTTTCTGTTGCTAAGCCATGCACCCAGTTATTGGATGTTCACTGAACATTCATATATGTTTAGGCAAATGCCTCTCACACACTAGTGCTCAGGAAATGCTCAGTAAATGCTCTCCTAATACCGAGCAGGAGAGGCAGGATAGAGCCCGATCTCTTGCCTACACATCCAGGGCTCTCGTTCTGGAAATTCATGGCAAGGTGTTTAGGTCAATGAAAAATGGGGTCATATAATGGCACAAAGGCCACCAGTGTGCAGGTCTTCCTCTGCAGAGGACAGAGTGTGACTTGTGTGGGTTCAAATCTTACTTTGGTCACTGTGATGGTTAGGGTTCTTTGTCAACTTGGCATCTGGGAAGAGGAAGCCTTGGTTGAGGGGTTGCCTCCATCAGACTGACCTCCATCAGGGAAATCCATGGAGCATTGTCTAGACTCATGATTGATGTGGGAGGCTCAGCCACCCCTGGGCAGGCGGGGGTGGGTTGTATTAAAATATAAGCTGAAGAAACCATGGAGAGCAAGCTGGTAAGCAGTGTTCCTCCATGGCCCATCTGCTTTCTCTCTCTGTGGTACCCATCTATGCTCTTCAACTTACACATTTCTTCAAATTGCATAGAACCTCACTGATTCTGTGAGGTAGGACGGGACAAGCAGTCCATCCTTGGTCAACAGAAGAGGGGATCATGAAGGAGAAGAAGGCTGTCTAAAGCCACCTTGCCAATGGGCTCAGTACTCCTGAGACAAGGGAATGGGTTGGGGCGGCCATTGAATCTCTGGGTAGAAGGAGATCTTGGCTAGCATCCAAGGTTAGGGCTGGCTTGAGAGATCACATAGTGAGAAACGACTTAACTGCTTGTCCACTTAAGCCCCTTCTATGCCCTGTCCATCCACTGGGAGGCCTATGTGTTTTACTGACTTGTAGCCAATTGATAACTTGTATGAGTGCAACCAGAAATCAGGGCTAACCTGGACTTTGGGAGGAGGATGGTTAAGAGAGACCTCTCAGGCCATACATACATACATACATACATATATACATACATACATACATAATTTTAAAAGCTGGTCTGTGCAGTTCTGGCCAGCCTTGAACTCACTATGTATAAAGAATGATCCTGAATCGTACTGATCATCCTGTCTCCACTTCTGAAGTTCTGGTATGAGAGGTAGTCACGATCATGCCTGGTTTTATATGGTGCTGGTGATAAACCTAGGGATTCAACATTCTGAAAAAGCTCTCTACCAACCAAGCTAAGTCCCCAGCCCAGCATTTGTTTTGTAGAGACTGGGTCTTGTTGTGTAGCTCAGGCTGGCCTTGGGCATGCTGTGTGGTCTAGATTGTCCTCATTCTTGCCATCCCTTTCTGCCTCTGTCTTCTGGGTACTGTAATTACAGGTGTGTGCCATCACACAGTTCAAGGGAGATACTTTCTTTTTTAAAAAATATTTATTTTATTTTATGTGTATAAATTGTTTGCTTGTGTGTATGCATGTGTGCCACATACCCATGGGAGTCAGAAGAACTGGAATTATAGATAATTTTCAGCTACTATGTGGTCGGGTCCCCTGCAAGTGTTCTTAACCACTGAGCCATTGCCCAAGCCCCAAGCAGATACAAATTTTAAAGTAGATTCACAGAAGAAGGGACCTGTCAGAACACAAGTATAGGAGGTTAAAAAAATGGTGGTGGTTAAGACAAGGAGCCAGTAGATTACTGTTGAGCCAGGCATGCCACTGTGATAGAATGACAGGCTTCCTTCCTAGGATCATCACTGAGGGCCTCTGGGGACACTACAGTCACACTAACGGCAGGGCTTGGGGACTTGGGGGCATTGCCTTTGACAGACTAGAGTTTTTGTTGCATCTTAGCTCATCTACATGACCCGGCGGTTCCTGTGCCTCATCGAAGTCACTGTCACTGTGAGGGTTCAAAGAGGGAGCTGCATCAACCTCTCACTGTGGTATCTGGTCTTCTTTATGGACCTCAGATTTTCTACTTCTCTGCGACCTCCTGGTTCTGTAGCCGACTTGACTCAGGGAAGCAGAAGGGTTTAATACAGCAATACCAGGGACTAATTTGGGGAAGAGTGGGGAGGAAGGAAGAAAGGAAGGGAGAGAAAGAGGAATGCGGGAAGGAAGAGGAGAGAGGAGGGAGATGGGCATAGAGATGTCAAGGGTAGAGGGTGAGGAGAGATGGAGATGGTGTAGGTGCAGTGGGTGGTGGGAAGGAGGCAGGCAGGCCCTGGGCTGGGTCTAAACAGGCTCCCCACGGGAGTTCTACCTGTCGAGCTTAGAGCCATCAGGCAGATCTAGAAGGTTGTACTGGTGGGAAGGTGGTTCCTTGATTGTTTTGTGCAGTCTGAGTGTGGTGAGAGGGTCAGGTTAGCCCTGCCAGCCAAATGGCAGTATGTTGCCAGGGAGATACTGGATAGAACGGTGATCAGGATGGCTCTCACCGAGGAATCAGGCAGGGGGGCTGACCCAGAACCTGGTCCCAGGGCTTCTAGTTCTGCCTTTGTGTGAGAAAGCTGAACTTGTCTTTAAAATGAATACCAAGTCTCAGTGGTAGAATGCTAGCCTTGATGTGGGAGGGTGTGGGATTCTGGATTCAGTCCTCAGTACTGCTACTTTAAAAAAAAAAAAAAAGACAATCAATTTATTTTTATGTGCATTGGTTTTTGGTCAATGTGTGTCTGTGTGAGAGTGCCAGGTCCCATGTGGGTGCTGAGAATTGAACCCAGGTCCTCTGGAAGAAGAGGCAGTGCTCTTAACCTCTGAGCCATCTCATTAGCCCCAGTACTGCTAGTTTTTAAAAAGGCTGTTGAGACATGGGATGATAGTTTGGGGGCTACAATGGGTGGGCCTTGGATGAGGTCACAGTCTGTGTGGATTTGGGATGAACATTTGGGCAGTGGGAAGGAAGGGTAGATGGGTGTAGAGGATGAGTCTCTTACCAGTGAGTACCTGATGCTCCCTGGACATCTTAGGAAAACATTTTGGGGTGTCATGGCCCTTGCAGAGTTGAAGTTGTTCTCCAGATGGTGTTGGGAGGTCCTGAGCTATGACAACAGCCCTAGGCAGACATGACAAGGTTCGGAAGGGTCAGAGGCAGAACTGAAAAGCAGGAGAGGGAAGGAAGGTCTGTGGAGAGAATTAGGAGGCAAAAGTCACAGGATTTGGCAACTAGCTGCTGGGAGGGTGAGGGAGGGCAGGGAGGGGCTGAGAGTGACTCAGAGTTTTCCACCAGGATGACCAAGAACATGGGCAGGCTCTTAATTGGGGGCCCAAAAGGGAGGCAACTTTGTTGTATGTGAAGGTGAGGTTCAGAGGAAGAAGCCTGAGAGCAGGCACTAAGACTCCCCGACTTAAGGGCGAGGGAACCTTGGATAGCCAGGTCTCCAAATACTTACCTCAGTTTTGGGCCATCCCATTTCCCAAACTGCCCAGCTCTTTGGCTAGAAGACTTCTGTCCTTTTCTACTCAGCCAGAGGAAGGCAGAACTTGGGGATTTTCTCACAGTGGGTGGACCCCTTTAGCACACAGCCCTTTGCCTCTCTGCCCCTTGAGGCAGGGAGTTGCCTGCAAGCAGCTTTTCCCAACCAGGACCAAAGCCTGGCTAGAGCCCTGAATGGTCCAGCCAGTTTGTGCCACACCCTCTGGCTGGCTGAATGGAGAGAGGGAAGGGCTGAGATGGGCCAAAGCCTTAGGCTTTGAAAGCCCTCTGCTGCTGGGGCTTATGAGCAGGGAAAGAATGGCTTCCAGCTGGATCCCTTCCCTTCTCCTTGCTCCAACTCTGGCTTATAGGGAGATGGGACCGTGCTGGAGCCACCAGGACACTCCTCCCTTCATTGTGGCCATGTCTCCTGCCTCTGGGCTTGCCTGTTAATCTAGGGAGGGCAGGGCCTGTCTGTGCCCTGTCAGGAAAGCAGCAATCATTGTCCCAACAAGCCATTGCCCTTGGATGGCGCTACATGTTTTATGGGCTTGTGGACTTTATAGGGCTCATTCTCATCCTCCGCCTGGATCTGAGGAGCAATCTCAGATGGACAAGGAAGGCAGGGTGCAGTCAGACTCAAACACCAGCCTGCTCTTGTGGCAAGCTCTGACTCTGGTCTGTAGGGTTGCGACAACTTCTTTGGGTATCAGAGAGAGGAGGCTAACCCACCCTAAGCTGTCTCCTTTACCATCCTGTGACGTTAGAATCCAGGTGTTGACCCTTTCTACAGCGTCATTGGATTCCGTACTTCCTGTTCTTCCTTCCACCCCACGCTATGGCTGGGGCCCCTCCCAGGGATGTCTGACAAAACTGACCAGGAATTCTGAGATGAAAAAGTGGGAGGGGAGACAGCAGAATTGAGGGGGATGGAGGCTCCTACCCTCACTGAACCCAGGCAATAGTTGTGCGGAATAGCAGACTCCTGGTTGGAGCTGGGAGGCAGGGTATTCAGGACCGGCTCAGTGAGTGCTGCTGCTTAGTATGACCACCAGGAGGCGCTGCAGGTGTCATCATCCTCTTCTTGGTTTGCTCTACCTCTGCCCTGGACTTGTGTGTATCCTCTTGCCTTTCACCTAGTCTGCTTGTCTGCCTTTGGTTTCAAAACAGACTTCAGCTTCAGAAGGGTTGCAAACATGGTGCAAAGATCTTTTTCTCTCCTTTGTGGGAGTGAGTTGCTGACCCCCCACTCCACTTTGAATTCCTCCTGGATCTCACAAGGACTCCTGTTCCAGGTGGCACATAGGTCATTATCAGAGGTTGACAGCACAAAGATGCCTTTACCATCTAATTCTCAGACACTGTGGTGTTTCACCGGGTGTCCCTGAGACGTCCTTAAGGCTACCACAAACATCTAGTACAGAATCAGCCACTGCTTTTAGCTGCTCTGTCTGGAGTCGGCTCCTGTCTGGGAATCTCCATCTTCCTTTGACTTCCACAACCTTGTCACTTGTGAAGGCTCCAGGACATTTCATTTGTAGACTGTGCCTCAGCTTGAGTCAGCCTGATGTTTCCTCTCGATTGGATTCAGGTTAGGCAGGACTGTCACAGAATAACATTCTCTTCTCAGTCGGCCATCCCAGGGGTACGACTTCCATTCATCCCGTCCTGGGTGCCAGTAACTTACTTTGATCACTTGATTGGCATCTGTCAGGAAAACCTATCTCCCACTTTATTTCTGAGACAGCTGACCTTGAACTCAGGCTGTTGGGATGACAGGTGTGTCTCCATACCCTGTTTCATCCTTTGTGTGACTTATCTGTACAATGTGGGGAGGGGCTTTGAGACTCTATTCTGTTTTTATCCATCTTTTGATGTCTTCGTTTGTTATTTTCTTCACAATGAGCTCTTTGAAGCCTTGGCTGTCATCATGTCCCGAGCCTCCGCTCTTCCCTGACATGGCCTTTGGGAGCTCCTGGGTCCTTCTGTCTGTCCCTCTTTGTTTCCTAGCTCCCTCTTAGCTGTGAGCCTCTATTCATGGTTGCTCTCTGTGTACTTGTGGCTTGTGCCTTTCTTCTTCTCTGCCCTTATCTTGGGCTGCTCTGTCTGCTTCTCTGTGGTTTGTCTCATTCTCAGACGGCTTCCTCCTCCTCCTCTGTCTATTTCTTCCTGTCTCTTTGGCTTGCTGCCCCTGACCCCGTCTCTTATTGCCTGAATTTCTCTGGGTTTTGGTGGCACCCAGAATCTCCTCAGTGTTGCCAGATAGTCTCACGTTTGCTTATTTGTATGCAAACTTCCTCCTCCAAACCAAGTTGTTTCCTCTGGCCCTGGCTCAGAGCTGGAGGCTCAGGGACAAGGTGAGTGATGAGAGTTTAATGAGCAGGGTCCCTCTGCACAGTGCAAAGCCCAGTGGCCTGGCCTCAGTGTGTGCCCAGAATGGGCACTAGCTGTGTCTGTTCCCTGGAGAGTTCCTGTTAGAGGAGGGACCAATGTAGACAGAGGGGGAGTGTCAGGGCAGGGAGTACTTGCCCAAGAAAGAGTGGGAGATTCCTGTGCCGGGCTTTTTGGTCTAGAGCAGTGATTCTCAACTTTCCTAATGCTGCAACCCTTTAATACAGTTCCTCGTGTCTTGGTGACCCCCCGATTGTAAAATTATTTTTGTTGCTACTCCGTAATTGGTACAGTTATGGATTATAATGTAAATATCCGTATTTTCTGATGGTCTTAGGTGACCCTTCTGAAAAGGTTGTTTGACACCTGCCCACCTCCAAGGGGTCTCAACTTCTGGTTTGAGAACCACTGGTCTAGAGTGTGTTCTCTTGTGTGGTTACAAAGAACTGATTGTCAGAACTTGGCGAGTATGTATTTGCAGTGCAGTCTGGAGGGAAAAGTGACTCGAGCGCACGTGTGTGTGTGTGTGTGTGTGTGTGTGTGTGTGTGTGTGTATGTATGACCTGCTAACCTAGGTACACCTGGTAGGTCGGATAGAAAAACACTCCAACCTCCAACCTGTTGCTTTTCTCACACACTTGGTGGTGCAGTCTCAAATGGGAATTCATTTGATAGGTTGTGACACACACTGTGATCCCGGTACCTGGGGGCGTGTGGGGTGGAGGCAGAAGAATTATGTGTTCCAGGACCACATGGTGAAGTCTTGGTTCAAGGAAATCAAACAAACAGGAAATTTAACATACTACATTTTAAATAAGCACATACTTAGCATATTCAAGGCTCTGAGTTTGACCCCCAAAAATATGCTTGTAGTGTAAAGATAAGGAAATAAAAATAAAGACAGAAGGCCATCCCCGCTGGACTAGGGTGAATGGTAAGTCTAAAGACAGGGATATGGCATGCTGAGATGTGGGCTAGAGAGATTCGGAACCACCTACAGTGGACTAGATAAATACATTTACCACCCTCACACATGGAACACTACGCAGCTGTGAAGCAGAAGGAATGGCTGCGTTCTGTCAGGACATGCGAGTGTTTCACGAGAGACCCTGCACATTAGATTCCACACTTGTAATTCCACATGTATGGAGTGTGCGATCAAGTGAGGCAATTCTGCTGACGAGGAAAGTCCCAGGAGTTCAGGACTGTGTATGGTTGGTGTGTGGAAGGTGTCGTGGGCTTGGGGTCGCTGTGGAGGCTTTAACTGAAAGGGGTCATGCAGTAGCCTTTGGAACACAGTTACATGAGGCACACTGTGTATGTTGTTAGTGAGGCATATTCTTTTGGGCATATATGTTTAGTGATGGTGGAGAAGTAGATCCAGGACCTTACACTGCCTAGGCAAGTACCAGACCTCTCAGCATTAGCTCTGCCCAGTGAAGCCACACACTTAAAATTAGCCACTTAACTACATTTTAATTCGTACCCCAACACTAAAGTGAGTGTGAAGAGAAACATGACTGGAAGCCATGAAGGGCTATCCCTGGGCGTTAGAGTCTACAGTCACTGCCTGGGCCCTGTCCACTGATACGCCTAGTCTGGGAGCCTGGGATGAGTCTCCCATCACTCCTACGCTATTATTGGTCCTTTGACATCCTTCCTACTGGGGTACTTGCTTGGTTTTTCCTCTGTCCTGCCAGTTTTTCCCTCCTCTGCCCTTGCCTCTTTTTCCAGGACCCCAGTATTCCCCTGACTGACCTCTGGGCCTTTCTTCCTACAGCCAGAAGACCTGGAGGCCCCCAAGACTCACCACTTCAAGGTGAAGGCCTTCAAGAAGGTGAAGCCTTGTGGCATCTGCCGGCAGGCTATCACTCGGGAAGGCTGTATTTGCAAAGGTGAGTGGTCGATGGGACCCAGGGCATGTTGCTGTTGTTGGACTGGTCTGGTTTGGGGGTCTCTGCTGAGCACGTGTGCTCATCTTTTATCTGACGGAGGACATCTACCTAGGTGACAAGCACATGAAGTGTGTGATGACATGGCAGGTGGTGGATGGCAGAGACTGTATGGAGGTTCAGGTCTAAGCCGTGGACGGTAACCAGGTAGCATAGGAAGGTGTATGTGTAGGATGTGGTGGTGTGTGTGATGGCAGTGGTCGGGATGGGAGTCTTGTAAAGGGTTTGTGGCAGGTGGTGAAAGTCATGCAGATGCCAAGGAGACCATGTGTTTGAAAGATACAATAGTACAAGGTATTGGTGAGTACATTGTTAATCCCAGGACTCAGGAGGCAGAGGCAGGTGGATCCCTGGGTTCCCTGGGTTCAAGAATAACCTGGTCTATAGAGTGAATTCCAAGGCAGCCAGAGAAATCCTGTCTTGAAATACCAACCAACCAACCAACCAACCAACCAATCAACAAACACCCCCCCTCTGCCCCTACCCCAAAAAAGGTACAATAGCATGTGAAAGTTGGAAGGTGGAGAAGTTGCATGGCTGGCGTGTGGAAAGTGTGTTGAAGGCATGTGGTTGGTGCATAGAAACTACATAGTTGGCACGGACAGGTGTGGTTTGGTATGTGGAAGATGCATGGTTGGCATGTGGCAGGATTGTGGTTAGTATGTAGAAGGCACGTAGTGGGAACGTGGAAGGTACCAGAAGGACCATGCTTGCTGTGTGGAAGGTGTGGGGCTGGTGTATAGGGAACGTGGAAGTCGGAGTGTGGGAAGTACATGGTTGGTACATGGAAGGCCCATGACTGGCATATGCCCGCTCCTCCCTTCCCCCAGTGCAGAGAAGCCAAGCCACTGTCCTTCCCTTCTGGTGGTTTAGGTTGACTTTAAACAGCACCGAGTCACTGTGGGGTACTGCCCTTTCCCACTCACTTTTGTCATGTTTTGAAGGGTCTCTGTGTCCTAGAGAAGACTGTCTTGTGTCACTAATCCTGACGGGCAGTCAGCACCCGTGACTAACGCCATTGCCCACCCCCCTCCCATTACTCACACAGATGAAATTCTCTCAATCCTACGTCCTGTCTACCACCAGGGTCCCTGTATGGCTGAGTCTCTGACTTCCCACTATGGCTCCTACCCAGTCAGCTGTGTCTTCAATCCAGTCTCCAGTAGCTTCCCTGGGTCTGAAGAGTGTGCATCTAGTTATACCAGCACCATGGTTAAAGCCTTTAGACTCCTCACTGCCTTTGAGACACAGCGTTTAGATACAGGGCTGCAGAGCTCAGCCCTGTCCTGTCTTACCCCAGCTAAGGGGCTGAGTTCTTTCCTGCTCAACCGATCAGCCTGCGCTTCTCCTCCATGTCAAAGCCCAGAGGGGGCTGGGCAGGGTATGCTAGAGCCCAGAACAATCACTAAGGCACTTATTGAGGACCACGCACCAAGTATTTATAGCATCTGCGAGAGGCTGGTCTTACACCTGCTGTATAGATGAGGAAACAGCGTGGTGGTCATTGTGTCTCTTGTTGGCTGGTAGGGCCAGAGTGAGGCTTTCAGAATCTGAAAGGGAGGGGGTCAAGGGAAAGCAGTTGGGGATGGAGGTAGAAATGTTTGGCTAGAGAGCTATGTGTGTGCATGCGTCCATCTGTCTATATCCAATAAAGGCCCGAATGGCCAAAGGCCTTGCAGTCCATACTCACAGAGCCTCAATCTAGGCAACAAAAATGCTTGTAATACCCAAATCAGCCACATGGAGTCGCCTTTCTCCCAAGAGATCTAGCAGGGACTCTACAAGGGATATGGGGGAAGAGTTTAGACAGTACATTTTGATTATATAACAGCCGTCATCCTGTCCTGTACCTTCAGGTCACATAATTCATGTCTTTCTCCCCTTGAACTCCACTTTCTTCCTCCTGGAGTCTTCCCTTCACCTGAGAGTCAGAAGCAAGAACAGAAAGAGAGGGAATCCTAGGATTTGGAGTGTGACCATGGGCACATCTTTGGTCAGTTTCTTTGGGTTTTTAAATATCCATGTCTAGCATCCATGATGACTTGATCCAAGCATCCTGGCTTAAAGGGCACCTGACCCCCATGTGCATGGGTGCCTCCAGTTTCATTCTGAGCCTTGAGGCCGGAGGAAAGCCTGGATCCAGGCCAAGACACTCCACTAGGTGTCAGGGCCCGGCCTCAGAAGGCCTAGGGAGCAGCAGCCCAGCAAGGAGGATGATGCTGGGCTGTGCCACGTGGGAACCTCAGCAGGTGGGCTAGCTTTGCCTGGGTGGGGTTGGTGGTGGGAGGAGGGGACATGAACCAAATCAGCTGTGGAACTGAGAGATTGTGGTGGCATGAAATGAGCAGGCCATCATATTTGCCTATCCACTCTTCTCCCACCCATCTGTCATTCATCTTCTCCATCTGTCCATCTGTTCTATTGTCCATCCATCCATTCATCCATCCATCCATCCACCCATCCATCCATTGATATATCCATCCATCCATCCATCCATCCATCCATGCATCCATCCATCCATCCATCCATCCATCTATCCATTCATCCATCCATCCATTGATCTACCCATCCATCCATCCATTCATTGATCTACCCATCCATCCATCCATCCATTGATCTACCCATTCATCCATCCATCCATTCATCCATCCATCCATCCATCCATCCATCCATCCATTGATTTATCCATCCATCCATCCATTGATCCATTCATCCATCAATCCACCCATCCAGGACCAAATATGGATGTACAACTTATTTCCTAACAGAGGGGCCGTGGTTATTAGGTCCATGTATGGCTTCTGGGACTTGATTTGACTGGGCCAGAGAAAAAAAATGAAGAAAAGGCAGGAACATAGACGCAGAGAGACAGAGTAGTTGGGAATGGGTGGACTAGGGTCTCTGATGGAGAAACTACCACAGCTCGGTAGTTCAGTGTGTTCATTAGACTGTTGAACAGTGAGTGGCGTTAGTGTATGCGTCTTTTAGCTGGTCTCTGTAGAAGCTGTCTCGTAGGGGAGTCAGTCTTCAGGCTGTAAACATCTTGGGGTTTGGGAGAGAAAGCTACATACAATGTATACTTTCTGTTCACCGGCAACATTCTCAGACCAGGAGAGAGCTTTGTGGTCATCCCTCTGAGTGGGGGTGAGAGGGGCTTTGCCAGTTTCCTATGGGTCTGAAACTTTGGTGCCCCTCCCCACCCTGTTCACTCCAGGCTTGCTCTACTCCCCCCACACGCTCAACTTTTATTCTTCGTTATTAGGGTGTAACCCGTGTCTTTTGTTCTGGGTCTCCTCAGTCTTTGAGTCTTGGCCTCAATACAATGTGAATCCGGACCAGTCGCTGGAGGCCTTGGGTGGCTGGGGCGTGGACTGTCAGCATCTGGGACCCAGTCTTCATGGGGCCCTTCTACGGTCAGAAGGAAGCCCTGGTTCTGAAGAGATGGGCTGTCGCTCGCTTTCCCCAGCCTAGTCCTCCAGCTCCACTGATGCCTCACCCCCACCCCGAACTGCACTTGGCTTTCATGCAGCTGGACCTTCAGCGAAATCCTGAAACATGAGAAATGGACGAGGGGCTGAGGAAGAGGGTACTTGATATCCCGTGTGACCCCCGAAAAACTCGCTTCGCAGCTTGAGCCTCTGTTGCCTCATCTACACATCAGGAGACTGGGCTAAGGATGCTCAACAGGGGAGCCGAGAGCATGCTTGGAAGATTCTCTTCGGGAAGGTCAGGAAGGTCAGCTGGCTCACCCAGTGTAGGGCTCTGCTTCACCCTCTGTACTGTGGGTCTTTCTGATGGTCTTTCTGAAGACGGTCTTCTGATGGTCTTCAGGACTAATCATATTGGGGGCATTGGCACCAGGAGATACCCAGTGTCCTAGGAAGACACACTCACTCAGGTGTTCATGGAACCCAGGGATAGAGCTGGCACTGAAGTGCGGGAAAGACTGCTTGGTACAGCAAACACATTCTGGTTGGTCATTGGCAGGGAAGGAGTATACAAGTTAGGTCTTGAGGGATGTGTAGGAGTTCTTTAGTCTAAATAGTGGGTTTCTCACAGGTCCTTGGAGGAAGTGTTCTATGGGCGTCCTCTGAATACATGGGGCCTCAGCATGGTATAGATAGACTTCTGCTCATTAGACTATGTGCAAGCTTTGGAGCCCAAGGGCTGCCATGTAGGCTTGACCTGGGGTCAAGACTTAGGCCACCTCCTGTCTCTTGTCTTCCATTGAGCCAGGAAGCAGGAAACAGCCACATGTAGCCTCCCCAGAGTAGTGTACACCTGTGGAAACAGCCATCCCTTAGCAGGACATGCCAATTCAGGTGCTCTCCCTGGCTGGATGTGAGGACCCCTGTCCCAGGGATCTCTGCCCTATAATATCACTGGGGTCTGAGCTAACCTCCTGCATTGAAGAACATCTCAGAGGTAACAAAAGCAGTCCCTGCTGGAAGGATGAAAGATCTAGCTTGCCACTGTCAGGCTGTGTGACTTCGGGGAGATGCATTACCTCTCTGGGCCTGTCAGGCTGTGTGACTTCGGGGAGATGCATTACCTCTCTGGGCCTGGTGTTTCTTAGTTTTCGTGAAGGGGTTGGATTTGGCCAGAGGCTCTGAACAGTGTTACTGAGGAGCTGTATGGTTCCTGGAGATGCAGGAAAGAGGTGAAATCCAAGGCAAGGCCCAAAGGCTCAGGATACTGGCACACCAGGTCACTGAGCCCTGTATGTGACATTGCTTTATTTTTTTGAGCTGTCCTTTAGAAAGCTGGATAAACAGCTGGGCCATGGTGGTGCACACCTTTAACCCAGCACTTGGGAGGCAGAGGCAGGTGAATCTCTTGAGTTAGAAGCCAGTTTGGTCTACAGAGTAAGTTCCAGGACAGCTAGGGCTGCACAGAGGAACCTTGTCTCCGGAAAAAAAAAAAAAGACAAAACAAAACCAACTAACAATAACAAAAAACTGGTCAACCTACCCTGTCAGATGACAGCGGGGGGTTTAAAGAGCCACCAGGTAGCAGGCTCAGGTCAGAGGCTACCTGTGGCAGGCTGTCTGTATCTCAAGTATCTAGGACTCCACACGAAGCAAAATGCATGGGTAGTTTGACTACAAAAATTAAAGGTTGACAGTTCCTGGGAGCAGAGTATGGTGGGTTCTAGCCCATGATTGAAATGCTCAGGAGGCTGTGACAGGAGGATTGCCATGGGTTGGAGTCAGCTGGATTAGAGTGTGGTTTGTCTCAAAACAAAACCAACAAATCATAAAACCCAAACCAAAATAAAAAGTAAGGCTTTGGGGGCCAGAGTGGTGGCCTCTGCCTCTAACTCTCAGACTCAGAGTCTTAGTCAGGGAGACTCTGAGTCTGAGGCCAGCCTGGGTTATGAAGATGTTTCGGTGGTTTTAAAACAGTACCCCCCCCCCAAACTTGAAGGAGCAAACATGCATAGTGACAGAGAGGCTCTACAAGGGCGTTTCTTGTTGTGCCCTCAGAGGCACGGTGCCCTAAAATACTCCAAGATTCCTGTACTAGCCACCATTCTTAGAGAAGGGACAACTTGATGTATGTAGTGAGAGGTGGAAGGAAGATCTCTGAGCAGACAGAAGGATGCATGGACGGATGAATCAATGGATGGAAGGGTGGGTTGTAGGTATGTATTGAATATAAGGATGGGTGGGTGGGTGGGTGGATGGATGGATGAAAGGATGCATAGGTGAATAGGTATGTATGTAAATGGATACATAGCAATTAATTTTAGGTACTGGATCATGTGGCGATAGGGGGTTGGCAAGTTTTGTTGAGGGCCATTAGGCTGGGGACTTGGAGACAAGTCTTGCAGGTCAAGTTCGAGCACAGGGTGCTGGCCAAGTTTCTTTTGCCGGGGGAGCCCAGTCATTTTCTCTCCAGTGTTCTACTGATTGGGCGAGGCTGACCCACACCTCAGAAGGTAACATGCTCTTAGAGGCCGTTTTAGTTAGTGCTTCATTGCTGTGAACAGACACCATGACCAAGGCAACGTTTATAAAGGGCAACATTTAATTGGGATTGGCTTACAGTTTCAAAGGTTCAGTCCATTATCATCATGGCAGGAAGCACGGCAGCATGTAGGCAGACATGGTGCTGGAGAAGGAGCTGAGAGTTCTACATCTTGATCCAAAGGCAGCCAGAAGAGACTCTACCTGGTGGAGCTAGAGCATATATAGGAGACCTCAAAGTCCACCCCCATAGTGATGTGCTTCCTCCAACAAGACCACACCGCCTAAAAGTCCCACTCCCTGTTGGCCGACCACCCAAACACATGAATCTAAGGGGGCAAGGCAAACATATTCAAACCACTACAGAGCCTATTACCAATATAAATGTCAATCCTATTTCAAAAATACCTTATAGAAACACTTAGAAGAATGTTTGAAGAACATTCTGTGCCTTTGCATACCTCCATGCCTGAGCCATAGGCAGGACACACTAGAGACTCAGTGAACAGATGGGTGACCCAGTGCCTGGGGAAGAGCCAAGGCCTGGGGTTGTTATGGCCAGGTCAGGTGCACACTGTGGCTGTGTGTGCGTTTTCCGACCCAAGTTCTAGAGGAAAAGGCCATTTAGATCCCAACAATGTGGTTTCCTGTGTTCCCAAGGCAGGAAGCCACCCCAGCCCAGAGCCCTACAGCCCAGCTGAGACAGAGCAGGTTACAGGAGGGGTTGGGGTGCAGCTCCCCACAATGAAGTGATCAAAAGCTCTTACTGCAGGGTCTCTGCTTCTTCAGGACCATGCTGGCCAGGGTAGGTAGGGCAGGGCTTCCTGGAGCTTTAAGCCAATGGGCAATTTCCAGTGTCTCACCTCAGGGATGTCTCACCTCTGGCACAGGAAGGCATTATGGGTAGACCTATGGCTTTGGTGCCCTCCAAGGACCTGGGAGGCCACAGTTGATTAGGTGTCTACCTTTCTCAGGAGTCTAGGGGAATCTGGAGACTGGAGACTGGGCAGGTTTTTCTCTGCTCTATCTTCTCTACATCCCAGAGCCTAAAAGGAAATGAGAGAATTGTATCCCAGGGCGCTGTGTTACTGTCAACTCCCAGGATACCTTTCTAGGGCTAGAATGAGAGCTCCCCTTCTTGGAGGGAAAGGGCTGGTAGTAACTGATGTGGGGTGTCTGGCTGTCTGGGCTACTGTACTGAATGACCCAGACTGTCAGTTGCTAGCAACAGAGACTTGTTGCTAAAGTTTTAGGCCACAGGTCCAAGACCAAGGTGCTAGTCCTGATATCCAAGGAAGGGTCTACCTTGTTTCTACTAGGGCATGCCCCAGGGGGTCAGCAGGGGGCAGCACTGTGTGGTGAAAGGTGTGGGGCCTCTTAGCACTATCATGATAGGCTTGGGTTCCAGCACAGGAATCCAGCAGGAACACATTCAAACCACAGTGCTGGGGCAAACCAGCATGGGTGAAGCAGACGTCAGAGCTGGGGCAGGGCTGCGGCCCATCTGATTTGGCCCCCTAAGGCAGGTGGATGAGTGGCTCACCCTGTGCACGGGGGTGGAGGTGGGGACTCTGGCCCCTGGAGAGCTTGGTGACAGCTGCAGTATCTGGGGCATTCTAAGGAAACACTGTAAACACTGACCCATCAAGGGCAATGGTGGTATACTCATGACTTGATTCAGCACCCGACAGGCAGAGTCTCAGGCCAGCCTGTTCTATAGATCGAGTTCTAGGACAGCCGTGACTGTACAGTAAAACCCCGTCTTGAAAACAAAACAAAATAAAACAAACAAATTGAGCCATCTAATTATGAGGGTGCAGGCCTATGGATCTTGCAAGCTGCCTGTAAGAACAAGAGTCTGACAGCAGGGAGGGTAGTAACTTGCTCCGTGGTCACACAGCAGCATGAAAGTGGTGTCCCTTATAACAGTTGGGGCCGAGTGATGAAAATCCCACTGACCATGGAAGTCTGGACACACAGGAGTCTTACCTATCCTCTGCATGTTTTCTAGTGTTCCCAGAGGCCAGCTTTGGTTCAAAAACAAGAGAGAGAGTTCCTGAAACAATTCCTTAGTTTGAGATGGTTTTTGTGACTATGTATTGTGATGCCCTATTGTTGCTATGTTTTGACTGTGTTTATTAACTGATATCACAAGCATTTGCAAATAAGAAAAGGCATAGTACGTCTTACCTACTGTGCCTACCCTGTACCCTGCCCCCAAATGCCAACCCTGTCTTCGGGGGCTTTAGCTGGGGACAATCCTAATTGTAAGTTTGCATGTGTTTACTGAGCCTGTCTATGTTAGTAGTAGAGTACATAATGCTGCAACTGAGCAGACAGAACCCCCTTCTGCTGCAGGGAAGCAGCAGTGTGTGTGTGTGTGTGTGTGTGTGTGTGTGTGTCTGTCTGTCTGTCTGTCTGTCTGTCTGTCTAGTGACTCTGTACAAGAAGGGCAGACCATCTATGAATGAATAATTATCCAGGGGATAATTATCCAGAGGGGCATTTGAACTGGGCCTTGAAGCAAATATACCAGTTCACCATTCCAGACCTGTTCCCTGCAGACTCAAAAGCCCATACGGGGAGGTTGGTGTGGCAGGAACAGATCCTTCCTGGGCACTGACTGGGATAGAAGCTAGATCAGGAATGGAGAGGAGTTTATAGTCTGTGTGTCCTTCCCTGTGCTGCCATCCTGAAACAAAGAGAGTGGGGGAGGAACAGGGTCCTGTTCCACCTTAGGCCTGGTTGTGTCAGAGCCCCTGAGCAATAGGCAGCAGGAGGAAGCACTCATTTTGCTCATGGTCTCAACGGTGTTAGTCCATTGTGCTGGTGTGGGGTGGGGGTGGGGCAGCAGCTCTGTTCACGCTAGCCAGGAAGCGGAGGTGCTGGGGACACTGCCTATTGCGTCTGCTTTTACTCTTTTCTCCCTTGTATCCCATCTCCTCCCCTTGGAATGGGGTGTCCACATTCCTCCTTCCTCTCTGGAAGAATAGATGGACGCAGAGGTGTGCTCGAATGACCTCTGGCGCTTCCCAGCCAAATCAGGTTGTTAATGAAGAACCTAACCAGCCCAAGGCCCAACTCTTCCGGCTGCAGCCGTTCCTTATAACACCATGTGCTGATGACTAAGCCATTAAAACTCAAGTTTGCTGAGCAGCCAGGGTCTGATGGTGGGGGTGGGGTGGTGCTGATGGCGGTGGTGAATAGTCAAGATTACTCTAACCAGGGCTGGAGAAGTGGCCCAGCAGTTGAGAGCCCTGGTAGCTTTTCCAGAGGACCTAGGCTCAGTTCCCAACACCCACATAAGCGCTCCCATGCATATCCAACTCCAGTTCCAAGGGATCCGACTCCTTCTTGCCTGGAAAAGCAACCAGGGATGCACGTGATTCACAAAGATACATTTGGATAAGGTCTCAATTCATGCAAAATAAATAATAAAATGGTTATGCAAGACCGGGAGATGGCTCAGTGGTTAAGAGCACTGATAGTTTTTCCGGAGGTCCTGAGTTCAAATCCCAGCAACTACATGGTGGCTCACAACCATCTGTAATGAGATCCGATGTCCTGGTGTGTCTGAAGACAGCTATAGTATACTTATATAAAATAAAATAAAATAAAATAAAAGGTTATGCAAACCAACCCTATCAGAGTGTGTGTGGGGTGGGGTGATTGTGGGGGTTAGCAGAGGACATGAATCCCCCTTAGTGTTGGCTGCCATACTTCCTTTCTGCACCATCCTGAATGTTTCATTGTTCTTGAAGAGGCCAGCCGCAAGGTCTGGCTAAACTTTGAATGATACCAGGAGAGAGTCAATTTAGGCAGTGGGAACACTGTCCCCAGAGAAGACCCAAGACAGGTGGCCAAGAATGTGAAGGAGGGTCCTCTGGAGGACAAGAAACTCGATGGGACTGGGGACAGGTGCTCTGAGGTGGAGTACCATGCTTGGGGCGTTGGTCCTGTATGCTGAGCTTCTGCCTCCGAGGTGGGACAGGGACAGTCACATGCAAGGAGCTTACAGCATTTAATGCAGGGAGCTCTGGGCTGCTGTCTTGCCCTCAAATGACTGCACGTCT
Source organism: Micromys minutus (assembly GCF_963924665.1). Classification (NCBI taxonomy): domain Eukaryota; kingdom Metazoa; phylum Chordata; class Mammalia; order Rodentia; family Muridae; genus Micromys; species Micromys minutus. Next base: position 24,317,858 of record NC_137954.1, on the reverse strand, counting down.
GCACTTGCTGAGTGTCTGTCCATTGAGAGACCCCTATGGTTCCACAGTAAGTACTGCTAAGGGTGAGCGCCACAGTGAATGCTGGAATCATCCCAGGCTGTGGTCACCAAGTCACCGTGCTGAGACCTGTATGGAAAAAGGGTCCCCTTGTATCCCATTCCTGCCTGGTTCTGGATCCCAGGAGGGTCTGCCTGGGCCTTGTATGACTTATGAGCTCAAGAGTTTGGTGCAGGCAGATAGCTTAGCTGAAAACTACCTACAGGGACTTCAGACTGTGGGCTGGTCAGACAGGGAGACGACGAGGGTAGCAGAAAGACTGAAGGAGGCCCACTGCGACATGCGCAGTCCGGAAAGCCCTTTGTGAGGAGACAGCCTTGACTGAATTCCATCAGCTGAGAGGGACTGGACTAAGGACTGGCCGGGGCTGAGGAAGTGAGTTCCAGGCTGACAGAACAGCATGTACGAAGGCCCCAAGGAAGGATGTTAGAAATGTGGACACTGATGAGGACAGAGTCCTAGTCCCCTGACTTCCTCCTGGTGCCCAAATTGGGGGTTGAGAGGCCCAGTGGGCTCAAGATGCTGTTGGCTGAATTTGAGGTAAGAGAGGGAGGGCCTCAGAGTGCAGGGAAAGTGTGTGGGAGATGATTAAACAATGGTGAGCACACAAGGAGATTTTCAGTAGCTCTCATTCAGTGGACACTTCCTTTTTCAACGTTTTATTGATTCGTTGTGAACTTCACACCATACAACCCAGTCCTGCTCATCTCTCCACCCCCCCCCCCATACTCACCCTCCACGCCTGTAACCTCTCCCTCAAAAGAAAATAAAAAAGCCAACCGAATAGAGCAAAAGCATAGAAACCGTCTCCTCCTGGAAACCGTAGTGTGTTACGGCCTGTCCCACAGCCTGCCCCTCTGTCCACACACCTTCACTTGCAAATGTTCATTGCAATGAGTCATTGGTCCGATCAGAGATCTCTGCCTTCTGTAATAATACCATGGACATTGGATCAGGACGACTCCTCCTGGCTGTCCTGTTGTTGCCCCATGTCATGGAGATCCTGCCACTTTGGATCAGCAGGAAGGGGCCCTTTCTCCTGCTCCAACAGTTGACAATTGATGTAGATTTGGGGGTGGGCCAGCTCAAAGCCCAGCATCTGAGTCCTGGGTGGTATTTGAGCTGGTCACCCTGCTTGCTCACCCTTATCTACCGCTAGGGCAAGCTCTCTCCAGCACTGCTCAGCCCGGTCTACCCACTGGTACCATGGCAGGAGGCAGGGTCACTCGCTTGCTGTCATAGCCTTGGTCAGCTTACCCACACCTAGACCCAGCTCCTCTGTGTTGCCTAGTTGGGGCACTGGACACTTATTAAGCTCTTACTGTATACCAGGCACAGGAATGGTGGGGTGGGAGCAGTGGTGGTGAGTGGGTCTCTGTAGTCTGTGGCCAGCAACAGGGGTGGGGGTAGGGGTTTTCCCAGGTTCAAAACAGAGGTTTGCCCCAGCCTTAAGATCCCTGTCCCAAGGAAGGCATGAGGGTGGGGGAGGGTGCTAGTGTGAGGGGAATGAATACCTTTTGGAAGGGAGGGAGCTGCCACCTAGGGTGGGGAGCCAAGCTCCTGGAATCTGAAAGAGGCCAAGTTTAGCGGGATATGGACCGCATGGTGATGCATATGTGCCTACGGATGATGGCCCTGAGCTGCTTTGTGGGCTGCCAGGGTTGGCACAGCCTTGCTCAGCCCTTGTTGAGTGACAGGCCTGAGCTGGGCCAGGACAGGGTGCCAGTGACCAAGGTGACATCCAGTCTCCACCTTTCTGGCCAGGCTGGCTGTGGGCAGCTCCAGAGCCTTTGGCGGAGGGGCCTCTGAACCTCTACCCCCAGGCCCTCTAGGAAAGGAGCAGCTGAGAATTGAATTTGGGGGTTCCCTTGTCTGCTGCCCTGTTTCTGTCATCACTAGGCTCTCCTGTCTCAGTCAACCTAGAGACCAGGAGACCCAACTCAGCTCAGAGCCCAGGTCAGAGGCCCTCAGCTACTGGAACCTCCTCCAAGTGCCAAGTGCCCTGGGGGTGGGGCAGCAGAACAGGGGACATTCCTGGCTTCTGGAACCTGATAGGAAATTTGATTCCAGCTTCTGTGGTGGGAGGGAGAGCTAGTTCTCTAAGTGTGTGTGTCTGTGTGTGCGTGCGTAGTAACATGCAGGGAAGAACTTTGTGTATGTGCACACATGTCCTGTGCCACAGATCCCAGGGTCTCTGCAGCATAAGTGTGTGTGAAGCTCCGAGCATGGTGTGTGTGTGTGTTGGGGGGGTGAGAGGTGGGAGGGGAGGGCCCCAAATTTTGTGTGTGCCCGCGGGTGGGTGTGCCCGGGCCTCTGGCCTAGGGGAGTGCACGTGTGACAGGCCCGCCTGCTGTCGGGTGTGAGGGGAGAGGCCCCTTGCTCCTCTGTGCCGCTGGCACTGGGCCTGGGTCCCCACCACCTCAGCCTGGCGGGGCTCCAGCGGACGCCCTCAGGGTACGCACCCGTGCTCCCCGTTCTTTCTCCCCGCAGTCCCCCCTCCCTTCTCCTTGTCCCCCCTCCCCCTGGCGGGCGTGGAGGGCCGGGGTGGGAGGAGATTGCGCCTGAGTTTCCATTTCATACCTCGCGGCTAAAAACTTTCTTTCTGTCTCGCTCCCACAGTCTGCAGCTTCTCCTGTCATCGGAAATGCCAGGCCAAGGTAAGGGGCAGTCGGTCTGGGTAGGGGCGGGCTGGGGCGGGGTAGGGTAGCTGCTCTTTGTTTATACAGAGCACCGGGAGCGAGGGTCAAGGTGAAGGCCAAGGCCGCGGAGGCGCTGGGCGTCCTGGTCCCACCACGCACTGCCTGCACGGCCCCACTGGGCCAGCCTGGGGTAGCCCGGTCCACTGCTTGACAGAGTGGGGGCGGGGCCGTGGAGTCGTCTGACACGGTGCTACCCATTCTTCATGGGCCAGCTCTCCATTCGGGTGCTTAATTTCTCCAGTATTTCCTAGCAGGTTGTGCAGAAGAGGGAAACTGAGGCAGGAAGACAGGAGCGATTGCTGGGCCCTTGATTGCTCAAACGTCTTTTTGGCCTGGGCAGAGAGGGTGGTGGGTCCACTTTGTGGAGTAATGGGGTATAGGAAGGTGAAGGGGTGTCATGAGTTAGGAAAGAAACTGCTGGCAGGTGACTTGGTTTCATGGAGAGCAGTTCAAAACCTACTAGAACTCTCCCTGCTGGCCCTTCCCCATCGTCTGCTTAGACTCAATGCCGCCCCGCCCCCTCCCTGCCTTTCACCTGCCCTTGTTGTATAAACTTGACCTCTGGCAGGAGCCCAGGTAGAAGGCCATGGAGCCTTCAGCAGGGAAGCTAGGCAGTGAGTCTGTGCCTAACTCCCCCAGGCTTTGTTTCTTGCTAGTTGAGTGATGTTAGGGTGTCAAGGCTCTAACTGAAGCTCCTTGAAAGCTGTCCCAAGGATATGGGGACAAGAAGCCCAGCTTTCAAGGTGTTGTGAGTATTAAGTGAATTAAAGGCTGTGAGTGCTCAGCTAAGTGCTAATGCACCAGAAGTGCTCAAAACGAAGTGGAAAGAAACAAAAACCTGCTACTGAGGGACAAGCAGGGCCTGGTTGAGAGGAGAAGGGACCTTTGATGGAATGTCAGGTCTGGGAGAGGTCTGCCCTTCCTGTGAGGTCTTGAATGTGCTGTGAGCACTCCCTGGAAGAGATGCATTTCTCTGACTGTAAACTCCTGGTTTCGAAGACCCTGTGACTTGCAGTAGGAATATGGGCTATCTGTCTGGGTCAGCTTTATCTTTGGGGTGGTGGGATGTGCCTCCCCTCCCCCATTGTCCTCTTGGCTCAGTTCATGTGGGACGGAGTTCTCTACCTTCCAAATTGATTGCAATTCTCCTCTCCTCCCTACACCTCCTTGTATTGGCGTTTCTCAGCAGAAATGAACATTTGTTCTCTGTCGTAGGCCTAAGCTTCAGAAAGTACGCCCAGTATGTGCGCTGTCACATTTAATTTTGTAATCCCGCAGGCCAGAACACCGTGTTGCTTTACAGTTGGAGAAACCGAGTCACCAGAATGTGTGGGTGTTCTCTGCCATAGCCTTTCGCTCCCCATTGGTTGTCCTTCCCTGTCCGCTGGATCGAGTTTCTCCCTCTGGCCTGTGTTTCTCTTTTAGTACCCATCTCTTACTAGTAGCAGGAGACACGGAGGAGGGTTAAGTGATGGATATGGCACCAGTGAAAAGTTAACTGGGGGTTTGGTGGCTCAGAAAGATGTGACAGATACTGAAGATGACTTTTAGGGATGACCTTATGCCTGATGGTCCTCACCCACGCTGGGGGTCCAGGCACCCCAGGCTGTAGCAATCCCGAATTGCCCAGCCAAGGAGACCAACTAGAAAGGGAGGGGCTGGGTGGGGCACCGCCATATAGATGGAGCTTTTCATAGGATTTTCCTCTCTAGGAAGTGGAACCTCCTGGTGGTGTGTACTCCACCCAGCTGGCAAGACTCTCCCCAAACCACAGCTCTTACTGCAGCCCTGCCTCTCTCTGCCTCCGACAGGGAGGCTGAGTTCTGTACTGTGGGTCTGTACCTAGATCAGCTTGATGGCCATCTCCTCCATTCCCTGCTTCTAGAGCATTCACCAAGCAACTGGCCAGCCCTCTCTGTGTAGAGGACACTGCTCTGAGGCAGCGAAGAAGAGGGTCAGGCAGGATTAGCCCAGCGTGAGTTCTTAGAGGAGTTAGCTCAAGTGGAATCCAGAAGATGTTTCTGGTACCTAAGGGGGAGAAGAGAAAATGCAAAGGCCCTGGGGTGAGGTGAGCTTGCAGGAAGATCAAGTGCAAGCTGGGGGGTTTAGAACACTAGAAACTAGACTGGGCTGCTGCTGAGACGCTGTGTTGCGCAGGGGTGAGGACAGGCCCAGAAGCTGCTTAGTGGCAACCACTCAAGACTATCCAGTGTCCTCTAGCTGCTGGTGTAGCCTTCAGAATCATGGGGTGATGGTGAACAAGGGGCCTACTGGGGTGCCTTTCAAGTTCCAGAGTCTTGCTAGTGGGTGGGATGTTGGGTGTGAGAGGGAATGACTGACTCATAGGTCTTTGGCCAGAGTGACTGGGGACATGTGGCTTCATTTACTGAGTAGAGGAAGTGTGGGAGAAGGTTCCTTGAAAGCACTGTGGGGATTTTCCTTTGTTTTTCGTCTTTCTCCATTTTTCTCCCTTCTCTCCATTGGCCAGTCTTCTTGCTGGTTCTTAATTCATGCCTTCTAGAATGTTCCTGGAGTATGAACCCATGCTTGTCTGGGGCTGGGACATAGATACACAGTAATATAATGTAGCAAACCTCCTTAAATTTAGAAGATCAAAGCAGAAAAAAAAAAAAAACCATTTGTGTTTCACAGGGTTTCTGCATCTGGAGTTGGAGAAGGGCTTGCTGGCTAACTGTGGGCATAGCATGGCAGCCAACCAACACTGTCTCCACCATTACTATCCATATTAGAGACTGAACTCGGGGCCTCAAACATGCCAGGAAAGCCCACAACCATTGAATTACATCCCTAGTCTCTTCCTACTTTTCTTTGAGATAGGGCTGTTTAGGCACACCTTGAACTCTGCTGTAGCCCAGGCTGGCCTTTAACTTATCATCCCCCTGTCTTAGCTTATAGAGTAGCTAAGATGACAGGTGTGTACGATGGCAGGGGAGAGGGGAGGTACTGAGGTTCAAACTTTATTAGAAACTGGCCACAGCTACCCAGAGAAAAGGGCCAGGCAGAGGGATTCAGGGAGGTTGCCCGAGTGGCAGAGTACATCTCTGATGATACATAATCATGTTCCCTCACCAGCATCTGCTCAGGACGTCCCAACGTGCAAGATACCCCCATTCATTTTCACAGCCTGGGTGGTGGGTGGGGCTCATGGTAACCCTATTTTACATATCCACTATTGAAACCTAGCAAGGGTGGACAGTGGGGCTCTGGTATTTCTGTACAGTGGGCTTGTACCAGGGTTGACCAGGTGAGAAGGGACCAAAGAATAAGGGCAAGTGAGAGAAACAAGGGTTTGAGAGAGAAGGGACTGGAATTTCAGGATGGTTCCAGCAAACTCCTTTTCCAGTTCCGATAGATGCCAATTTTCTCACAGCCCCTCACCCTCATGCCTTTTGGGATTATTACCTGTACCCCATTTTTTTCTGCTGTTGAGGATTTTAAATGAACAGCTATGAGTTGCTTCCCACTCTTAAAAAACTTAAAAAAAATTTTTTTATATGTACAGTGTTTTGCCTGCCCATATGTCTGGGCACTACTTACCTACCTCCTGTCTGGAGGCTCGAAGAGGGAGTTAGAGTCCCTGGAACTGGAGTTAAAGGCAGTTTTCAGCCACCATGGGAGTTAGATGCAGGTCCTGTAGAAACTTAGCCAGTGTTCTTAACCACCGAGCCATCTCTCCAGCCCTGCACCTCCTCTAGTGTAGATTTCCTTTCCTGTTACAACCTCCATTGTATTTGTGTGTTGTTATTTTCAGTTTTAGAGTTACAGAGTTGCAGAGGTACCACAGGGAGTTACAGAATGTCGAGCCCAGGTTCCCTGATAAACTTGTAAGCAGAACCTTGCTGTCCTGTGGCTCCAGATCAGTCATGGCTCCTCCTAGAAAAATATTCTTGGTCCTCTGTAGGTCAGATGGAGTGACATGAAAGGACCAGGGCCTGGGTGTACCAGCATTGGGCGGCTGGCATTTCTCACCTGCTTGCTTCCCTCAAGTTTTCTCCTGTGTTTGGGCCAGGCCTAGGAGGGGAAAAGACCACACCAGTGACTTAGTCTTCTCTCTGGCTGTGATGGTTTGTATATGCTCAGCCCAGGGAGTGGCACTATTAGAAGGCGTGGCCTTGTTGGAGTAGGTATCTCACTGTGGGTGTGGGCTTTAAGACCCTCCTTCTAGCTGTCTGGAAGCCAGTATTCTGCTAGCATCTCTCAGATGAAGATGTGCAACTCTCAGCTCCTCCTGCACCATGTTTGCCTGGATGCTGCCATGCTCCTACCTTGATAATGGACTGAACCTCTGAACCTGCAAGCCAGCCCTAATTAAATGTTCTTCTTAAGGGTTACCTTGGTCATGGTGTCTGCTCACGGCAGTAGAACCCTAACTAAGACATCAGTGTACAAAGGGCTCCAGGTTCACCTTTAAGTTCCTAAGGAAAAGGTAATACGGTAAGGAACCCACTTCCACTGCAGCCCCACTCTTGATGCTAGAGCCTCATTAACAAACTCACAGCCTTCCTTGAGGAATCAATTCCTTACCCACCAAGAATAGCCTAGCGGGAGGGGTCTTGTGGCCCCAGGATCGGTCAGTGGCTCTGAGCCTTTTGGAGTGTATAGGCTCTTTGGCCTTGGAGACAAGACTATTGTGTTTCAATCTCGATTGTATCGGTGATACTCACTGTGTGACCTTGGACAAGTCTCAGTGTCTCTAAACCCATCCTCATCTGTAACATGGTGATTATCATGGTATCTATATCATGGGGGTCTTGCAAATACCGTGAGTGCAAATACCAAGCTCAAAATATAGTGCTTAAGGAGTTATGAATATTGATTGACTTTAGTTTATTCTTCCTACCATCTCTTACCTCATGTAAGGGGGAGGGGATATGAGAGCCCAGCCTAGCTGGCTGAGGTGATGATGTCAAGACTAGACATTCACACATGTGCTGTATCTCCTCGCCTGTCTCTCTGTCATCAGGGAAGAGCAAGGTCACCGCATACGCCACTGTCGTATGGCTTTGACAGTTTGCCTCCTCATGACACCTAATGAACATGGCAGCCATGGCTTGAGGCCTTGTATGGATGCTGGAATCACTGGGACACTTTAACACAGACACCTGGGCTGTGCTCTGCATGGCGTGAGTCGGCACTGGGGTTCTTAAAAAGTGGCCGACTGTGGCAGGGCTGGTTTTAGCCAAGCTTGGTATGGCTTTTTAGCAGGTTTGCTCTGAGGTATTTGCCAGAGAGAAATAAAAGCATTTCTGCTGGGTGGTGAGTGTACAGATGCTGAAGTCACGAGGGAGCCAAACTGGGGAAAACTCATATTTCACACTAGTGAACAGTGGGTGAAGAAATAGTGATACAGTCTGCAGTGTCAAGGAGTTGGGGCTGGGGATGTGACTCGGTTGGGAGAATGAATGCCTAATGCAGGAAAACGTGGGTCCTAGCCCCTGTGCCTCATAAACCAGATATAGTGATGCATACATCCTGTGATCTCAGCACAGAGGAGGTGGAGGCAGAAGAATCAGGCGGTCAGCATATCTTCATTTACATAGCGAGTTTGAGGCCAGTCAAGGGTACATGGTGCCCTATTTATTTCTTTCTCTTTCTCTTTAAAAAAAGATTAATTAATTAATTAATTAAATGTATGTGAGTACACTGTAACTGTCTTTGGACACATCAGAAGAGGGCATCAGATCCCATTATAGATGGTTGCGAGCCACCATGTAATTGCTGGGAATTGAACTTAGAACCTCTGGAAAGCAGCCAGTGTTCTTAACCACTGAGCCATTTCTCTGGCCCATGGCTGCACTATTTAAAATAAACAAATAAAGGTATGGGCTAGTCTTACACACAGGGGCACGGAGGACACTCAGATTTGGTGCTGGCTGAGAGAAACCAAACCCAGAAAGGGTGCACACAAATTGAACAATCTGTTTTCTATAGATGGACAGAATTCCAATAAAGACTATCCCAGTAGATAGTGGGAGCAAGAGGTTGGGGAAGAGCGCCATCTGATAGTTTGGAGACTGCGTGGGCAAGCAGAACTGTTTAGCTATCAAAGTGAACATATACCTGTGAAACCTCTCAAGCTCTCACCTGTGAAACCTCTTGAGCCCTCCTAGCACCCAGGCAGTGGAGTCAGGAGGATTAAAATGTCTCAGAAAACCAAACCAGGAGGCAGGGGAGATAGCTCAGTCATCAGTGTGCTTGATATATAAACATGGGGTCCTGAGTTCAGATTGTCAGTGCTCAAGTAAAAGCTGGGCATGGTGATGTGTGTTTCTAACCCCAGTGCTGGGTGGTAGAAGCCAATGGCTCCTTACAGCTCCCGGGCCAGCCAAGTCTACCCAATCAGTAAGTTCTAGGTTCAGTATGAGACTCTGTCTCAAGAACTTAAGTTGAAAAAGCAACCAAGGAAGATGACTTCTGCTTCTCAAAGCCTATTGATAAGTATTTCAAGTATTGATTTTCAAATACTAGGAATAGCCTTGTCTTCCTGAGATAAATCTCATTTGGCAGTGGTATATAACTCTTGTTATATGCCACTGGACAAGATCTGCCAGTGTTTGGATGAGAATTTTGCGTCTATATTTATGAGAGATTGGGTTCTTGTTTAATTTTCTTACAATATCTTTGGTTTGAGTAACAAGATGAAACTGGTCTCAGAATGCAGTGAGACATTTTCTCTGCATCCTGTAGCTGCTTTTAAAAAAAGATTTATTTATTTTGTATATAAGTACACTGTAGCTGTCAGGCACACCAGAAGAGGGCACCAGATCCCATTACAGATGGTTGTGAGCCACCATGTGGTTGCTGGGAATTGAACTCAGGACCTCTGGAAGAATAATCAGTGCTTTTAACCACTGAGTCATCTCTCCAGCCCAGTAGCTGCTTTTCTATATTTTTTTATTTTGTTATGTTTTTAAAACAGGGTCACACTATGTTGCCCAGGCTATACCAGAACTCAAGAGAACTCCACCTACCCACCCACCCATTTACCATTTCAGCCTTTCAAGTAACTGGGATTACAGATGTGTGTACTGTACCTTACTTCTCTTTCTTTTTTGGAAATGTTGCAGACCACTGATGTTGATTATTCTTTAGATGTATGGTAGAATTCATGTATTATGCCTTCTGGGTCTGGAGTTTTCTTTGCACATAAGTTTTTATTGCTCATTCAATCGATATGTTGTGGGACTATTCAACTTTTCTATTTTTTTTTTGGGTCAGATTTAGTAGTTTGTGTCTTTCTAGGAAACACATCTAATCTATTATAGTTACCTAGTTTTGTTGATGTATATAGTGTGCCTTCTTTCCTTTATTTACTTATTTTTTATTTTTTGTGGGGTCACTTATGATGTCATCTTTTTAATTTTTGGTTCTGGTCCTCTCTCTCTCTCTCTCTCTCTCTCTCTCTCTCTCTCTCTCCCTCCCTCCTTTTCTTCCTTTCTTCCTTTCTTTCTTTCCTTCCCCCTCCTCCTTTCTCCTCCTTCCCCCATCTCTGGCCATGTTAGCTAGCGATTTATTGATTTCTTTCATCATTTAAAAGAACCCACTTCCCCCACCCCTTACCTTTAAAGGATTTCCCATTGTAATGCCATTTATCCAGTGTCTGTGCACTGTTCTAGAAGCACCACACATGAAGCCGGTGTGTGGCCAGGCTCTCAGACGAGAGTGCTGAGGAATCCCTGCAACAGCCCCACGGCTGGCAGGAGGGAAAAATACTTCCAGTGCAGGTTCGCGTGTTTGGCTCCAGAGCTCGGTGGCTTTCACTGTGCAGTGGACCTCTCTGTTGCATGTGCACACGGTACCATCTCTGGCTAGACTCCATTACTAAGGAAAAGGTTATGGTCCAGGGCTTCCCTTTAGTAAGCCTCAGTAGCCCCTGGCTACCCCCTTCTGCTTTGTTTAGAATATCACTTGTCTGGGGCAGGGATCCAAAGAACTGTCTATTACTTACTCCCGGTGACTCTGATCCTGGATCTCCTGACAGCACCTGAGCAGCCCACAGTGTAGCCCCTGGAGAGTTCTTACCTCTGCTGGTTTGCAGGAAATGCGGTGCAGAGGTGTTCTCCAGGCTTTGCCTGTGGGAGGGGGCCCAGGTGAGGTGAGTCTTGAGAAGCCCTCACCTCTCTCTTACGTGAAAAAATTGTGAGAAGTTGTTGCTGTTCTCTCTTACCCACTGCTGCTTGCTTCCCCAGGATATTTCTGAGGCAACAGAGTTTAGCGCTTCTATGTGTAGGGGTAACATAGGCTTGGAGTGTGTTACATGTAACATACCCTCCCCATCCGCAAGGACAAGGTTAGGGGAGAAATTTATACTGAGTCCCGGCTGGCTTCTTACTTTCCTTAGTACTAATTTCTCTTTTCTTTTTTTTTTCAGCGTGGGGAGGCATTTCTGACGCTGGCCTGTGTAAACATCACATGGCAGTTCAAAAGTCAGAAAGGACTCAGGAGTTCAGAAGGGTGGGAGGGAAGACACAGACCAGAGGGAGATGGGAGATGGAGGACTGAAGGCAAGAAGAGGGAGGAGGGGGATCATGGGAGACACAAACCATAGGAAATTTTCTGGGGGAGCACAGGTCATCACAGCCCTATAGTGGGGTATAGGGAAGGTTGGGGTGTATAGCAGGAGGTGGAGGGCAGAAGAATATTTAGGGGACCCACTCTTCACCAGTCTCCCAGAGGCTTTTGGGGCCTTTCATTCCCTGGACTTGGTAAGTAGGCAGATAACACTCATAGTGTCCTGCCTGCTGGGGCACCAGTGGAGGTGAGAGAGGCAGTTGGTGCTCCATGCCCTGAGATATAATCTGGGACCAGGGGGCTCTATTCAGGCTTTGCCTAGAGGCCAAGGTTTGGTGTTAAATCACTGACCTAATCTCCCAGCCCCCAAACACAATAGCAGGAGAGGTGGTAGGTGAGGTTGGGGCGCCTGGCTTTAGACACTGATGGTCCTGACTCTTTCACTTACATGATCTGTGTTCTGTCGGCGAATGCTCACTCTCTGAAATCTGTTTTTTCTCCTTGGGGTAAAAATGGCCCTAGAAATATGGTGAAATGGCTCAGCACGTAAAGTGCTCACCATCAACTTAGGAACCACATAGTAGGAGAGAACTGACTCTTCAAGCTGTCCTCTGCATATGCATGTGTGTGCTTGTGCATACAGCACACAGACGTGTACACACACATACACTGGCACACACACATGCACATATGCTCATGAGCACTCACACGCACACACACATACTCAGAGAGAGAGAGAGAGGGGCGGGAGCTGAGGCAGAATACTGCAAGTTCAAGACAGCCTTGACTACAGATGAGTTCAAGGTCACCTTATTAGACTTTCTCCAACAGTAAAAGGGAAGAAAGGTGGGGTGTATCTTAGTGTGAAAGTGGGTGCTTACTTAGGACTTGCAAGGCTCCAGCTTTAGTCCTTATCAGCACACAGGTGGAACATGGGTACATTGATCTTGATCTTGCTGTCATGCTGACCTCGCTAGGCTGGTGTAAGGATTAGGCAGCTTGTAGATACAATCCTGGTATATGATATAGACCCTTGCTCATTCAATGACTGTTAATCTAATATTCTGACATCTTAGGAGTATAAGGTACAAAGTGTCCCCATAATAATGTTAGGATTCAAGGCCCCAGGAGATCCACAGTGTCATCTGAGGGTAGTTCTACAGAATGACACCTTACATACCTGCAGTCACCTGCTGACTGGCCAGACTTCCTTCCTGGTTGGTCTTCCTTTTTGTTCCACACTGCTGAGAACGCTCAGGGGGTGCTGGTGTCTGGCTGATGTATGACTTGGCAAGCTGTCCCCTGCAGTAAGCAGGGGGTGGATGTTCGTGGGGGGCCATTAGGAGGAGAGGGGTGTGTATGCCTTGGGCACAGTGCAAGTCACAGATTAACACCCTGGCCTGTCCCCACTGGTCCTGTCCCAGAGCACCCAAGCGAGGGTGCCCAGAGGTGGCTGGGTTCTAGCCAGGTTCTGTGGAGCACAGCAGGGGGCAGGTCACTCCTGGGTCATGGGAGGGGCAGCCAAAAGCCTCTTCCAGTCCATGGAAACTCACAGGGCTTGGGTTCCACTACCAGGCCAGTTACAGAGATCCTGTGTCTTTGAGCTCATGGGATCCACGGAACCCAATCCTTAGGACTTCTGGGTAATGGACATTGATGTGCCCACTGGGGCAGATGAGGAAGTGGGCTGGGAAGTTAACTGTGCTCTCATGGCCAGTGAGATTGGCTTGAGGTCCCCAGATTTGAGTTTAGGACCTGGGGCGGGGCTTTGTAGACTCTGATCTGACCTCAGGTCTTGCCTTTACTAGCTGGGATTTGGGGGCCTCTTTGTGATTTGAATTCTTCATGTCTTTCCTCATGTGTTATGGTAAGAATCAAATGAATTGGTGCATATAAGAGTGCTTAGAGGTAGGTAAATGCTGGTGTTTGTTAACATCACTCTGCTCCAAGTGCAGTCTGAAGGTAGAGGCTGCAGACTGTCCTCATGCTCTGCTGAAAGCTCCTTATCCTCGCAAGAAAGATGTCACTGGGTCTTATGAGGTGGTGAGCTCTCAGCAGCTATGCCATGGAGAGGAAGGCCGGATTGGCGGCAGTCGGTCTCTTGTTTGGCGATCTGTGGGGCTAGATAGAGTCAGCACTGGTTTATTTCCTGCCTCTGCTGATGCAGAAGTGGCCGTGGGCCATTTTGGCAGTGATTTGGTTCTCACTGATGAACGTGTCTGCTGGCAAGGATCTTGGTGTGGATGAAGTCAGCGAGGTGCAGAGTGGATTCTGCAATGCGTGGTGTACTGTGGCTAGTGATTTCTAACCATGGTGGCTGTTCACAGGATGCGATTTGGCCTGTTTGAGGCTCCCAGCTCAGGAATACGTGAGTCACTTGATCTTCAGGCCAGGTGTGATTGTTATGTGCCCAGGGCAGCTTATACGTCTGACCTTTCCTTTGAGGTGCCTTAGGGCTTTGTGGAGCAATTCTTGGATGGAGTTCTTTCCCTCTGAAGACTTGATTCTTTCGTGTTCTCTGGTTATTGTAACCCTAGTCTGGGTCCATGCTTTTAGAACATTGTCCCCGTGTGTGCGGATGTGTATCTAGTGGCCACAGAACAACCTCAGGTGTCACCCGCACGAGCACTGTCCTTCAGACAGGACCACTCACTGGCCTGGACCTCATCAATAAGGTTAGAACCGTTGGCTAGCTTGTCCTTAGAGGTCCTTCTGTTTCTGCTCTCCCAAAGCTGGGATTACCAGCATGTGTCATCAGTGGGGACACTTTTACATGGAGATCGAAATGAGATCCTGGTGCTTGCTGACTGAGCCATATTTCTATGTTCCACTCCCCACCCACTTTTTTAGCTTTAATTTTTTTCAGTCGATTTCAGATTTACGAAAGATAAAAAAAATTCGTGAAAGGGATTCAGAATTTTCCTACAGCTTTCGCTATGCCGTGTTAAGTCAGACTCAATCACGCCACAGTGTCCATTGATCGGATACTACCAGAGAACACTAGATACTACCAGATACTTCTAGACAGAACTGAGTAGGATTCAGCCAGCATTCCCATGACCATCCTGGAATCCAGTCAGGGACTCCACAGTGCAATAGGCTTCATGTCTCCTTGATCCCTTAGCCTAGGAAAGCCCTTCCATCTGTATTGTTGCTCATGGCTTCAGCTGTGTCAAAGGAGGGCTGGCCAGTTACTTGGAAGATGTGCCTCAGTTTGGGCTTGATTGTCTACTCCATCACATCTACACCTGCTAATTGTAAAGAACTGTCACTTATTTACTGGCTGTTTCTCAACACAGTCACCTGTCTTCGTCCATAGGTCTTTTACGTTATAGGCTGTAGTCTGGGGTTGCTGAGGGGGCTTGATCCTCACACAGTGCTTGGCTGTGTATGGTGTCAGGAAACCCAAGAAAGTTGAATGTATCCTGTCTGCTGAGGAGTTTATTATGAAGTCTTCCCAGGACTGCAGGCTGGCAAGCGTGGGGCATGTGTGGTCAGCCAATGGGCTGTGAACTCAGACAGGGCTGCTGTGCTCTATTCTGTACGTAGAGCCTTTTACTTCCCAGACTATCTCAGTGTTTGCTCCTCAACAGACTAGAGGAGGGCCAGCCAAACGATCGCAAAGACACATGCACCATCCACAAGGTGGCTGATGGTAGGTGTCTTTCATATCTGTAATATGAATTCACAGCACTGCTGAGACTGTGTTTGATTCGCTCCCTGGAAACAGCCTGCCAAGGTGGTGTAGAACTCACCATCGTACATACTCATCCCTGCTGTAAGGAAACCGAGCTGTTTTGTGGAAGGGATCAGGGTACAGGGTCATGTTGGGAAAGAAATATGGAATTCAGGTCCAGTGTATCTAGGCTTCTAGATATGATCTTGGCATAGCCAGTCCTTCCTTTCATCCCTAAAACATGAGAAACCCTGCTGATTATTGTCATGTGTGGAATCAGCAGGATTTTTATGGCCATGTTTGAAGGGGAGTGAGAGCGTCCCCTCACAGGATGGATCTTCAGCTTTGAGAAGAGCAACTTCAAGTTGGAGTAACTGTCATTCTTTCTGGGGACACAACTCGACTGCCCTTCCTTCCCCCGAGGGCTAAGGTGGTCTGTAGGTTTTTTTTTTTTTTTTTTTTAATGGACTGATCAGCTTGGGAAAGAGAAGCAGAGAGACCAAGGTGGTTTACCACAGATCCCCGGCAGGAAGTGTGGTCATGTGGCAGGTGAATGTGTTTATATGTGTGTGCAACTTGAGGAAGATGCTGAGGTGGTAATGGATGTGACCTAGAGAATCAGAGGGACCTTCTGGGGTGTGAACTGGTGGGACAGCCAGTTGCACTTCTGACTGGACAGAGCTCCCTGCTGTTCTTCAGGGCCTGATTTTCCCAAAGGTTGGAAAGGTACCATGGGAACTTGGGCGAAAGAGATGCTATGTAAGGGGAAGAACTTTAAATATATCTAATCACCCCTCACCCCTAGGACTTTGATTTCTGTATTGGTTACTTTCATGTTGCTGTGGCCACAGCACCTAAGTGAAATAGCACAAAGCAAGAACATTCCACTTTAGTTCATGGTTTTAGAGGGTTTCAATCCATTATGGCGGGAAGGTGTGGTGGAACAAATTAGTTTATAAACTAATTAGTATTGTGTGGTGGAAGTTGTTTATATTATAGTAGACAAAGAAGCAGAGAACAAGGCAGAAACCAGGGGCTTAGCCTTAAAGGCTACATCCTAGTGATGCACTCTCTCACCCTGCCTCATCTGCTTGAGAATTATGCCTCACCCCACAACAACCCCACAAGCTGGCAACATGAGCTGGTGGAGACATTACAGGTCAAACAGTAACAGCATCTTTCAGCCTCACTGTGTGCCAGTGGTATTTTACATAAGAGGATGCTGAGGCTTTGAGTGGTTGGAGGAATAGAAGAGGGGAAGACATCAGAAATGGTCACACAGAGTCACCTGGTGGCTTTCATCACTGAGAGTAGCCTGGTGGTTTTGTTTTTGTTTTTCTTTTTTTGATCTTCACAGGGGATATTCTAAAGGGACAAGAGGAAGTTGGGTTAGCTCTGAGGCAGATCTTCCTATGGGAGGAGCCTGAGGGGACCCCCCCCCCCAAGGCACTGGAGGTAATGCTGGGTCCTCTTCAGTGAGATCTCCACAGTGTTGGGGGTGGAGACCAAGGAGGGTTAGGTCATCTTTTACTGGTGACATGTGTGTCTTAGGGGTAGTGACAGGTTGATGGAGAACCCTGGAGTCCTTGCTGGCTGGTGTTGACCTTGGATAGAACAGCATGGGAGGCCTGCTCTGCCCACAAGAGCAGGCAACTATTGTGTCCACTCCTATGTCCTTTGAGAGCCCAGACTTGGGGCTGGTGACTGGGACATGGGAGTCCTGTCTGTGAGCATCTCTGAGCAGCAGGCTTGACTGTACCAGCTTCTTGTTTTCTTATCTGTGAGACAGGGATGCTGGGAGTCTTGCCTGTTGCGCTGGGCTGATGTGAAGAGCCTGGTGACTGCTGTGTGGCCCATGTGTCTGTGTGTATGTATGTGCATGTGCCCTGCTTCTGACTAGGCCCTGTGTAAGCTGCAACCTCCCAGCTAACTGGGGAGGCTGAAGAGGTCCTGTGGGGCCCCCCAGGCCCTGGTTTAGGGTGGAGGGCTAGATGGGGGCTAGACAGAGTGCGAACACAGTGTTCCCTGCAGCTGCTTCCCTTGTCCCCCTCCCCCCTCCTCCCTGGCTCACACGTGAGGATGACGATAAAAACACACTGCCTGACCTCAGCGTCCAGGCATGTCCCCCCACCCCTCCACTACCCGCCTCACATTCCTGGAGCTGAGGAGGCCAGGGCCACCCCCCACCCTCAGAGCATCTAGCTGCCTCCTTGGTCCTGTCTGAGGCTGCTGCCTACCCTTCTGGTTCCACTCAGCCAGTCTTTGCACAAGGGTGGGTCTGAGATGGTCCGGATCCGAATATGGACTATAGTAATAATAGATATACTTATTATTTATTAAGCAACCGGGCACCAAGTCTCATATTAACCACTTTCTATAGATCATGTCAACAAATTCTCAAAATACTCCAGTGAGAAAAGTAGCTGTTTTTAAAGAATATTATTCCAGTTTTAGCATGGACCGGAAAGATACAGCGATACCTCGGAACGGGTATCTGAGGGTCTGAGAAGTGAGGCTGCTTGTCCTGTGTCACAGCTAAGAAGTGGGTGGTGACAGGACCTCAATGATGCTAATGTCACAGGCTTTGCTTCAGCCTGTATCAACCCAGACTCAGGGCCACAGACCTGGGAGAAGATGCTAAGACTGGAAGACAGACTCGCTTAGCCAGGTGTCCCTTGGGCATTGGATGTCAGGAGAGGTGGGTGAGCTCTACCAGGGCTGAGAGCCATGAGCCATGGGACATCATTGTGATCCCATCCACCCCAGCTGGAAGGATAAGGTTAGGGACCTAGGTGAGTGTTAGGAGGCTTTTTCCAGATGTCTGGTGCCTTTGGGTGCAAGAAAAACACCCGTTATCAACATTGCCCCATGAGACATAGAACACATGTTTCTTTCCCCCCCAAACTCCCACCCCCCAGCCATCCCACCCCACCTCTCCCACCCCCCCCCACCCTGTGCTAACTGGGCACATCTGATTAACAAACATCTAGCACTTCCGGGAGGATCTGGGAACCGATTCTCATGCTGAGTTGGTGCATTTCTCACTGTAAGCACAGGCTTCCTTCCTAACTTCCAGTTCTCTTCCTGATCTTCCCCTTTCTGCTGACTTTCCCCATGTGTGTGGTAGCTTTCTAGCTTCTCCCAGCCTGTATGGTCCAGTCCTTCTGTCTTTCTCTTCCTCATCTGCCTCCCACAGGTCACTTCCTTTCTGTCATCTCTCTGAAGCCATTCTTGCTCCAGCCCCGCCCTGGGTATCTGGCTTATCCGGAAGATTCCTTAAACACCGGAGAGACAAGTTCAAATTCTACCTTTGCTGCATAGGCTTCAGGACCTCCCTTTACCAAACCTTCCCCTCTGTGAACTGGTTACTATGGCATCTTTCTTTGAGAGAGGTTTGGGGACTGGAGAGGGAGAGTTGAGGCAGAGCTTCTCTGGATAAATGGTGGTGGGGGTTATAGTTTGTTTCTTACTTTTCATGTAGCTGCCCATCCACTGGTCTCCTCTATGTGGTTCATGGCCCTGGGGAAGCCATATGCTTGCATGTTCAGGGTGTAGGTGAGGGCTTAGGTAGAAGTGGTTTGTTTGTGCATAGATGTCCCACACGGGGAACTCAAGAGAAGTTTTGGGTGTCCCAGCTATAGCCAGGCAGCTTTTTCCCCACAGGGAGAAAGAGACAGAGAGAGAGAGAGACAGACAAAGAGACAGAGAGAAAGAGATGGTTTTGAAACAGGATCTCATGTACTTTGCATCCTTGGTCTTCTGTCTCTACTTCCAGAGTGCTGGGATTATGGCCAGTTAATACAGTGTTGGGGATCGAACCCAGAGTTTCATGTATGCATTCAGGCAAGCACTCTTCCAACTAATCTGCACCCCAGCCTCCAATTTCCCCCTTTTAAAGTGGAAGATTTAAAACATATACAGATGTAGCAAGACTCTTCCTCTGGTCTCTCTGCTCAGCAGCCATTGGTTTTTGTACTGTTTTTATTTCTTCTCTTCCCCAACCCTCTCCTCCCTACATTTATTTGTTTACTTTTTTGCTGGAGTGTGTTTTTAAAGCAACCCCCAGACATGATATCATCTTTAATACTTCTGTGTGTGTTGTTAACAGATAAGGACCTTTTATTTTAACATTGTGGTAATGCCATTAGCCCAGTTAATATCGTTAGTAATACTTTCTTGAGATCAGCTTCTACCGGGTCTGTGTTCAATTTTCACTGATTATCTTCAAAGAGTTTTGTATCTCTTAGTCGCTCTGGGTCAGGCAGAAGGACTTGGAAAGGATGCTAGTTTGAGCCTAGGTCTACTGTGAGGCTAACCTGCCTTTAAGTACTTGCCAATCAATTGATGAGGTGTGATCACTTTCTCCTACAGGTCCCTAATTCCTAGCTGTCTTTCCCAGACTTCCTTGTTGCGCCCCGCTCCCTGCAGACTCTCAAATGGTGAAGTCAGGAGTCTATGTTGTGCTTGCTTTGAGGAGTGGAGTGGGGGTAGAACAGCACCTTGGGGAGACTCTGCAGGGAGGGGAAGCTCCTGCTGCTTTGGGTACACATCCAATGAGCATCATTCCTTGAGATGTCCATGTAAGGATGTTGGATTGCTCAGAGCAGGACCAGTAGACAGTGGTGGAGGGGCTGGCCATGGGTCAGTCAGCTCCGAGAAGTACAGCCAGCTGCTATGCAGGGTATGAGACTGGTCAAGAGGGGGATGGTGTGAGAAGTCCACCTCTGAGCTGTGTTTCCATGGTGACCTGCTCCCCTGCCCCTGCAGGTTCACTGCCAGCCCTGCCTCTGCTCATCCAGTCTGGTTGCTGCTCTCATGCTGGGAAGCCAGTCTGATCCTCCTTACTCTCAAATGGCTGTCCTTGGAGCTGGGAAATTCACCCTCCAGGGGACCCCCAACCTGTTTTCTCTGTCCTTGCTCAGGACACACCACTTGTTAGTACTGCTAGCCGGAATGGTAGCATTTTGGGAAACTGAGGACATGAGTGTATTCAGGTCCTCATCGCATCCCCCGGGATCCTGGGTAATTTTGACGAAGCTGGCATGCTGTCTGTATCTGGGAAATGTCAGAACCCCTCTAGACCTCTAGATCTCACTAACTCTGTTACCAGGAGGAGTGGTTGATATCTGAGTATCTCTCTACCTCTGTCTCTGTCTCTCTCTCTATGTGCATGCGTGTGTGCACACGTGCATACACATGCACAGTTGCTCAGATTTTAGAAGATCAGCCTCAGAATAGAGTGGGAGTAGGGGATGCTGCTTGAGGGTCACAGGGACCCACAGATGCCCATCCATGGATCTCAGGCTCCATTCTCTCCCCACTTCTCCTTGTTAGGTCTGGTTGGTCCCTCCGTCTTCTTTCAATGCTTGCTTTTTCCCTCCTGTTGACTTCTGTGTTTCCATCATCCCATTCCTGTTGTGTTCCTTGGGGTTTGTGGCACTAAACTAAACTCCGTCTCATTCCCCAGGCCCAGCTGTTTGTCTGGTCCCCTCTCTCTTGTTCCTGTGAATGGAGGGGCCCCTATCTTTGTTTTCTCCAGACTCTTTGTGATTCTGGGGCTTGTGAGGTAAGATGGGGTGGGGGTGAGGGTTATGTCCTTCTATGCCCTAGTCTGAGAACATCCTTTCACCTTGAGGCAACTCCAAAGACACCTCCTCCAAATAATCCCCTAATGACTGATATTTGATTAGCTATCATCCATAAGGACCTACATGGCTGAAAACCAATTCCTCTAAGAAACAGGTTTTCTTTTTGTTTTAAACCAGGAGCATTGAGCTTCACCTGCCCAGTCTATCAAGAGTGTCCAGGGGAAAGGGAAGTTTGAGGTCATGGAGGAGACCAGGCGGAGGAGTTAGAAGGTCTGGGGAAAGTCTGGGTCTGTTCCTTCACTGCACCTGAGGAATAACAATGCTGGTATCAGGCTATGTGTGGTGAAGAGGCCATGGTGTAAATACTGTAACCCATGTGGGAGTGGCTCCTATGTTCTTCCTGAGTTCAGACTCTGCCCTGACACTTGAGGTGGTATAAAGGGGTGTCAGTCTGTGGGGAACAGAATGGCTCCCTTATCCCTCTCTTCACCTGCATGTATGGTTTGTTCCCTCTTCCCTCCTTCCCTGTATGTAAGTCCCTGAAAAGAACTGATTCTGGGCAACCAAGAGGACTCGTGGCAGGCTCCTGCCAAGTGTCTGTGTCCCGGCGCCGGCTTCTGTGCTGCCCCGGGACAACACTGCGGGTGGGTGGAATCCACAGGGGTGAGACATCGAGGTTGGGACGTGCCGGGGATGTTTGGGGCTGCTTATCTCGGCTAGGAATGCACTGTAGTATTATTAGCCAGCAGCCTAGGAATAACCCCCTGGGGGCATGTTGGACACCTGTCCAACTCTGCCTGCCCAGACAGCCTGTGGGTGCTTGTGCCTGGCCAGCCACCATGGATAAAACTCTCAGGCATGTTTGTGTGCAGGTGAGTGTGTGTGCCTGGGTGGAATGTGAGGTTGGGTGTGTATGGTTTTTTTGTGTATGTGTCTGTGCGCACATGTGCTTGTGGGAGCATGTCTCACATTGTGGCTCTTTTGGGACCCTTATGCATGATTGCATACTTGTATGTGAGCATGTTTTACCTCACCTCTGTGTACAGGTTTGTATGTATGTGAGTTTCAGTGTGTGGGCTGTATGTAGTATGTTGGTACTTATGGTTGCATGTATGCCACAATGAGTGTGTGTGTGTGTGTGTGTGTGTGTGTGTGTGTTGTGTGTGTGTTGTTTGTGTGTGTGTGTGTGTGTGTGTGTGTGTGTGTGTATGGCTGAGTGTCCTCCAGTTGGGGGCTCCCAGAGAACTAGTGAGGAGAGGCTGGATTAGCTGTCCAAGACCATCCTCAGCCAGAGAAGTGAGTTCAAGGCTAATCTAGGCTACATGACAGTCAAAACAAAACACAAGTGAAACAAGAGTCCTAATGCCACTCTGCTCTAAGGCCTGTCTTTGTCACTTGCCACCTTGTGACACTGGTGAGTGTATGGCAGTGATGGTCACAGTTCCTACCTGCTAGACTGACTGGGAAAAGATGCCACAGTACCACAGTCACCACTACCATCTTCATCACGACCATCTCCACCTCCATCTGCATCATCTCTGTCACCACCTCCATTTCCACCTCTGTCACCGCTGTCATCACCACTGCAACCTATATCTCCTCCATCACCACCACCTGCATCTTCACCACCGTCACCCCTTCCACCTCCACCACCACCTCCACCACCTATGTCCGTCATCACTACCACCCCTGTCACCACTCCATCACCCCCATTACCACTGGCTTTTACTTTCTAGCTTTCACCTCCTGGCTGGGATTCCTAGGCAGGGTCAAGGTCCCTTGCTTATAGCAAGGAAACAAAAGTCCAGTGAAGGGCTGAGGTATGGTGGCTGAGGGTTGTCGGGGGACCAGAAAAGAGCTTTGAGAACCTGGCTCTACTCCTCGATGCTGTGCACCGTGCTGTACCACCCTGCTCAGGTTACGAGGGGGCAGTACCTTGCTAGTCTGGGGAAGTAAGGAGAGTTTGGCAGGCCTTCTCCCAAGTTGCAACAAGCCTAGAACCTTTTTGGGCAGCACACTGCTTCCCCCAAAGCTTTGGTCCTGCTCTGCTGTGGGTTACAACTCAAGTAGAGAATAGAGCTGGTGCCTACAGAAGGACCAAGGGAGGAGGCCTCTGTATTTCTGCTCCCCTAGGTCTGGCAACAAGAATTGGTCATCCAACTCTTCATATCTGGTAGGTCTGCCAACTCCTGCCTTCTGCTCCCAACTCTGACCAGACAGTTCTGGAATTCCTCGGAAGCACTGGGCCCCCCTCAGAGTCCAGCTCCTCTGTCCTGGCTCAGCCCTGCCAGAACTTCCCACATTCTGTCTCCAGGGAGCAGGCCAGGGTGTCACCAGCACTGTGGAGGTGGAACAGGCACTTCGGCGCCTAGGCCCAGTGGGCCAGTGTGGGGGAAGCAGAGGCAGGTGAAGGCTACAATGTCCCTGGAGGCCACCTCTTCCCTGGAAACATGTTTTTCAAATCAGTACTAACTATTCAGAAGAAGAAGGGGGTGGGACAAGACAAAACAAAATAAAACACGCCCCCCCCCCAAAACAAAACCAACAACAAAAACAATCACTGGCTTTTCTTTTTGAAATGTGCAGTTAATGGCTGGTTGGCTGTACATTATTAAACAGGCAGCTGGAGACATGCCAAAGGAGACTACTCCAGCCAAGACTCACAGCCCGAACACAGTGTTCCAAGAAGCAATCACCCAGAGGACCCTTGGGGAGGAGCATCCTCTAAGTTGCTGCCCCCTTGCCTCTACTGTCTAGCTGCACCCCGATTCTCTTGCAGAAAGCAGGAATGTGCTGATCCTAGGGCTCCAGCATCCTTTATCTACCCTGCATGAATGAACTGCACTGCCCCTCATGGGTTTGAGGCTAGGAGAACACTCCAGAGAATTTCTTCCCAGGCTCCACCAGACTCCTTATTCATCTTCTCTGGGCTTCAATTTCAACTTTCTCTAATAGGGATAGGGTTGGCCTAAATTCTGACTTAGTAGCCTTGGGGTGAGCTTGGTGAACATCTTCTAGGCTTTGGGGACCCTATTGCCCTATCTTTGGTCTTATTGGTGACATGAAGAGCCATATTCTAAGCAATTATTCTAAGCCAGAATCCCACCTGCAGGGAGGAGGCGTTCACTATATTCTGTTCACCCTCTAGCCTCCTTTAAAGCTCACAAGAGTAAAAGTCAAATGTCCACAGGTGACATCAACTCATCCATGTGGAAGAAAAAAAGCGAGAGTCTAAAGTTTGGGCATTGTTAGGATGACCATTGCTTCCTGTGAGTGAGTGTGCATGCATGTGTATGTATGTGTATAAGCATGCCTGTGTGTAGTAAAAACTTACTACAGGAACTACATCTTAATGCTCCTTCCAACGTCTTTAGAGATTGTATGGTGCCCACTTGAGAGTTTGTCTTAGAAGTCAAGCCCTACTTCCCTTGTGTGTTTGGAGGTCATGGCTACTGACTTTGGGCAAGTAGCTTCAGCTCTCAGTAGTCCCTCAGCTGTACATGCTGAGCGTAGGCCAGTGTCCACATCAGTGAGGAGAGTCAGATTAAGCATGAGCGAGCTCATATTCATTTCTGTCTGTGGCGACTATATACTAGCATACAGGTCAAAGGGGCTTCTAGACCCTAAGGACCCCTCCACCACAGGCTACTTTTCCCTTTCTACCATTTGTGCTATACGTGTGGTTTGGTTTCTGTGTGTCTGTCTCTCCAGGGTCTCCTGCCTTTAAGACCAAGTGTAGTTTCAGGACAATGGCTCTCTCTGGCTTTGTTTGGTGGCTTGACCTTCCACAGATAACTCTCAGAGCCTGGAATGAATGAATAAATGAACGAATAAATGAATGAATAAACAAGAGTCAACTAGAGCAGGTTCAAACCATAGGGACTGTAGAGCATTGGAGTGTGGGAAGATTCAGAAATTAAGAAAGCTGAGAGGGGATGCTCAGCTTGTGCTGCAACTCTCCACAGTAGGGAGTCACAGTAGGGAGCCATAGTTGGTAGAGCTGAAACACTGTGGGCAAGCAGAGGCTGTTGGATCTTCTTCTGGGCCAAGGGGGGTCTTGCAGTGGACAGGATATGCAGCCTGAGGTCCCTGACAATTTGATAATGTTGCCAGGTCTCATTATGTAGCCTCGCTTGGCTTCAGATTTATGATCCTCCTGTCTCGGCCTCCCTTGGATAGCTGGATACTGTCATGCCCAGGGCCCATAGAGCCATTGAGGGGCTTAGAAGGAATGAGTAGCTATAAAGTCAGACATCTGAGAAGCAATTGGTACATTTGAGCAAACATTAACAGCATCAAAGAGATAGAAAAGACAGACACATAGATAAATGATAGATACATAGATGATGGGTAGATAGGTTGATAGATAGATGGAGGAGTCATGGTCCCAGGATGAGAATGTTTGTGAAAAGGGAAGGTTGTTTCACCCAAGACCCTGCACTTCATGCTCAGATCAGTTGAATAACATGTCTAGAGTCACACAGCTCCTAAATAGGTAGATAGGCTTTAGAGAAAATTCATGCAATATTCAAGCTTCCTTGACTCTCTCATGTCAGGGGGTCTGACATCCTAGTTAAAGGTAGAGGGAAGTGACTACTTGTTTTGTGTAGGGTAGGCTCAAACAAAGTCCTCAGGAGGGAAATCTCCAACTCTTCCCCAGTCCTAAAAGTGAGCTCTTACTAAAACCTGCAGCAGGTTTGGACAGCCAGCTTGGAACAAGGTCTTGAGTAGGACCCTGGAGGGATGAGGGTTATGTTGAGACAGGAAGGGTAGGATGAAGGAAAGCAGTTATACATGAAGGTGAGAATGGTGAAGACTATGTAAGCCACCAGAGAAGAACTGGGAGGGGGCAGAAGGAGGAAAAGAAGGAGGAGGAGGGAGCGAGATAAGGAGGAGGAGGAGGAGGAGGAGGAGGAGGAGAGAGTCAGGAGAGTTGTCAAGGTCTTGGGCTGGTGCCATTGGGTAACCTCAGACTTTGGACAAAGGTGTCCAACAGGGGCTAATTCCCACAGAGCTACTGAAGGGGACCAGTGAAAGCCCTGAAGGTGAGAGGCCAGTTGTTTAATGCAATGGTTTGCTTGGGACAGCATGTGCCAGCCAAGTGTCCAGCCACCATCTGGACCACCTCATCTCCCTTCCATCCAGCAGTCAGCCTGGCTAAAGGTCAGCTTGTGGTGTGGCCAGCATACTCCCCAGAGGCCACTGCCCACAAGCCTAGCCATGTTATAAGACGATCTCTTTTGTAGAAGCTGCTCCTGGTTTTTTCTGCCCCTTGGGCAGTCAGTAGGGACTGGGTCCAGGGTCCCAGGGGTTCGTAGATATTGGGCATAGACAGAAGGTAGTGGGAGGTGGAGACCTGCCTCACTTTCCCAAGGCCACTTTCACACATTTGATAACATGCCGTCATCTTTGTCATCTAACATAAGTGAGCAGTCCTTGTGTTCCTATCCAGTGGATATTTATTAGAGTCACTGATGTCCTCTGGATATGCTTCAGTGTAGGGTATAAAGGAGAACCTGACATTTCTGCTGTTGTCTGATTAACATGGAGTAATGTGGAAACTTCATCTCCTTGGATCTAAATCTGTATTTCTATGCATGCACTCAAAAGTTCTGATACCTTTTGAGAGTAGACTTATCCCACTGTTACCTTAAATCATTGAATTTTCCTGGAATGAATTGTTTTTAGTGTTTGTTTTTAATTTTGGGCCATTGCTGAGGACAGTAGCCCAAGAGAAAAGTCCCTTTCCTAGTTCTGACACACATATAAAGTCAGTTTGGTGTCTTCTTTCTTCTCTTGCCCCACTCCCTTGTGCGTCCCTCCCACACCCCAGCCTCATTACTGATAAGTATGTTGAACAAGCCAGGGCAGAGGACAGAGCCCTTTGGCAAGTCAGGAAGTTGACATTGATCTATTAATCAGCACCCCTTTGCTGGTTAGGAATCTACTAGGTTTTCCATCTCCAAGAATGTCACCATGATTCCGCCAACACCTTCCTGAGACTGGGAACCTCCACTCATGTAGACTACAGGGCTAGGGGTGGGGTGGGGTGTGAGGAAGGGGCTCTTAGGCTCTCTCGAAGGACCCAGATTCAGGCAAGAGACTGCTGGAGAGGGAAGGAGGGGGAGGGGATGCCCACAAAGAATCCTGTGCTAGAGATGGGGGGGGGGGAATCTGGGAACCTTCCAGTTTTAAAGATGAGTTTCACTGGGGAGACCAGGGGTTTACATGCTTTACCTTCTGACAAGGACTAATATCTGCTTACAAATGTGCTCCCAGGACATTCATGGGGCCTTGGAGGCCACCAGAGAGGCTGGCTGAGGAGGCTATAACTGTGTGGCACCAAGTCTTCATTACTCTGGGTCCTGAAGCTGATGGATCTAACTTCTTTTCCTGGCAGAAAAACCGAGGCAGGCTTAAGAGAGGGACACTTATGTGTGTACTGGGAAAGAACAGTAGACAGGCAGCTTCCCACTGCATCTCCTGCCCATGGTGTCTGTCACCAGAAACCAGGAAAGCATCTGTACCCCATACCCACATTCCAAGTGTAATTCTGTGGTTCCTATCAGTGATGAAAATAAGTTCTGTGGTTCCTGTCAGAGATGAAAATATATGCAAATACAGCTGAGTACTGGCTCTAAGGAGCCCATAAGTGAAAATTCAGCATCTGGAAGGGAAGGGACTTTTAGGGACAGTGCTATAGAAGTGGCTTCAGGGGTTACCTCTGAAGGAGCCCCGGCAAGAGGTCTCAGGGGAGGCACTGATGGCAGCCTCCTGGAGGACAGTCCAGAGTTATTCTTAGCTGCAGAGGGAGGGGCACAGCTCAAATGCGCAGACAGTGACTGATGCAGAGGGTGATCCTGGGGTCTGGCTTGCAGCCAGCTGAGCTTTTCATAAGTCAGAGCCCAGAGTAGTCCCTAGCCCCCTGTCTCTTGGGGGAAGAAGAGCTATACCCAAGTGTGCACTGACCCTGGGACCTGCATGTCCACCTTTGCCCTCTCAGAGTTGGAGATAGAGGAGAGAGTGGGGTGCAGATGCTAGAATGGGTGACCTCTCCATTGTGGGAAGATTTTAGAGGTGCTCTTATAGGAGCATTTGATCTGACCCTGAGGGTGTGGGGGGGGTGGGTCACAGGCCAGGTATCCACCAGAGTCTCCAGTTGTGCTCTGTGGTGATAGGGCTATGCTCAGCTGCTGGCTGATCCTACAGGAGGGCTGTGAGCTCAGGTCTATGACCATACAAGATCCTTGCTACTTCCCAGACCTCCCTGGAGCATTCCTAGACATTCACGGTAGGTGTGTATATGGGGTTGGGAGACACTCCATGTAGACAGTCACCAGATGCTAATTAAAGTGTAATAGAGAGACTTATGCAGACAGTTCAGGGATGAGCCACCGTGTGGATCCGGAGCTGTGAGGCCAACACACTGCATCCAACACACTAGGTCTTGACCCATCTGTGTACTATCTCTGTCCTTGTGCTTTCTTTGCTTCTTGGGTCTCTTATGCCCTGTTTTGTTTTGTTGTCCCATCTTCTTCCAATGGAAATGCTTGTTTCAGCACCTGGTCTGACATGAACCATTCATTTCTCCCTGCCCTTCTCAATGGCTTTTCTGTTGTTCCAACGCTATGTTCCTTTCCTCCTCTGGCTCCCCATGACCCACTCTTTGTACCCCTCTCAGCTCCCAGCTTCCCTGCCATATCTTTCTATGGACCCTCTTCAGCTAGCAAGCATCCCACAGGTCCTGCTAGGTGCCAGGCGCTGCCAGCTCCCTTCTGGGTCTGGTCTCCTTACTGCCACTGTCACCCTGTCTCCTGCACTCACACTTAGCCTCTTGCTCTCCCTTCCCCCAACTACACAGGGCTCCAACACTGGTTATTATTCAGTTTTATGAGAAACCTCCAGGCCTGCCCCTGAATGGACTGACCACAACTGGAACCAGATGTGCGATTCAGGCTTGGGGATATGAGGGAGGGAAGGAGGGAGGAAAGGGCATGGCTGGCTTGAGGGGGTCTGGGAAACCCTGGGAACCGGGACACGCAGGGTAGGAGGCAGGGAAGACCTAGGCAGTTTAGAGACGCAATGGGGGGGGGGGGAAGGAAAGAAGGGAAATTAGGAAGAAAGCCAGCTTTTCCTCGCAAGTCCTCCGGCTCCTCTGGTATGGTTTCTAGGGACTCCAAGTTTGAAGTTCTACTCAGATGTGGAAGCATGCAGGCTGGGAAAGAAGGGCCACTGTTGGGCAGAGGCAGAGAGAGAAAAACCTCCGCAGGCTTCAGAGAATAGCTGGAGGAGGGCAGGCATTTCAGAGGGGCCCTTATATTGCTACAGACCTGGGGAAGGGCAGGAGGTGTCTGGGGGCCTCTGAGTATCAGTGTGATGTGTCCTGTATCCTCACAGACTTGGTTTTTCTGCACTTAGGAAACTTCAGAGACAACCGCATGCCCAGTTACCTTGTTGGAATGCTGTGCAGCACTTAGATGTTTCAAGTGTCCCCTTTACCCATCTATTAACCAACCTCCACCAGGCCCTTTCCCCATCATTTACACATTCACTTCACACTCACTGAGAGCATACCATGCTCAAGATGGGTGCTGGATAAAGTAGAGAAAGTGCTGTGGTTAAAGTGTGTGACCTGGTTGGTCAGCTTCTCCTAAGCAACTTGCATTCCCTCTAGTCACACAAGAGTAGCTGCTGACAGTGGCCTTAGAGGTTCCATGTGTGTTATAGTCCCTGCCAATTACCCTCCCCACTCTCCAGGCCCATGGCTGCCTCTTAGGCATTCACCCCTGATCCAGCTGCTCCCTGAAGGCTTTTGGTCTGTCATCATCCTCCTGCCTCAGAAATGTCACCCCAGGCACCCCAGAGAGCGACCATGAAGGTCAGGGCTTAATCGCCTCCTTGATCCCAAAGAGGGTCCTCTTCAGAATTCAGAATGGCAAGATTCCTAAGTGGGTGACCATAGAAACTACAGCAAAGGGGTAGGCACGTAGCTTGGTTGAGTGAGCCCTTGCTGGCTCACCACGTCTACCTTGTGTGAAGTAAAGGCTTTCTTGGGTTTGGTCACCAGCATCGCATAAACCACACACAGGGGTGCTCACCCGGAATTCCAGCATTCAAGAAGCAGAGAAAGAAGGATCAGAAATATTGACAACCATCCCTGGCTACAGAGCAAGTTTGAAGTCAGCCTCTGCTTATGATACCATGTCTTCCAAAGCAGACAGCCTGCAGAAGAAACTGTACTGAAGATCACAAAAAGGGTGCCCTAGAGTCGCTGAAATTTGGCATCGCTACCTAGCTTCCGGCTAGAAGTAGTAAGGGGTCATGGCATGGAGTTCCCACTCCAGCCATGTTGTTGAGGAGAAGATGGGAAGCCCAGTGGTGTTTGGTTACTGTGAAAGATAGGGATGGGAGGGAGGGGGAGGGGGGAGAGAACAGACTATTACTCAGAGCTTCTGAAACCTTCTCAAGGAGAGCTGGGAGCCGGGGACTGATGTCAGTTGGGAGACTGTCATGTGGGTATAGAGAAGGAGACAGGAGCTCTTGGCACCTGAAAGTAAGAGTAAGAGCAGGTTCCATGTTTTTGGAACTACTTAGGAACAGAGGAGCTGAAGGTTGGAAAGAGCAAGAGATCTTCTAACTCCTTAACTGGATAAGATGGCTCACACTGCAGAGGGTCCCAGGGTGTGGGTGCTGGGAGGAGAATAGGGATGAGGCAGGTTGAGGCGATCCAGGACCACCTTTGACCCAGAGTGAAGGCAGTGAGTGAAAGACTTGGTATGGGGCTGTGAGGAGGACTCAGCCAGTGTCTCCTCAGAGTTTATCATTGTTTGGTTTGTCTCCCCGGGAAGCATGTACACAAGGATGAATTGAGGCTGCTGTCAAAGTTGTGGGTTCTGAAGTGCGGGGCTTGGAGGTGTGGGAACTTCAACTCCATCTATCTGGACAGTTGTAGGGAGGTTCTCTGGAGGAAGGAGGAGAGGGTATGGGGGAAGTGTGATGTTGCCCTTCTCTGGCCTTCTTCCCATGTAAGTTCTTGAGGAGGTAATTCCTTCTCATTCGTTCCCAAAGATTTTATTGTTTATTGGTCCTTGTGGTTCTGACTGCAGGTGCTCTGAAGTCTTGTCCCTCCCTTTCCCCTACCCCACCTCCACCATCGCCATTCTATGAAATGAAGAAGCAGGGTGGGGTAGGTGGGTGCATGGGATTTGGCTGAGTCCTTTGGCTGTAAACTTATGTACCTCAGAGGAAGCCAAGGCTCAGGGTTGGAAGTGCCTAGCTTACACAGGGAAGGCATGAACCTTTTATACACACTGGAGGGCTTGGGACCAGGGTTATCAAGTACAGGTTCAAGTTTCTTCCAGACATTGCTTGTCCTCTTGGTCTCTGACAGGTCATGCCACCTAACCACCCTCAGGCTCTTGTCCTCAGCTGTGATAAGAGGTTGGATGAAGGCAGAGTGTTCTTCAAGTGTCTGGCATGCAGTGAGTCTGTGGTAAATGACTCTCCCCTTCTGTCCTGGTTTCATTTCTGTTACTGGAAAAAAAATACCCTAACAAAAACATCAACATAAGGGAGAAAGAGGAGGTCACCACTGGGGGTGGGGATCAATGTGAGCAAGGGCCGGGGAGAAATCAAAGTGGGAACTTCAAACAGCTGGTCACATCATATCCCTAGTCAAGAGCGGAGAGAAACAAATGTGTGTGTTCTCGCTTGTGTGTGCTCGGCTCCATTGATCTCTATTCTTATGCAGCCTGGGGAATGGTAACGCTCACAGTGACCTGGGTCTTCCCACATCAGTGAACTTAATTAGGTCAATCTCCCACAGATTTGTTTACAAGCCAACCCAAAGTAGACAGGCCCTTGCTGAGAATCTCTTCCAGGAGATTCTGGGCTGTGTCAAATTGACAACTAAAGCTAACTGTCACTAGCACTTGGGGCAGGGGCAGGGCACAGGAGGATCTCTGTGAGTTTAAGGCCAGCCTGGTCTATATAGCAAGTTCCAGCCAACACAACAACAGGTGAGATTAAAAAAAAAAAAAAAAAAGTTAACCATAGCATTTTCAGGAGACTCCTGTCTGCTTCTGTCATTTATATAGTGACCCAAACTTTTTAAGTGCTCTCCCCTTCATTCTTTTTAGTGTAAACACATTTCACAGGCACAGAACATTGTACTGACTGTATGGTGGGTTTTTGAGATTCAGCAAACAGTTTGGTATACAATTAGCCCTCTAAGCTGGAGGGCTCTTCTCCACAATGTCAATAGTTGCTGATTAAAAATATTGGGAAGGAAACTTGCGACTGTCCCAAACAAGTACAGATTTCATGGAATTATCATTCTCCCAGCTCCGCCCAACTACAAGTTACAGGGAGTGTTTATACACCTATCCTACAGGGGATTCAAAGCAATTAGCAGTGGGAACAGCTATGGATGTGGCTCAGGTAGAACAGAGCTTGCCTAGTATACAGGAGGTCACAGGTTCAATCCCCAGCACCACCTAAAACCAGGCACTTGTAATTCCAGCACTTGGAAGGTGGAGGAGGAGTTGAAGAACAAGGTCATACTTGGTTACATAGGTACTCCAGCCCTGCTATCTGTTGATCAGTCACACAGGATCCTGTGCGTAAGCTCTGTGCAAATGCTCTGTCCTTTCACTTAAGGAATCTGATTAGCTACAGCTTTGGTATCCTGGGGGGATGTGAAAACAGCACCAGGGGTAAAGGTATGATCGTATGACATGTCCATCATCCTATTTTTTTTTTTTTTGGATACATTTTAAAGAGAGTGGAAGCATGCTTTTAATGAACCGGAACTCCACTCCAGTGACTTTTGAATAAAGAATCACATATGTCCTAACTCACCCCCAGAGGTGGGAAAAAGCAGGGATTATCGAATCACATTTGACAGCCAAGGAAAAAGTTTACAAGGGAGATGGTTGGAATTGGTACCCGAGTGTGTTGGAGTTGCAGCTTGTTCTATATACCACCACCACCACCACCACCACCACCACCACCACCATCACCACCACCACCACCACTACCACCACCACCACACTGCCACCCTACCACCTCCACCACCACCACCACCATCCCTAAGCAACTTTGTGGCAATGTCTTTACAGTTGTATCTTTCCTATGGGCTCCTCAACATCATGATTCTTATCTGTCCCTTCTCGCCTCTGTCCCCAAGCCCTCTGACCTGTTCCCCAGGAAGCTGCTGGACAGCTTACCGCAGGCCCAGGTGCACAGTGGTGCGGGCCTGGTGGAGCAGTGTGTGCAGCCGAGCGTAGCAGGGGTTAAAGGAGGCGGCGGTGGGGGGCGACGCGCTGACTCCGGGAAGGAGGCGGTGCCCCAGGCCGCCCGCCCGGGAGGGAGCCGGCAGCGCCCTGGGCGCGCTCACTCGCTCCTAGCCGCGGCCTTGGGACCTGTCTCGGCTACCCCTGCGCTGTTGGGCCAGCTTACTCACCGCTTTTCCACCAGCTTCCTGTCAGCCTAGCCGCTGGCTTTGCCACTGCCCACCGCCCTGGCCTGCCACCCAGTGGCTTCTCATTCGGAAAGGTGAGCGGATGCGGTCTGAGAGTGTGAGAATATGCAAGGGTACAGGGATACAGCCCGGTGATGGGTCGGCATGCACTGATGTCCGCCTAGCCTCAGATCCTGAACTTGGGGAAGGTGAGGTCAGTCTCTCTCCTGCCACACTTCTAGACTAAGCTAGCCCCCTTGTGGGCCAACTTGTCAGATCTGCTGCTGTCAGATGTTCCCGAAGTCTGCTAAGGATGTCTGGGGCGCGGCTGTCCCTGCAAGCCCTGAGCCAGCTCCGGGAACAGTTTTGTGTCCTGCTAAGTTGCTGGTGTTAGCAAGGCTCTTGTACAACAGGGAGAAGGGAGGGACCGCTGACCACCAGAGACAAGGAAGTAGAGGAGAGGGTCTCTTCTCTCTTACTGCCTACTGCAGGGTCCAGAAGGTGGAAGACTGTGAGAAGGCACGAATCTCCCTTGGCAGTGGCTGGAACTTCTTTAGAATACCTTTTTCTCCTTGGGGGCTCTCTCTGCACCCCCAAGATCTGTGTGACACTGCAGGGGAGGGACTGGCTGCAGGGGGTTAGAGTTAAAAAGCTTGAACATCACTTTTCTCCCCCTCTGTATGGGCCCCATGCCCCTTGCTGTGGGCACAGCCTGGCATGTGTGCCCCTTGCCCCTCCCCCAGCCAGTAGGCTCATTCCTTCCTCACCCCTCTGGGCAGAAATGTCTAATCCAGGTGGTTAATGAACACACAGGGTCCCCTTACACTGTTCCCCTGCCTGCTACCCCTTACGAAGCTTAGAGAAGCCACCCAGATCTAACCTCAGGACTAGGGCCAATATTGCCAGCCCAGATGTTTTTAGGCTGTCCTCTGTTCTAGTATAGGAAACTGAAAGTGGTCAAACAGAGAAACCTGCTGGGCTCTTGGCCTGGGCTCTCAGCAGGGGTGTGGGATAGGGTTGGGGACAGGATGGGTACTGGCTGGTGAACTTTCCAGAAGCATGAAGTTAGGAAGGCAGTTGTGGGAACAGGAGGGACAGCTGGAAAGCAGAGTTCTAATGTTTAGGGACAGGGTCTTCTCTCTTGGAAGCCCTTCTGTGTGACCTAGCAGAGGTGGGGTAGGAGGTGGGAGGGAAGGCCCTTTCCCCTTCCTGAGGCTGTCTGGAGGTGGGGTGGGGACCATTGTGGCTCAGACTTGGCCTCCATTGCCTCCTGCCTCTGCCAGCTGGCGGCAGCCCTTGTCTCTTAGACCCCAGTGCTCGCCCAAGACTCAAAGCTTACTGCAGCCCAAGGACCTTCAGCTACAACTCATGTGGCCCAAAGCAGGGTGGGAGAGCCTTCCATGGCACCAACACTAGGTTCCCAACATGGCCAATGGAGAGAAGTTGAGAAGAAAGGTTGGGGGAGGGAGGATGAATGATGGGGAGTTGGGAAGGACTTTGATCTGAAATTGAGGATTCTTGGGTAGTATAGGAGATAGCCTAGGAACCTTTCAGACTTCCCTTGTCCCAGCCTTGAACCTCTGGCTCTCTTTTCTTAGCCTTCACTCCTTCCTTGACTTATTTCCCTTAGAGCCCTAGAACAGAACTTGGTGTGGGTGACAACCAGGAGGAGTGGCCTGAGAGGAGGTGCCTGGGAGACCAAGAAGGAGGCTCTTGTTCTGGGAGCACCCAGCATTGCTAGACTGCATTCAGGGAGCAAGGGAGGACTGGGGATGATGGGGATTTGACTTGGAAAAATGAGGGTTTAACCAGGGGTTTCCAGAAGTTCTTGCTGGTTAGCAAGACAGTGGGCTTTGGTGTAAGGTCATGAGTGGACTGTCCCAAGGGAAAGTTTGGACAAACTGAACACTGTGGAAGGATTCCTGCACTGAGATGTGGTGAGAAAGATGACCTTTAAGGTCTCTGGGGATGCTGAGGTTCTGGGAGTCTTAGAATTGGGGAATTCTCTGGCTCTGGAATAGGGGCTTGGAATGGGGGGTCAGAACTGTGGCTTCAGGCTTGGGGAGTGGGTGGGGACACACGG
The DNA here is from genome assembly GCF_963924665.1 of Micromys minutus. Classification (NCBI taxonomy): domain Eukaryota; kingdom Metazoa; phylum Chordata; class Mammalia; order Rodentia; family Muridae; genus Micromys; species Micromys minutus. The sequence goes on along the minus strand of NC_137954.1, from coordinate 24,282,763 downwards.
AGTCAGCCTCCCTGTCTGCACTGGGGAATAGAGAGTGCTTGCATGTGCCTCTCTCTGGCACCCATAGCTGACTACCCACTAGGTTTACTCCAGCTGCTTCCTGTGCTGCTGTTGTGAAGCGCTTCCTCTTGGCCACTCTGCTTGGCCCTGTGGTTAACTCCTGGAAGGCTGGATGGACCCGGTCGCCATATGACATAGGGTAAAGAGGAGGGGATGGTACGTGCTACAGGTCTTTAATGTCTAAGGACAAGAAGTGGTTTCCATGTTGGGCATTCTGAAAACCTGCTTCGTGTAGACCAGAGTAGCATTCTTAGCTGTTGGAGATGGTGGGCAGAGATGCCAGAATCTGAGATTCAAGAGAAGCCAGGGGGAAGTCTCAGTTTCCCTCTTTACAGATACTTCAGGGTTGTCAAAGCTTCCCTAAGTGGCTTGTGTAATAACCAGTGTGGGGTAATGTTGGAGGTGGGGAACAAGCCAAGGGCATTTGTGGTTCTCTCTGGTGGGGTAGGAGAGGAGTAGGTGACCTCCTGTGGTCTCCTCAAACCTGTTTTCCCTGGGAAGGAGGGGCAGTGGTGGTTGACACTTCTCCAAGGGTGGGATGTCCTGATGGTGGGTTTAGGACCCTACCTGGGTTCCATTGTTTCTAGCTCAGCTTGCCCAACCCAGCTTGATTCTCTCAACAGCCAGTTCTATGGTTGCCTGTGGCCCCTTTGCTCCTGAGGTTTTGCATACAGCCAGCTTGCCTTTAATCAGGGCAGTACCTCTCACCCTTCTGGCTTCCTCTGAAGAGGAAGTTCTTCTCATTGTCTAACTTGTATCCCTCATCTACAGCCAAGAGGTTGGGGAGGCTTCCTAATGGGAGTATTTTTCCTTCTGGAGGAAAGGGACCCAGAGGAAGCAGGGAGGAATGTGAGGGCTTTGGGAAGGCCTACACTGAGCTGTGGGTTTGTTGCTGTCTCTTACCTAATTTTCCTTGACCCTAGAAAGGGAAAGTGAGGTGTTGGGGTGGAGGATAAAGATTTGCTGCAAGACAGGCCAAGTTCCCCCCCCCCGAAAAAAACAACAACAAACAAACAAATCAGAAAGGAGCATGACCATGGGGGAAGGGATAAGGTTGTTTTTAGACACTGGGGAGGGACAGGCCTCCACTTTGTCCCCAGCACTATCCCCCGAGGCCTCTGGCTTCATGGCTCTCTGGCTGGCTGGCTTTTAGCTTTCCAGAGCTATTAGGCATGTAGAGGTGTGGGCATAAGCCAGCTGGGAAAGGAATGGTGGGGGTGGCAGGGATGCCAGCCTCATACATACACAGCCTGTGCTGCCTCCATGGATGCCCTGTGCTGGCATCTGGAGGCCCTAGGGTAGCTGGTTCTCTGCCTAGGTTGTAGCTCTTGGCCATCTCCCTTCTTGTCATCACCTTGGTCTCCCTAGAGGAGTTGGAACTGTGTTGAGAAGGAACAGGGTGAGTTCCCCAGCCCTTCCTCCTACAGGGCTTGCTAGACTGTGTGTTCCCTGCCCTTTTAGGGCTTTGAGCCTGCAGCTCTGGTGGGAGCACCAGGCTGGCCAGGGACTGATGCAGAAGGGCGGATCCAGGGATCTGACCAGATGAGGGCCACAGGAGGGCTTCTGTGAGCTCACCGTTCTCTGCCATTGGAAACTTCTCCAGGGACTTCCTAGCCTTCCCTTGGAGTGAACGTGGGCTTCATCTGCTACAAAGGTTCCTCTCTCTCACGTCTGCCTGTCATCTGGCTGCACTGGTGCTCCTTGGCTGTTCAGTGTGAGGCTTTTGGTGCCAACGGAGGCTGGAGGACTGAGGGTTTGGGACAGGCCTGCTGAAGAGCCGTAAGCCTACGAACAATGCTAATGCTGCGTTTCCTCTAAAGTGTAGAGCCAGGCAGAGGGAGGGCATGAGACTGGAGTGAGCCTGTTGGAGACCTACCTATGACAGCCATCCCTATCTACAAACTGTGTGCTCTCTGCAAGTGATGAGGTCTTGCCTCAGTTTCCCCTCTAAAGTGGGACAGTAGTATTTGTCTCATGGCATGAACATAGAGGTTAAATGAGTTCATTGACTTAATTTGCTTTGATGTATGTGATGTGGATCAGCTGGCAGGAATGCTTGCACAGTGTGCACGCAACTCTGGGTTCTTCCCTCTGCACTGTATAAATTGGGCATGGCGGTCGTCACCTGTATCACCAACACTGGGGAGTTAGGGGCTAGCGATCAGGGTGTTCAAGATCATCTATGACTGTGAAGTAAGTTCAAGGTTAGCTTGGGATGCACAAAAGTCTGTCTCAAAAACAAACAATCATCCAAAACAAACAAGCCAAAGGTAAGTGCTGTTAGTGGGTGTCCTTCATTCCAGAACCTGCCTCTTGTTGGCCTTGTTCTCTCTCAACACAGTTGTTAATTCCCTATCCTGGATGGAGAGTATAGGTCAGGATCCCACCCACGGGCTTCCTGTAGGAGCTGCTAATATCAGGGCAGTATTTGCCTTCCCTGACTTTGCCTCTGTCTGCACTTAGGAGGCTGGCCTGGAGTTGAGGGGACCTCAGGCTTGTTTCCTCAGGGAGCTGGAGCAGAACATGTTTATGTAGGACTCTGAGAAAGTTGCCGTCCCAAGTCCCTCTGGGATTCCTTCCCACCATTCAGAGAGACACTGAGTGCATTAGAACCTCCCAGGGCTGGCAAGGAACTGGTCTGTCTCCGTCTAAACAGGCTACCCTTGACTTTAACTATAGGAACAGCATTTGTTTTAGAGTAGCATTCCCAGGTAACCACTGAACTGGCTTAGACCCTCCAGGGCTCCTTGAAGCCTAACTGGCGTTTCTCTCTACGATCTAATTGAGTCCCTTGTTGGTAAGGGGTGGGGATAACCACCCCAGCCCTTCCTGTGTGTACATAAGAGCTGAGAGCTTTGAAGATTGGTCAGTAGGCCTCCTGGCCACACTCCATTCCCTCTCAGGCCCTCTTTGGAGTCCATGGCTTTCTAGCGTCTCTGACTCTCCTCCACCAAGGATCAGCCTCTTGGCCTGCTCTTTTACCCAGAGATCCCTACCCAGGAGGCTTAGGTTGCTCTGGGTCAGGGGTGAGCACTGTTTCCGGACCCCTGGTCCGCCCAGTTGCAGCTGCAGAGAGCATTAAAGATTCTTTTGAAGGAAGTATGTTGTAGGCTGACCGTGATGACCACTGGGAGGACTCTCTCTGGCCTCCCTCCTCAGCCCGGCTCTCCTCTGCCCTTCTAGTCTGTTGATCCTTGAGAGATAAGAAGTGACCTCACCTTGAACACTTCCTCCAGAAGGCCAGCCCATAGTCACTCTTCAGGGAATAGGCTGAGGGTCAGTGCTGGGCTTGGTGTTATCAGGGGACAGTGCTATGGCTGAGGCTCCAGGGGAAGTACAAAGGGAGGAGTCACCAGCCTGGAGGCCCCTGACCCAAGGCAGTGCAGGCATGGTACTCTTCTTACCAACAGATCTCAGGCTGGCCTGGTTCTCTCCCCTTCATGGCTGAGTCTCTTCCTTCTCTGGGTCTCAGTATCCTTACTCAGCAGTCAAAGGTTTGGAGAGGACGCCAAAGTGAATCTGCCAGTGGGGGTGTGGAGCTCCTTGGGTCCCTGGCTGTGAAATTTCACCTTGGGATGACCTTGCTTCCCTCCTGCCCCGCCCCCACCTCTGGCAGTGGCTGGCAGGAAGTCCTGCCTGATTAGGGCCCTAATCACCGGCTGAGACTCCCAGATTCAGAGCTGGTGAAGCAGAGAGGGGCTGGGCTTAGGAGGGGGAGTACGAGACCAGGGCCCTGGCGGCTTGCCTGCCATCTGGGTCTGGAGGAGATAGGCAGCTGAGTTTGGCTCCCTGGGTCTGGCAATGCCCGTGAGCCTGCTGAGGAGGCCAGGAGCCAATCCAGCTGGGCCTGGGGGGCATTCTGATTTCACATTAACAGCCTTTTAGGGCATCCACTCTGTGCCAGGCAGGGTGCCAGATATGGGGCTGGAAAGGCCAATGAGACACCTTCTAGTTGGAGACAAAGGGGAGTAGACAGCTCTTCTGCAAAATGCAGTAGAGATGGGAAGCAGGAAGCCGGTTTCCTGGGAGTTGGTGGAGTAGCTGAGGCCTCTGGGAGGAAGAAGAGCCTTTTGAGATGGGTTTTGAAGGTTGAGAAGGAGTTTTACAGAGGCACTTGTTCAGGTATGGCACAGGCATGTAAGAATGGATAATGTAATGACTCTCTGTCTACTTTATACCCCGTGTGACACTGGCCTGGCCTCAGTGTTCCACTGAGTCTGTAAGATGAGGTCCACATTCCAGCATAGTCCTATGTGTTGTGGGGAAGTTAAAGTTCTGTGAGCAAGTGCTTGGTACAATAAATGTGGTTTAACGAGGGAACCTGTGACAAAAAAAAAAAATGGCTCTGGGGCGAGTCCAGAGGTCCTACTTGGGTGACAAGGAGTGAGAGATTTCCTGGGCCAAGTTAAAATTGGGAGTAGCAGAAGCATTTTTACATAGGAGAGGCGTGATGAGGTTTTGGTTTAGGAAGGAGTTGACAGTGGGACTTCTGGAGATGAGCTCCATCCAGAACCCGTGTTTCTGGAATCAGGGACCTGTGTCCTTAACCCCAGGAACTGGGAAGTCTTCTTGGTGTTACTGTGTTCCCCCCCCTCATCCCCCAAATGAGATGATGGGAGCACCTTTTGTGCCCTGAGATCAGAGTTTGCGGGCTGTGGGGACCCTCCTCACACAAGGCTTCTTAATAAGCTGAGATGATGGAGGTGGAGCGAGGGGCAGGCAGCTCACATAACTAAGGTGCCAAGAAGCTCCTTCAGAGAGTATCTTTTACTGTGGGTCCCAGAATACAGTAGGCCCACCATGTGTTGAATGAATGAATGAATAAATGGTCAAGGGTATCCCTTAGTCTGGTGAAGGAGTCTGTCTACTGGAAGTCAAGAGTACCTGGTCTGACTGTAAGTGGCTGGTGTGTGGGGGGACAGGGGCAGTCTCTTAAAAGCCCAGAGGAATGTTGAGCATCTCAAAGGCCAGGTGCCAGCACATCGCAAATGTTCAGGTACTACATGTTGAGGGAGGAGAGGGAATCTCAGGAACCTTCGATTCTTGGAGCGAGGGTTATCATAAGGTGGTATGGCCTTGTGGTTAAGTCACAGGCTTTGCAGCCCCACTGTGCAGGTTCGAATCCCGACTACCTCTGACAGGCAGTGCAATCATGGACAGCTTACTCAACACACCAGTGTTAACCTTGAGTTATTTGTGCTGTGGACATGGGAAAGAGAAAAGCCCGCTCCAAACTCTATAACCTCTGCCACTGTGGCTGCCGCTGTTGCTGATGCCAGGGGGAGGAAGCAGGTCAGGAGAGGGAGTGTGCAAACTTCTGTCTGGGGCTGAGTGCTGCAGCTGCCTAGATGGGAGAACACAAGAGATGAATGGATTCCTCCTAAGGCTTAGATACTCCTTGGACTACCACACATGTGACAGCTGAGCTCTGTGGCTGAGCTGAATATGGGAGTAGAGGAGCCTGGTGATTAGGGGTGAGGTGGGGACAGAAATGAAGGGGGAGAGGTAAAAAGGATGGAGGGAAGACTCTTGAAATTCCCCAGATGGGACCCCAAGATTCCCACTGTTTGTCTTGTTCCAGAGGGTCTGGACTTCAACCTGTAACCAGAGATCCTGGCTCTGTCTCCTGCTTCTGGTACTAACTTGCACATCAATTTCTTTAGTGACTGGCCTGGCTACCGAGTCTCTAGGCCTCCTCTTTTCTTCCTGAGTTGCTACTCACTGTGGGGACTATAGCAGCTTTATGACAAGGAGAGAGCAGATATGGGGAGACTGTCCCTGAGTCAGGGGAGGTGTTGCTGGGTGTTGTGGAACAACTCAGGAGTGGGGGTCAGGCAGCTGGTTGCCTAATTTGACACTGTGCTGCTTTGCAGTTGACTGGGCATCAGCAGCCTCACCTGTGGAACGAGAGGCTGGGCTTAGCAGAGTTATCTCTTTCAACCACGGAGCTTTCTGCATGTAAGCTCCTGTTCTTGTGCCTGGGAAAATCCATCTTGTTGAGCCCAGACTCCCAAGTGTCTTTCAGCATCTGCAGGGATGCTGGCAGAGATGCTGGGAAGCTCCCTTCTGGTCCCGGGTTGGGCTGTTCTGTGTCTGGGGACAGTGACCATTCCTCTAGGCATCTGCTTCTTGGAACAGAGCAGAGGGAAGCAGCTGTTCCTGGGAGCAGGCCAGAGTCTGGTGTGCCCCTGTGACTCAGGTTGGGGATGCTATGACCGGAGGGAGAGGAGCCATGGATCTTCTGGCTTCTCCATGGTCACTCTCAGGGAAAGCGTGGTAGGCTCGACTTGCCAGGGTGAATGCCAAGGCAGAGTAACTTGTGAGTAATAGTTTGATGTCTCTAAGGCAGGTGGCCCTTAGACGTGGGATTTGAGCGATGGAATGCTCCCCAGAGGTTGCTGAATCGATGAACCCAACCTCCCAAGCCCTCCTTTTGAGTAGAAGGTCCTGTCTGTGTCCAAGCCTTGGCCACACCCCCTTCTTATTCCTTCTGATTCTATCTGTATTAGTCCCACCCACTGTCTGGGGCTATCTCCCCTTCCCTGGTCAGCAGCTGCATCAAACTTGAAGTGGACTTGCTAAGGGCACTGAGTATGCAGTCTGGCATTTCTGGATTTGTGTCTCACCCAGCCCCTCCCAGCTGTACAACCTTGGACAACTCACTCTTTTTTTTTTTTTTTTTTTTTTTTCCAGTTTGAGTGGCTTCCTGTGGAAAAAGGGGAATCACTTGAATCTCTGGTAGCTTAAAAAAAATCACATGTCCAGTAGATCCAGATACTAAAATAGCTGTTTGGTGCCTGCATACTTTTGAGGCTGTTTACTTTCCAGTTAGCCCCACCCTGCTGGTTCTGACACTTCCAGTCCTCTGTGCATGTGTGTGAGATGTGTGTGTCTGTTCACGAGTGCATGAGTGTGAACATTCTCCCTTCTGTGCTTCTAGGTTAGGCAGGGCTCAGACAACTATCAAGTTCAAGTCCAAGGGCAATCTGCTACTGCCTCAGGTGTCAGTAGAGGACCTGGTTCCTATAGGTCTTGGGGGTGGCTGGGGGTGCATAGACTTTGCAGTTGACTGGGCATCAGCAGCCTCACCTGTGGAATGAGAGGCTGGGCTTCAAGGACCCACAGGTTTGCAATTCTCTTTCATCTACTTCTTCCCCACATCTGGCTTCCCGCTGCACTTGGCTCTGGCTCCTCAGTGCTCTGGGTCATACAGGCAGCTGGAGATGTTGGCAGTGCCTTCATGAGTCTGTTCTGGGGTGAGGCCAGAGGGCTAGGGAGTGACTTTGCATCTGGCAAAGTGGTGTGGTGTGTGTGCTGGGTGTGGAGTGTGTATTGCCTGGAGCAAAGAGAGCTGTGTGTGGTCACTGCTGTGCTGTCTGTGGGTGTCACTGGGTCACGAAGTCTCTGTCTGAAAGGGGCACTTTCTCTCCTCCCCTCTAACCTGCCTGCTGTCTGAGCCAGTGACAGCCTGGTCTGTTGCTGCCTTCCTTCCCTTGCCTCTCTGTCAGTGAGCATCCCTGAGCTTTTCCCGGGAACAAGGAAACATGACTGGAGTGGATATGCGTCACACAGAGCCAAACAATGCTAGTTATTGCTAGGCTTGCTCTGGCCTTGGGGCTGGCCCTGCTTCAAGTCTCTGTTGCTGGCTAATTGGGAGCAAGAAGGGTTTCCTGCCTCTTGCCACAGATGGTCTTAAAAGAGATTCGTGAGGCTGGGCTGTCCTGCCCTAGGGACCTCCTGCTTCCGGGGTTCTGGGCCAGGCTCACCCATTGTTTACCGTTGTCCCTGCCACCCGAGGGTCAGAAATTTTGGCAGAAATGATTTTTGAGATAACTAAAGCTCATGCTACATAGAGAGTGGAAGCCTTAAGAGAGGCCAGTGTTTCGATGAAATTTGTCATTGGAGAGTTGATTTTGACTGACAGGTAGATGGGATCTTTGGGTGCTTATTTATTTTTTACTTTATGTGTATGTCTGTTTTCCCTACATGTACATATGTGCACATATATGTGCCTGGTGCCTGAGGAGGCCAGAGAGGGGATCAGATATCCTTGAACTGGAGTTATAAGTGGTTGCGAGCCATCACGTGGGTGCTAAGAATTGGATTCAGGTTTTCTGCAAGAGCAGCAAGTGTGCTTGACCACTGAGCCATCCTTCTAGCCTAGATGAGCATCTTCCCAATGTATTCCCTTCTCTATCCTGCAGATTCTCAGTTTCTTCCATAAAAGGGGGCTGGCAATGGAACTTACATCACAGGGTAGGGTCAGTGGAGAACTTTGAGGCACACGGAGAGCTGTTGCTTTGTGTACTAGGCATTCCTACAGGATGAGAGCTCAGTCGACTTCATCTTGACGCTTTGCAGGGTGGGTAAGGATTATGCTCCACAGCTGAGCTATACCCTCAGCCTGATCACAACCTTGTTAACTGTTCCCAACCAGTCTGCACAGTAGTTCCCATCAGCCCCCTTTCTCTGTGAGGATACTGAGGGTGAGGGAGTTAAAGGATGTCCATCCGAGCCCCACATGGGGTTTGCAGTCCTTGCATTTTAGTTGGGACACTTGTGGCCTCTTGGAGGTGTTCAGGAATTTGGAAAGGGCACCAACACACAGAAAGTGTTGTGATCCTGTGAAGCAGAACCCTGCTCCCGACTGATGGGTTTGGTTTAGTGCTGAGCTATTTGGAGTTGTGAACAGGACAAAATAATCTTTAAAGGGTCCAGGAGACATGAAGTTCATAGTTAGACTTTGAGGCTGTGGAATTTCCCCCGATGAACACGAGGCCGGCTTTGTTTTCATCCTGCTTTGGCAAACTTTAACTCCTTTAAAAAGAGAAGTAGTTAGATATTGGGAAGGACTTCCTGTCAGTTCCATTAGGCACCGAGATAGGCTAGTTAGGAAGTCCAGAGGACCAACAGAAATTTGAGACATTTCTTCAAATTTGAGATGAACCTTTTGACGTTTTTGTGTTGCTGAATTTATAGTCATCCTGAGGATGGAAGTGTGCAGTGAATGTGTTTAGCGTTTCTCCCTCTCTAAGGCTGTCATCCTGGAACTGTATGATGGGGCTCAGTTGGTTGGCACAGTGCTTGCTTAGCATGTAAGACATGTTGGCTTTCAACTTCGGAAATACCTAGAACCGGGCATAGTGGTGCACACCTGTAATTCCAATACTTGCAAGGTGCAGGCAGGCCAATCAGAAGTTCGAGGCTGTTCACGGATAAGCAAACTGAAATCAACCTGTCATCTGGGTGGTAGGTCAAGGACTTTGTAGAAGTTGGGAAACAGGGTGAGGCTCCTATATCCTAGGGACGCTGCATCTCTGTGCAGGGAAGAGGTCTGCATGGTTGAGGAGACAAGGAGCTAAAGAGGCCCCTATGGGACTCTTCTCCACAGTGCCTGACTCAACCCAATGGCCTTCTCCTCTCTCCCAGCCTACCCTGACACATCCCTGAGGCTGCTGATCCAACCCTTAGCAATTCTTGAGACCTTTGGCTCTGGATTTTCCCATTGCTCTTAATTTTTCCTCTCTCTGAGGCATCCTTCCTGCCTCCTTGTTCAAATATGGTTTAAGGTCAAATATTTTTATTCTCTAAAGTTCTCGTGTAGGGACAGAAACCCTCAGAGGGGAGTGCGGGGTGAGGAAGGCAGCCTCCTTCTGGGTGTAACCTTGGGAAAAACAGATGGACAGTCATCCTAGAGCAAGAATGGCCTCTTCGAACTTCCACTGTCGAAGATCCGGGCAGATTTATAAGTCTGTTTACATGCCTGTCTCCTCCTGAGGCCACAACTTCCGTCCACAGTTGGGGCCTGTTCTCTTTCCCATCTTCTCAGCTGGGAGCTCAGTCACCACAGCCCAAGTGGTTACTTGGGTCTGTTTCTTGGGCTTGTCACTTCCTCTTCCTCCCTCCCCCACCTTACCAAACTTTGACCAAATCCATAGCCTGCCTGGACCAGCTTCTAGGCACTTCCTGGAAGTCATCTGTGTGTCATGGGCTGTGCCCCCCCCCCCGTTCCCCTGCAATAGATGCCTGGCCTCAGAAGGTTTGGGGTTTTCCTGTATTCTGTATTTCAGAGACTGCTTGGAAGTGGGCTCAGCCCCTGCACGCAAGACAGAGGCCTGGCTCCTGCGTCGGGTGGCAGATCTCCCAAATGCCTGCTGGGCTATACTTTTGTACACGTTATGTGAGAGCCCCACAACAGCGCTACCTTAAGCACGCTTAGTATTTTTTTATTCTGAGACAGCAGCACAGCCTGGAAACTTCAGTCCTTGAGTCCTGGTCTCCCACATAGCTGGGATTCCAGGCCTGCACTAACAGGCCTGCCTTTTGCCATCTTCTCCTTTAAGTACCCCCTTCTGTCCCCTTTAAGTACCCTCTTCACACTGTCTTCTGTCCCCTTTCAGAGCCTTCTCACCTCACTCACTGCAGCTGCCTCTTTCAGGAAGACTTCCTGGCTGCCAGCCTTGCTCCTCTCTTGCCCTGTTGCTCTCTTACTGGCTTTGGAGCTATCAGGCTGCTGCGGCCTGAGCTACTTCAGCTGAGCACTTCTGGCTACACATCGCTAAGCCAAGTTTGCTGTCCCCTCCCTAGCCTCAGAAGCCATGGCCTCCATGGAAGGCTCCCCGTGGTCCTTGCAGGGAACAATGGAGTCAGTCTTGAGGCTTCCTGGGGTAGAGCTATTCCATGCTTGTTCTTTGCTGGGGTGTGACCTTAGGCTGCGGATATGGCTTCTGGGTGCCTTGCTTTTTCTTGTCTGTAGAATGGGCTGAGAAGCTCTCCAACAGAGGGTAGAATTTGAAATAAATGGGCAGGAAGTATGTAGAGGTTTGGAGGGAAGGTTGAGAAGTGGGGCTGCAGAAGTGACCCCACAGGTCCCCAGAGACTGTGGCAGCTGTATTGGGACATTTAGACTGGATCCTTGAGCTCAAGATGCCAAGGCCTTTAGGCTGAGTAGTAACGTGGCTCGGGCACATTTTAGAAATGGCCTCCTGGTTGCCAAGAAGAGACCAAGGGCAAGAGAGGAGGTCCTGTGACAGGTTAATGTCACCATGTCTTTGACTCAGGGCACTGGAGTGGTGGTTTGGGAGAGGGACTGCCAGGCTTGGGGGCATAAGGGATAGGAGGAGGAGAAGGGGATACACAGAGTTTGGCTTGAACCATGTTAGGTGGGTCAGAGGAGGGTGACAGTGGCTGGTGTCAGGCCCAGACATGCTCTCTGTTGCATCCCTTTCCCCATCCCATGATTCCTGGTCATTGCCTGCCTCTTGCTTTTATGATTCTTGGGTCTTGTGCTCCAGGAATGAGCTCCGTAGGTGCTGGGAGCTCAGATTCTATTGCTCTCAACTTCAACTGTACCCCAGCGAGTAACATTGCTCTTTTCCTGGCTTCCTCAACTGTGGGGATCAGCAGGCATGGCCATTGTGTTGGCTCTGTGGGGTTTGGGGTTGGGCTCTCTAGGTACAAGTCATAGAGTCTCTGGGGCAGTGGTTCATAACCTGTGGGGCACGGCTCACTTTGGGCTCATATATCAGACATTTATTTACACCATGTTTCATAACAGTAGCAAACTTAAAGTTATGAAGTAGCAATAAAAATAATTTCTTGGCTGGGGTCACCACAGCAGGATCACTGCACTAGGAAGGCTGAGAAACACCGCTATAGGATATTGTTTACAATTACTATTGAGTACCATCTTTCAGGCTAGCTCTGAAGGCAGTCACCTTCAGTGATGAGTCCTGCTTGATCATAGCTGGGCCTGCTCCCCCACTCCTTCACTATTTAGGGACCTTCTGACTGAGGGTTGCTCTGAATGCTGCATTCCATAGGTCCCCAGAGGCTTGGGCTCACCAGTTATCTATCTAATCCTACAGGCAGGCTGTTTGATGAGTAGGCTGTGTTGTGTTTGGTGTGAGAGCCACTTGTGTATGTGGGAATCGAGGGATCTGCCAGGAGAGCGATTTCCCTGCCCGTGTAGAACCTGGCAGTGGGCAAAGCAGACGATGATGGGCACCACAGAAGAGGACTCAAGCCAGAGGGGGAACTTAGGGACAGAGTGAGGTGGCGCTGAGGGTTTTGGGGATCTTGGGTACGGTGTTCTGAATCAGTGATCTGAGGCAGCGCTGGGTCCTGTCTTCAAATTCTGAGTCTAGCCTGGATTGTGTTTATAGGAAGAGCAGGACCCTCCAAGTGTCTGTCATCACTGGAGCTGAGGGCTCCAGGGCAGGGGCCATCCTTCTGGCTCAAGGTGTCTCTGGGAACAGGCCTCTTCTTGCCTCCTAGCAAGAAGGAACCCTGCACACTTCCTTTCCTGGTCATAGTTGAACTCTATATAAGGGAAGGAAAGAGCCTGGCATCTGGCTGGGAACTAGAGAGGAACGGTCCCCTGCAGGGTTTGTACAGACCCAGAGAACATGAAGCCAGGACAGTGCCTACCTGTTCCCCAGGACCACTCCTTTCTAAAGCATGATGTTCATCTTGGGAGGCTAATGACATTGAGCCCTGCTGGCACTATACAAACAGTCATGTCTTTCCTCTGAGCCTCTGGGTTTTGGCATTTTTTAAGTCTCAATGGCTTCCAGGACACCATAGGGTGACTTATCTAGGGTCTTTTTTTTTTTTTTTTTTTTTTTTAAAGATTTACTTATTTATTATATATAAGTACACTGTAGCTCTCTTCAGACCCACCAGAAGAGGGCATCAGATCTCATTACAGATGGTCGTGAGCTACCATGTGGTTGCTGGGATTTGAACTCAGGACCTCTGGAAGAGCAGTCAGTGCTCTAACCACTGAGCCATCTCTCCAGCCCTTATCTGCCTTGATTATCCCAGTGCATTAATGATATGAACCCACAGATGAGGTGCCACTTGGTTGTTTCTTCAGTTACAGGCACAGGCACTTGACTTTTCTGGGGCCACCATGTGGTGACACTTGGTGACCAGAGCTAAGATGCAGGCTGCCTCTTGGTATAAAAGGCGACCAAAGACAGAGTGGTGGATGGTGGGAATGGAAGGTATAGAGGCTAGGTTGGAAGCTCTGGGCTGGAGTGTTTTGTGAGCCCCTAGATTATGAGGGTACCCAATGTTTCCCTAGCCCTAGGCTTCAAGCTCCTTCCCTTCCATTCCCTTTCTTTTCCTGGCTGTTCTTGGTATAGTTACTGTATCACCCACCATGCTTGCCCTAAGTTCTTTGCTCTCCCATTCTTCCTGCCCCTGCTCCAGAACTTCTCTGCCTGGAGCATAGCTTCTGATGGTCCTTCCTCTTTTCAAGAACCTTCAATGGCTCCTCAGTGCCAACGGGCACGTCTGCCCCCTTTTCTTGGCCATTTGCGGTTGCCCATGTCAAGCATGGAGAGAGTGGTATGCAGACCCCTCCCCCTTCTACCCACCTTAGTGTCTCTGTCGGCTCACCTTCCCCTAACCCAGCCTGGGTTGCAGCTAAACAGGAGCCCCGTTAGATCTTTTAACCACACCACACATCCCTAACTCCACGTCTCTCAGAAGTATCAGTTTCTCTTAAATAGCCTTTTCCTATCTTCCCTTTCAAAACAAACTTCACTTCTAAAGCGAGCATCAAGCCAAGCTTCACACTGGAAATAGCCCACATGCTTCCCTTCTGTGGGAGTAGGGGGTGAGGGCGGAGCAGAGTGACGCACAGGGGAGTGTGACACACAGCGGAGGGACTGACGTGAAACCCCTGTGCCTGGCTCAATGCGCAGAAACCTAGGCGCCCTCCTGTCCATTGCTGTCCCACTGCTGTCACCAGATGGTTGACCTTGAGCAAGTAGCTTAACTCCTCTGAGCTTTATTTACTTGAAAAACAGGTCTGGAAGTGAAAACATGGATGGCTATAAAGTACTCAACCCAGCGACACATAGTAGGTGCTTTATAGATCCCACTGTTTCATGTACCATATGGTGTCACTGGTGTGGGTATCTGGATATATTGGACAGGGGTGCAAGTCACCATAATACTTCTCTGGAAATGACCTACGTGGGTCCATCAATTGTTGAACAGATCCATTCAGGGTGGTGGAGCACACAGTGGGACAGCTTTTAACTTTTACCTCGATAGATCTTAGAAATGTGGACTTGGGGTCATGAAATTTACCCTCATGGCTTCCAGTCTGGGTTCTGCAATCAGGATCAGCACAGCAGTTGTCACCTGTGGCCTGGGCCTTGGTACATGGGCACTGCCTTTAGCTTGTGTCCTAATGGGGTCTCCCTCCTTGGTCTGTGTCTGGATATCTTCCTGTAATTACAGTCCCCCTCGGTGGGCTTACTTAATTACCTTTTTAAGGACCTGTCACTGGGCACATTTCAAGGGACTGGTTTGGATTTTCACATGCCAACTTGGGGACTGTTATTCAACTACACCATGAGGTGGAATCAGCCCAGACATAAAAATGGCAAGCATGTGATTGTCCTTTCATGAACATGTCTGTCATCAAAACACAGATGTCCTGGCTTCTGTCACACCAGATAGCACAAGACTCTCTGTGGCTTCCAGGATGTGTATGTGGGTCCTCTCTCCAGCAGCAAACAGCTCTGCAGTGGTGATACCTGAGGTGACCTCCAGCCCAGTTTAGCTCCATATCAAACAAGACACTGTGACATACTGCATAGGGTGGGTTACTTGTTCCCCAGCTGCTCTCTATCCAGTAGATGTCAGTTCCAAACTCCAGGTGTCTTTGTGCTTCTGACAAACTGGGTGTCAAACTGAGATTCATAGGCCCCTGCTTTGGGCACTGTCAATTTGCTGTAGTAGACTTGGGAGGCATGGTTTATTGTGTGTCAGGAAGAATTTGATGAAAGATTCAGATGATGAGGTTTACAGGGTGAGCAGTTGAGGGGTGAAGGAGCACACTTCTCACCAGGAATGTAAACCCCACTCTTTGGGGGTTTGCCTGAGGCCTTGCTGCATGGTTCTGACTGTTCACAGTCCGTGTGGCAAACCCGGGAAGGCCTTTGTGAACATTCTGCCTGGCCTCTCCGGGCGTCATTCCTTTCTTTGTAATTAAGAGGGTCCTGTGTCCTACTGTCGCCAGCTTCGGGACAGAGGGTCCTTGAAAATGAGAGTTGTGTGGCCTGCCTTGGTGGGATAGAAATCTTGCTTCCTGTGATCTGCTTTGGTCAACTCCCCCCTCCCCCACCATGTAGCTATTATCAGATCACAGAGGTCTCTGGGGTAGGCAGCAGAAGTGAAGATGTTGTGGGGTGGGGAAGGGAAGAGGTGACTCATTATTCAGTGGGGGTGGTGTGTTAGATGATGAAGAAGTTCTGGAAGTAGGTAGTGGCTAGTATGTCATTGTGGATATCCTCAGATCCACCTGTTTGTAGATTTAGAAGTGATTAAATGATACTTTTTATTTTAAAAACTTTAAAACATCCATCATTGTCGTTGTCGTGGTCATCGTCATCATTGTGGTACTGGGTACTGAATCTAGCATCTGCTGTATTCTAGTCAAGAGTTCTACCACCAAGCCCCATCTCTAGCCCCCAAGATGGAATTTTTTGGTTACATGTATTTTACTGCAATAAAAAGGGAGAGAGGAGCATCGAGACAGCTCAGAGGGTAAAGACTCTTACCAACAAACCCCAGAGTCCTATCTCCAGGACACGGTGGGAGGGGAAAACTGACTT
This sequence comes from Micromys minutus, assembly GCF_963924665.1. Lineage (NCBI taxonomy): Eukaryota > Metazoa > Chordata > Mammalia > Rodentia > Muridae > Micromys > Micromys minutus. The sequence continues at coordinate 24,267,068 of NC_137954.1, read as the reverse complement.
CTCTGACCTTTGTACATATACTGTGGCACAGATATCACACACTCTCACACACACACTCACACTCACATACACTTGCACACACACTCACACACACTCACACACTCTTACACACACATACACACTCACATACACTTGCACACACACTTCTACACACACACACACACACTTCTACACACACACTCACACACAAACACTCATACACACACACTTTTACACACACACACACTCACATACGCTCACACACACTTCTACACACACACTCTCACACACACACTCACACTCACACACACTTGCACACACACTCACACTCACACACACTTGCACACACACTCACACACTCTTAAACACACACTCACAAACATTCACATACACTCACACACACTTCTACACACACACTCACACACACACACTTCTACACACACAAACTTGCACACACACTCACACACACTTCTACACACACACACACACACACACACTCACATACACACCACATACATACCACACACACACACACCACATGTACACAATTCTAAAATTATTTCTATTAGAAAAAGGTGGTGGGAGGGGGTTTTTGGGCCAAGTATATTGTCCACAAACCTATGATTCTACCACAGGGGAGGCTAAGGCAGGAAAGAAAGGATTCCAGGTTTGTGTTGGCTATATTGTAAGACCCTGCTGCAAATAGCCACCACCAAATAAAAGGAGAAAAAACACACACTCAGCAAATGTTAGGAAAGAAACCCAAGATAGCGTTTCTACCTGGATACTGTGAATGCCGGATCCCAGACAGATGAGATTCTATGAACCTTCCTGTACAGCTTCTTGGGTCAGGGGCGTCAAGTATGGGGGTGCTTCTGGAGGACCTGAGAAGTTTTGGAATCTGGATTTTTATGTAAGGCTGAGAACCTAGGTTTTTATTATGGCTTTGGGGACAGGAGTGCCACCCAACTGGAGCTGAGGTCCTCCCCTTATAGAGTAGTGAGCTAATGAAAGGAGAAAGGGTGTCTGGGTGACCCATGCACTGTGAGGAGCCCGGTAGGTATGGAGCAGAGCAGGCTTTTGCCTCTGCCCAGCTGTGGCCAACTTTCCCATCTGCTGTGCAACAGCCCCAGACCCTCATAAGTCCTGGATGAGTTGTCATATGCAGAGCCATGGCTGCTGGAGGTGAGTGTGGTGGTGGTAGTTGCTGCTGCTGTGACTTCTTGTCCTTTGTCTTTCATTTGGGGACATGGGACATTAGGTTGATTCTCACCAGTTCCAGAGGGCTGTTGGGGTGGTATGGCAACTCACCTGTGTCTGGAATTCCGGGTACCTATGAAGGTGAGGTCACAGCAGGGCTGTCATCAGAGCCCTCGGAGACAGCGCAGAGGTCTTAAGTCCCCTACAGTCAGTGGAGTCAGCCACTGCTGATGGCAGGAGTGTAGGGCTCTTGAGCACAGGCCATGGAGTGGTACGGCCCCCTGGTTCTCCTGGCATATTCTGGGCTCCTGAGAGGGTGGCTAGGGGCCAGGTTGCTGGAGAGAAGAAGAGACAGGAGGCCTTTTAAGGAAACATTTCTTTGCCTCAGGAAAAAAAAAGGCAAGAATGAGACCAGAAGGTCTGAGACACAGAAGAAGTCCATGGGCCAACATCCATGGCCCAGTTAGCTATGGGCCCCAGGGTGGAAAAGCCTCCAAAATACTGCATTATGGGAACATGATTGTGCCCCCTTAGGTGCTGGTTCTTAGTGAGTACATCTACCTTGGGAGTTGGAGTGAAGGGTGGGGAAAGGGTCCAGGATGGGCCTGGGAGAGAGACCTGCACATCTCAAAGTCACTGCCCACCTTTATGCAGTGGAGGCCAGGAGGTTCTGACCTCCGGCAGTCACCATAGATCGAAACTGTCGTCTGCTGAGGATGGAGCTCAGCCAGGATGTGGCCCAGAAAGTTTACCCAGATCCTGAGTTGGGACAGGGTCTCTGAGAGTCTGGTCTATATTTTCACAGTCCCATAGTGGGGTTGGCTTGGGATCATAAAGGACAGACAACTATGTGTGCAACCTGTGGCTAAGTCTTGGCTGTTGATCAGGATGACCATAAGCAGCTCTGGAAACCTTCTCTCTCCTCCTCATCTTTGCTTCCTCTCTGGGCCTTGTCCTTTACTAAAGCATTTACTAAAGCTCTATGCCCATATGAACCAGGAACTGGGCTTTTGGGCTCTTTTTGCACCCCTCATTCTCTGATAGGTGGGGCCATGACCCATCAGACTTCTTCACATCAAATCTTGGCACCAGATTGCCTGAGTTCATTTCCCAGCCTCATATCTGCTGTGCGACCTTGGGTAAATTTCTTACCCTGTCTGTGCCCCACACTTCCCTGGGGAGGTAACACTAGAGTCTGCCTTTCTGGTTGTTGAAAAGGGCAAAGCACTTTATTTAGCAACATGCTGCCAGGTGGTACCAGCTCAGTAAATGTTGGTGTGTTTGCAAGTAGGATGGGGTTGCCTACCATCTGGAAGAGGCAGCTGCCTCTGCGCCACCCTCAGCCTCTCTGTGGGCCTCTGGCCTGGTGCTTGGGTGAGGAATCAGAGCCAAGGTTGAGTATTGAGATCCCAGAAAAATGTGTTGGCTGGAGAAAGGGACACGTGCCCTGCTTGTTGTCAGGGTGGTGTGGTCATTGAGCTTCCTCTCTCCCTCCTCTAGAGGCCCAAGTTACTGTGGCCTCGGTACAGAGAAGGATGAGGACAAACTGGTAGTGATAGTCCCCTTCCCACAGGCACTGCCCCCTCCCAAAGTGCTCTGCGCTATACCTGAAGATCTGGCCAGTCTCAGCCCATGGGAGCCTCTCGCTGGCTCCGAATTTGGATGCGGCACCGGCCATGAGGAGAAGGGCCTTTCCTTTCCTATAGGTCTGTCATGTCTTTCAAATCCTTCAAGTCCATCTTTCGAGAGTGTAGAGGATTAGGAAAAGACGGGGCAGAGTTCTAGAAAGCTTTATGGTTTTTGCAGGGTCCAGGGTGTAAATGGTGCTATACTGACCTCCAGGAGGGTGTGTTGTATTTTACAGGATTTAACCCGTGAGGCTTTTTAGTATTTCATGGTTCTCATGTGGTCTGAGCCTTGATGGGTGGCCTTCTGAAGACCTCTCCCTGTGGCCCAGGGAAGGCTGTTCCCTTAAGAATGGGGTAAAATGGGCACAGGAGGCCCAGGGGCTGCTGGGACAGATGCTAACAAGGACTTTGTTTACTTCTCTCACAGGTGGCTGCCCCTTGCGTTCCTCCATCCAGCCATGAATTGGTGGTGAGTAAAAGCCTTCTCTTTCAGTCTCTCCTGCGTGTTGGGAGCTGGGTTGGTGGGGTGGAGAGAGTTGAGGGTTTTGAACTGAGGTTGGTGGGAGGAAATGAGTCATGAGGTCCCTCCTGACGTGATACAGGGCCTGCTCTGTGTGTCTGGAGATTTGAGGTCCTCGGGAAAACCCATAAAAGGCCATCTTGTATGTCCCTGGGCCTGGCTGGATTACTGTTGTTGCAGGGACTGGAGGGTGAGGGTGCAACGTGGTATCATCCTCCACAATCCTGGCTGTAGGTCTTGTACCCTTCAGCCGGAGGCAGAAGGATAGATGGTGTTTCCCAGAGACCAGCTATGAGGTGGTGGCCTCTGCTCCTCTCCTCGGCTTTGCTATGTCCCAATGGCTCTGTTTTTCTGCTTTTATGGCCTTCATCCCCCTCTTCTCTGTCAGGTTTCCAGAACAGTTCGGACAGGGGCAGGACCTCTGTGAGTTGTGGGCTGTGGAGCTGGCCTGACGCAGACTGATTCCAGCTGCTCTGATGAGTGTTGGCGGGTTTCCTGCTTCCATAGCCTTTCCCTGTCCCACTCTGGTGCCTTCTGGGGACAGGTCGGCTCTGAGGACTACAGAAGGGTTCTGTGTGCATGTGTGTGTGTGTGTGTGAGAGAGAGAGAGAGAGAGAGGGAGAGAGAGAGAGAGAGAGAGACAGACAGGCAGGCAGGCAGGCAGGCAGGCAGACAGACAGACAGAGAGTAGGAATGTGCAGAGGGGCTCCATATAGGCCAGATCTACTGGGTTGGTGGGGAACACCCATAATGGTGCCAGTGTTGGGAGGAGTCTTGTTGGCATCTTTCACAACCGTGTGGTCACTTGCTCAGCTTAGATATGGGACACACAGTCAGGCCATCTGTGTTCCTTTGCTCCAACTCTAACTTGCCTACGACTGTAGCCTGCTCCCTTCTTTCTCTCTGCGTCTTGCGTTTCCTAGGGATACACTCGGACTCCTGACTGCCTCCAAGCCATGTCACCTCTGCTCCCTCAGGCCAGAGGCAGAGAGCTGGATCCCTAGGCCAGCCTCTCCTAGCTGCCACACTGGGCCCTCCGGATGTGGAGTAGTCATTTCACAGATCTCTGGAGTAAAGGGGCTGTGACTGGGGCTGGAGTAGTCTGGCTAGAAACCTCACCAGGATCACAAAGGTGAACCGTGTACCAGAGGAGGGTGGTGGGCAGAGAATCCTGATGACTCTTTTCTTCTGTACTGAGCTACTACCTAAGAGCTAAGAACAGAATGTCCTTGGCTGGTTGAAAAGGCTGAGGGAAGGTCCAGGGTTTAGGGACCATGAGGCAGGGGCCAGCATCTGGCACATGAGCCTTGTTTACAGTGCAAGGTCCAAGGTCAGGACAGAAGGGCATAGGATGGTGTTCCAGCTGGAGGCCTGCAGCTAAGGAGCTGGGAGGACTGCCTGCCTTTGAGAGGCACTCGTGCCAGGCAGGGGACGTTTCTGTGCTTCTGCGTCGTGTCCACTCGCACAGTGGTAGTTGCCTTGCAGGAGTTTGGATAGGTCATGTGCTGCTTAGATTGGGGTTAGGTGGTGGTGATGGTCCTCAGAACCCACCCCCCTGCAGTAAGAAAGTTCCACTCCCCACCCCTGGGTCCTAGCACCCCATTCCTAGATATTATTCCTCTTCTCTGTTCCCCAGCTTCTTGGCTTCAGAACACATTACCTAGTCCCCCTCTCTCTTTAGCTGCCCTGCTCTAGAATAGTAGCTAGCAACAGTACCCACTTCATGAAGCCAGCAAGATCAGACGTCACACTAATATGCAATATATAATCCAAAGCCAGAGGTGTGCCACCGTACTTAGGCTTAGGCTCTCCACCCCCACCCCCAAAGCCATCCTTCCTCAGCTTAGGACGTTTTCCTCACTCTGTTTTAGCTACTCAGCCTCTGCGCTTATGTGATTATGTGCTTCTGGCTTCTCACACACTAAGCACCTTGCTTATCTACCTTTATCTTGCCTAAGGGGTTCCACCCATGCCAGCACGTAGTTTCAGGATGGACTTTTGTCTTCTTCACACTCAGTAGGTCTTCATTCACACATGCTCACTGGGCACAGTTTAGGACTGTGATGGCTGGGGTTGGGGGGTTAGTTACTGCTGTGGCCTTCTGTTCTCTGCTGCCTGTGGTGAGTTCTGCACAGGGGGGACTGGGGCAGGGTACAACATTGAGTGGGAGACCTTGTGCTGCTCTGTCAGTGGGAAAGTGGCCGGGGCGGGGGAGAACAAGGAGAAAGTTAGGCTCTCCCCAGAGCACTCAGCATCTGCTTCCTCAAAGTGGGTGAGGCAAGTGCTTTGAGCAGGCTCCTAAGAGGGAGGAAAGGGTGGGTTCAGGGTTTTCCTTCCTTTCGCTGCCAGCCTTCCCTGCCAGCCTCTGTAGGCCACTGCCTGGCCTGGCCTGCTCCCTGGTTCCTGACTCGGTGTGTCCAGTTCATTTGTCTGACTATAGCATGTGCTGGCCTTGGTTTGGCTCTGCCTCTGCTACCTTTCTTGCTGACCTCGGATAAATCCTAACAACCCTTCCCCTGATTCAGACCCAGAATTTTTTGCCTTGTTTCAGGCCCGGCTGGCCAAACATATTTTCCAGCCTGTGCCCAGGCTGGCTAGGGCTGAGCGGTTTAATGTTCAACACATTCTTTCATCTTACTCAACAGATAGGGTCCGAGGGACTGGGCGGAAGAGTCGGGGGCGGGGTTGTTGCTCCCTCCCGTGGGGGTCTAGGCAGGATGGAGTTAGGATGCCTGCCACAGACACTCCTGACCCTTGCAAAGAGTTGAAGTAGCAGTTTCTTGGGCCCTGAAAAGCCGATGCTGATAACCAAATGGATTACCCACTAAAGTGCCCCATTCCAGGAGCCCTGTGTATGAGAACTGGCACCCAGAGACTTGGGTGGGGCGGCCATCATGGCATCTGATGCTAGGTTGACTGCACACAAGGGCTAGTACCCTGGTCACCTGGGTAACAGGAGACACCACCTCCTTTGCTCTCTGTCACCAGCCTCACAGTGGCGGGGTTAGAATGTCCTGGAGAATGACCCGCAGGTGAAGTTGGGGTAAGAATTGGGGTGTAGGGAAGTTGGAGCACTTCAGGGCATGTGGTTTCACCTTCAGTAATAACACAGCAGTCTTCCCCCCTCCCCCTTGCCCCATCTGAGGTTTGACTTTCCTCGGTTTCAGTTACCCGATGTCAACTGAGGTCCCAAAACAGTAAGTGGAAAATTACAGAAATAAGCCATTCATCCACTTTAAATTGTGTGCCGTTTCGAGTAGTGTGATGTAATCTGGTGACATCTGTTCACTCATGCCCAGTGAGTGCACGCTGGATGTGCTGTTTGCCTGTGAGTCAAATGGTGAGCAGCAGCTTCTGCCAACGGACAGACTACTGTGGTGTCCTGGTGTTGGATTTAAATCACCATTATATGACTGAGTAATATCCCCATGGTCCAAGAATTTCAAAGCTGGCCCATCAGGCAGGGCTAAGGGAAACCGTGCACGGTTTTCCTGTATATGAGGAGACAGTTCTCCACGTATGTACAGGATTTTATTCTAGCTGTCATTTGGGCACCCACTGGAATCTTGGGACTGCCCAAGGGGAGGGGGGACACTGCAAGGACAACAGTGAAATGTACTCTACGCAGTTTTGGATGTGGATTGGGGAAGGAGAGAGGAGGCTACAAGGTGGGTCAGAGTAAAAGTGAGCTTTCTGTTCACCAACCTGTCCCAGAACTATGCTCTCAGCACTAACGGGGACAAATACCACTATGGCTTGCACAGCACTTGTGGTTCTCAAAACCTTTTCCGTAGCTGAGGACATATGGGCAGCCTGTGTCTGTCCTGGAGAGGCAGGTGGGCCATTTGCAGTGGTTAGATCAGGGCATAGGAAGGCTGACTGCCTTGTTAACAGGTGCAAGCTGGTAGTAGCCCACTAGAAGGGCACCCTGGTCACTTCCTTGGGGTTACCAGTTTGGGCTTCTCATGGTTCCTAATGTCTCTGTTGTTCAATGGGCTGGAGTGCTGAGAGAGGATCTATCATCTGTTCACTAATTCCTTAATTGCTCCAGCACATGGCTGTGCACACAGGGTCTATGACGGCCACAGTGCCCATGTTCACTTCTCTTTGAAGTTGCTCTACTTTGTTGGGGAACCCAGAGTCTTGAAATGCTAAGCACAACCATGCCACACTTCCAGCCCAGGACGGTTTTTGCTTTTTTTTTGTTGTTGTTGTTTGTTTGTTTGTTTTTTGTTTTGTTTTTTTTTTTGAGACAGGATTTCTCTGTGTAGTCCCGACTGTCCTGGAACTTGCTCTGTAGACCTGGTTGGCCTCAAACTCAGCGATCTGCCTGCCTCTGCCTCCTGCATGCTTGGATTAAAGGCGTGTGCACTACTGCCTGGACGGTAGTAGTCTTCAATGCTGGAGTTGCCAGGTCTTCAACAGTAATAGATCTTAAGAATTTTTTAAAGATGATTTCATTTGTGTGCATGTATGTATGTATGTATGTATGTGTGTATGTATGTATGTATGTATGTATGTATGTATGTATGTCTTTGTATGTGCATGTTCGTCTGTGTTCAGGTCCCTGAAGAGGCCAGAAGAAGGCACTGGATCTCTTGTAGCTGGGGTTCCAGGTGATTGTGAGCTGTCCGATGTGGGTGTTAAGATCTGAACTCCAGTCCTCTGAAAGGGCAGTGTCTTACTTGCTTAGTTAGTTAGTGTCTTAGTTACTTTTCTACTGCCCTGACAAAACACCATGACCAAAGCTACTTATGGAAGAAAGCATTTAATTGGGGCTTATGCTTCCAGGGGGCTAGAGTCCAGCAGGAAGCACGACAACAGGTAAGAAGGTACAGCACTGGAATAGTAGCTGAGAGCTTATATCTGATCCACAAGTACAAGGTGGGTTCAGGGGGAGTAGAGAGATAAAGATAAATAGGTAGATAGAGATAGATAGAGAGAGAGAAAGAGAGAGAGAGAGAGAGAGAGAGAGAGAGAGAGAGAGAGAGAGAGAGAGAGAGAGAGACTGGGAGTGACTTGGCTTTTTAAACCTCAAAGCTCACTCTCAGTGGCACATCTTTTCCAAAAAGGTCACACCTCCTAATCCTTCCCAAACAGCTCCATCAACTGTGGGACAAGCATTCAGATATATGTGCTCATGGGAGCCATTCTTATTCAAACCACCACAAGCACTGAGTGCTCTTAACTACTGAGCCATCATCTGTCCAGTGTGGACCCTAAGATTTTTAAAGTGCTGTTCAAAGGGATGGCTCCTGCGGCTATTGTAGGGTCTGGAGCAGCAAACATTGGTTGCCTCATGTTTGGAGAGAATGGGCATGGTGCCACATGCCTGTAATTTTAGTACTCAGGAAGTAGAAGCAAGAAGATCAGAAGTTCAAGGCCATCCTTAGCTACCTACATATTGAATTTAAAGCTACTCTGGTCTTTATATAATAAGATCTTTAAAAAACAACCCTCCAGAAAAGAAGAAGCTGTAGAGAGTGGTAATGGAAGGGAAAACCAGAGGACTAGCTTGCAAACTTCATGTCTTCCGTCAAGAGCCATGACAGGGGAAAGGCTTTGTGGTTTGATGAATTTAATCCCAGGGTGCTGAGAGGGGCATGGGTGACCATCTTTAGAAAATCCTGGAAAATGGAGCCATGCCAGGAGGCAAGCTTGATCTGAGGCTGACTTCCAAAGGGAGAGAGCCTGTGGCCCCATCCGCTGGGGATGGGAGGACTCATACGGCTCAACTCATGTTCCGCCAAAGGCTGCACAGTCTGGAAGGAATAGGAGCACAAGGCCATGTTTGTGGTGTTTGAATTTGTTTTCTCTTGTTCTCCAAAGCAACACTGAGGAGGTAAAAATGGTCATGGAACTAGTTGGTTTGGGAGCCAGGAAGAAGTTTCAAAATTCACACATGGCTCATCTGGGCTGTCTTAGGGATGGGGAGCTGATGTCTGCTACTGGAACCCCTTACTAGTCACTGACACCATTAGGCTTAGGGTGCCAGCTAATGCCCTACAGGTATCCTCAGGCTAGATCACATCCTGTCCTTTCTCGGGGCAGGCAAGTGTCATGGTACCCAGAGGTCAGAGGTCAGATGTGAAAGCCTCTCTTTGACCACCATTGGGATTGGATCCGGCCTCAGCAGCCTGATGTTCGGGGCAGAGCTGTGACCAGGAGGCATAAGCCTGCCCCGGGGATGCCTGACTAAGGCACACAGCGTTGCCAGATTGGAAGGCAAGACAGAGGGAAGCCATACCTTAGAATGCATCAATGTCCAACTCTAGGCTCTCACTAGGGGGAGCCTTGGGTTTCAGGAGAATAAAGGAACTCATTTGTGCTATGCCTTGGAAAGCCCGCTTCCTGTGGCCTGGCTGATTTAGAGGAAGAAGTTGGGAGAGCTCTAGAAGGTGGTAGGTCTAGATCACACATCTTGGTACAAATCCCAGAAGCAAGCAAGCAAGCAAGCAAATGTGGCATAAATGTCAGCCAGCCTGCTCTTGCTGGGGGAAGAGTTGACCCTGTGACCTTGTTTATTACCTTAGTCTGGACACCCACCTGGTGGCCCTGACTGGCAAGAGGGGACTGTTGTAAGATGGAGGTGGGAATGCACTCTACTAGAGAGGAAAGGACAGGCTGTGGATAGGAAAGAGGGTCAGATTTTAACTCTGGGGCTAGAGAGGGAGGGGCTAGGCTTAGAGGAGTTCACAGTCTGGGTGGAAAACAGGACCTTGAGCCAAGCACTAAGGGCCATTATGGGTCCTTGAGCAGGCAATTGACCCAAAGCAGGGTTTTAGATCAGGAATCTGCTGCCAGCTGGGGGTGGTTTGGCAGGAAGGAGTGGCTATGGGATGGGCCGGAAGGTGGAAGGGACTCAGGTAGACATCCAGAAGGGGTTTCAGGGGTTCTGAGCCAGATTAGCTCAAGGATGTGGAGGAGGCAAGGCCTTATGGCAGAGCTGCTGGTCCTCTCGGGGAGGAGAGCTGTGATCAGAGAGAATATTCAGTGTTCTAGCCTGACCCTGAGATGGGGCTGGTGAGGATGTCCTGGGTGTCCAAGCTGAAGCCTATGGTGTAGTGCTGGGCCCTTCTGGGTTGGCTTGGAGGAGGGGCTGAGGACAGGAACGGACTTGCTTGGCTTTCCTCTGGGGGTGTGGAAGTCGGCATAGCTTTCTACTTAATCACCAGAGCCTGTTCTTTTCCCCTTGATGGTTGAGTGTGTCTATGAGAGGCTGTGACCTTGGCAGCAACTTAACCTGAACATTTAGGTCAGCATCCCTGCCACCTGGGCCTCCTGTCTGCCCAGTGTCCTCCCTCAGTCTCAGCTGTTCCTGTGCCCATTTTATTGCCTCTTGTTGATTTGGGGTGGAGCATTGCAGGGACACTGGTTTGGAGGTCTGGCCTGGGCTCACACAGAAGTGAGCACCCTCCTGGAAATTGCCAGAAGAGGAGCCAAATGCTCCTTCCTCAGCCCCTGAGACCTTGAAGTAGAAGAATGGCCCAGGAGGCCTGGGCAGAAAGTTGACCCAAAGCAAGCTTTTAAAGTGAGTCTGGCTTTTTCTGCCACCAATGCTGCCTATAGGCTGCTGTTGTTATTGTCTCTACTGAGAAGATACCCTCATGGGGACGTTATGAGATCATGCCTCCAGTATGCAAGCCTATTGTCATACTCTGCTAAATGTCCCTAAATGTTATGCCTAGTCCCACTGCCTCCCTGTACTCAACTTCTTATCAACTTATGGTTCTATTTTGGGAAAAAATGAGCCCAGAATAGCCTTCCCTGTGTTTTGGGCCTGAGCAATTCCAGTTCCTTCTGGTTGGCCCCTCTGCCTCCCAGGCCCTTCCCCCTCCAAGTTAGGTAGGACTGGGTGACCTCACAGATCATCAATGTGGTGGGAGATGTGACATCACGGGGTCTTTTTGGCTCCAAACTGCCCAGATTCCAGACTTCCCCTGGGACAAGAGCAGAGAGATCTGGCAGGCTAGAGCTGAGGGTTTGAAGAGTTCTGGACAGAATGTTCCTCTGGAGGCTGAGTCTGCATTCTGCACCCTCCCTCTTGCCCCCGAGCCCTGAGCTCAGGCTGGGGCATCCCCAAGGCCCAGCATTTCCTTCCTCTGAACAGCAGCCCACAGATACATTTTTCCCTCCCCCAACCTGGCCTTCCTGCAGGCCACCAATGCATTCTACTACAGTGTCCCCAGGCAGGTGTGTCAGCCTCCCAGTCTTCCAGAACATGCTCATCTTTGCTCAGTCCACACTGAGGGCTAGCATGTGCCCAGAGCGGCAAAGGCATGTGTGTCTGTTTCGGGGGAGACATTGAGGAGAGGATATGCACTTCCTTACTCACCCTATGGTTCACAGCAAATTCAGGAACTTTTCTGCTGTCTGATAGCAGCCTCTCCCACTGTGGTCCATTCCCCAGTTTTCCCTGGGAAGTATAGGAAAAAAAGTCTATTTCCTACTGGTGACCCTAGGTAAGGGTCTGCTGTAGCTAACCGTCAGGGTTCCAAAAGTGTGTCCTCTGTTGAATGGAGCTAAGAAGAAGACTCAGTAGGAAAGAGACCTGAGTTCAATCCCAGCACCATGCAAAAGCACAGTGATGCTTGCCTGGATTCCTAGCTCTGTGTGGTGACAGGGAGAGCCTTGGAGGCTTGCTGGCCAGCCACGGTAGCCAAATCAGTGTGTTCATTGAGACCCATCTCCAAATAAGGTGGAGGGTGAAGAAAGGAGATATGTGATGTTGATCTCTGGTCTCCACATCTGTTCACTCAAGTGCATGAACAGAGAGAGGGGGAGGGAGGGGGAGAGAGGGAGCCTATGAGGGTATAAGGGGCAGAGCTCAAATGCCTGCTCTACCTCTGGGCATTGCAGAATTTTTCACTGTTCACTTGTCTCCCTGTGAGATAAGTCACGGTCACTTCCCAAGGAACTTTGAGGTCTGTCATGAAAGTAACAGAGCCTAGTCCCCAGTCTGCTGCAAGTCAAAGCTGTTGTTCTGGCTTTAGCCTTGGGAAAAGCTGCCTCAGAATCATGGCTGACATAGGGAGAGGCAGTGGGGGCAGTCAGGGTACAAAAGTATGAGGAGAAGTGGTCCACTGTACAGAATGCAAGACAGGTATGTGGGGGTGCCACCTTCAGTTTCTAGACCTGGCCTAGCAGGGCTTAGGGACCCTGAGTGAGGCCACATTGTCCTTGTTTAGACTTTATGTGAATCAGCCTCTGTAACTGACTTTGAGATGCCAACTGACTCCAGGAGAGAGGCAGGGAAGTGAATGTGGGATTGGGCTCTGTAGGCCTAGGGCAGACCTTGTATTTATTTAAAATGCTAGCAGGTCTTCCCTCTGTACCCCAGTTCCTGTCTGTGGATCAGGGTGCAGGAGGAGGTGAAGCTTCACAGCCCTCTAGTACTTGTCTTGGGAGCAGCGTGTGAAGGTGTGGTGTGCATGTGTGTATTTGTGCATGTGTGCATGCATGTGTACATATGATGTAGAGAGATCCTTACCTAAAACTAAACAAGGACAGAGGTGAAGGCTTTTATCTGTCCATGGGGGTCTGCAATGCTGCTGGGTGTCAATCAGAGCAGAGAGGAAGGAGACTGTTCATGCCATAGGTATTTCCCACTGTTCTGTGCCCAGTGTGGGCATTGCTCATATTTCAGTGAGAGGCAGGCTCTAAAGGATATAAGTAAATATAAAATAGAAAGTGTTAGAGAGCAATATACCCTCTAACAATTGGCTCAACAATTAAGAGCACTTGCTACTCTTGCAGAAGACCTGGGTTCAGTCCCCAGCACCTACATTAGGTGACTAGAAACTCTAGTTCTAGGTGATCTGATGCCTTCTTCTGGCCTCCACAGATACTTGCACACACATGGTACATATATGCACAGTCAGGCACGTACACATACATTAAAAAAAAAAAGCAAACCACCTTTTTCTAAGACTAAAAATCAACTAGAAAGTTAGTGTGTATGTATGTGTGCATGTATGTGTGTGTGCGCATGCATGTGTGTGCCTGTTTGCACAGGGCCTTGTACTTGTGGTATAAGGAGGCAGTCTCTGAGACTGCTACTTCTGGATCCTTAGCTTCCCTAGTGAGTCCCTAGGAGCTTGGGCAGTCTTAGCTGCCTCTGCCCAGCTGGGACCAGTCCCTGCACTTTTCCAGTCTTAGGTAGTCTAAGGCTCCTAGTGGTTAGTCCTGGGGAACTAGGGTAGAGGGGGTACATGCATGCTGGGCTGGGGTTATGAACTCTGGAGTCTTTGGAAATTTTTAGCTCCTTGGAAGACATGTGGGACAGTGTGTTGAAGGCATCTGACTGCTGGTGAGTCTTGCCTGTGGCTGGCCTCCAGTTGGCAAGGGAAAGGGGTGGGGGCAGAGGGGACAGCGCTCAGATGATCCCTGGCAGGAAGGGTGAGTTTCTCCCGCCCTGCAGAGGCCTGTAGTTTTATACTAAGTCTTATGGCTCAGAGAAGGCTGACAGAAGTTTGAGTAGGGTGGGGTGGACCTCTATGCTGGGGGGGAAGCTCCGTGTGAGAGGTTACCAGTAAGAGCTAGCCTGTGCTGGGAGCCAGGTTCTTTTTGTGAGGGACCTTTGTTCTACTCAATGTGCATTCCATTAGGCAGCCATGCTGGTGAGCAGCAAGGACTGGCAACATGCTTTCAGTCACCCTGTAGTTAACAGCAGTCAGGTCGTGGACCAGGCTGTCTGCTCTTAGAGCCACCTAGGACCCTGTTGGAGATATGCATTTCTGGTCCCTGTATCCTGTGATCACTTAGAAGTCCCAGGTCAGTGGGACACCCAGCACCAGTAACCTTCTGGGTGGTCACAGTCCCCTCCTGGAGTGACAGATAGAACTCGAGGAACAGTGGGGAGGTGAGCTTTGCCTAGGACATGCCTGTTCCTCCTCATCCACTCTTCTGGACACTTTTAGGATGAAGTCCTTTTGTTGAGTCAGGTGGATGGAGGATGGCTAGATGTTTATTGATGGCCGCTTCTGGTCCCCCTGGTCCCCTGGCATGAGGGAGTTTCTACTGAGCTGATCAAACTGCCACAGTGATTACTTTGGGTGGAGGTAGACCAAGAATCCAAAATGAGGGCTGGAGAGATGGCTTAGCAGGCAAGAGCTTGCATTGCTCACGCAGGAGACCCGAGTTTTGTTCCCAGCACTGTGGAATGGCTTCCAACCACCTGGAAATCCAGTTCTGGAGATCTGATGCTTCTGGCCTGCATGACTTCCTACACTCATGTGAACAAACCCACACCCGAATTTACACATGCATGCACCTAAATAAAATAATTAAAACAAATCTTAAATTACCAAAATGAACTGTGGTTGGATGAACACAGTGTATTGGGCCAGGTTAGACCATTCTTCTAGGAAAGCACAGATGGGAAGGATAATGGGGTAGCACGTGGGATATGATTAGAGCTTCCTGGAGGAGAGAGCCCACCAAGGAGAAGAAGACATGGTGTGCAGTGAGCATGGGAGTGCTTTGTGTGTGTTTGAGTGGGTGCGTGCAGTGTGTGTGTGTACCATAGGTACCAAGGGTGAGGCCAGCCAGTCACTGGAGAGCTGGGACTTGGGCAGTATTTGTCAGGCTCTGAGCCCAGGAGCCGTGCTTTTGGGTCTCTCTCATTGGATCTTATGTCTATTTTCTGGGGCTAACAGGCCATGGTGCCCCTGCCTCTGTGGGGTTTTGCCCTAGATAGATATAGTGGATGTGAAAGCCCTGGGAAAATGGAGCAAAAGTGCTTTGTCCTGTTGTCCCCATCAAGCAGGGGTCTGAGGCTTACGTGGCAGCTAGTGTGGTCGGGTAGAACCGGAGCACTCTGCTGCTAATAAGACAGTGCTCCATTTTGCAAATGCTGCTTCCCCAGCTTGGGTCCAGCCAAGTGATGTCTTGAAGTTTGGGATTGTGCCCTTGCCACCACTCCAACCGCCAGCCTAGAAGGTGGCTGTGCCAGCATCTCTGCGAAACCCACACTATTTTCTCTTTGTCCCTAGTCCATCGCCACGGAGAGCGCGCCCAAGAATGTAGTAGATGTGGTGAGTGACAACCCAGGCCAACTGAAGAGGCTGGTTGCAGGGTGGTGGGTGTGGAGATGGGAGAGGGTTTCGAGCCTGGAGAGAGGGCACTAATGACCTTGGAGCCTATGTCCAGCCATGGGATGTAGGGGTGAGGCTGACTGAGAGGGAGGGCGGGGGCTATGAAGGAGATCAATGATTACAATGTCTCGGGCCTGTAAACCTAGTATCTGGAAGCCTGATGAGGCAGGATTTTTACACTCAGTTTTAGGTCAGCTTAGGCTATGTACTGATACCTCTTTTTTTTTTTTTTTTTAACAAAAAGAGAAAAAGCAAAACAAGAAGGAGGCCTGGGGTAACCCTCAGTCACGGGAGTGTCTGCACAAGCATTGACACATGATGAGCCCAGTCCCCAGAAACCACCTGGGAGAAAGCAGCCCAGAGTGGTGGTACATGCTTGTAACTGCAGCACTGGAGAGGTAGAGACAGGTGGACCCTTGGGTCTTGCTGGCTAGCCTCATCTGTTTGACAAGCCCCAGGTTACTGGGAGACCCTGACTCAAATGCCAAACTTGTTTGAGAGGGTAGGAAGGGGCAGGACCTATATATCTACTTTAGGAATACAGGCTTGTAAGTTTTGTGAAAGTGACCCATGTGCATGTGCATACAAACACACACACACACACACACAGAGAGAGAGAGAGAGAGAGAGAGAGAGAGAGAGAGAGAGAGAGAGAGAGAGGAAGAAAGAGGAGGGGTCGTTAACTTCTCATCTTCAAAATGGAGTAAGTGTCCCCCAGGGGTGGGCCCAAAGGAGAGGGTCTATGTCTCTCCGATAGTCCTTTGAGAAGACAACAGGTATTCAAGTAACACAAGCACAACCCTCAGCCTTCTGCTACTCTCTCCCCCTCTATCCTGACCCCGGCAGGTAGGACTTCTGGAACTCTTTACTGTTTATCTCACCCCTCTCTGACATTCTCTCCTTTGCCTACAGGGGGAAGGAGACTGCCAGGGTGGAAGTGCTCCCAAAAACCTGGAGGAGGGCGTGAGTATGAGGAGGGTATGGGCCAAGGGAGAACGGAGCTGAGGGGTGCCCTCAGACCTGCCTTGTGGAGATGCTGGGGAAAGGGAAGGCTCACAAAGTCACTTGCTGGGCTCAGGCTTGGCCCTGGTCTTCTTCCCCATCAGACCATGACAGTATGGATGAGGAGGGCAGAGGGGCCAGGTCTGAGAGCTAGGCTTGGTGGAGGGCAGACTTGGGAAGGGTAAGAAACAGGGCTGAGGTGAAGAGGCCCTGAGCTCTTAAGATGACCCGAGATCCTGGAGACACTGTCAGATGTGCTTCCCTGGAGCCAGGAGTCTCTGGAAATGGTGACCTCGGTGTGGCCTTTTTTGCTTCTGACTCAGGACTCTGGAAAAGGGGTCATCTGGCCCTGGCTCATTTTGTCTTCAGTTTTACAAGAGGAGTCAAAGGACAGGTTTCTTAATCAGAAGGAACTCAGGCTCCGGGGCAGGAGCCCCGGTCTCTGTTGGGGGGAGGGTGGCTTGTCTTCACACACCCATGGTAGACCCCACAGGAGACACTTTACCCTCCTCAGGTCTTTTCTGCCCTGTGCCCCACGCTTGGCCCCTCTGTCCACTCCAGGCTTGGAGAGGAACAGGGAGTGGTTTTGGCGGTTGGCACAGGGGGAGCTGTTGATGGCACAAGGCCCTATCATCTGACAGCTGCCTGGCCTCTGGTAGGGAGGGCCCCGCAGGGAGGGGCTGAGCTGTAACAGCTTCCGAGGGTGGCCCACCGACGCTGCTGTACCATCCTGAACCGCCATAGGCCCAGCAATAAGGAGGGGAGCTGTCTATGGGCTGCAAGGACTCCTAGGTTGGGGGAAGGCACTGTGGAGGTACGTGAGGATTCCTGTTCACTGGTCCTCGGGATAAGGGTCATGATGCTTTTGAGAGTTTAGTGTATTACTGCAAAGGATGAATTAGCTTGAGGCACACCCAGCTATGGTGGGTGCTCAGTAAAGATTAACCTGCCCACCTTCCATTATTTCTTTTTGGGCCAGGAGCTGGGCTGAGAGGTTGTATGACTCCATGACACAGTGTATGGAAGATGCTGTGACTTCATGTTATGGATAAGGAAACAGAAGCTTGAGATATCTCTTGGATGTCTCTGGATATATGTGAACCAGGCCTCTTAACCCTTGGCCTGGGGATAGAGTGGTAGCCTCTGAATCATTTAGTTGATGTTCTGGGTGTGTTTATATCATGTCCTAGGGCTTCTGACCTTTGCATCTCTGTCTGGGCCATATGAAGTCCATAAACTAGAACCAAACCAGAGGAGTAAGGTTAGACATCTTGTAGAGCTATTGACCCTAAGGGCGTGTTTGACCTTGGTCTTATGGAAGAAAGAAGTAGACACTTAGCTATGGTTGATGGCATCTTGTTTTAGGTTTTAGGAAAAATAACTGTGTGGGATCAGTGAGTCTGCAGGTGGTCATGTGTCCGGGTGGTGCCTTGTCTGGAGGAAGGAGGGAGAAGGGGGAGGAGGGAGGAGGGAGGAGGGAAGAGAAAGGAGAAAATGTCTCACTAAAGTAGTGTTAAGAGGCCAAACAGGAGAGCCGATTCCAGAAAGGCCTGCTGCTCCAGAGGAGTGGAAACGCCAAGGTCAGGCTTCCAGACATCTGTTGTAGGTTGGGTGACCCAGGGCTGCAGGGATGGTTCCCTGGCTGCCTGGGGCTCAGCTGTGTTCCGGGCAGGGGAAAGGATTGAGTGGCTCAAGGCTCTCGCCTGTTTGTGAGGTGTTTCCTGCTTAGACTCTCCAGGCAGTTCCTCCAATGGAGCTGGTGTTCAATGGAGGCCGCAGAGGCGACTGTGTCGCACTTTGTTTTGGAAAAATCCAAGTGGTGGGCAGGAAGGGGGAGGGGAGGAAGGGGGTGTGGCTGCAGGGGCCTGTGTGTGTGTGTGTGGGGGGGTCAATCCTAGGAGATGCAGGAATGAAGGGCAGGGCTCTGGCTGCCTCACTCGACCCCTGGAATTCACTCTCAGCTGGGGCTCTGGGGACCTAGGTTCAGGAAACAGGTTTTTTTTTTCCCCCTCTCTGTCCAGAGGTATTTTGTTTTTGCTTGTGGGCCTGAAAGGAAGGCAGGATTTCTCCCAGCCTCTAGCTGCAAACAAGGGCCACTGGAGACCTGAGGTTCACATAGCTCTTGCTGCATGGATATGCTAAAGGGAACAGAAGGTGGCAAAGAGGAGCCCCAGGCTGCAGACCTGAGCTACTCTGGAATGTCTGAGTTATGGTCGGCTCCTGCCTGCAGGGAGAACCAAGGGAAACGGAGTTGGTGCCCACAGCAGGAAGGATGCGGGTTAGATATAAGGAGGACCATCTTGACAGTGAGGAAAGACACTGTTTGGGGGAGGCTGTGGAATGTTCTTTCATGGAGGCCTTTCTGCAAAGGAGAGACATGTTTAGAAGATTAGAATAAGGGAGAGTTCTGTTTGCTGCCCAAGGAATTGGATCAAAAGTTCTATTATTGGTCTGTCTTGGGAGGAGTTAGTAGGAAGTTAAGAGTTTTGAGATTCCCTAGAGGGGAAAAGAATGGGATTACAGGCAGGCAAAGAATTTATTTTTCTTTTAAAAATAAACCTTCCCCGGGGACTCCAAGTGGGGCAGGAAAGAGATTTCTGAGCCCTGCATTGTACCCATTTTACTGATGAGCAGGTGAGGCTATGCTACTGTGCCTCTCACCGGGTGAATTGACAGTTATCTTCACTGAACAGAATGAGGGTGAAGCTTGGACCTCTCTCCTTCCACTCCCAGGTCCCCAAAATACAAACAGTGAATGGTTGTTAACCAGAGAGGGGATGCCCTCCATGAGGAGGGCACAGAGCTGACTCCAGGTCTCAACTTACCCTGCTGTCTTGTAGGGAGTCAACAGGAGGGGTGCGTTTGCTCCTGGCTGCCTCTTTACTGATCTCCTGAGCTCATGACAAATCCACAGTCCCTGTGCAAGCTTGCTTTCTGCTGGCGATAGTCGTGTCCCTAAACCTTGCAGAAAACAGGAAGCCCTGTTGGTAGGAGGGCAGTCCAGCCCTGTGATTCATCAGGGGGTGACTGTCCAGCTGTTGTCCCTATTCCCCCTGCCCAGGGCAGTTTCCTCTGTGCATCTCTGTCTCAGCCTCCCTCCTGTAAAGTGTTTGGACTTTTCTTATCACACCTCTGGAGGCGGCAGGGCCAGACTCTTATTTGGGCCAAGTATTTATCGTCCAGTCGGGAGTGAGGAATGTGGAGTGTCATAACCTTGGCCAGAGGGTGGTGGGGAACTGGACTGGAAACCTGGTCTCTGGGTCTCGTGCATCCCTTGCCCTGTGCCTTCAGAGGCTTCCAGCTCTGCTTGGCTCTCCCAGTTCCTTCGACAGCCCTGGCTCAATTGGTCTATTGTCTTCTTCCCACTCCTTGCCTGTGCCTGGCTCTCATCTTGGCGGCACTGTAAGCTTTGGCTAAGTTGTGGCTTCCAGTTGTTCGAAGCAGCTGTGGTGGCTTCCTTCAAGAGTGGCTATGGATCCATAGCAGATGAAACCCCAGGGGCTATTTATAGCAGGGTGGCCCTGGGGCTTGGAGCCAGGCCCAGGGCCTGAGGAGACTCAGAGCCTCCTCATCAGAGATCATTGCAATGGGATAGATGAAGTGTTGGCTTTCTGTGTGCTTTGGGGTGGGAAGTTTTGGAACAGCCTGGTTTAGGGTTTTGAAAACCAAACACCCCTGGTCCCCGCCTCTCCTGCCCTGGCCTGACTCATGCAACCCTAAGTCCTAGGGCCAGAAATGCTGCTAGACTGAGAATCATTCCTCCGGAGAGCTCCGTTTGTCTCCTCCTTGTACTGTGGGTTCTGCTGAGCTCTGAGCAGCCCCACAGTGACAGGGTGGACACCCCTCCTGCACCCAGGGGCTCTGACTCTCTACTTCATGGGGAGCTGGACCTCAGAGCCCAACGCTCTGCATATTGGGTGCAGTACCCTCCACTTGGGCTCTGTGACCAAGTCCAGGTCAGAGTTTGAGTCCTGCAGCATCACCACAACCTCCTAGGGATTCAGGGGTGAGTCACCGTGTGTCTTATGTCTCTGTTCTTGCCGACTTTACTCTTGCTGCCTTTAAGGGGAGGCTGCCATTTGGTGGCCAGGAAAGGTGGCTCAGTGGAGCCCAGGAATGCAGAACTGGGGTACCCAATTCTGCATGCATTAGAATGAATGGTGGCTGCCGAGAGAGAACAAAGCAGGTTATTTATTTATTTATTTATTTATTTATTTATTTATTTATTTTAGTGAGGGTGGACGGTTGTTCTTTCCCTTCCAGGTATTTGTCTTTCAGTTCTTCCTAATGAGAGAGTGATAGTCAAAGTGACAGCTGCCATTGATCAGGTGCCAGGCACTGAGTGAGGAGGCTCATCTTCATTTTTTCGTATGCCCTCAATATAAACTATTGAGGGCTGGCCTGTCTCACTGTGACATTCTGATGACATTTTACCAGGTTCAGAGGGCTAAGTGTCCCCTTGACTGCCTAGGATGCTGGAACCTAGAGCCACAGCCTTAATGTCACTCTGCTGCCCTGCAAAGTTTGGGTCACCAATGTGGGTCTGTTTGCTTAATTTTATACCATCAGCATCCTGGATTGGGGAAGGTGAGTCAGGATAGCAGACACAGATCCTTAGAAATCTGGGTCCCTGGATTCCCTTAATAAATTGCGCACCTGCTGCCCTGTCTCAGTTTTCCATTAACCCAATAACTCAGCGTTGTGGCTTTGGAGGAGAGGGAATGAGGGACGGCAGTGACAGAGGACACAGATTCAAAGCTGGCCGGAGTGTACACGCCCTTAGCTTTTCTAGAGCATAGGCGTTCGCTGTCGGTGATCTCTGGTTGGAGTTACTATCGTGATGACTGGTGAATTAGGGCAAGGTGGATTTCTGCCAATCCAGCCACAGTTGGTAAGTGTGTCTCCAGAGCAGGGGAGCCCCTCAGGTGGCTGGATGTATCTTAGAAGAGATTTCCTCTTGCCATCTGCCCGGGGGTTTCCTACAGCAGGTACTTTTGGCTTTTGGGTTTTTGTGTCTGGGTTGCAGAGGATCTGTGTGTGGCCACGACCTAGCTTCCTCTCCGCTCCTCTCTTTCTGTGTGTCCCATCTCTTGTAATACTGTGCATTTTCTCTTTTCCAGGGCTCCATGAGAGTTTCCCCAAGCATACAGCCACAGCCACAGCCTATCAGGTACACTTGGCCTGTGGGGAAGGGATGGGGTATGGGCATTCTCATGTTCCACCCTGGATTCTGAGACTGACGTTGTACAGCCCTAGCGAGAGGCCTGGGGTTGGTGGCCCTTGGCTTTTATCATTGTGAGATCCAAACCAGACCTTGAGGTGAACTCATTTACCTGCATTAGCTCATTAGTCCTTGTAATAGCACTGAAAGTCTAGGTATTGAAAAATGAGTTACTGAGTGTCTGCAGTGACTTGTTCAAGTCACTTGTTCATCCACTGCCCAGAAGCAGCCCTCAGGGCTGGCCACTATCAAGGCCCATGATAGTTGTGAGTCTTTGTGGATGAGGTCTCTAATTGTCTTTGTAGAGTGGTTGTTCTCCATACAGGAAACAAACACTCAGCAGGACTCCAGGCTTTGCCCACACTCCACCTCCTTCTTCCTTACCTTCATTCTGAGCCTCATAAGATGTGTAAGGATGCCAGCCATGGTTTCTGCCTACAGCTCCTATAGATGAAGGTTGCATTTTAAACAGGCCCTCCCAAACCCCATTCCTTCCACAGCTTGGTACACCTAGAGCTGTAATGCCTATCTTGTCCAGCTGGTGGCACTGTTGTGCCTTTTATCTTTCTTTGAAGCCATCCTGACAGTGGAGCTGGTTGGTCACCACCCTAGGATGGCCACCTCTGACTCATGCCTGTCTTGGCCCCTTCCCTCCCTTGCCTCTCTCAGAGGGAAAGGTGAAGGACCTTTAGGGTCAGGACCAAGGCACTATGGAGAGTACAGGGTATTATTCATGCTACTTTTTATCCATGTTTGGGGCAAATGGCAACTTCTGGCCCCTGGGTAGACCAGTAGTCCAGAGCTCTAGCCCAGCCTTTGCTGAGATCTAAGAGGGACAGGAGTAATTAGGATTCAAGTCCAACTCTTAACTGGGCAGCTACCCTGGTCATTTCATCAGAGAAGGTTGTCTTTTGCAGTTTTCTCTCTACACCTATCTGGACATCTAGGACCATGTCAAGCCTGGTGGAATTTAAATATTTCTAGGCTCCTTGATGTCCCAGGACTTTCTATCACCATGACTAGAGGATCTGCTATTTTTAACCCATTCCAGCCTCCATCCCATACTGCTAGAGTACAGTGAAGGTTAGCGGGATGAGGAGTGTTGCCCACTTCTCTTGGGAGGAGTAACCCTTGGATGGCGAGGGAGAATGAGGAAGAGCTGTCCCAGCAGGCTGCCTCCTCTGGTAGAAAAGCAGATGTTTAAAGCTGTGAGTTTCCTAGCTTCCCTTGCCTGTGTCCAGGGAAGAGACAGTGACTAGCCTGGGTGCTCCAATGTTTCTTGCCTTTGCCACCACTGCAGCAGACATCCAGCATTCTCTTCTCTGGCCTTTAGGAATGAGGGAGACTTGGATCAAGAATGATCTCGTCAGGAAGACTTGGGGACAGAGTGCAGGGGTCAGCCTGCCTTAGGGAGGCTGGAATGTGCCTGGGCTCTGGCTCAGCTCCAGCCCATGTGAGCATATCACCTGAGCTGCCCTCTTCCCCAGGGAGGCCTCCGTCTTCTCAGTTTGAATGCACAGAGGTAGCCAGGGCTCTGCTCCAGGATTCCTGGGGAGCACTACCCCAGACAATCTTTCCCCATCAGGATCCTATTAGGAACTTCTGCCCCACTAACTGGGCATTAGAGACGGGCTTGGATGCCTAGGTTCTGACCTGGACCCATCTTCTACCCAGTCTCTCTAGAAACATGAGTGTGAGCCGAGCCATGGAAGACAGCTGTGAGCTGGACCTGGTGTATGTCACCGAACGCATCATCGCCGTGTCCTTCCCCAGCACAGCGAACGAGGAGAACTTCCGCAGCAACCTCCGTGAAGTGGCTCAGATGCTAAAGTCCAAACATGGAGGCAACTACCTGGTGCGTGGGCCTCACCCTTCCTCTTGCTCACTTCCTGTACACCGAGAGTCTCAGCCCACTCACCATGCCAGCGCCCTTCCCTTCCTTACCCTGGGCATCCTGCAAGGCCCCCGGGCTTCACTCTATCTTAGAGAGAGTCGATTCTCAGGAGAACGTATGCAGTTGAGTGTAGCATGGGGGGCCAAATGTCTTTGAGTGTGCATTTGAGTGTGATCACTTGTGAGTGCTTGTGTGTGAATGTGTGTGTAATTGTGGGCATGTGTGAATGTGTCAGTGGGAAGACTAGAAGAGAATAAGGACTCAGGATCACGTTGCTGAGGTTCACAAGCCAGACCCTCTGATAGCGCCTTTTCATTCAAAACAGCCCTCGAGAGAGATGACTAAAGTCTACGTGGAGCTGCTCCTGGAGGAAGCCCTGGGGCAGACTTGACCATATGTACTTTTGGGAACCGTGTGGCTGTTTGGAGCTACCTTATATTAGGGAGGTTGGTGGCAGAGATTTTCACACCAGGAAGGTGGCTGTCCCTGGCGGGAGGCTCAGGTCCTTGCTCAAGGGAGTCATGTGGAGGCTAGACTGCTGGTCCTGAGCCATTGGGTGGATGCTACCTGCCATATTTAACATAGCTAGGCTCAGGAGGTTACACAAGGGCTCTGGGGTCACTGGAACAAATGGCCACACACTGTTTAGCTTAAAATGACAGGAATGTGTTCTAGAGGATGGGCATCTGGGTGTCAGGGAGGCCACGTTCCCCTGAATCCCGGAGAAAACTGCCTTCCTTCCTTCTTAGTCCTGGCCTCTCCAAGAACTCCCAGGCATTCCCTGGCTTGTGGCCACATCACTCTATTTTCTGCCCCCACCTTCTGGTTATAAGGACATTGGTTGTTAGTCTTAGCCTCACCCTGCATCCAAGAATGTCTCCCAACAAGATTCTTAATTGCTTCCAAAGGTCCCCGATTCTGTAGTCCTGAATGGACATGCATGTTGAAGGCCTCTGTAGCAATTCACCCATCATCTGTGCTGAACATCGTGAAGTGTCTGGCTTTAAATACCAGGAAGTCCTGTGTTATGACTCTTCCTGAGTGATAGCTGAGTGTATGGTCTTGGTCATTAGTTTTCCCATCTGCAAAATGGGGCTTGCTGAGGGAATGAAGCCAGATAGATGACATTGTTAATGCCCATTTAAGTGTGTTCCTTAATGGTACTAGGAGTATCTGGAGTGCTCTGAATTCAGGAATGCAGAGTTCTAAGGTGTCTGTGTTCTGCCATGGTCCCCTCCTTCCCGCCTATTCTAGAGTCTGTCCCCCCTCCTCCTGGTATATGACAGCTACTGTCAAAATTGTGGTCATGAGATAGAGACAGGAAATTCTGCACAGCACTTTAGGGGGTCAGGGAACATGGGAGACATGGTAGGCTGTGGGGTGTGAGTAGGCTCAATGTGGTAGAAGACCAAAATGCAGTCTTGTTAGGAGATTCGGTCCTGAAACTAGATGTGGACATCCACTGTCACTCAGCACCAGTGGGAAGGGTTCCATCACCTGCAAGGGGCCTGTCTGAGTATGGTAGCCTTCACCTTTCCTGAGAACTCACTGATGATCCTATTGGCCAGTATGTGTGTATGTGTGTGTGTGTGTGTGTGTGTGTGTGTGTGTGTGTGTGTGTATGTGTTGGGAATTTCTGTTAGGACAGAGAGTGACAGCAGGTATAGGAGTCCAAGAGCTCATGGTTGGCCTGTGGCCGGGCTCCTGACAACCAGGGACAAACTCTGTCTTCCAACTTCCTCCCTCAATCTTCTGGTCTCCCCCTTTGTCTCTTTCTAGCTATTCAACCTCTCTGGGCAGAGAGCTGACATCACAAAGCTCCATGCTAAGGTGAGTCTGTGGCTGTTGTGGGAAGACTAGGCCTGGTCTAGCTTGGGCTAGTGGGAGAGAGAGCACATCCCTTCCCGTGTAGTGTCATGACAGTCCCAAGTTCAAGGGTATCTCGGATCTGCAGAATGGACAATAGTACTAACGGCTGAAACTTCATACAGCAGTTTCTGACCTCATTTGCCCTGGGGAGGGACTACACAGTGGGGTTTGGGTTGTGTCTTTTCTATATGTACCTGTCCCCAGGGGTTACTAAGCTTGCTAAGTAAGTGGATTTTTAGAGACTTTTGCTGAGGACCTTGGCTTCTATTTTGGATTCTGGTGCCTGTCATTATGGGATGTTAAGCAAGCAACAGACTGCTCTGGCCCTCTCAGACCGTGTCTCTGAACGTAGACAGCTGGCTTAGGCATGCTCTGTGGACCCTGCCAAATAGCAGCTCTTTTTAGTTAGTGTTTTGTGAAATGTGAGAGAGCTCAAGGAGGCCTTGAGGGCTGAAGGCCACTGGGAAGCCCCATTTCTGCACACTTCAGACTTCTCTTAGAGGTCTGGGAACGGGCAGTCTGTATATCCAAAGGGCTGTGAGCATCACAGGACCCTTTCCTGTTCTCTGACAACCTGTCAGCCTTGAACTGGCCTTGGAGGGGAGCTAGAGGGCTAGGCTCAGGCCTTTCTAAAGCTTTGAGATCACAGTCTCACATTGTAAACCTTGTCACACCCCTGTGAGGACAATAGCTCTAGGAAAGGGACATGTCTTGCCTAAGACCCTACTTTGAGCCTGGGTCCCAGGTCATGGCCTTTTTTTCTCTAAGCCTTGTCTCTCAGCAGGACTGGTAAGCAGGACAAGAGCAGAGAGGCCTGGTTGCTGGTGGCTGTTCCCACATTGTGCTGGCTAGTTTGAGGGAGTCTCTAGGCTTTCCTTTTCTTACTTATGTCTCAATTGCAGGTCCTGGAATTTGGCTGGCCTGACCTGCACACACCAGCCCTGGAGAAGATATGTAGTGTCTGTAAGGCCATGGACACCTGGCTCAATGCAGACCCCCACAATGTCGTTGTTCTTCATAACAAGGTCAGAGCAGGGGCTGTACCTGTGTGTGTACAACTAAGTGTGCACACTTACCTGAGTTTTCAGATTATGTGATTGTGCTCACCCACCCACTGTGTATTCCACTCTAGAGCATGATAGCTTCTGCCCAAGAGTATACTTCCAACAAATGGGGGACAGGGCAATGACTTATGTTCCTAGCAATGGCAGGTACACTGGCTTTTCTGACGCCCATCCTCCTGCCTCCCACCGTACCCCAATGTTCCTCCATCTCCAGAACAGCATCTTCTCTCCTACCCTTGGTCCTCAGGCTTCTGGATAGACTTTTAACAGCAGAACCTGCTTGACCAGTGATTGCTTTCTGCCTCTTTCAGGGAAACCGAGGCAGGATCGGGGTTGTCATCGCAGCATATATGCACTACAGCAACATTTCAGCCAGGTGAGAGGCCAGCTGTCTTTTATCCCAGGTTCTGTCCTCTCCCACCCGCATGGTCTCTACCTTCTTGAGGCAAGGAGCTGCCCTCAGATGGAGGACCGGAGCAAGGAGCTGCCCTCAGATGGAGGACCGGAGAGGTGCAGGAGCTCCCAGAGCTAGAGAAAGTGCCCCCAGCTCTGAGGCAGGATGGGAACAGTTAGAGACAGGGAGGAGTGCCGTCTCCTGTGTGGACACCCACCCAACAGCTTTGGGCTG
Organism: Micromys minutus; assembly: GCF_963924665.1. Lineage (NCBI taxonomy): Eukaryota > Metazoa > Chordata > Mammalia > Rodentia > Muridae > Micromys > Micromys minutus. The sequence goes on along the minus strand of NC_137954.1, from coordinate 24,239,968 downwards.
TTCATTCTACTCAGTTACTCAGTTGCCTTCTGTTTCCCTCGATGATCCAGGAAGGAGTTAGAAAGAGTTGTCACATTAGAATCGGGCACAGGGGACAATCTGGAAGTTATCTCATGCCTGTGGTACTGTCTTTTTGCCTGGGTGTTTGGAAGAAAGAACAGGAACCAGCCAGTATGCAGAACCCATTCTTGCCCCACGCAGCATGAGGCCGAAAGCTTGTTCGTCCAGCATGGCCGCCCTGCTCATGTTATAATGGTGCTTGGAAGAATGTAGAGGTCACAGCCTAGGTCCTGCCCCAGAGGACTACAAACACCAATCGAGTCCCTCAGCAGCACCCATGATTGTGGCTATGAAAGCATAGAGACTAGAAGTGACTGGGGGCACGGGATCAGGGAGACTTGTGGCTCTAAAGTCCTAAAGGATCTCTGTTGGTCTTAGAGAGGAGCTGTGGGTAGGAAAGAAGGAGCTGGTGAATATAGAGTCAGCTAGCTTGGGGACAGTCAGGTCACAGCAATGGCCTTGCTGGCCTTAATGAGGACTTTAAATGGGGTTGAGACTTATTGAAGTGCCAGAATTTTCTCTGTATGCTGTGTGGAGGGTCTCAGCCTAGCCTTCTGTCTGCTGAGTGGACACAAATGCACCACGACTCATTTGAAGAGGGGGATGAGGTTTAATGGAAAGGATTATGTCCCCAGAGCCAGTTAGTAGCAGTCTAGAGATAGGTGCCCAGGCTGCCAGGCTGCCAGACTGTAGAACTTCTGACTGAGTGCCGTGCCACACAGATTGGAGATGCTTGAGCATGTTCTTCCTGAAGGCTTCTCGGTGTAGCATGTTTAGTAGAGGGGCTTGTCCTTCCACGGTGACCAGGATTGGCTGAGAGGCTGTGCAAGCCTGAGGGAGGGGACAAGAGGCCCTTGGATGTGGAAGTGGGCTTCTTTGACTGCCTTGTGTCTTCCCACAGTGCTGACCAGGCTCTGGATCGGTTTGCAATGAAGAGATTCTATGAGGACAAGATCGTACCCATTGGCCAGCCATCCCAGAGGAGGTGGGTGCCTGGACCCAGGCCCAGTGTGTGCACTCACTATGGTGGATAACTGGCCTTGTGCACTCTCGGGGTGGACATCTACTCAGTTAAGGGTGTACTAAGCACAGTCATTTAGCCCGCAGCGGCTCAGGTATGGTGGAGCCCACAGGTTGAAGTGTCAGTTGTTTTCGGCAGCCTCAAGCAGAAGATATTCTGTTATGGCATGGCTGTAGGAGAGGAGGTGCCCATGCAAAGTGGACACATGCTGTTCTTGGTTGGCCCTGGAGGTAGGCTCACTCCAGCGTGTGGATGAGTACACACGCATTGATGTCCCTAATGCCTGTCCTAGGAGTCCATAGATGACTCTGTAAGGGACACCTTCTCTTGGGAGAACTTACAGTGTTTTGCTAAGGGCCCTGGCCACACGTTCTTACTGGAGTGTCATAACAATAGCCCAGACAGGAAGCAGGACCAGATGGAATTGTTCATTGCCAAAGCTGAGGAACTCTGCTGTAGCAGTGGGTGCTGGGACATCCATGCTAACAGGGCAGTGTCCCTTCCTTGTCCCGAGGGAGCCATGGTTCTTTTTAGAGCATAGGCACTAAGCAAGTAGCCCCACCCCCACAAAAAGCCAAATGGGAATTGGGGAGAGTTGGAGATGAAGGAGGAAAGAGGTTGGGGGAGAATACAGAGAGGCAGGAACAGGGACGGGGAGAGAGGGAAGACAGGAGAGATGGCATAGAGAAGGGGAAAGAGAAAAAAGAAGAGAGAGAAGGGAGGGAAGAAAGAGAAGACCCATACTGGGGAGTGCTCCAGCATTGAGGGTGACAGGGAGAACTGGCTGTTTTCATGGAGACAGCCTGAAGTCTCTAGTGGAGGTGACTTTGAAGCCCTAGGTGGGCCAGTGGTGGTATCCAGGGTATCCTCTATTACAGATGTGAAGCTTGAGGTCAGGTCAGGGTAGGGCCAGGGCCAGGGGCCCTAGTGAGTGGTAGCTCAGCTGGAATATGGGAGCAGGGCTGGGAGGCTGGGTCAGGGTCTTATCTGTCAATGCTACCTGCTACCTTGCAGGGATCTGCCCGTGGATGACACCTGATTCAATGATGTCTGACCCACAGGGGGCCGTGGGCAGCCTCCAGGGTCAACTGGTCATGGGGAGGCTGCAGTCATGGCAAACCCAAGCCTAGACTTGAGACCTAAGAAAGTGGGAATTCTGGTATTTTTGTGGTGGGCCTGCTTACCTGCCTGTGCTGGCTCAGCAACATTCTCACACCAAAGACGACACACTAAACCTTTCACACAAAGACACGTGTGGGCAAGCTTCTTATGAACAACTGCATGCCTACAAACAGACAGTTGCCGCTGATGCCAACAGGTGGTTTTGAAGAAAATGCAAACCATGACTGCTAGAGTGATGGGCAGCCACTGGGCTGGTTCAAAGTGACGCGTGCCAGGGGTAAGGTCTGAGTGGGCAGGGTAAAAATGGGGGGACCTGGCCAAGGGTAGGGGGCTGGGCAGATCAGGCAGGAAGGCTGGAGGGTAAAGGACCCCATGGCTTCTGAAGCCCCTGAGAACTTAGCTGTAGATTCCAACGGCCTTTCTGCCTCTTCATATTGAGGATCCCCAACAAACACCCATGTCCCCATGTCCCCACCTTGCTTATCTGGATAGGAGATGCAGTCACTCCTGAGGACTATTGTCATTGCATTTGGAAATCCAGATAAAAGTGCCAGATACCCAGGAGCCCATCCAACAGCACATCCTCACTCATTACTGGTCTCCTAGAAACCTTCAAGGGGGGGGTCTGTCATGCGCACATGACAGGTTGGTCTCAGTCACCTTTGATCCTGAAGGTTACAGTCTACTTATAAATAGGGATGTGGATCATCACTGTGTCTCACTGAGGCTTAGAGAAGGTGGGCTGAACAGTCGCTATGACGGTAAGCACCTGAGACCAAGCTTCCCCTAATGAGAGAGAGAAGAGGTCCAATTCTCACATGCTTGCACGCAAATTCATGTGAATTTCACAGCGTGTGTTATGCGTCACAGATCTCATGGGCCAGTGCGTTTGTTGGGGGCACGCCAACCTCTCTACACACATGAGAAAGTGCAGATGTTGGCTTCCGGAACATTCCCTGCCACTTTCCCTCTGCTTCCTTGTCAGTGTTGCTTGCAGGGAACCTGGCGGTTGGACAGGGAAGAGCAAGGAGTGAGCGGGAGGGGCTTTGCCTGTAGGTCACCCACTCATTGTCACCCGCCCTCGGACTCATTGTCCCCAGAACACAGACACATCCTGTTGGCCTGGTCAGGCGATCTGATGGGAACCTGCCATTCCAGGTTTCCGGTTTGAGTAACGGGCCAGAGGGGGCTGGACAGGGCCCTGAATAGGAGCTGGTAATGCCCATCAGATTATCTTGCTAGGGGAGGCTGAGATGGCCCCACCCAGGCTCAGGGACTGGGCCTGGAGGAGGATCGAGAGGCCAAGAGATGGGGGTGGGGGGAGGCCTTTTGGTGTCATAATTAGAGCCTGTCTTACCCTCTTGTGGAGCTATTGGCTCTTGTAGAGTTCCCAGGTTGCCTTTGATTGGTTTGTCTGGTTCAACCTGGTTCTCTGGCGAATCAGAAAAGGAGGAAATGTCAACCAGTCAGCACCAGAGGACTGACCTGTGGTTTGGAGATGCTGTGAAATCCAGATTTCTCTCCTTCTCTCTCTCATCCCCTGATTTGTGTGATCTTGATGGTGTCACAACTCTTTCTGGACCTGATTTTCTGTCTCTGTTAAAAAGAAACAAGATGGTCCGGTCCTTCCGTTCTAGCAGCAAGACTTTTGTTAGAAAAACTGGAGGTTTCTCAAGCTGCTTATGTCGTTCAGTCTGTTGAATGTTTAGCATGCAGGAGACCCTAGGCCCAATCTCTAACAACACAGTGATCTACACACACACCCACACACCCCGTAAATAAAACACCCAAAGAAACAAAGTAAAAACCCACCTACAAACCAATTTAGAGTTTGGATACTTACTGGAAGTTAATTATCTCAGATCCCAGGTAAAGAAGTTAATATATAAAATTCCATACATTTTGCAAGAAATAAAATAAACACCGCAGCTATCCAGCTTTTGCTGTTTGTTCTCTGTCTCTGTCTCTGTCTCTCTGTCTGTCTGTCTGTCTCTCTCTCTGTCTCTGTCTCTGTCTCTCTCTGTCTCTCTCTGTCTCTGTCTCTGTCTGTCTCTCTGTCTCTCTGTCTCTCTGTCTCTCTGTCTCTCTGTCTCTCTGTCTCTCTCTCTCTCTCTCTCTCTCTCTCTCTCTGTGTGTGTGTGTGTGTGTGTCTCAGAATCAGGGCCTATAAGAATAGTGATAAGCAAGGTTTGGCTCAGTAAGCGGTTAGGGGTGTTTGGTTGGACAGCCTGATTTGTGTGATGCTTGGGGCTGGGAATGAGACATAAAAGAGATGCTCATGTTCACCACCAGGGGGTGCTGGAGAGCGCCAAGTGGGCTCCAGGCCGTAAAATATTCAGGTTTTTTGTTTTTTGTTTTTTTTTCCTCCTGGGGCTCAGCAAGTTTGGAGGCCTGCTCTGGCTGGGAAAACTCAGCTACCATGTGGCCTGGGTGGGTGAATGTGTCATGTATGGGGTGGGGTGGTGGGGGGAGATGTCAGTCTAGAGTGGTGCTCTTAAAGAATGAATAGATAGAGAGATAAACATGTGGATGGATGGAAGGGACCACACAGTCCCTTTACTGATGACTCCTTATTCCTGGGCAGATATGTGCACTACTTCAGCGGCCTACTCTCTGGCTCCATCAAAATGAACAACAAGCCTTTGTTTCTGCATCATGTGATCATGCACGGCATCCCCAACTTTGAGTCTAAAGGAGGTACCTGCCCCATCCCTTTCCTCCAGCCTCTATTTCCTTCTTGGTGGCCTTGGGTGACCAGCTATAGTGCCGTCTGGTCTTGTGTGAGCTCAACCCTGCTCCTCTGCAATGTCAGGTTGACTTGGTCATGCCTAGTGGCAGAAGACACTGAGGAGTTGCTGTTTTACCTACTTAAAATGCCGTAGAAGGAACGTTAGACTTTCTTTATATTCTTGTTTCTTCTTTTTCTCATTCTCTTTCCCTCCTTTTTCCCCCCTTTGACGCCCATTCTTCCAACCACTTCTGGCTCTAACCTCGCACTTCCCTCCTCTTCTCTGACAGGGTGCCGACCCTTTCTCCGAATCTACCAAGCCATGCAACCCGTGTATACATCTGGCATTTAGTAAGTAGTCTGTGAAGGTGGACGGGGTGGAGCAGCAGGGAGAGCTGAGCCTGTTTCCTCAGCAGAGCTCCCTCACCACCTCTCTTCCTCAGCAACATCCCTGGAGACAGCCAGGCCAGCATCTGTATCACCATTGAACCAGGGCTGCTCCTGAAGGGAGACATCTTGGTGAGCTCCACCCTCCTCCTCAAGGGTCCCTTCTCTTGTCCTGTTCCTGCCCTACCCTGGGGACATGGGACACACAACTGTTCCCCTGTAAGCCACTGGGTTAGAACTGTGGGTTTCTGTATCCCTCCCAGGCCCACATTGTCATGGTCTAACCTCCTCCCTTGCAGAGGATATTTTTTCTCTTTTCTCTTTGTGTGCACACCTCTATGTGGGAACATCTGGGAGGACATTTCCCACAACTTCAGGCTGTTCCCTTCCTCTTCTGTTCTAGAAGTTTGTCAAAGAGCTCCGAGATTTTGTTGTTGTTTTGTTTTTTGTTATTGGTGACCTCTCTCTTGTGGGTTTGGGGGTGAGACTTGAGACTCAGCCGATGAAGCCAGGGACCCTGAACCTTGACCTTCCCCTGCCTTTGCCTCCTTCCCATCCAGCTCAAGTGTTATCATAAGAAGTTCCGGAGCCCGGCTCGAGACGTCATCTTCCGGGTGCAGTTCCACACCTGTGCCATCCATGACTTGGGGGTTGTTTTTGGGAAGGAAGATCTGGATGAGGCCTTCAAAGGTGGGCTCCCTGACGGGGCAGGATGGGGTGTTCTTGTAGCAGGGGAGGAGCCCAGTGTGAGATGATGTAGTAGATGCAGGAACCGTCTTCTCTGAGCCATGTGATCGACCAAGTCTCAGGGATGACAGTGTGAGGGAACTGAAGGGTAATATGACTGGTCAGGACTGAGGTTTGGGTGGTCTAGGAATTCAGGTTGTAAGAGATCAAGCTCAGTTCCTTTCTGGTCCATTCCTGTACCCTGGGACCTCAGATGTTTTGTGCCTCCTTCCTTTCTCTAGGGCTCGCTCCATAGTGTCTCCTTTTTCTATCTGTCTTGTCTTGTGTGGAACTGTGTCAGTTTTCTAGCATTCCCAGGTGTCTTAATATCGGGATCAGTATTAGGTGTTGGAATCAAAGTGAAACATGATGCGTTTTTTTTTTTTTTTTTTTTTTTTTTTTTTTTTTTTTTTGGTCTTGATAATGCTAAAATGTTTTGTGGAACCAGCTGAGGCAGGAAACAAGTGTCCCTTAGGGGTCCATATATGTAGAGATGGTGACATTAAGGAGGAAGAAATTTGGTCAGGGGAGGTTGAGGTCTTCTATACACTTAAGGCTCTGTCTAAATCATCTTCAGGCTTGGAATACATACACACATAGACACACACACACAGCTTTATGCTTATATCTATTTGTACATTTATTCTCTTAATTACCTATTAACACACCATTCATTCATTCATCTTTTATCTATCCACTTGCATATTTGTTCTGTTATCTACACTTTGGTCTGTATGCCTATTCATCCATCCATCATCCATCCATCTATCCATCCATCTATTCATCCATCCATTATTAATCCATCCATCATCTATCCATCCATATATCTTTCCATCTAGCCATCCTTCTATCTATCTATCCATCTACCCATCCATCATCCATCCATCCATCCACACAGTTACTCACCTGCTAATACATGTATGCATTCATCCACACATTCACTATCCACCCATTAGTATACTCACACACATAGCCACCCATCCACCAAGCATCACTTGTATGTTAAAACATGGTAGACATGTTCTAGATCCTGGAGATACAAGAGGAAACAGTTAAACCCTGCCTTTGACAGTGTATGGTCTCATGGAAGAAACACAAACAAGAGTGAATTGGTGTGCACAGAGATGAATACATGCATAGCATGATGGGGTCCCACAGAATAGATGTGATCTTTGTTGGACTCTCTTGCTACAGGCAGTGGTTGGTGATCTAGGCCAGCTGAGGCTCAGGCAGAAAGCACAGAGGGGCCAGATCAGAGGGGTGGCCATCTTGTGTACTCTGACACATGGCAAGAAGGTTGTTCTAAGTGAGACCTCTTTGCATCCAAGCCAGGAAGACTGATATTGGAGGCGTTGTGAGTTTCAGGATAGATTATAGTCAATCTCGAGGGGAGACGAAGGAAGTTGAGGAGACACAGAGGGATGGGATATTGGAGGAAGGTTCCCAGTTTCCTCATGCATGGTGCTAGTCTGGAGGACCATTGAGAATCAGCAGACCCACGAAATGAAACCTTGCCAGTATCTGTCTTGGTTAGGGTTACTATTACCATGATAAAACACCATGACCAGCTTGGGGTTTGCCTTAGTTGGGGTTTCCATTGCTGTGAACAGACACCATGAACAAGTCTTGTAAAGGACAACATTTAATTACAGCTGACTTAGGTTCAGAAGTTCAGTCCATTATCATCAAGGTAGGAACATGGCAGCTTTCAGGCAGGCATGTTGTTGGAGGAGCTGAGAGTTCTACATCTTGATTGGAAGGCCTCCAGGAGACTATCTTCTAGGCATCTAAAACGAAGATCTTCAAGCTCACCTGCAAAGTGACACTCTTTCTCAAACAATGTCACATCTCCTAAAAATGCCACTCCCTGGCCAGGAATATGCAAACCATCACAGGGCTGGAAGCAAGTTGGGAAGGAAAGGGTTTATTAGGGTTATGCAGTTCATCATCAATGGAAGTCAGGACAGGAACTTAAGCAGGGCAGGAACCAGGAGGCAGGAGCTGACGCAGAGGCCATGAAGATGTGCTGCTTACTGGCTTGTTCCCTGAGGCTTGCTCAGCCTGTTTTCTTATAGAACCCAGGACCACCAGCCCAGAGATAGTCCCGCTCACAATGGGCTGGGCCCTCCTCAATCAATCACTGATTAAGAAAATTCCCTGCAGGCTTGCTTACACCCCAATCTAATGGAGGCATTTTCTCAATTGAGGCTCCCTCTTCTCCAGTGATTATAGCTTGTGTCAAGGTGACCTAAAACTAGCCAGCATAGTGTCTGAGGGAAACCAATGAAATGAATAAAAGCCCACTCAGATTTAAGAGGAAACAAGGCTGGGTGTGGTAGATAGAGTATGCCTGTAACCCCAGTACTCAAGAGGCTGGGGCAGGAGGATTTTGAGTTCAAATATATCCTGATCCTGTATTAAAAGGAGACAGGAAGAAATGGGAATAATGGAAGACAAATGGTTCACCTTCATAGTGGGGAGGCGAGGTGTTATTTAGAACTGATTTCTAGAAATAGTGGTGCAAATGGTGGCTGTGTCTTCGTGCACTAAAAATGCAACACTGCAGTCAGAAACCGGAAGGGTTGTGTTTGCCTCAGGAAGTAGAATTCTGGCAAGGCAGGATCTACAGTTTCAATGTGGGACAGGCCTGAGGATGAAGCTTCATTGGTGATGTTCTTGCTGAGCATGCTTGGGAAGGCCTGACCCCCATAATTTCACCAGTCAGGAGGTGGAGGGAGAAGAAGGGTTCATTAGCTATATAGTGAGCTTGGGGCCAGCCTGGGCTTTGTAAGAGGCTGTTTGTCTCAAATAGTTTATTCACTATGCATGCACAGCCCATGGTATTACATTATTAACCTTATATGCATGTGTGACTAAACTCTTTTCTAGGAGGAACCATTCTCTTTGGGAATCTGTGGCCTATTTTCTGTTTTCGTTCTTTCAGATGACCGATTTCCCGACCATGGCAAAGTAGAGTTTGTCTTTTCCTATGGACCAGAGAAAATTCAAGGTATAGACCACTCTGCCATCCCTTCCCTGCCTCCTCGCCTGTCCTTGTCCCACTCTCAGCAGCCACACACTGTCCCTCTGCAAACGTGATGTTCCTTGTGACTTAGAGCAGGCCAAAGTAAAGGATCCCAGCTATACCTGATCCAGCGCCTCACCTTCTATATAGTAAGAAGAAAGGCAGACGGTGAAGCGCTGAGGTGTCTAAACAGTTCTGGTCCCTTTAGGTCACCATCTTGTTATAGTCAGAAACTGAGGGCCTTGGCAGATGGAAGGAGCAGTCAGAGAACATTCAAAGGTGCTGAGTGGATTGTGGGTATTTATGAACCGCAGTGGCTCAACCTGAAGGCTAGTCTAATAATAAACAGCCTTTCTTATTCTAGACTCTAAATACAGAGACCAGTTGTTTTTCATCTTATTTGAGAGCAGAATGGGAGGAGATGAAGTTAGGTTACAGGCGGAGGGATTCTGGGTAGACTAAAGAAAGGACTGCCAAGCAAGGAAAATAGGCTGCCTTGAATGGCCTGACTAGTTTCTGTTCGACTCTGAGGATGTAAGAGAACTGGCCTGTTCTTGCAGATGTATGTCTGAAGTAGGGGACTGGGATGACCTTTCCAGTCAGTGTCTTTTCAATGTCCTAGTTGTGATATCCCTGGTGTCCCCACCTATGGGTGGTTCAGGATAAGCCTGTCCCTTATCCCTTCTCCAGTCTCCAGAGCAGACCCTTGCTCCTTGCCCCAGAGCCATACATGAGAAAGTAGGTGGGTGCTTGCTTTCTCTAGCGTGTGCTTGTGTGCATGTATGTGTGTGCGTGGTGCCTTTCTTTTCAGTACCTCGTCCTGATTTGCTCACCTGACCTAGTCCGAGACTTCCAGTGTCTGCAGGCAACCTAAGTCATTGTCCCACCCTAGACATTCAAGAAAACAAGCGGGTTCCTCGGGGATAGTCCATAGGAGAGCTCACTAGCCTTCTGCTTCACTACATGCTAATCTCTTCCTCTGTCTCTGGCTGGCTCCCCATAGGCATGGAACACCTGGAGAATGGGCCCAGTGTATCTGTAGACTATAACACTTCCGACCCCCTCATCCGCTGGGATTCCTACGACAACTTCAATGGGCATCATGAGGATGGCATGGAAGGTAGGGGACCCTCGGCTGCCAGGCTCTTGATGAGCTGGCCAGCCATGGCCTGTGTATCCTTGGTTCTCTGGAGAAGGCTTTAAGTGTGGCTGTCAGTCCTTGTCCCATCTCTTTGGAACCAGCCCTTGGGTGACTCCAGGCTGCTCTCTGTGTCCTTAGAGGTCAGAGAATGTATATGGAGATGCAGTATTTGGGGTCTAACAGCTTGCATGAAGATCCAGCAAAGATGTCTGAGACTCAGTGTGGGGTTCCAAGATGTGAGAAATAAAAAGCCACAGAGTAGGTACAGTTCCTGTGCCCGCGTAACTTGGTTAAAAACACATTCCATACACAGAGCATAGGCTCTGGAGGGGTCTGTGGCCGGTCCATATATTTGTTGGCTCTTGGAATGTGTAGGAAGGATGAGAGGTGGAGCCTGTGAAATGAATTTGCTAGATAGGTGCCTCCATGGCTCTGGCCCTAGGTTTGTTTTTTGATTCAGCCACAGGATGGCAGAATATGAGAGAAGTCTAGAGGGTCTCCTATATCTGTTTTTTTTAAACCGGGGTAACTGAGATCTTCTGAAAGACAGAAGATTATGACTTCCTCCTCAGACCTAGACTGTGCCCTCTTAAGGACACTCGTGGCAACCCCTCTCCCCATCAAAGCCACCCGGAGCTTCCTTCTGCAATGGAGTGGTACTAGGGAGAAAAAATGTGGCCTGGGTCTCTTGCTTGTCTACCTCTGCACTGATGTTCCCTGTCCTCCTCTCCCAGGCAGCCTCCTGTGTGGCTCTACTCAGAAAGCCATGGTACAGACATCAGTAGATCTCAGAGAAGCTAGAAGAGGGAAGGAAGGTTAGGATTCAGGGGTACCATGAGAGTGCATTTATGTGTACCACCACAAGTTTGATGGCTAGCCCTTGTATTCTCTCAGGGGGCCTTCATCTCTCTCTATGGTCCTTGTCCCCCCACACCCAGTTCCCATCTTCTGAGTGTCCTGAGCCTGGGGTAGAACTGGGGACAGAATGAATCGCCTCCAAGGCTGCTGCCAGTCTCACTGTTTCTCATTTTGGGGAAGTTTGCATTTTTAACAAGAACACTTGGCAATTTGGAGGCATTTTTAATGCCTCACCATCTCTCCCGGGTGCAGATTCAATGCAGTGATAAATGTAAAAACTATTTCATGAGCTCTAAAGTGCCAAGAGAAACAAAGGTAGAATAGTTAAGGACCAGAAGGAATGGATGGGGTCAGCCCGAGGGAAGGAAGGAGAGCAGAGGACCAGGGTCTGAACAGGGAAACCTGGGGTAGCAGGTGGCTTCACAGGATAGGTAGGACAGACAAGGGAAGCCCCTGGCTCTGTAGCCCTCACCCCATGATCTAATTCCCTAGCAAAGAGGTGGAGCCCACAGGATGTTGGGCCAGTTCAAAGGTCAGCTGGTCCTATCAGGACAGAGGGGCTCCTATTTGCAGGCAGAGAAGCTGGCCCTCTGCCCATAGTGGGGCAGATCAGGGCTCTGCTGCCCCTTACCTTGCCTGGCCTGACTGAGCCGAGGCTGGGATAGTTGCCAGGGAATAGCTGCTCTGTACTCTGACTGTGTGCTCCTTGCTGCCCGTCCCTGGACTGCATCCCCACTGGGCCTAGAGACCTCAGAGCCAGCCCAAAGCTTAGGACACTACTGTCCCTGGCTGAGGCCCAAAGGTGGGGAAAGGCACTTTTTCTGTGACTAATGGTCAAGAGAAGGAAGCAGGGGCCTCTTGTCCCCTTAGTTGTGGGGAATATGTGGTTCATCTGTGCCTAGTCTGGGAGCAAGAGACAGTAGGAAAGAGATGGGAGCTCATATTGTCTGGGGATTGTGGCCAGAAAGTACCTGACATCTTAGGGATCCTTGGTAGAGGGCTGATTGTTTTAGCTGTCTTGGGTAGCCATAAAAAGGTACTGCAGGTGTCCCTTAAGTGACAGAAATGGGGTCTCATGGGTCTGGGACTGGATTCTGAGACCAGGGCTGGTGTCCCTGAGGCCTACCCCTTCAGCATGCAGACTCTGCTATTGCTGTACACCTGTCCTTACATGTCACCCTTTGTATATTTGTATCCCTATGTCCTCTTCATGTAGGACCATCGACATAATGGAGTAGGACCTGCATTAGTGGTTCTCTTTTGCTGTAGCTAGCTCCCTCTTCATGTAGCCACTGTGTTCAACAGCCTGTGACCCACAGAGGATGGCTTAACCCTTGGTTCCTGAGTGGGGGGGAAGTAAGGATCCTGGGTTTCTTGGGCCATGGGGGTGAGTTGTCTGGTCCCTGCTTCCCTCCTCCTCAAATTTGCCTTCACCTCCCTCAGGGTTGGTGTGGAGCCCTGCCAGCTTGGCCTTGGCTGACACCACAGTGTGAGCCTCCAGGAGTCCCATTAGCTCCTTGGCCTGAGTTCTGAGCCCCATGTCCGGGTCCCAGCACCCCTTGGGGGCGGGGGCAGGGCTTTGTTTTTGCCTATGCTGCACAGAGCAGTGTCCAAATTCTTCCAGAGGGTTCCAACACACCACTCTCTGAAACAAGTTTCAGTAACAGGGCGGGGACGGCCTTTGTTCTGAGGAGCCAGGAAGTTGAGCTGCCCCGGTGCCCTCTGCTTGATGTCTTCTGACTCCCTGGCCATCAAGCTGTTTGGAGTAAAGACAGGGAACCAGGGCTGATGCTGAGTAAACAGGAGCATGGAAGCAGATTCTCAGACTGGAAGCCAGGGTGAAGGGAGAAGAGAGTTTATCCCAGGCCTGCTGGGAATGGCAAGGATGCTGGTATCCATTGCTTCTGAGTTTTGTTTGTTTGAGGTACCCAGATGAGCCAGGGTAAGTGGCCAGGGATTTCATGTCCAAGCTTTCTTGGTGTTCTGGGCTCCGAGGAGAACCATCTATTTTCTTAGGGGAAGAGTTCTAACCCTCTTCAGCTATTCTGAGAAGACTATATTGTCTATACCAGGAGTCCCTGGTATGGGTGACTATGGAAGTGAGCTTGTCTAAGGACTGACTTTTTTTTTTTTTTTTTTTTTTTTTTGTGAGAGATGGGGGAGTTGGGGAAGGAAAGATACTACAAACAGGCAGCAAGTGAGAATAGAAATGACACAGAGGAGTGGCGCAGAGAGATGGAGAGGAAGATATGAACCAACCTGGTCTAGGAGTCCGGAGATTTGTGTCCTGGGCATCTCTGGTGACCCCTTCCTGTGGGGTCTTCATTTTTAGTCCCTATAGAAATAGGATGTAGGAGTGAACAGCATTTTTTCTCCATTTTAGCTCAAACAGTGTTCCCTTTGGGGGCTTATGAGAAACTGAGATGATCCTAGCTTCTCAGCTTTGGGGCTCCAGGGTAAAGAGAAGGCAGAGCGATTGCATCAGTCAGCATAGGCTAACAGATGCTGCAGTAACAAACAGCTCCATTCACATGGCTTCCTCCAGCCAAGCATACTCTCTGTTCAAGGTATCTAACCACTGAGGATGAGAAGAGGCTTCTGTTCCTTATAGTTTTCCTGGTGAGGGTGGTTTCATCTAGAAGTGTCACTCATTGCTGCCACCACAGGAAGAGAGCTCTGCTGTGCACTAGGGTCCTGTCAGGAACTGGCATGTTCTTTCTGCTCACATTTCATTGGCTAAAGCAAACCAAGGTCTATGTCTAGCTATCTACCTCCAAAGGGGGCTGGGTTGTACATGCACAGAAGACAGAAGACTTGAGGGCAGTAGAGCAGACCATTCTGTACTGCAGAGTCAGTGGTGTGGAATTTAGAGTCAAGGGTTTGTGATCTCGTGCATAAAGCAGGTACCATAACAGGACCTTCCACCTAGAGGTGGTGACAGAGTCAGTGAGGGTCAGTGCCAGAGTTCAGTGTTTGCTAAGTACTGTGTTGGCAGAACTCTGGGCCTGTGGTGACTGTGCTGGAGTAGAAAAAACAAAGATGGAGTTTTATGAGTCGTGCCCCCCTCAGAGGTCCCTGTCCCCTTTTCCTCTGTTCTTTGGGAATCATTTACATCTGGTCTCCACCCCTCTTCTAAGACTCAGGGCACTTGCCTCCAACATCAGGAGAGTAACCCTCTCCCCAGCCTTCAGATTCCTTATCAATAAGTTAAGGGTGCTGGATTCCTAAAGGGGCTTCCAGCTCTAAACCAACCATGATGATGGTGCTACTGCTGCTGCTGGCAGTGGTGATGATGAAGGTGGTGGCGGTGGCAACGGTGGTGGTGACAACTGTGACAGAGTGATAGCACAATTCTGGGTGACAGGTACTTTTGATTAACCCCTCCTTCCCCAAATATCACTGGCTATGCAATGTCTTGTTACCTGTAGACTGAGCTGGACTATGTAGGAACCGATCGTAAAGCTACTTGGATTTGTTCATCTCTGCCCTTTTGCTCTCTGCACTTCTCTGACCTCAGGACAGTAAGGCCAGTCCTATCTAGTCTCTGGTTATTCTGATGCAACAGAAGACCTAGAGTGCTGGCAAATTCAGACATCAAATCAGAGTTGGCTCCTCACCTGGTTAACACTGTGTGCACACATGTGTGCCTATGGCAGGTTGTATGTGTTTGTATGGTATGCATGTGCACACATGTTATGTGTTTGTGTGCATGTATGAGTGCTTACAGAATATAGAAAGTTTACTAGTCCTAACTTGAACATTTCAAGGTGGGAAGAGAAGAGGTTATGAACATTCTAGAATTTGCTTGCCTGGCACCGTTGAGAGGTTGGGCAAATCACCTATAGAATCGGAGGTCTGTGGATTTGTGACTCTTGAGTTCCTTGTCATCCGATCTATAAACTTCTCATGTGGCCTAGCAGCTTCTCTGGCTGTAGCCCCCATGATGTTCCCCACTCCCTCCTGGTGGGAGGCTAAGCCTTCAAACATTCATGGCCCCTTCTAAACCCATGTGCTTTTCAGTCCCTCCAGTCTCTCCCACCAGGGTCCCATCTCTCAGGTGATCCCCTGGGAGAGGATCTGAGGCAGCCCAGATCATTTCAGCCTTGTACCATAGAAGACCTTTGGCAAGTTTGGCTTCAGCAGCTGGGACTCAGGTGGCTGGTGCATGCCACTAGACCTGCCCACCAGCAGCCCTTCTCCATCCAGCTTTGGGCAGCAGTACAAAGCAGTGGGAGTCATGCCTCTGCAATATTCCTGTATCCTCTTAGGCTCCATAGGAATGTGCGGGTTGCAAGGTAGAGCTCATGTTCTTACATAGAAAAGCAAGACTTCCCCCTCTCTCACGATGAGATGGGCTTTTTGGCTTGGATCCCCACATCCCTTCAACCCTAGGGCAAAGTCCGATGACAGAAAGCCCTTGATGCCCCCCCCCCACTCCAGGCATTGGAGAGTGGTAGCTGGGGAGTAGGAAGTCTCCTCAGCCGCCACAGGGCAACAGAGGGAGAGACGCACACCTTGGGGATGGGGTCCTTAACACCCCGTCAAGGTGTCTGCAGTTTTGCTTCCTGAGACTTCTCCCAGAGATGTGGAAGATCTTGTAAAAGTGTGAGAGGCAGATTTCAGATGGCCACAGAAAACACGGGATGAGTTCAAGGGTCTGCTGTAGAGAATGAGTTTTCAAGTATGTGTGTTGAGCACCTAGGGTTCAGCCTCAAGCTGGCTAATTTGTTTGTTTGTTTGTTTGTTTTTGATCGAAGGTCCTTATAGGCGGCTCAGCTTATCCTGACACTGCTCATGGTGCCCAGGCTAACCTCACACTCACTGTGGGGTTCAGTGTATTAGCTTTAGCCTCCTGAGAGCTGCACCACAAGGTTGGGCTCTCAAGATGGGTTTTGCTAGGCCGTCTTCACTGGGTATAGGAGAGGCCAGCTCTTCTGGGCTGTGACTTCAAGGTGACTGGGAGAAGGAGGAGAGAATTCAAAGGTGCTGATGGAAGCCTTTGTCCTCCATATGTCACATTCTGTGGGATGGGCCTAGATGGAGCGGGAAAGGTTTGAATGAGCCATCTGGTAAGACTTCTGGTTAGCCACAGCTGGGAGACCGGCCTTGTCCTCCTGGCTCCCTTGGGCAGAGGGACACTGAGGTGCCAGGGCTGGGTCTCGCTGGGGGATATCTGTAGTGGCATTCATATGCATATTGATGAAATGGCTGCTGGGAGGATTCTGGATTCCTCTTCCAATCCCTCAAACTCAAAAGTGTGCTGGATCCATCTGTGGATTCAAACACAAGTTTGGTGTGAACCTGTGGGTAGAGGACACAACCCCTACGACCCAGCATATACCAGCCAGCTGCCCGGCTTTGTTCCCCGATGGCTGGGGCTGTCCTGTCCCATTGCCCTCAGTCCCTCCGCTGGCCTGCCCTGCATTGCTGCAGGCAGGCTGTGTCCGGAGCATGGGGTAAGCGGATCCCTTCCCTGCTGAATGAGTCTTTGGTCTCCCAATCTCTGCCATCGGGTGGAGGTGGAAGGCTGGAGCCACACTCTGAGCAGTGCCAAGCTTGCTGCCAGCAGCCCAGTGCCCAGATAGAGGTTGGAGACAAGAAACATGGACTCTGTCTCCCCAGGCCCTGCTCCTCTTCCTCTCCTGTCAGGCCTGGTTAGACCCATCATCTTCAGTTAGAGCTAAGAAATGGGATTTAAGTTCTTATTGATCACAAGCTTTTCTGACCTACCAAATATGCTTTCTATCCATTCTCCCTCCCTTCCTTCACCCTCTCTTCTGCCATCCATTTACATTCTCCTGCCTCATCCTCCCATGCCCATCCTTTCTTCTATCCATCCTCCCCTCCTCCACACTTTCTTCTGTCCTCCAGCAGTCCTGACTTCCTTCCTTCCCTCCCTCCCTGTCCTCTCCCCTCCCATCTCTTCCCCCATTCTTAATCACTTACTGTAAGTGGTAGGCACCAAGTTAGTCCTGGGGTTTGGAAAGCCAAGGCTGAGGAGACTTGGGGATATAGGAGTGGGGGTGTCACATAAGCTACCCTGAGAATACACAGTCAGACGGGAAAGGGTCTTAGCCAGGTGCTGACCTCTTGACTCAAAGCAGCTGGCTTCAGAGGGACTGCATGTGGCTGGAACCTGGCAATGACTGTAGAATCATCCCTCAGATTGAAGAGGCAGGGACACTGGTCAAAGTCTGGAAAGCTGAGGTTACAGAAAGCACCCACAGCCAGGCGTGGTAGCTGAGGCAGAAAGAGAAATGAAAAGCAAATCACATCAGCTGGGCTTTCCTGAAGGCTGGCTCTTTGGTGGATGCTTGGTGGATCCGTGGGAGGTAAGGGTGTGTAGGACAAGGGGGTGGGGCAGAGCTGCTGAGGGTGGGTCCATGTTCTCTGAAGTCACTCAGCCATGCCTGGGTCTCAATGCTCATTGCTGCCCTGATGTGGAAGATACTTTCTGCCTTCTGATTTCAGTTTTTTCAGAGGCTCCCCTTTTTAGGACAGTCCCTGGTGGTGCTGTAGTAGAGCAAGCCCTGACCTCTTGACTCTGTCTAACAGGCCAACAGCGCTTACAGGTCCTGGGATCATCCCCATAGATACACCTCTGGCCCTCAGACTTCCCTGGGCAGTGGCAGTTGTTACAACCTATCACTAGTGGCTGTTGACCTCTAAGAGAGGCTTCAGTCTGCCTTAGAATCCAGCCCCTCCGTGGGAACGGTGTTATTTCCGGATTCTGGAGGATGCTTCTCAGTACTGGGGTGCCCCCCTTCCCAGCTTTGGGATGCCTGACCTTGTTCTCCCTACCCTAAATGTTTGCCTGGGCTGGCACCTGAAGTGGGTGCCTAGGGTCTGCCCTCTGGCTTGCTGGTGAGTATCTCCACAGCTGACTGTCCTGGCCACTCCTCCCCATCAGCAGCTTCATCAAGGAGTTGCTCCATGCAGGGGCCCTCCCAGAGGCCTTTCATGCTTGCAGAGCCAGGCCCTTCCTGCTGCAGAACCCCACCCTCCCGGGTCAGTCTTCTTGCCTGCTTTCCGTCCCACTGACAGTTTGGGGGCTGTTATAGGGAAATTGTTTCAAGGGATCTAGGTCTGGCAGAGGATCAATCCTTTCCTGGATGCCATCCCTTCCCTCACTTCTCAGGCTGCCCACGGGTGATTTATCTCTTCTGACCGACTCCCTTTCCTTTCCCAGCCCCTCCCTGCCAAATCTCCCAAAGCCATGTGAAGCTTATGGGGTTCAACACCAGGATGGCTCTACCAAAATTGTGGAAGTGCCTCCGAGTGCCCTGTGAAAGGAGGGACTCAGTCTCAGGAGAGCTGGTCCCTAGGTAGACAGGGTTGCAACATGGGGTTGGGATTTGGGTTGCTTTGGTCTAGTCATTGCTCTGCATCTTGTTTTCTTTAGGCCCTGGGAAAAGTGCTCATCCTTTGAGCCTCAGTATTTCCATCTTTGTAATGGAGAGAAGGAAAGCACATGACTTAGGACAATGTCTTAGACTCTAAGTCCTTGAGGTTTGTCTTAGGGTTTTACTGCTGTGAACAGACACCATGACCAAGGCAAGTCTTATAAATGACAACATTTAGTTGGAGCCGCCTTACAGGTTCAGAGGTTCAGCCCATTATTATCAAGGTGGGAACATGGCAGCATCCAGGCAGGCATGGTGCAGGAGGATCTGAGTGTTTTACATCTTCATCTGAAGGTTGCTAGCACAATACTGGCTTCTAGGCAGCTAGGATGGAGGGTCTTAAAGTCCATTGATGAGTCTCAAAAACAAAACAAACTAAACAAAAAAAGTAGGCAAAGCCTAAAGGGTAACACCTGAGATTGTCCTCTAAGTCACACACACACACACACACACGTGCACACATGTGCGCACACACAACTGCACAAAAACACACACACCTGAACAAATACACTCACACTGAATTAAAGGCACAGGGCAAGAAGGAAGCTGAGTGTGTTATAAGACAAGAGAAACTTGAACTCTGCTCTTGAAAGAGTGTTTGGGATGGGCAGCAGGCATGGAGATTAGAAATTTAAATCCAGGGGTTACCAACCTAGGTCTTACTGAGGGGACAGAGTATAAAGAATCAAGCTGCTCAGGCATATAGCTGGGGAAAAACATTCCAGGTAGTGGGGATAGCAAGTGCAAAGGTCCTGGGGCAGGAGTGCAGGATGTGTAGTAGCCATGGGGGGGGGTCAGTGTGTAAGTAACAGATCTTTAAGGTTATTTCCAATCTGCCTTTTCTGTTTCTAGAAAGATGCTGTCAAAGGTTGTCTTGGGGAATTGATGCTTGCTGTCAGAGAGCAATCTGGTCCCACACCTCTGAGCCCCCCACCCTTTCCTCCTAGTGAGAAACCACAGAATAGTCAAGACCTTTACCTCTGCCCACTTTCCTGAGAGCCAGGTAGTTTTGCCTCTGCTTCACAGACAGAAGATCAAACACAGAGTCTGTGGCTTCCTACTGGTGTTCGCACAGCCAGATGAGAAATGGCGCCTGAGTTCTGGTCCCTGATGTTCACTGTTCCAACGCTTCTCACATCCTCACGTGAGCAGAGGTCTGGAGGAACCCTGTCTGCTTACAGCCTGGAGACCCTGCAGACCGAGTGGTAGGGCAGGAGAGGCCAGCCTTGGCAAAGTGGGGCGAAGCTGCTGTTTTCCTTGCCCCCTCCCATTCCCAGCTGCAGGGCGGGAAGGGGGTGACGTGGGAGTCAAGTGGGGGTGGGGTAGCTAAATCTGCTGTGGGTGGGGAGCTGCTGCCACTGCTGAATGCTCAGCTCGCTCAGGGATTATGTTTCAGCATTTCTCAGATGGAAACAAATTGGCCTCTTTATTGCTCAGCTTGGCCTTTGGGACCACTAAGGGCTGGTGCATATTTACAGACTTCCTGTAAGTCACTGGTTATGTCCTAGCCCCAGGGAAGAAAATAGCCTCAGAGGAATGAGCCTTACCCAGTGGCAGGACCAACAGGAGGGGAGAAACAGGTGTCTCAGCTGATCAGTACCTGGCTCAACATCTTCCCTAAGCTGGCCAGGTCTCCCGGAATCTCCCACTGGTTGGAGCAACAAACCAAGGCCAGCCACAGTCGCCCCTTGGTACCCTTGTCTCTGACCTTCCCATCTGCTGCCATTGCTGATTGATAGCACTTTACTGAGAGAGGCAGGGTGGATGGTTACAGGGAGGAGGGCAGAGGTGGGCATGGGTTTTAGCTGTAGGTAGGGATGGAGGTCTGACAACTGGAAGAACTCTCTTGTAGTTTGGGGGTAAGAAACAAGAATGGGGTGCATTTTCTTTTTTTTTTTCTTTTCTTTTTTTTGGTTTTCTTTTTTTCTTTCTTTCTTTTTTTTTTTTTTTTTTTTCTTTTTGGAGACAGGGGTTTCTGTGTTGTTCTAACTGTCCCAGAACACACTCTGTAGACCAGACTGACCTTGAATGCAGAAATCTACCTACTCTGCTTTCTGAGTTCTGGGGTTACAGTCCTGTACCACCATTGCCAAACATCGGCAATTCTCGAAGTTGGGGTGAATTTTTCCACCTGTGCACCTGTGTGGGTGTCATGAGTGACTGTGTCTAGTGTCTGAAGGAACAGGGCGACTTCTAGAGTTCTCTGACAAGACTCGATTTCAGTGTAAAGAGGACGCACTGTCTTCTACTTCAGACTCCCAGTTCCCACTTCTCTCCTTTCTTGAAACGGTTTGCACCCAAAGCTTCTCCCACAGGGACATAGGTCTTCCCAGGGCAGGGCTGGATGCCCTCCAGCCCCGCTGGCTCCAGCTGGATTCTCCTTGTCTGGTGAGCAGAGGCAAAGCAGGCTGAAGCTAAAGGCCTCACTTTCCACCGCCCTGTTTCCCTGTCTTGACAGCTGTCACTGACGCTTGTCTGAGGCTTTTGCTGTGCGTTGCTTTGATTGCTTGGGGTGGGGGACGTCAGCAGCAAGCATTCTTTGATGTTGGTTCTGTGCCCCCCCTCCACACCCCCACCTCCAGGCCAGTGAGGTCAGACTTCGATATGAAAGCAAAAAGCTTGTCTTAGATCTTTCCTCTCCCTTCCTCCCTCCTAGTCCACTCTGTATGAACAAAGGTTGGGGACCACTGAGTCCCCACAAGTGCTCCCTGTAGGACGCCAGGATGGGAAGGGCCAGTGCTGGGCGGGGGGGGGGGGCTGCCTCCCATCCAGGAAGGTTCCCTGTGGGGTGGAGGGCTTGGTTATGGGTGGGTGGGGGCTACTTTACTCATAACAGAAGGGAACTGCTTGGTTTAAAAGGGAACACAGGCTATCTCTGTCCGCTGCTAGCCTACACTCACTCATGTAAACAGACCCCCCTCCAGGCCGGTGAGGGACCCTGCCTCAAAAGAAAAATGGTAGACAGTGGGTGAGGAAAGACCTCTGAGGTTGACCTCTGACCTCTACACACACAGGCGGACGAGTACATGCTCACTCTCCCAAATGCACACATGTGTTCATACAGAGAGGAAAAGGAGAGGCATTCACGCTGAACAAGAGCCAGACTTGGAGGGATGCTTTTACACCTGCCAGTGGATAGAGAGAAGGATTAGGACAGAAACAGGAAACAACAGTGAGAAGGGATCCAGCCTGTCAAAAAGTTGTGGCCATGGTACACTCCCTTTCCTCCAGATCTAGACTCTGCTGGGCCAGGGCTGTTCTGGGAAGGATGGAGAAGTCACTGGACCTGCAAGCTGAAGCTTCTTCTCCAATGAGGTGTAGCCCTCTAGTGTCTCATCCTCTTGTTAGGCCAGCTGGAGGTGCTTGTGGTTCTTCTGTGTGTGTGGTGGGGGCTCCTAGGACCCCCTAGTCACCCCCCTCTGTGCATGTGTCCCGGATCTGACAGCAGGGGTGACTTCCTTCCGGAAGTCAATGGCTGAGTTGTGATCTTGGCTCTGGTTCTAACCATCTGTGGGGACCTCTGCTGCCCAGAGTTGGATGGATGGGATCGGGTGGACCAGCCGCTGAACTCAGGATGTCCCCTGGGCTGACAGTGCTGTGATTCTAGGAAATGGCCTGGGATGGCTGCCCACAGTGGCAGCAAATCTGGGGATTCAGTGAATTCTGGGTACCTGGAGGCAGCCAAAGGTTTCTAGGCCTCTAGAATCTAGAACTTATGGATAAAGCCACCATGCTCAGGGATACTTCTTGGCTGCAGGGAGTGCTGGCTGCTTCAGATGTCGAGCAGAGCTGTACTGAGCAGCTTCACAGTTTCAATGACATCATGTTCTCCAGGGGTGGGTCATTTCACAAGACTCTTGTCTTTGCTGCATCTCTAGCAGATGATGGGTTGGCGTAGGCAGTGGAGGTAGGTGTACCCCGAGGCTGTGCTATAACAAGTGTGGCTTGAAAACTGTGCAAGGTAGCACACTTCTCCTGTGGGCCGCTGTGGACCCTCCTCCAGAGAGTGACAAGGGGCCCTAAGAGCAGATCTGGTGACACAGATAAGTCTGAGGCGGGACCGTCCAGGGAGCTCAGAGGACATCGTACACCCTGATTACCACTGGGGCTCTCGTGGAGGACATTGGTTTGTTCTGAGATACTCAAAGAACACCATAAAACCCCTGAGAGACAATGCCAATGAGAGCCAAGAGTCACCTGTTTCTGTTCCTTAGAGATAAAATGGGCTTTTGTGAGGAGATGGTAAGGTCACATAGGAAGTGTTTCCATTCCATTAGGACCATCATTGGGCATTTAAAATTCAGATTCTCAAGCCTCTGAGAGTTCTGGTTTGTTGGGGGAAAGGTGGAGCCTGAAGCCAGGGTATCCCTTCCCCTGTGTCCTTATCTTGTTTCCTTCCCCTGGCTTTTTTTTCCCCCTTTGACCCGGGACCTCACTATGTAGCCCAGGGTGGACTTGAACTTGCTTCAGTCCTGTGTTAGCCTTCCAAGGGAAGCCTGTCCAGCCAGTCAAGATATTGAGAGGATTCCTCAGGGGTTTCTATTGCTTTCTGAAGGCTTTTCGGTTCCATGGCACTTTACATGGGCTAGGCTGCTTGGTTCTTTATGAACTGACTTTAGGGTTGTTTATATTGTGATATATAATAGAAAAAGATAGCCAGGCATAGTGGTGCACATCTCTCATTCAAGTCACTAGGAGGCAGAGGAAGGAGGATCAAGAATTCAAGGCTGTCACCCAGTGAGTTCAAGACCAGCCTGGCCTACATCAGATATGTTATCAAAGAATGCTTAAAAATCAAAGGGAAAGAAAAACGTATAATTCACATAACACGTCTGTGATCTCATCGGGTTTGGTGCTCAGAAC
This sequence comes from Micromys minutus, assembly GCF_963924665.1. Classification (NCBI taxonomy): domain Eukaryota; kingdom Metazoa; phylum Chordata; class Mammalia; order Rodentia; family Muridae; genus Micromys; species Micromys minutus. Next base: position 24,216,634 of record NC_137954.1, on the reverse strand, counting down.
TGGTTTAAGTTAAATTTACTTTAGTAATTCACCAAATACTACAGATGGTGTTCAGATGGGCAGATGAAATCAAATTGGGCTGCTGCTGTTGTTGTGGGGTTGGGTAAGGACAGAGATGTCGATGTGGGGCTCCTTAACTCTTTCAGGAGCCTGGGCTTTGTTGGTTAGTTCTAGGAGGTTCTGTGGAGCTGGGTAAGAACAGAGATGTCGATGTGGGGTTCCTTAACCCTTTCAGGAGCTTGGGCTTTGTTGGTTAGTTCTAGGAGGTTCTATGGTAGCAAGAGGGCCATTGCAGTAGTCCTTGTAGACTCCACCAATTTGGAAATTCAAGACATGGGATACTTTTTTCTAGCCCTTCCCTCTCTATCTTTAGTGGGTTGTTAAAAGTCCAAGGACCAAGGCTATAGCGCAAGTAGAATGCTACTAGCTTGCCCAAGGCTCTGGGTTTGAATTCTAGTCAAATGCTGGCATGTAACACTGGCTGCCGGCCCTTCTTACCCAGCTGTGCCATCAGTAAAGGCAGGGCAGGGGACCTACTACTGGGCCCCAAGTAACAGAATTTTTTTCCTCCCTTTATGTTTCCTCAATATTCTTAGGGAGCAGGTGACAGTGGGAGACAAGGAACAAGTTAGTAATGGGTGAAGCACAGTGGGGGCTGGAGAGACTAGTGGTCCTCCTCTGGCAGGCTCTCTCCTGCCTCAGCTGCCAGGATTGGCACAAAGTTGCTACAGCCTTGAGCAACAGAAGCACCTAAATGTCACAAAGGAACAGGGGGGCTTGGGAATTATGTTGAAAGTTTCAGATGAGATCTCAATAACTCATAAACATAGAAGGACCTGTTGTCCAGAGACTGTCCTCTGGGATCTCACCCTTTTAGGGCAAGCCAGGTGTGTGCTGGGAACGTCTAGGCACCTGTCTGTGTGTTGCTGAGTGGTTGGCCACACATCTGGCTAACTGAGGATGACAGTGAGCATCCTCAAAAGTGGGACCCTCGGAAAAGTGGTCCCGACACTTTCGGCCACTACAGATGGTAACAAAGGACACTAGCAGCCACGCCGACAATGGAAGATCTAGCGTTTGCAGGCATCCCAGTCAGACAGACACCCACTGGCTTTCTGAGCAGCCTCACTCAGTCTGTGTCAAGGTTGCCGGGCTGGAAGCCAAAGCTGTTGGGACTTGTGCTCCCCTCCCTGAGTTCTGCCCGGTGGCACCACAGCCCTCTCTGTGACATATGGAGCCCTGTCTCTTTCTTCTTCTAAGCCACAGAAGCATCCTGGCTCCTAGACTCTGCTTGGAGGTGGTGTAAGTAGGGGTGGGGTGGGGAGGGAAAAATTCCACCTTACTGCTCCACAGCTGCAGAGTAGTTATCCTCTGCTCTGCCTTCCATTCGCTGGGAGTGGGAAAAATGTGGAAAATTTGGAGAAAGAAATCTCAGTCACTCACATAATGCTCCTTTCTCCCAAGGTCTGGTGGCCCTGCCCATCCCTCATCCCTTTGCTCTGGAGGGGTGGGGTGAGGTAGAGGTGGGGGTTGACTTTCCCCTTGTTTTCTGGAGTTTGGAGCTGCCCTTGGTTGGGGACTGGGGCTTGATTGACCTGGATTGGGAGGCTGGAGTCCAAACCCTGTGCTGGGGCAGGTTGAGCTGGGGTTGGGGTTGGAGCTAGCTTGGGACTCGGAGCAGGGCCGGGCTGGAGGGGAAGCCACCGTGATGTCATTCAAGAGCTGCATAGCTGCAGGATGATAAGTGAAGCCCAGGGGACCCAGCTGGCTGGGATTACAGACAGAGTTTGATCCCACAAGCTTCCTACAAGCCAGAGTGAGCCTGGGCCGAGAGGGGGAGAGAGCGAGCTATAGTGGAGAGAGGGAGGGTGTGTGTGTGTGTGTGTGTGTGTGTGTGTGTGTGTGTGTGTGTGTGTGTGTGCAGGGCCAGTCAGCACTGGCTCCTCCCACCCCTGACAGTCCCAGGGAGCCCGGGGAGGACACTCAGCCTGAGAACTGTAGCTGGCGGCCGGGCAGGAAATTACTTGAAACTTGAAGCAGAGGGGACAAATCAGAGTGTTCCCACAGCCTCTCTCAGCTCTGCGCATAGGGTAAGTCCAGTTGTGTGGCTGTCCCCGCGTGTCTCCCTGTGCAGGTCTCTGCCGGACTTGGGGTGGGGGCTTTCTGCCTGGAGCCCAGAGTCTCTCTGACCTGATTCCGAGAGGGTGTGTGACTGTGCGAAGCCACCTCTGAGTGCACTGTGTCAACCTTGCCTGCTGTCCCCTCAGGAGGCGCTCTCTGGGATGTGACATAGCAGCAGCTTTTGGTGGAAGGTGGCTGGGTGGAGGAGCATGGCGGGTCTGAGTTGTCTGGCCTCTCTGGGAAAGGGTTCATCTTGAGTCAAATGGTGTGGGCAGAGAGAATGCCGTCGGAACCCACCATAGGTGGCTTGGGAACTCCAAGCTTCATCCACTCCCTTATTTTGTGGATGAAACTGTGGGATCACCAGGGCCGACCCTAATGCTCTTTTTCATGGCTTTCTCCCCATCTTCATTGGCCAGACTCTTAGCCACTCTGCCTTTTCTCTGGCCAGGGTTCTCTGAGTGCCCAGGCAGCATCCTGGCCTGGCAGAGGGCTTGGTAGCTATTTTTACCATCTTGAATGTGTGCCTGGACTATCTGGTGCTCAAATAGGCGAGGGTGGGAGTGGGTGCGCCAGGCTCTGGTTATAGCACTAGGCTGGGGAGTCAGGTGCCAGGACTGCTCCTTGGGACAAGACAGGAGGAGTCTGGCCAGGGAAATTCACATTTGTCCTGTAGACACCAGCCTGATGTGTCACCAGGGTAGGTCATTTGCATTCTACGGAGGGTCCCTGCTTGGTAGAATCTAAAGTGAAGGTCACAGCCACTACCTCCCATTTCCTCCCTCTGGAGGGCATGACAGGAATATGTGCTTTGTGGATGCTTTGTGGGAATGGCACCGCAGGTCCTTCCCAAGGAAGGCCTGGGGACACATGTGACACCATCACTGTACTAGATCCCATATATCATATTGCCTTGGAGTTCTTGGTTTCCTATCCTCCTCTTCTTTCTCTTGGGTACCATTATTATTCCAGCCATTCTCACTGTGAACCGTCATGGAGCCAGGTGTCAGTTTGACAAGGCTTTCCTTGCCAAGTGACCTCCGGCTCCTCTGAGCCTGTGAGCACCACTGTCAGCCTATAGAGGACTGGATGCCCGTGAGCCTTTCTACGTTTAGGGCCAGAAATCCAGATGCTGTCCCTGGACTCTGGATCACTCACCTCCTCTCGGCCTTTCTTTTGCTTCAGCAGGATGGGGCAGCACCCCACCCTTCCTGGATCCATGGAGGTGGATTTGTGTGTAACGCCCATGAAGTTATTCACATAGAGGACAGACCTGTGGAGAGACCACAGCAACCTTGTCCTGTCCCTTCCTGCTTGTTTTCTATAAACATGAAGGGTTCTTTCAAATGCATGCTGTTCACGGTGGTAAAATAACAGGGGTCTCTTTTAACCATATCCAGGATCTACAGGATCCAAGTCCCCAAACTTGTTTATATCATACCAATGGACCTAGGTCACCTGGCTGCTGCATACTGGTGCCTTCTTTTTCCTATTTCCCAGGCTGTGTTCCCTCTGGTTCCCTTCAGAGGTTTGGGTGTGGCCTTACACCCTCTCATCCTGCTGGTCTTTAGACCCCAGTGATTACTTATTTCTCTGTAGAAATTCCCAGAGCTCTCTGTAGCCTGAGCTTACATCCTCCTACATGGCTGCAGATGAGAAGTTACCCCATGTAGAAGCCAGGCTGGCCACTGAGCCCATGAGGTTCCTGACACTCAGGCCAAGTCACCTCAGGAGGTCCTGATGTTGTTGGGTTATAGGCAGTGCTTCTCCTTGGCCTCATCAGTCCCCTGTTGGTTGGCTAAGCTTTGGGGTACTCTGGGCAGGAAGTCTCTAGATCCCCCAAAGACCTGCATCCTGTTGGTATGGCCTTCTACTTCTGCGTGGAACTTGGATTCTTCACACTAGTCCCGAGTGTTGGGTATCCCAGAAGCAGTACCCTAACTTTTAAATGAATATGTCTTAACTTGAGGCCCATTGATAGACTTTAAAGTGCTCATTCACTCCCTGACCTATAGTCAAAGTGCATGTTCATTAAAAATAATTGTGGAATTTCATCAGATACCCCAAGATGTCCTTGGCCTACAAGAGTGATTGTCCTCTGGCCTGTGTATGACTTGGGAGGCCCATTAGTTAGGCTATGCCTGAGTCTGTTCTCAAGTGCTTGCTCTATGCTCTAAAAGAGGAGAAATTCCTGCTTTATGAGAAATTTCATTGTGGTGCTTTTAGGAAAGATCCTTTGGGGATGACTTGGGGTCCACCTAGAACCCCTGATTATCTATGGGGTTTTATGACAATGACACTTGGCAACTGGCAAAATTATCCAAGTTTTTGGGGCTACTTAGATGTAAGGCAAGTAGGATTATGGGAGTACCTGATATGTGCAGGTTGTATTTTACACAGAGATATTCTATAGGGTTACAGTGAGCTCCTATATATATATATATATATATACATACATATATATATATATATATATATGTATATATATATGTATGTATGTATGTATGAGTATATATATATATATATATATATATATATATATATATATATATATATATATATATTCCATTCATATAGATCACATGGTGGTTCCATTCATATAGATCACATAGTGTCTGGCACTGTGTGGATATCAGTGCCAGAGAGAGAAAAGCTAGAGGCCTTTCTTTGGGAAATACTCAGATTTCTGGAGAAGACAGGCACAGTTGTCAGTAGTGGACATGCAGTGGTGCCTTTACAGGACAGATGAGATCCAGGGGCAGTGGGAATGGGCTGAGCCATGGGCGGCTCTAAAGAAGTTGCTGCTGGCTCTGAAGGAGGAGATGGAAGGGTCAGGAGCCTCAGGAACAGGGCGAGGAAGGGCCTTTGAGGATCAAGAACAGCATGTGCTGCGTGCCAGAGAGGAGCATAGAAATAGCCTAATAAGCATGAAGTGGAGGCTGTGCCGGGTGCTGAGGGCAGCAAAGAGGACGATTCAAAAGGCCAGCTGATAAAGGGTCTGGTGTGTCCACCAGGAGGGCCGGGCTGCGCCCTCCGGTGAGGGAGCTGCTGGGAAATGGAAAGCAGAGAGAGTGTGCTTGGGTGTGCCAGGCCTTGCTCCAGGGGCTTAGCTCTTGAATGCTGCCACTCAGCAAATGTTTGAGTAAGCATCCAGACCCTCACATACAGACTGGAGGCCGCTCTGAAGTGGCTTAAGTAGTTGATGCAAGCTGACGAGGCCGTTTTAAGGTAGGGGCTGTTTTTCTGAGTGAAGGGTGTGCCTGGTATGGGGGATGGAGGAAGGTATACCTTCCCTCTGTTCGGATCCACATCTCTGTGCCCTCCTGGTCACTACCTCTTCCTGCTGCTGGTTACTACTTGCTACCCGTTCTGTGCTCTGCCCTTAATCTTCAGCATCTCCATGGCTATTCCAGAGTCTGTGGAGACAGGTGGAACACAGTCTAAGCTTCCCATCCGCCTCTTGGCCCAGCCTCACACACCACCTTTAATCTATCTCCTAGTGTTACCTTTTCTTTATTGAGACTCATTCTCAATGTGTAGCCCCGGATAGCCCCAAACTCAACATCCTCCTGCCTCAGCTACCTCAGTGCTGGGGTTAGAACCTGTACTATCACATTATACCTTATAAGGAGCTCAAACTCCCCCACCCCCAAACTCTATTTACCTCTAAACCATCAGTGTCCAGGGTGGGCACAGTGCCTCCTCCTCTTGGCCCTGCATTGATTTTCTTGCCCATCAGGTGGTCAGTGCTGCTTTGGGTAATGTTTTCCAATGAATTGTCATTTGACATGGACCCAAAGGACATTTTATCACTCAGGGCCCCATTCTGAAACCCTTCATAAATCATTCACTCTTCCAGACACACCTGCTGGCTGCTCAGGTTGGGTTTCTCCTCTGAAGGGGGCGGGGTTCTCCTTACAAAGGGGGTGACTTTCTCCAGGCCAGTCATGCCAGCATCCTATGATCTCCGAGACTGGGCTGTCTGACTTGATGGCTCAACAAACGATATCTCCCTGCTGCACATTTGGATCCAGATCTCAGATCCCAAAGCTACAAATAGCATGTTTACAATGCTGAGAGCTAGCCTAGCTGGGGCCTCCCAGCAAGACTCCTTCAGACAGGCCCAGGAATTGGCATTCTTAATCCTTGGAAGAGTTCTTGTGAGCATCACAATTAGTAAAACACTCCCCAAATACTAATTTAGCTTTAGCACCTTTCACTCTTTTTCTCCTGTTCTGTACATCAGATGGACACGCCTTGCCCTGTCTCTGTCCTGGCCTGTGGTGGGTTTGTCCATAGTGCCTGGCATACCTCCACACAGAGTGCTGTTGGGAGGGAGTCTCAGCTAGCGGGTCCACATCCAAGTCAGCTGGGGATTTTCCTCAGATCTTTCCAAAACTATGACTCGCCCATCTGGATCCCTGCCCTGGAGGAGCAAGGGCCCCTTGGTGCATGCAACCAAGTCCAGCATCCAGGGCTGAGTCCATCTCCCAGGAGCCAGATGACATGACTGGAGGGAGGCCTTGATTCCACTGTGAACATGTCAACTGTCCGGAGAAATGGACAGGCTACAGCATGTGACGGCAGAGGCCAGCCAGCCTGCTCTGCAGCCTGGGGGCTTACTGCCCAGGACTGATGGCAATCTGGCATTACTGATCTTTCTAGTTTGTTGTCACCTGACCAGGACTCATGACCCTTCCCAGATAGACCCTTCTCTGCCAAATCTCTTTGAGTCATGAACTCTTTCCTATTTAAGGTGGAATTACTTAAAATGCTTGCATTGGCTGCTGGGGCTTAGATGAGCTGAGCCTGGTGACTCCTCACTTTAGGAGCCTTAGTTCCCCTCCCCCAAGTCCCCACAGTTTTCTTTCATCTCCCTGCCATTTTTATCCCCGCTCCTACCCTCTGGTGTCTGCCTTTCTCTTTTGCCCTTCCTGCTTTGATGGATTGAAACCAGCCTTGTGTTCCGGCTTCTTGTGGTCCTGCTAAATAGGTTTTAATGTGACTGTGGTGGGAAGCCAGAGCCAGAGAGTATGTGTCCTGGCCTGGTGGGCTAAGAGCCCTGACCTGGGTGTCTCTAAGAGGAGGAGGGAGGGTAAGAGCGCTCCACAGGTCCAGTAACTGCTTGCTGGTTCATCAGCAAAGCCCTGCTGGATAGGCCTGCATGTCCTTTCTTTTGTCCTTGTTACAAGGCAGAGGGACACTTAGGGAAGATTCTGTGGTAGCTAGAAGGGCGTGGCCTCTTTGGCCAGCACTAGGCAGCCAGGAGCAACTAGGTCCCTCCTGGAGGACAAGAGATGTTTGCATTTATTTATAAATCTAGCAAACTGTATTTAGTTAAATAATTTACGCCTCTTCGATTTTCTTCATAAGACTTGGAGGCTTGACAGTTGATATTCCGGCCGTTGCTGCGAGCAATAGCCCAATAACATGAGATAGGTTACATGGCGGAACAAGTTTAATATTGACATTTCAGAATCAATGAAGAGTGGGGCCTGGTTGGGGGATGGGGAGGTGGAAGCCAGGAGGGGCTGAGAGGTCAGGTGCTGAGGGTGAGAATCAGCCTGGTGCTTCGGCCTGCCTTGGGGAACACTCTCTTTGTACAAACTCCTAGTATGCTGGTAGGGTCCAGATGTCTTCAGAATGGACCGGCACCAGTGGCTCTCATGTCTGAGTGAAGAGGACTCAGGGTAGGGCAGAGGAACCCTGGACTGAGGGGCATGATGGCATCTCCTCTGTAGCCTGTCTAGGAGGGAAGGCAACTCTTCCTGCCCACTGGCCCAAAGGACCTACCCTGCAGAGACCACCTCAGAAATCCCCGTGAATGGTAGATCTTTTGGTACCTGTTCCCCCTGAATGGAGCCAGTAAACAGGGAGTCGGTTCTCAGAAAGACAGGGCCAGAGAGGGAAGCCTCCTGTCCTATACGTTACTCCTCTAAAGACAAGGGCAAGGAAGACAGAGCGGCATAAAGGGTCCACCTCAGTCTCCTTTAGGAGACTGGGCCAGGGTAGGCTAGTGGCATGCTCAGGATAGGCCTGGGAGCCTGGGGTGTTGGGCAGGACTACCCTGTGTTGCTTAGGGCCAGTTGCTTGTGTAGGTCCTAAAGCCTCAGTGAAAACCGGGGACAGAGTTAGAGGTCTATGGAGCTGCAGGATGTATGTTGAAGGCTGTGCTGTATTATCTAGCTAGCATTTATTTATTTCATGTATGTGAGTACATAGTTGAGAGTATGTAGTGAGTACATAGTTGCACCGTAGTTGAGACACACCAGAAGGCACCAGACCCCATTGCCAGTGGTTGTGAGTCACCATGTAGTTGCTGGGAATTGAACTCAGGACCTCTGAAAGAGCAGTCAGTGTTCTTACCCGCTGAGCCATCTCTCCAGCCCCTCTGAGAACTCTTGAATGACGTGTGGTGGCCTGTGGCATGTGGGCCCTCGTGCACAGGAGCACTGATTGTGACATCCCTGTTTTGTGGTTGCCTGGTCCCTTGCTTTTGGTTATAAGCTTCTGTGTGAGGGTTTGTTTTCATCGGTTCTTATTTCTGGCCTGAGGGATGATTGTTGGGCATAGCAGGATCATTTGTATGTCTTGAAGTGTTTGTGGCTTTACATTTAAATATTTATTTTGGATTATTCCTGACTTTTGTGTGTTCACTCCCCACCCCTCTCTCCCCTTCTCTCTCTCTTTCCCTCCTTCTCTTCTTCCCCACCCCCTTCCTCTCTCCCTCTCCCCTCTGGGTGTAAGTAAGTAATGTAAGAGAAATAGTTGTGGAATCCAGACTTCATGCTCAGTAAAGTAAATTAGTTCTCTCTGAGAGCCTGGCTTTAACAGGTACCGCATATTTCTAACCAATTCCTTTGCCTATCTCTGCCTCTGTTTCTCCATCTTTCCTGGAGGCACAGTCCTACCCCAGTCACAGGCCTTGCAGTGCTGCATGTGTCAAATGCCTAGTACCACATCTCGTACACGGAGATGGATTCTGCGTTCTAGCAGAACCCGCTTCCTCACTGTGCTTCTCTGCCTCCTGTGAGTACCTGGTGTGGGCACATCTCACTCTGACTGACTGACTGACTTCTGTGGCATATGTATTTCTCATGATTCTTTTTGTCTGACTTTGTGTATGACCAGGGGATCCTGGCTGGAGTTAGTGCAGCTTTTGGGGAGGTGTCTTTTCCTCTGCCACCTAGGGTCTAGACTGAAAAGTCAAAAGGAGGCATGTGGGGGTGGTGGGGCGGGGAGGTGGGGTGGGAGGGCTGGAGCTGGGCTGCTGACTCCTTAGGGTGTGAAGTCATTGAAGTGCCTGGGCAGGGGCGGGGCTGCCCTTGTTTCTGAGTCAGCCCTCTGGCTCCAAGCCACTCAATGCTCACTTTTTCCTTTCGGAGAAAGTGTTACCCTTGGGGGGTCCGCAGAGCTGTCTGCAGACAAAAGGACACCCCTAAGACCTCGATTCATCCATTACTGCTCTGGCTTGTTTCTAGCACCCCTCCCTTGCCCTACTCTGTGGGGATAGAACTTTTTTGGCATGGGTACTGCTGGAACACTGAAGTCCAGCCTTCCCATTCAGGGAACTGCAGGGATCTGAGGCTTTTTTCTTTTCTTTTTTTTTTTTCTTTTTTTCTTTCTTTCTTTCTTTTTTTTTTTTTTTTTTTTTTTTTTTTTGGTGGTGGTGGTGGTGGGGCTCCTGCAAACTCACTCTGATTCTCCTTCCTTTTCTTAGAGGCCTAGATGTCCTGGATTAAGCCTGCTGGCAATAAACTAGGGGTCTATGAGGATGGAACAGTGCTCTGGGGAAAATATGGAGAAACTTCTGGAAATGTGACAGTGGGTGGGAAGAATGGCATTGTCTGGATTGTTCTAACAAATTCTTTGTGTTGAGCTGAACTGTGGAAGGGAGGGCCAGTTTGTCTTAGCCTTAACTGCGACTCTCCAGCCCAACTCTGAGCACGGGTGGATCCTGCCCAGTCCCCTAGAACCCCTAGCATTTCCCAGCTCCCCTCTACGAAGGCCTTTTTCCCCTCTGGGAAAGACTGTGTCTCTTGTACGTACCGTCATGTCCTCCATGTCTCTCTGCCATCTCCGGGACTCTCCTTGGCTAAGGTCTGGGTCTCATACTTAAACCTTCCATCTGGCTTTGCCGCCTCTAGTGCAGGTCAGAAAGGGAGCAGAGGAAGCCTTCTGAAGTGGGTACTGTGGAGGCGGAGCAGGCTCAGGATGTCCCCTCTAAGTAATGAATGGTACTCATGGTAACAGAAGTCATGCCTCCCACTAGCTGACGTCTTACCATGGTACCAGAGTAAGGCGTCAACTCCTTCAGCTGGAAATGCATTGAGTTTAGTGAATAGGAGCTGTCTTGTATGATTCAACATGATTCCATTACTGTCTCCATCTTATTTTATAGTGTGTGTGTGGGGGGGGTGTGTGCGCGCGCGCATGTGTACGTGGAGACCAGTGGACAACACCAAGTGTCTTTTCCTCATTCTCTCTCTACCTTATTATTTGAAACGGAGTCTTTGACTAGACTGGTAGTAGCTTGCCTATTCAGTTTAGCTGACCTAGGGATTCATCTCTGTTTTTTTACTGTGAGTGCTGAGGATTGGACTCAGCTCCTTATTCTTGTGCAGTGAATGCTTTACCCCCTTGAGGCATCTCCCTAGCCTCTCACCCTCATGTTAAAAAGAAGGTTGCTAAGGCCCATGGAATAATTTGTGCCTCCCTGGTTTTGAAGCAGTGGTGCGCTACAGCTCAGCACTGGCCTGGTTCAGCTGGTTGGTCTTATGCTATACCTTGTTGAAGCTGAATGCAAGTGAGGGCTCTCCCCCCAAAACTTGGCAAGGGGTGCTGGTATACTTCCCCTTTACCATCCTCAGGGTAGTGAGAAGAGGTTTGAGGTTCAAGGCATGGGCATCTCTTAGCTCCTTTTGGGGGAATACGTCCTGCCTTTTGCTAACGTGTGCTGCCTGCTCTCTCCCTTGCTGTACTTGCAGAAGTGGTGGGACACACCCAAGGGCCCCTGGATGGCAGCCTGTATGCCAAGGTGAAGAAGAAGGACTCCCTGAATGGCAATTCTGGGCCTGTCACTACTGCACGGCCCGTCCTGTCAGCCACTCCCAACCACGTGGAACACACACTGTCTGTGAGCAGCGATTCCGGCAACTCCACAGCCTCCACCAAGACAGACAAGACCGATGAGCCAGTCTCTGGGGCTACTACTGCCCCTGCTGCCCTGAGTCCTCAGGAAAAGAAAGAGCTGGATCACCTACTAAGTGGCTTTGGTGTAGATAGAGAGAAGCAAGGCGCCATGTATCGGGCTCAGCAACTCAGACCCCACGCAGGCGCGGGCCCAACTGTGTCCTCTCCTGGCCGCCACATTGTCCCAGCCCAGGTTCATGTCAACGGCGGGGCTCTGGCATCTGAGCGGGAGACAGACATTCTGGATGATGAGCTGCCCATCCAGGATGGGCATAGTGGAGGCAGTATGGGGACACTGTCCTCTCTGGATGGGGTTACCAACACCAGTGAAGGTGGCTACCCAGAGACCCTGTCCCCACTGACCAATGGTCTGGACAAACCCTATCCCACAGAACCTGTGCTCAATGGTGGCGGCTACCCCTATGAGCCTGCCAACCGGGTGGTACCTGTCCACAGCAGTCGCTCGGCCCCCATTCGACCCTCCTACTCTGCTCAGGAGGGTTTAGCTGGCTACCAGCGTGAGGGACCCCACCCGGCCTGGTCACAACAAGTGACCAGCGTCCACTGTGGCTATGACCCCAATGGTCTATTCCGGTCCCAGTCCTTTCCAGATGTGGAGCCCCAGCTGCCCCAAGCTCCAGCCCGTGGGGGCAGCAGCCGAGAGGCTGTGCAGAGGGGTCTGAATTCATGGCAGCAGCAGCAGCCCCACCCACCTCCCCGCCAGCAGGAGAGATCCCCATTTCAGAGTCTTGCCCGCAGCAAGCCCAGCCCCCAGCTATCAGCAGAGACCCCCATACCGGCTCTCCCAGAGTTCCCAAGGGCAGCCTCACAGCAGGAGATCGAGCAATCCATCGAAGCCCTCAATATGTTGATGCTAGATCTGGAGCCAACCTCAGCTGCTGCCCCTCTTCATAAGTCCCAGAGTGTCCCTGGGGCCTGGCCTGGGGCTTCCCCACTCTCTTCTCAGCCCCTCTTAGGGTCTTCCCGCCAGTCCCACCCACTGACCCAGTCCCGATCTGGCTATATTCCCAGTGAGCACTCCCTGGGAACCCCGGAGCTGGTCTCTTCTGGCAGGTCTTACTCACCCTACGATTATCAGCTGCATCCCGCTGGATCCAACCAGAGTTTCCGTCCAAAATGTCCAGCCTCTTCCGCCTTCCTTCCAAGCCCTCATAGCTCTGCGGGGCCTCAGGAGCCCCCAGCCTCTCTCCCTGGTCTCATTGCTGAGCCTCAGCTCCCATCAAAGGAAACTACTTCAGATCCCTCCCGAACTCCAGAGGAAGAGCCGCTGAACTTGGAAGGGCTGGTAGCCCATCGGGTAGCAGGTAACAGCTTTGGAGACCTGGGGAACCCTCTCCCTATTCCCCATCCCCTCCCCTGTTTGGTTTTTGTTGTCTGTTAGGGGATAGGGAGAGGTAATTACAGCAGAGGTTATGGGCCTTTGACAACAGTTTCAGCCAGAAGAGGTCTTGGGAGTGTGCACCCAGCCAACCCTCCTGTAAAGATCATTTATTAAGCACTAAGCCAGGCATCGGGAATCAAAGATCAGTGTCTCTCTGTGCCTCAGAGACTTTGCAGTTTGGTCAGGTAATAGGTACACATGGTTTTAACAGAGGGCAAATTCTGCAGTAACAGCAGAGCTGAGGTCCCAGTACAAAGCTTACCACCTAAGTCAATCAAGGAAGGCTTTCTGGAGGCAGTGACTTGGGGGACAGACATTTTAAGCAGAAAAGAGACTCTGTCACTGCTAAAGTGTTCACTGTCCCCAAAGTTCAGAGCTTTGGGACAGTTGTAGAGAAGTAGAGGGGGGTGATGTTAGGTATTATTTCCCTCTAAGCTCATCTCAGGAGGCCTGTGAGAATGCCCTGAAACAGTGGGGCTCTATCTGACGTTCACCATGATGGGGAACTTCAGGGGTCTTGTCCTTAGTAAGGCTAAGGTCTTCCTTGCTCAGCTGTTCTGTAAGTTCTTGCTAAGCCTTACTCTATATGGGTGACTTCAGAGAGAGACAGAGACAGAGACAGACAGAGAGAGATCTGCAGAGGAACCTGTTGAGGGGAAAGGCCAGGAAAGCCAGTGGTCAGTGGAGAGAGGGACAGCTGTATGAAACCCACAGCTCCAGTTTGTGATGTTCCTGCTCATAGCCAAAGTGGGTAGGGCATCCTGCACCCAACAAAATGGTTGCCTTGGTTGTGAGGGGAAACTCAGGCCAGGGTGGCCTAGACGCTGTGTCGGTTAAGGAGTGACTTGTGCTCAGCTTGTTTGCTGACAGGGTTCGGTGTCTGAGGAAGAAGAAGAAGCCAGGCATCTGCCTCTGTCCTCAGCTCCTTTTCCTAAATTTAGGGGTAGCTGAGTCACCGTGCCAGCTGCAAGGCAGGAGGAGGCACCTTCCATGGAAAGGACTGATGTTGGTTTGAGGATGCAGTTCAGCAAACCAGTTGCTCTTGGGTTGGGCCCAAGGCTGGGCATGGGGGGCAGTGGAGACACCCTGCTTCTGACCATCAGGGCAGAGAACCCACTTTAGCAGCTTTCAGTGGACCATAGTGGAAGTATTTCTACAATAAAAAGTGGCCGTTGGGGCCTCACCTCTGTGGAAAACTGTTTTTCCAGACTGGTAGCTTTGCTTTACTTGAGTCTCGAAGTTTGGGGCCTGTAGCTCTGTGATAAACTCTGGGGCAAAATACTCAGTGTGGTGGTCCAGATGGCGCGTGTGACCTAAGCTACCCTCCTGCTCATTCTGTCAGCTGGACCTGTCTCCTACCAGCTTTACTTCAGAGAGAGGAGGGCCACTCAAACTCCCCAATGTGTCATTCCCCTAGTGTTTATACAGAAGTGGCAGGCTCTGAGGGACAGTGGCACCCCAGTGTAATGATGAACAGACCCAGGGGACTTCTGGATAGAAGGGGCAGGAGGCATTTGCTACCCCTTCTGGATTCCTGCCCTATATTTTCCTAATAGCTTGGGAGGTGGGCCATTTTGGAGTGGTCTCTGTTTGGGCTCTCTCTCCTCCAAGTTTTACTGCCCACTTCCGTGTTTCAAAGCCATTGAGGTGTTGGTTGCCATGATGTCTTTGGGAGCAAGAAGAATTTTGTCAGCACCATGTTTCTGATCCCTTACCTCGTTACCAATCTCCACCGGTAACATGGTACGGTGACTCCACCAGGAAATAAGTTGGGCTGCACAAAGTTTTATCTGGTCACTGAGGCTGTAAAATTCCCCTTTTGGTCCATGCCCTGTAGGAACAGAGTTCTCGTGCTGGAAGGGTCTACTTTCACAGTATCCTGAGCATCTTTTTAGTGGCTCTTCATTGCTTATGTAGGTAATGACCCAGGAAGAACCAATGTGTAGAGCACTCTGGGAGCCAGAGTGAATAGACTTCCAGCACACTGCCGCTCTCTGCTTCTTTACATTCTTCTGCAAGGAGCTGAAGCCTTAGAACCCATCGAGTTATCTGGGAAGCTTAGATGGGGAGAGTCTCCCTAAGGCCATGACCTTGACCTGGTTTCTCCTTTAGTTTACTCTTCCCATCTTCATTATGCTCCTTGGCTGGTCTCCATGCCCCAGTACTGTGTCCTGATTCGTTGCGTGTGGACCCAGCCGCCCATCCTGCCTCTCCATGTCAAGCTCTCAGAATGCAGTAGCAGTTTCTTTAACTAGAAACCTGCAGTGCCAACAAAATATGATCATCCTTTGTCACCACTGTTGTCTGACACTGGACTGGATATTCTAGCCAGGGCAGTAACATAGAAAAAAGGAGTTAAGGATGTAAGGTGGGCAGGGGGATCTGTCCAAGTGAAGTATCTCATGCTACTCCAAGTGGGAGATTACATGCTGCTGACTCTGATTGGTTGGATCTATATCTGGTGCCTCTAGAGGTGGGGATTTCAGTGCATATTAGAAGACAGGTGCATATCTTATCAGGCTCAGGAAAGAGGAGAACTCGAATTTTAGGATGAAGTTATCTGTAATAAGAAGCTCGGTGGTGAGTACTTGCCTAGCAAGCATAAGACTCTGGGTTTGGTCCTCAGCTCTTAGGGAAACAAAAGAATTATGGAAACAGGTCCACAAGAGAGCAATTGGAGAGATGATTACTGTCTAGAGATGTTGGGAGATGTTGGTGGCTAGTAGAGTGTGGTATCCAGTTCAGCCATGATGAATCTAGTGTTGAAAATGAGTTTTTGGGTGGAGTGGGTTCCCAGTAGGGCAGAAGGCATGTTTGCAGAATGGTGAGTGGCTACAGAACAGGAAGGGCAGCTGCCATCCTGTCTCAGGATGGTCTTAAGTTTCAAACTGAGGTACCTGGATATGTGGAGCATGTTGTAAGAAATCATTAGGTAGTTTAGTCTGGATAATGATCTGTGGTCAGAGCGGTAGTTCTGGAGATGAGTCTGGTATGCCTTAGCAGGAAGGCAGCAAGGCAGGAATGACTTTGATCTGGAAGATGCTAGGTGCTTATCAGATAGCCTGGTGGGGGAGTCCTGGATTAGTACCAACTTCATTAATACCAACATGGATACGACTGGACAATACCATGAATACCAAGGGAGCATAACCAATGACTTACAGCTGGACCAATTCTAAGGGGTGTATTTAGGATGTATATTCAGCCAATCTCCCTTTGGGAGATTGAGTAACCCCTTCATAGGGTTACATGTCAGATAACCTGCATATCAGAAAATGTTGACATTACAATTTCTAACAGTAGCAGAATTATAGTTAGAAAGTAGCAATGAAAATAATCTTATGGTTGAGGGGGTCACCACAACATGAGGAACCGTTAAAGGATTACAGCATTAGAAAGGTTGAGAACCATTGGTCTATGGCTTTGTGAAAAGAGGAGTTCAGACCCTTTAACGCAGGGTGAGGGAAAAGAGGCTGATGTGATAGGAGGTGACCACAGGATTCTGTGTGAGATGAGAGAGGTTCTTCAGGTAGAACCTCACATTTGAAAGGCTGGATTCCAAAATCTCCCAAGGAGGAAGGTTAATGCTGTGAACTTGGAGGAGGTCTGTGTGGTAGGCATGGAGAGAGAGAAATAGAGAGAGAGAGAGAGAGAGAGAGAGAGAGAGAGAACTCAGGAAAGGAGCAACAAGGGAAGCAAAGGCGTAGCAGGGTCTAAGTATGAGTGCTCAGGGTGGTGACAGGAGCCTGGTGCACTGTGTCTTTCAAAGTCAAGATGGGGAAGGAGAGAGGGTGAGGGTGAGATCTTGGGCTGGGGGTGGGGAGAGAAACCCATCCAGGCTGGCCTACTAGGTAGACTGGGGATTTTCAAAGGCATATTTTCAGTTGAGTGCTGGTGACAGAAGCCAGACCATGAGCGATCCGGAGGGGGTGGGAGTGGAGTGAAGACAGCTTAGCAGCTACTCTTTGGAGTGGTTTTATAACACAAGGGGACAGAGGGGCTGTTGAGGTATGGAGCAAGGCAGTGGAAGCTGTCTGTGATGGTGGGCGTCACAGGAAGGTTTTTAGGTAGAGATGGAGGGGAACTGAAGGTGGGTATAGGCAAAGAAAGAGGGAAGAGAGAAAGTGTTGCACAGAAAAGGGACCTGGGAGATCAGTGAGCATTCGGGTTTATATAAAAGTTTAGACACTTCTTCACAACACCAAGGAGGGTGGACAAAAATGGGGTGGAAACCTGGCATCAAGTGTTGAGGCTTAAGTTGAGAAACAGCTTTTGTAGTTCATTCTGCGTACAGGGCTGAGATCGAACAAGGCCTGTGCAGTTCATCCTTCGGCACGAGCTTCCATCTGGGCTGTTTGCTAGTCTAGGAACTTGGAAAATATTGACAACAAAACCTTTATCCGCATGGCAGGATAGACCACTCAAGTGTTATAACATTTTAGGTGAAAGGTTAAATGCCTTAGAGATAGAGCGGAGAGGTGTCAGAGGGAAGAGGGAGATGGCGGGAACGTGGCATGGTTGGGGCAGAGAGAGGCTGTATTATCTGCAGCAGACTGTATAATGCCCCTGAGACATGAGTGTGTGGCTAAGGCAGAGTGGCTCCCAGGAGCTCTTAGAGGTAATAGAAATGAATCGAGCTTAAAATTTGCTCTGGCAGGTGATCCTAAAAACTTGGAGTTTTGTGTGTGTGTGTGTGTGTGTTCTGAGAAGCCTTAGAAAGGATTTGATCCAAACGGTGACATCACCTGGCTTCTTCTAAAAGGATCTGTGTGGCCAGGATGGGAGGAGGGAGGTCCTTTCAGAGGTGGTTGCGATTGATCAGCACGGAAGCACGGAGATGGTAGGGAAATGGTAGGTTGTTTGAGAGGTCCAGCCCAGAAGATTTACAGACCAGCTTAGATGTGAAACGTAAGAGAAAAAGAAAAGAACAAAGGCAGGTCTAAATCCCAAACAAGTAAATAATAGTGGTGTTCCTGGATGACGAGAGAATATAGAAGGAGCTGGTTTAGAGGGAATTCAGTGTGAGGTGCCCATGAAGCATCTGAGAAGGTCAGATTGTTATAGAGACTCAGGGAAGACCTTGGAGTAAGCAAGGCTAGGAGCAGTCAATCAGTTGTATGCCAGACAGATGCACATGGGAAATACCAGCACAGGCACAGGCCATAAGACAATGGCAGCTTGTTAATCAGTAAGGAGGACCCTGATGCAGCAGGGTTCTTCTACAGCATCCTGTAGGTTTATCCCAAGGCCTCTACTAGTGGTACCCAGTGGCTTTGGGCAGGAGCTAAATGAGGGCTTGGGGCGGGGGGGGGGGGGGGGGGGTGGTAAAGATTGCTCCGGGCTACTGTGTTGGAGGTACAGAGGGCTGAAGGAAGCAAGGGGTGTGACCTTGGGTCTCAGATTGACAGGCTGTCCTGGGTTTAGAAGGGGTGGGTGGTCTTGAGAGGAGGTGGGGCTTGTGGATGGTGTGGGATGACTGCCTTGAGGAGTAATGAGACTCCAGGCCCCAGACTGCCCGTCACCTCCTCTCTCTGCTGGGGTTAGAAGGGAAAACCACCTGCTCTTCAGTGAAGCAGGGGTCCTGAACCACCCTGTTTTCTTGTCTCCCTCCTTTCCCTTTTCCCTCCAACGTGTGGCCCAATCCTGGAGTTGGAACAATGACTAACCCTGATTTTTTTTTCTTTGTTTTTTTTTTTTTTTCTCCCCTGTTCTGTTTCATGTTGTTTAATGCCTTGTCCCCTCGCATTCTCAATGTGTTCTGTGCCATTGGTGGGTGCTGTCTCTGCCTGGTGCCTCCCCTTCCTGCCGGCTCCCCTGGGGTATGGGTGGACAGTGTACAATGCCAGACTGCAGGGCTTGAGGCAGAGCAGCAGCTCCCGACCCTCTCTCCACCGGCTCCGATCTGCCTCCCTCTCTGGTGGGTTCCTCTGTGTCTCCTCCTCCTCAGAAGCTCTGGATCCTTGCTTTAGCTTCCAGATTCTCTTCAGTTCTCTTAGCCATGAGATTCCTTCCAAACCCCTCTCCTCCCTTCCTTCCTCTCCTAGGCCCTCCCTCCCTTCTGCTTGGCTAAAGGCCTGATGCTTTTAGCTTTGCCTTGCCTACTGAACACAGGCTTGGAAGCAATTAGGGGTTCTTTCAGAGTGCCCAGTGGAAGATGTTGATCTTTCCAGAGAGCTGCCCAGTGAGGGTCCCAGCTGCTTATCCTCAGCCATTCCAGATGGGATGGTTTGGGCTTCAAAGACTCAGAAGGAGCCAGACTATGTTTTCCAAGGGACTGCTACATGTAAGACAGGGAGAGGTGTCCCAGGACCTTCTTTGCTGTACAATACCCTTCTGATGCTAGAACCCGTGGCCTGCACCCTGCCTGTGCCCACCTGTGACTGTCTGGATGAATGTCTCAACTGTTTAGAGCCCACATCCCCAGTCTGGAAAGCCCTGCCTTGCATATGTGGATTGGTGCTTCGACATGCTGCAGATGTGCTGGTCCCACATCAAGTTCCTATTAGTTCATTCCAGGACTGTGTCCACTAGTGTCCCCAGCCCCTAGAACATACAGGCTGCCTTTTCTGCTCATCTCTACTTCTGAAGGCCAGTACCAGGGAGGAGACCACTTACCCAAGTTTCCCCAATGCAGTTCTTAAGCAGTTCTAGGCAAAGGGACTCTCCACTCCTGAGAGCAGTGTAATGTCTGTTGTCCCATGGATCCTTCAGTACCAGTCGGCAGATGGCTCTGGCATCGTTTCCCTCCCTCTCCTTTCTTCCCCCTCTGCCTTTTCCTTAGCCCAGCAGTGAGGAATGTAGCATAAGTTGGGCCCAGGGTCTATTCAGGTTCTGGGGCAATGGACCTGTCCCGAGGGGAGCTGGCATGGCTTGCCCTAGAGCTGCTAGTGTGCTCTTGTGTGGCTTTCTAGTGCCCTGGCCCAGCAGGTGGCTTCCATCCTGGATCCTTACTTCTGGAGCCCTGGGCATGGAGCCGGATACCCAGTCCTACCACCCGGATCTGAGGAATCCAGTCTTTTGGAGATTGGAAGGCTGGAAAGAAGAGTTGGGTCTGTGGGGGTGGGGGTAACCAGGATGTGGGTCCATGGGAGAGACCTCTGTTGATGACTATGGTGACTCTGTGTGACTCTAGGTGTAAGAGTGACAGTGCTTTGTCAAAGTGTTGGAGAGGGTGTGTGTATTTGTATGTATCTAGCTCTGTATCTGTCTCTATATAGAGGTGTGTAATCATAGGCATGTTACCTGGTCTAGGACACTTTGGGCAGAGAACTATTCCCCTATTTGTAGGGCTGTCTTGGGGCAGTGAGGGCGGGGCTGACTATGCACTGCTCCTAGGTGTGTGTGGAAGCCATCAGGACCATGATGACCATCTGTCTAAATAAGGCAGCGGGGAGGATCCGGTGCCGGCCCCAGGTCAGATAGCTCTGAGAGGACAACACAGGACTGACCGTGGGGCATTCTGAGCTAAAAGGCCACTTTTGCACCATCAGGGCATCCCACTTGTCAGTACCCAGCAGCCTGGTGGGGAGAACCTTCCAGACTCCTTTGTCGGCTTTGCTTTTCTCCTCCTTAGCTTCCTCTGCCCCTGAGGCTAGCTGTAGGAAAAGTTAGGGACCAAGCAGATCACTTGTTCTGTGGCCCTTCTTGTGGGGCTAAGATACACACTCTCTGTCTATGTGTCTGTCTGTCTGTCTGTCTGTCTGTCTGTCTGTCTGTCTGTCTCTCTCTCTCTCTCTCTCTCTCTCTCTCTCTCTCTGTGTGTGTGTGTGTATGTGTGTGTGTGTGTGCTTCTGTCTGTATCCATGTGGTAAACAAAGGCTTAGAGAGAAAGGACAGCCAGGGGACAGAGAAAGTCCTCAGTGAAGGCCTGCATATGGAGCAGGCCCCCTTTTGGTATTCAGTCAGTTTTGGGGATGTAAGAAGGCTGTTGTCTCTCTGTCTCTCTCTCTCCTCTCTCTGTATCTCTCTTTCTCTGTCTCTGTCCCTCTCTCCCCTTCTCTCTGACCCTGGTTGTCAGCTGGTGTCCAGAGTCACCAACTGGCTGAGGAACAATGAGGCTCTCTTCTCTCCCCTGTACTGTGTCAGGCTTCCTCTCATAGAAAGAGACTAAAGAGAGGGACCATAGCTCTCCAAGCACTCTGGGTTAACGATGGGCTTGCCAAAGGGGACAACAGTGAACCACTGTGTTCCAAGACTGCGTGTCCTGACTGCCTGCTGATGACATGGACCACTCTCTGGGAATGGTCAGCCTCGTGGGAGTGGAATGTGGGGGTCTTTCCTTTTCTTCAAGGGGAAACTTTGTTCTGCACTCCCCTCACTCTCCAGAGATCACTTGGTTCATCCCCCTGCCTCAGGTCAGAGCATGCTTTCATGTGCCATCCTGGTAGTGACAGGGAAGGGAACTGAAAAAATTCAGTTATACTGGCTGTCAGGTACCATACCACAGGCTAGCCCTTACCCTAATGTTGCCTTCTATGGATCTGGGCTTGGAGGTAGGGCCAAGAAAGGATGGGTGAGACTGTTCTGTCCCCACTACTCCAGGAGGCTGACCCCAATAGAAACAGAACTCCTTTGCAAAAGCCAGTACAGGACCCCCAAAAAAGTTGTGACCCCTCTTGAAAAAGCACAGGGGTTGCCAGAGACTGTGGTGGTGGCTGTCAGGTGAGAGGTGCCCTGGAGCCCAAGGCAACTCTTACAGGCCCCCTTTTGCGTTGGGTCTGAACCCAGCTCCACACCTCCAGAGCTTTTGTCCAATCACTCCTTTGTCACAACATTATTAGAGAAGCAGTGGCTGTGTCTGTTTCTCTCCAGTGTTTCTGCCACGAGCAAACGGAGGAAGGCTAGGGCTGGTCCACACTTCCCAGAGGCCTGTGCTGGGCAGGGCCTGGTTGGAGGGAAGAGAAGCAGGATTGAAGCCAGAGGCTGCTTGAGTTCTGGGAGTTTAGTGTTGCTGGCAGAGTCTGGTGTGGCTCCAGCTGTCCAGAGCCACCCCCTCCCTCTCTTTACTCTCTGTAGATGTCCCCAGCAGCCCCTTCTCAGGCCTGACACACCCTCTAGTTTTCTTTACTGGGAATCAGGGCATTCTGAGGGTAGGGACTTGTTTGCTTTGAGCAGAGAAAGTTTGGGACAGACAGGATGAAGTCTGTCTTGGTTTCCACTGTGCAGGTAGGAGAGCTGCCTCTGGTGGTCTTGCTGTCCTCTGGCAGGCCCCCAGAGCCTCCATCACAGAATAACTGTGTGTGAGTGAGGTGGTTCTGCCCCAGCACTTTGCCGTTCCCATTAGGCAGGAAAGCTTCCTGGGCATTGCAGGCCATGGCAACTGAGGAGTTAGGGACCACCTGGGCTGTGCAGATTCCTTTATAGAGGATGAGAACAGGTTCAGGATCCCTAAGGGTGAGTCCCACTGGATTGTCCTGGCTATGTTCCAGAGGGACAACATGGCATGTGTGTGTTTATACATATATGTGTCCGAGCACACCCTCCTACTTGTGACTAGGAGAGGGTCCCAGAGGTGTGTCCATGTCCCGGGCTCATGTGATGTCAGCACCTTCATTAGTTCTGGTGTTGATGATGGCAGAAATGAGACTTAAGATCTCATTTCTTAAACCTCGGGGTTGGGCCTTGGCTTCCGAGACCTGGGAAGTCAGTATTCTAGGATTCTGGAAGCCAGTGCCGTGAAATAATGGATTCCATGCCTTGGGCCAGCTGTGGGGAGAGAGGATGGAGAGGAGGCAGGGTGAGGCTAACATGGGCAGCCTTTGTGGTGAACGGAACGGGAAGTGGGGACAGGAAGACAGAGCCCTTTGCTCTTCTTTTCTTGTCCTCTGCCAGGATTGGATGTGGTGGGGGTCTTGGCCTCCATCATGGCCACAGCCACGTGGGTTGAGGAGAGAAGAGGGTTGCTAAGGGGCAGCTGTAGGGGGAGTTGGTTAGAGGTTTCAGGGGTGTGCTGGATGAAAGCCAGGGAACCCCTGAGATCAGAACCACCACAGAGGCCTGTTATGGTTGGAGACTCCAGAGCGTGACTTGGTCATTCCTTTGTTTTCCACTGGGAGCACCATGTGCAAGATGATGCAGTTCAGTCCCTTCCAAAAGCCCTTCCCAAAGGCTCCATGTTGCCTGTTGGTTGATGCAGTTGCCTTGGAGACCTTCCCTTTCCTCCTCTGGAAGTTCTGGCCTCCTGCCTCTGGGGGCTGGAAGGAGCTGACATCTGTTTCTTGTATCAGTCCTTTGTGCTCTCTGTCCAAATCCTATGCAGAATAGAGACTCCTCTTAGAGGCAGAGGCCAAGTTAAGCAAGTGCCCCCGACCCCTGCACTGGAAAAAATTTAGGGTTTGAACTGAGTTGGGGACAGGAAGGCATGGTGAGGGGGACTGAGGGGATGTGGCCCATTCCAACTCAGGCCCAAGCCAAGGTACTGCTGCCTTTGTGTTTGTGGGTGTTAGATGGGATTACATCATTCTTTATTCTACTCATTGCTTTCCATACTCTGCCCTTCCTCCCAGGGGTTCAGGCTCGGGAGAGGCAGCCTGCAGAGCCCCCAGCCCCACTCCGGAGGCGGGCAGCCAGTGATGGACAGTATGAGAACCAGTCTCCGGAGGCCACATCCCCCCGTAGTCCTGGTGTCCGCTCCCCGGTCCAGTGCGTCTCCCCTGAGCTGGCTCTTACCATTGCCCTCAATCCTGGAGGGCGCCCCAAAGAGGTGAGTCCTTGAGAGTCCTGGAGGCACAGCAGGGCGCAGAGTCAATGGAGTGTCTCCAGGAACTCGGGAGTCAACTGCTATTACCTCTTCAGTGATTTCTCCCTTCCTGCATCCTCACCCAAGGTCTCCTCTCTTCAATAGCATTTGTACTTCTTGCTTTGACACTGAGAAGGTTCCCTGGGGGGGGGGGTGACAGGCATCGTGGGGGTGGCATATGGTACTCCCAAGACTTACAGTCTAAAGTGGGTGAGGTAAACTAGCAAACATCTTTTTGAGCCTTTGAGAAACAAGGCTCTCCTTAGGATGTTTTTGTGCCCAAATCATTCATTCCACTGCTGAGAAATGTCAGTGGTCAGAGGCAGTGGGTCTTGAACTTCCATAGCAGAAGAACTACCAGGGAGTTTGTTAAAATCTTTCATTTCCAAATGCCTCTGTAGAGACTCCAGCAGAAATACTACAGGACCCGGGAATCTGCATTTTGAAATAACCTGATTGGTGGGGAAATAGCTTCATGCCTAGGGCATTGCTCTGCAGAGGCAAGGCCCTTTGCTGTGACCCTCTTCTGAAGTAGTTCTGCCTGAGCTTTAGTGTGGACTAGCAAACAGCCACTTCCCTACTTAGCCACCAATAAGGATTTGTTGAGACACCGAGTGGCCAGCATTTGGGCTTACCTGGGTGAGGGAGAGAGTCAAGCTGGAGAGAGAATATGTGGGCGGCCAAACCTGCTGCCCTCAAGCCCAGAATCACCTGAAGAGGAACCTCTCCTCAGGGCTTCCTTCTCTTGCCCCCCCTCTGTTCTCCCAACAGCCCCATTTGCATAGCTATAAGGAGGCCTTTGAGGAGATGGAGGGGACCTCCCCAAGCAGCCCGCCACCCAGTGTGGGTAAGAGCACCTGCTAAGCCTGTTTTCCCTGTCCTCTTCCACATTTCCTTCTTAGTGTGTGCGATTGTTCCAAGTGAGGTGTTGGGGGAGGGGGGTGAGAGTCAGTGGAGGGGGGAAGGGCTGGAACTGGTTGCTTTTTACTCCACAGCTCACCCCAATCTCTACTCTGTCTCTCTGTGTTCTCTGCTCTCTACTCTCTACCTAAGGATGAGTCTACCTGGGACTCATCCCGACATCCAGGCTGTTTGACCTGGCTCTATATGATGGACCTTCCTGTGTAGACTGACTCAGTTTTTCCTATGCAATACTAGTGAGAAACCCTCTCCCACCAGGACCATTGCGGCTTGTCCTGTCTCTTGTTTCTGATGCCTGTCAGGCACCCTGTGTCACTCTTGTATTCTCTCATACATGTCCGCTCTCTCCTGTCATCCTTGACCTCCCGGAAGGGCATTCAGTTTGCATTCCCAGTGTATTCACTGGAGAGACTGGTTCCTGAAGAACAGACAGAGGGGACTGCTAAATATGTCTCAAGTCGGTCAGTGTTTCTTTCTGTAGGGGAAGTGCCTTGAGACGAATTAGGGGAGGTCATTGTTGGGCAAGTGATAGGATCACGCCGGGTGGTGAGGGATACAAGGTCCTGCAGAGAGCAGAGATGGATGGTGCTTAGTTCTTAGGTAGTCTGGGCCTGGACGAGTGTCCAGTAGTCCCTGAGAGTCAGAAGGCCAGCAACAGTCCTGGGAGGCATGGCTCCTGATGCACACACACACACACACACACACACACACACACAACACAACACACACACACACACACACAAAACACACACACACGCACACACGCACACACACACATGTGATTTAAAATTTCCTGTGTCAGGATGCTAGTGAAACCAGTTGTTAGTAATTTTTTTGCTAAATCAAAATTTGTCATTTCAATAGGGAAATCAAATTTTCAATATCAATATTTTATGGAGATAGTCTATAATATCAAAAATGTTATGCGATTACTTTGTGGGTAAGGTGCTTGATATACAATCATGAAGACCTAAGTTTTGACCCTTAGCCCTCCCCATACAAGAAAAGCCAGGAGCACCTGTAGTCCCTGCTCCGGAATGCTGAGACAAGCGGATCCCCAGGTGGATGGCCAGTCTTGCTGAATCCACAGACCCAATCTCAAAAAATGAGATGGAAAATGATAAAGGAAGGGCCTCAGCCTGGCTTCCATGTGTGCATGCTTCAGATACAGTGACATTGTTAGTATTATTTTTGTGCAACTCTAATCTAAAATATTGAGTTAGCAATATCGACATCTTAAAATTGAGCCAAGTATGATGGTAGACACTGGTAATTTTATTACTCTGGAGACTGAAAGGATGAGGGGGGGTGGATTGCAATTTTGAGACCAAGAGCCTGTCTTGAAAAAAGAAAAAACCCAAAAGCCCCCCCAAAAAAAACCAAAAAATGAAAACTAAATACTAAACAAACTCAAATGTTACTTTTTAAAATCATTCTTGCACACATTTTGAATTCCTATGTGTGTTTTGTATAACTAGTCCAGCTCAGTTCAGATTAGCTAATCCCAAACGCTCAGAAGCCAGGTAAACATAGAACAGTTATATAGACCTAGGGCACCCTGCTTACAGGCTGGCCTTGTGGCTTCCTGCGGCTAGATGCCATCTCTCTCTAGCCTTTGCCCTTAGACTTTTACAGCTCCTCCCACTCACCCCTGCATCCCACAGCCCTGAGGGCTGTATCACCCCTGTTGGGAATGAAAGCCATGTTAATTGTACCAGAATTGTTTCCTGTGGCTAGTCATGGGTGCCCCAGGGACAGATATAAGTCAGAAGTTTCATAAATGTCTCCAGGCTGGAGAGAGAGGTTGGAAGGCAGAGAAATGCAAGGAATGTTTCTCTCAGGAAGGAGAGGGCCGCTTGCCTTTGGAGTCACCCACTCCCTGCGTCAGTGTAAGGCCACGTATCTCTGGTCTGGGAAGCCAAAGAGGGGTGGAGAGGAGAAAACCAAGTAAAGGCTTCTACTATTTCTGAGTCCTCCCCCCCCCATCCCTTTCTCCTTGATCCCCTTCCCTTCAATCATACCTGCTGGGCAGCAATTGTTAGCCAGGACAGGGACTTCTCCCACAAACCCTGCTCTTAGCAGCTCATTCTTTCATGGTGATGCCATTCAAACAGGCGTTTGGGTAACAAACATTACTAATTGACAGATAAGTGCTTATGAGCAAACCGTGGTGTTAACAGCACAGCACAGGGAGGTGATGTAGAGAAGACCTTGCCTAATTCAGCCATGGAAGTGTATGCTACATGCATTTGTCCATTGGGGTGCTTAGGGATAAAGAAAAGGTGTATAGAAGCAAGGTCTCATCTGTACATGTGATCTGCTTGGGCACGTGTGTGTGTGTGTGTGTGTGTGTGTGTGTGTGTGTACTCACCTGCACACACAGATAAGCTATGCCTGCTGCTCACACTGAAGGATGCTGCTTTATTGTTGCTGTCTGTTTCTTAAAATAATGACCATGGAGCTAAGTTTGGTCATTTGCAGGCTACTTACTGCTCATCTGTTGAAAACCTTGGATAGTAGGGTTGTGTTTTCTCCTGGCTGTTAAGATCCCTGACATGAGCCCTGGGCCTTATTTCTTCACCTCAGAGATGTGCTAGGATACATGGCAGCTGCCACTGAGTTATCTTGTGACCGGGCACGATGCTACCCCTGTTGCTTGGCTCAAAATCCTTGGCTGATGGGGAAAAAGCTGGGCAGCCGTTGCTGACCTCTTGTGATATGTGACACCTGTAACCCAGATAGGCCACTCAGGAGGAGCCTCATTTCACCCAGGAAGCTGTGCTCTTGACAGAGGGGTGCTCCCAGAGCACCAAGCCTTGCTCTAACAAGGCTTCTCTTGCAATTTTGAATGGACCACATGGCCTAGGGCCGCTGAGCTTCAGGGATGGTAAGGTCCCTGCCTGTGGTGTTCAGCTCCATTTTTCAAGATGTGTCCTTTAGAGACTTGTTCATTTGTCTTTCATTTATGTGTGTGGTTTATATAGACTGTGTGTGTGTGTGTGTGTGTGTGTGTGTGTGTGTGTGTGTGTGTGTGTGTAGAGAATGCTGGGGAAAGAGAAAGTAGCGAGATATTAGTCTTAGAGAAAGGCAAAGACACTGGAAGAAGCCTCCAGTGTTCAGTAAATCTTCATGAGGTAAAGGGACACAGCTTAGAGAGGAGCCATGGAGGTCTCTCAGAGGTGGGATAAAGTCAGGACAGGGTGTCACTTCTCAACTCTCTCCCTTTCAAGCTGACATGTAGAGGCAGAGGTCAGGAGAGGCAGTTCAGCAGTGGGAGAACAGGGGCTGCGGGGCTGACTCTGGTTGCTCAGACCTCACCACTGTACACCCTGACCAGGATGTGACCTCATTTCTTGCATCTTCCCCTCTTCTTTCCACACAGCACGCTCTCCTCCAGGCCTGGCTAAGACACCCCTGTCTGCTCTGGGCCTGAAACCCCACAACCCAGCTGACATCTTGCTGCACTCCACAGGTGGTGAGTGGCTGAAAGGGAGGGAGGGAAATGGCCCAGGAGGCCAGGAGAACCTAGTAGCCTGGGCGGGTGTTCTTAGTAGATTCCCCACAGAGCAGAGGATGGGGGACCTTCCTGGGAATGAAGAGGGTGACACCTTGGGGGGCTGCTCTGCACCAGGGTATTCTTCCTGCCTACTACTATCTTCTGGGCCTTAGGGTTTTGAGACCTGTTTCCAGTTTTGTTAGAGTAGGTCAGCCCTGCTCGAAGCCTGGCCTGTGCCCCAGCACTTGTGTGTGTGTATAGACGTATAGAGAATCGTCAGCTATTTGGTGACAGCCTCTCACCCTTGCTGCAGCCCAGTGGCACCCTATGCTAAGCATCCTCATGACATCAGAGGCTGGACCATAAGCATTTTTTTTTGTTTGCCCATAAAGCTTTGCCGAAGAAATGAGTAGAACCCGTGATGTCTGCCCTACCCCCAACTCCCAACTGTATTACTGCCATCCTAGTTTTCTCTGCCTGTAAAAGTGCCTGCTGCCCCCAAGCAGACTCAGTTCACCCCTATGTTCACGTGCCCAGTGTCAGCAGCCTTTGACCCTGAGAATGAGAGCTGGGCTCCAGGGATTTTCTGAGCTGCTCCCCCAACCACTCCAAGACCACCTGTATTGGTTATGAGGTGGATGATGGGAGGGAGAAGGGTTACGGTCTGCAGAATGGTTACTGGCTCCTTCCCTCTACTTCCTGTTCATCCCCTAGTTTCTTTCTGTGGGGAGGGAGACAAGGGTCCTGGGACTTTTGATGGCAATTTGGAGTCTGCCGAACTAGAAAGTGACTCTAGTTTTTAAAGCTGAACTGGGGATGTTGGGGGTCAACGTTTGCTTTTTTCTTTAGTTGCCAGAAGACTGATCCAGCCAGGTAAGAGGGTAGTAATATGCATTTGTGAACAATGCGGGCACTGGCTTAGGCACTGCCTCCACGTGCTCTATATATGATCACCGGTAAACACACCCAGCCATCACGGGGATGAAGAGCTTCTCTCTCTAGCCAGCATGCTCTTACCTGATGCTCCATCTGCACAAGGCCTGGCTGCAGGGGCTGGGAGGGCCCAGGCTCCTGAGTAAGGTTCTGTACAGAGCAGATGTCAGCTTCCAGCCTCCCTTTCTTCAGCAAATTCCTTCTCTAGAAATAATCCTGATAACTTCTCTCTCTCTCTCCCTCTCTTATCCTGGCTCTTCCTCTCATCTTTATCATCTGCCCTTCCTTCCTGCCACTCCTCCTCCTGTCTCTCTTCTCCTCCCTCAGAGGAAGATGAGGGAAAGGAGGTGACTAACCCTCCAGAAGGTAAGTGCGCTTAGCTATGTATGACTCCCACTCTGTAGGTCTGTGGATGGCTTTTCACATGGAGTTTGACCAGGCTGGCTTGGGATAGATCTCTTTTCTCACCTGCTCTCAGGTGACTAGGCATACAGCCTTCCTGTCCCCACCCTCTGACAATGAGATGCCACTGTGGGCACCACCTGGATGCTGCCTGGGGAACGTGTTGCCACTGGGCACTGGTTCAGGCACAGCTCGTATCCAGACGCCAGTATGGTGCCACCTCGATGACAAAAATAGCCCTTGTTCCACTTCCTTTCCCAGGGGCGCATGCACCACCTGGGCGGTGTGCTGTGTACACAGGGAAAGTGGGAGAGGTAGAGAAAGCAGGGTGTCTCTCTATCAGACACTCAGGCATTTGAGCCTATGCAGGTCCTGCTAGCAGCTAACCTGTGCACTGAAGGTGTATAGCTGGATTTTTCTTCTTGGGTATTGGTAGCATTCGCCTGGCAACGGTGCCTTCAGTAGAACCAGTATCGGCTTGCCGTATGAGCTGGCTACTTTTGTATCTCCATGACGGCAAGCTGACAGACAGCACTTGGAGCAATGGTTTATTTGGGCTCACGGTTGAGGAGAGATTTCAGTCTCTTATGACAGGAATGGAGTGATGGGTCAGCTTATTGATGGCAGCAAGTATGTGAGAAAAAGCTGTTCACCTCAAAGAAAGCAGAGAAAGAAGCAGCAATCAGGGGTGGGCATTCCCTTAAAAAGGCCATCCTGTGAAACTCTCCCACCTCCGAATGGTTTCACAGCCCCTGCAGTGTGATCCCTTCAGCTAGGGACTGAGTGTTCAAAACAGGAGCCCATGAGGGACTCTCAGGTTCAAACCATAGTGAGATAGCATCCCTGGTTTAAAGTTACAGTCCTAGAGCTAAGACTTAATTTCCTGTCGGCACAGCGGCAGGAAACCTATCTTTCTGAAACCTGGGCACCCGTGGTTACTGCAGGCTGGTTAAGGGCTCACTCCCATAAAACATGCCTCAGGATACCCATGTACAATCCTGAGAAACAATTGCTCTATCTTAGTTTGTGTTACTATTCCTGCACAAACATCATGTCCAAGAAGCAAGTTGGGGAGGAAAAGGTTTATTCAGCTTTCACTTCCATATTGATGTTCATCACCAGAGGAAGTCAGGACTGGAACTAAAGCAGGTCAGGAAGCAGGAGCTGATGCAGAGGCCATGGAGGGATGTTACTGGCTTGCTTCCCCAGTCTTGCTCAGTCTGCTTTCTTACAGAACCCAGGTCTACCAGCCCAGGGATGGCACTACCCACAATGGGCTGGGCCCTCCTCCCTTGATCACTAGTTGAGAAAATGCCTTACAGCTGGATCTCATGGAGGCACTTCCTCAACTGAGGCTCCCTTCTCTGTGATAACTCCAGCTTGTGTCAAGTTGACACAAAACCAGCCAGTACATGCTCCCACCCCCAAATAACTTTATTTATAAAAATTTATTTTATTTGTGTGTGTGCAGGTATTTGTGTGTGCTGCACATGTGCACATGTATATGCATGCCATGATATATGTGTGGAGATTAGGGGAGTCAGTTTTTCTCACTCTACCATGTCTGTGTGTGGGATCGAACTTAGGAACTCAGGTTGTCAGGGTTGGTGGCAAGCCTTTACCCACACACCCTTTATCCACTGATCTATCCAGACCCCTGAGAAATACTTTTAAAGAGTTCATAGCTGATCTCAGCCCAGCCCAGCCCTTGTTTGAAGGAAGCCTGGCATTGTTCCTCGACAAGAAGAGGGGCTGTGATCTGGCAGGAGAAGGTTAGCTCAGGAGGGCAGACGTTCAATAAAAACTCACGGTGGTCATGGAATAAAGGACACTGGTCTGGGTGGCTCCGTGTCTCTGGGCATGCATGTCCTCACCTCCACTGGAGGCGTTAGACAGGTGAGTACCAGGCTCCCCCCACCCCCAGCTGTGCTGTGTTAGGTGTTCCCACCTTGGGCCTTGGCTTTGTGTGGCCATTTCTATAGGGTACTGGTTCTCAGTCTTTGTAAAGCTGCAGCTCTTTAATACAGTTCCTCCTGTTGTGGTGAACCGCCCCCACCCAACCAAAAACTTATTTTTGTTGCTACTTCATACATGTGATTTTTGCTACTGTTATGAATTGTGATGGAAATATCTGATATGCAGGATATCTGGTATGTGACCCCTGTGAAAAGGCCATTTACTCCCCCACAAAGCGGCCACAACCCACAGGTTGAGAACC
Organism: Micromys minutus; assembly: GCF_963924665.1. Classification (NCBI taxonomy): domain Eukaryota; kingdom Metazoa; phylum Chordata; class Mammalia; order Rodentia; family Muridae; genus Micromys; species Micromys minutus. The sequence continues at coordinate 24,185,211 of NC_137954.1, read as the reverse complement.
ACGGTGCTATAGGGGCTTAGTTTGGTTTTCTTAGGCTTGCTTTCCTCTGCACTGAATGCCTTGGCTTCCCCCCAGCATGGGTATGACTGGTCTCACGAACTTTTTGTCCTACATGTGATGATCATTGCCTCTGAGGAGCTTTGCTAATTTCCCTATGTTTTTTAATTAATTGTCTTAAGTTTTAGATTTATCGATTTTATGTTTATGAATATTTTTGCCACTGTGCATGCACTTGTGTGCCTGGTGGCTGGGGAAGTCAGAGGAGGGCGTGGAATTCTCTGGAACCGGAGTTACAGATGGTTGGGAGCTACCGAGTGTGATGGGAATTGAACCCAGGTCTTCTACAAGAGCAGCACAGACTGAACTGCTGAGCCATCTCTCCAGCCCCATTTGCTGCTTTCTAACACCTGTGTAGAAGCTGCAGAATTCTGCAGACCCAGCTGCCGATCTGGGAAGCTGGGGTCAAGGCTGCTTGCATGCAGGGGATGGATAAGCTTTCTCTAGACTGTTTCCCATGGGCTCAGTGCTTGGCAGCACAGAGGGGCTCAGGGCCTGAGTGTGGGTGGCTGACTTAGTACTGGAGTGGACTCTCAGACTCCAGGGAGAAAGTCACTGCGTAGGCACACAGGCCCTGGCAGCTCTGTTCTGTGTCTGGGTGACTGTTCAGAAGAGGGAACATAGACTGAACAGAGCTGAAGTGGAGCCTCCTAAGTATGCTTGCTGCACAAATGACTCTGAGCTTGTGAGTTCCCTACCCTTCCAGTGGCCCTTGAATCAGAGCAGAGGAATTTCTGAAGGGAAGGTTTCATGAGATCCACCCAGCCGCGCCTGTACTTTCAGGGCTGTGGAACTAAGGTCTGGGTTATGGTGGGAGTGAGGGACTCGCCCAAGATCACAGACTAGAGGCAGCAGGGCCAGACTCTACTGTTGGGCTCCTGTTTTCTAGTCAAAGGGCCTTGTCTAAGCTCTGCCCTGTCTCCAAGCTCGGTAGCCTGGGCTTCCAGTTTGGGAGTGGGTGGTGAGGACAGGGGTTAAAGGCGAGCTACCAGTTCCACATTTCATAACTCAGGCCCCACCTCCTGGGTCAGCCCAGTCCACTTTCTTTGTTGACCCTTGGAAGCTGTGCTTGATGTCCTTGCTGATACTTTGATGGGAAATTCAGAAAAAGAGGCTTGTGAGGAAAAATGATCAGTGGCAGAATTCTTCAGCCGGGGAAGGAAGAATGTGAGAGATGTTTGCTCTGTTCAAGCCACTGGGCTAAATATATTCGTGTATTCTTTTCTTCATCGAGGCACTGAGTCAATCCCTGTTCTGTGTGCCTGCTATACAGCAGGCAGCCGGCCAGGCTCTGGGGAGATAAGCTATGTTTTTTCCTCTCATGGCCATTTTCATAAGTGAATTAGAATTATGTATGGAACATTTCGAAAGGAAGGAACACCGGTTTCTGAGACCTTAGGCTAAAGAAGTAACGTGTTGGGTGGACATGCACGTGGGATGATATCAGCCTGGTAGATCCTGGGTAGAGCATGGAGACAAGGAAAGTGATGTACATAGGCTCTGGGCTCAGATGTCATAACGTGTGTGTGTGTGTGTGTGTGTGTGTGTGTGTGTGTAAGTGCACATGTGCACACACTTGTGTGTGTGGAAGCCTGAGGTTAACGAGGGATGTCTTTCTCTGTCACACCCCTCTTTGTTTCCTGTGACAAGGTCTCTTGCTGAACCTGGATCTTGTCATTTTGGCTATGCTGTCTGGTCACTGAGCTCCGGAAATCTCTGTTTCTAACTCTCTTCTTTCCTGGTGCTGGGATTGCAGACACTTGTCACTGCTCCCAGCTTCTGTGTGGGTAACGGGGTTCAAATTCAGGTGCTCTTTACCCACTAAGCCATCTCCCTAGTCCCCAACTTGTTTATTTCCCCCTAGAAACTTAAACAAAACAAAACCAAACAATAAAACTGGTGCACAGAACCTGTGCATGGTGTTTGTGCTGTGGTCTAGTCGGGTTAAACAGGCCTTGTGGGGGGTCAATGTTACAGTATTTTTTTACTGTCCATAACAGAGCCGAGAGGAAGGTAGGAAAGACTCTATTTTATTAACGAGAGGGATTTGATGGCCTGCCAGGCTCATAGGGATCAGGGGCAGAGTTGAGAATCTGTATCATTGTGGCATGTGGGGGCTGCCTCTTCCGGTGGGCCCACATAGTACTAAAGGCACCTGAACATCTGAGCAGGGTTCTTTTCTGAGAGGGAAGGAGGGAAAGACAGCTCACCATGGTGGATTTAGGAAGGCTTCCTGTGTCCGGTTCCGTTTATCCCTGTGATTCCAGGAGGACAGATTTGGCATAAAGGAAGACATTGTTTCTGGGGACTCTGATGCCTCTGAGATTCTTGGTGATGCTGTTTTGGAGGCATCAAAACAGGTTACCTGATACAGAGTGGTCCAGCACCTACCATGCACCCAGCCATGTGTTAGGGACTGAGATCTAAGGATGAATGAGGTTCCCAGGGAAGGCAGAAATCTCACCATGAGACAGAGGTGCTTGGGGGCTGAGAGGGGGTTACATGTGTCTCAATACTAATGCTAGCTCTAGATCTGGGGCTCACAGGGTCTCTTCACTTCCTTCTCCACCACCATGTCTTTAATATTGTATGTATGTATGTATGTAAGTATGTATGTATGTATGTATGTATGTATGTATGTATGTATGAATGTTTTGTAAGCTGGATTGCACATGTTAGGCAAGTGTTAAACCCAAAGGCCTTCTCTCCACCCTGTAAGTCTTCATTTTATCAGGGTAGGCAGTACTGGTCTCTTCAGCCCAAGTTTTGTTTTGTTTTGTTTTTTCCAGTGAGTAAGGTACTTGGGAATGTAGGTGAAAAGCAGATAGTCCCCGGCGGCAGAGGAGTAAGTCACCCTTGTATTCCATTGCTCCCAGCCGCCAGCACCACTTGGAATGGGTTTGGGCTTTTGGAATGTTCTCCATGAAGTGCCCTCCCTGGCTCCACTTTTCCTGCCCTACCCTGCTTGGTGGCCTATGGGTCAGCTGCTCCCTAGGAGACTGGAGGAGGAGTCGGAGTCCTGACCACCATCCCCCACCCCACCCCAGGGAAGGAATGTGCAAGGGTGGAGGGAGGTTGAGGTCAAAGACCAATGTGGAACCAACCAGACTTACCAAGAACTAAAAGGACATGTCCCTTCTCCAGTGCCTCCATCCTGGGCAGGTGAGTGTTTTTATTTCACACGGACAGGGAAATGGAGCCCATTAGGCTCTCAGCTGGGCAGAGGCACTACCTAGGTTGATTGGGCGTGACTCTGTTTCAACTCGGGGCCTTCTTTTAGCTTCCTGTTGGCAGAATATGGGCTTTTTAAAAAGAGAATTTAGCATAGAACATGGTGCTTACCTAATGTGTGGGTTGAGGTCTTGGCAGAAGCCCATGATTCATTCCAGTAGGTGATTGAAAAGTGCAGGCAAACAAGAAGGGTGCAGAGACCTGTGTGCTCCCTAGCAGAGGGGGGGGGGCTGTCCCTGCCCACCCAGAAGGAGCCAGTACAGCTGGGAAAATAGAGAATGGGCTACAACCTCATCTTCTCCCTCCCAGTCTCCCTGTATCCCTCCCTTCTCTGCCAGTTAAAGACCCAACCATTCCGGCCAAAGGCCAAAGCTGTCTGGAGTCATAGAGCAGGAAGCCTGGGGGAAGCAGGTAAAACATGGCCCCTGGGATGCAGATAAGGGTAGAGTGGGAGAGCATAGGAAAGATGGTCAGAGTGTCTCCAGTATAGGTTTCAGCCTGGTTTTTAAGGAGTAAAGACAGCAGAGTATTGGGTCTGATTTCTTAGGCAAGGTGATGTCTAGGTGGGGCTAGGAGGGTCATGTGGCTCCGAATCTGTGGCTTAGATACACTCAGAGGCCTCTGTGCCAGGTGCTGAGGCTGGTGCTAGGAGCCCTTGCTGGGCAAGTGATAGCTGTGGGTTACAGGGATCTCTGGGTGAGAGGATTGCTGTGTGTCATGGGGAAGCGAGTAGAGCTGTGCTGAGCTACTCGGAGGGCCTGGGAAATGTTCAGATGGAGTAGCAGGGATGGTGAGGGACAGGCTACTGGCTTCTCAAGTTTGAATGGTCTTATGACCTGTGAGTAAAAGCTGGCTGCAAGACTATCTGCCTGGGTACCTCTGCCACCTCTGCCCCGTACTGGCTGGGTACTTGTGTTCTCCAAATCTTACTGACCTCACACCACTCTTGGCTGCTTTTGCCACTGTGGGTGACCCTGTCGATCTGGCGTTTCTCTGGCTCATGGGTTGGTGTCCCTGTGAGACTGTGGATCCCCTTAGGCAAGCCAGGACCTATATTGTGAGGTTGGAGACACAGTGCTAGTCACAGCCATAGGCTGGCTTTGTGTCCTGAGCAAATTACTCCGCTTCTCTGGGCTAAGGGGACAGGTTAGATCAGAGTCAGCACTCTGGCCCCTGACAAATTCACCTGATACCTAGTTTCCCAAAGAAAATTCTGTTGCAGACGGCCGTGCCTGGTGATTTAGCTGTTGTTTGCAGACACTGTCATGCACGACGGTTGGCGTGAGTGATTGTGACAGAGACCATCTGACCTTCCCACCTAAGCTATTTACAGAGAATCTGACCGGTTCTGTGTCACGGGGCCTCATAGCATCTCCTCCTCCACAGTGCGAGGGCCTGGAGAGGCCAAAGTTCAGATCTTCTCTGTCAGGTTGCCTTGTGACCCTGTGAAGTGAGGGGTAGCAGCCTGAGCTGCTCTGCCTGGTCTCCTCATAATCTGACCTCCAGCTCAGCGTGTTCAGGGTTGGGTGTGGATGGTGGGGGGGCCTCTTATGGAGTGTGGTCTCGACACCCCAGGTAACCTCCTTCCCAAAGCCAGGTTTTCCTCCTGTTGAGGGAGCAAGCTATTCATTTATTTTTCTCAGCTTTCCCTCATCCACCTGACCAGAGGAACCCGGGGAGGGATTCTCCTGCGTAGGTCACTGTAGTCCTGGCTCTCATGGGCTGCAACGCCTGGCTCTCCTAGGGGAGCAGCATTTCTGGGCCGGCTTTGGTGAATTTTATGGCTGTGGCAACTAGGCATTTGTGCTTAGATCTTGTCCCAGTGGGGCAACAAAGATGGTGGCAGGATCCTAGGTGTTGGCAGTGACACCCACCCCCTCCATATGATAACGTTCCTGGGAGAAGCTCAGAACACTGGATCTTGTTCTGATTCGAATAGGCTGATTTCAAGGGCTGGCCTCTGAGGCCATGGGATTCTGGGTCCAACAAGCCTGGTCATTTTACTCTTCTGGCCTCAGTCTCATCATCTGTCAAATGGCCTTTCTGTCACTAATGTTACTCTGAACTCTAGGTGGGGGAATGCTGTGAGCAAAACCCATCTGTACAGAGCCTAGCACGTTGGTTGTACCATAGTGGACACAGAATGTCTGGCTCCACCCAGGCACGGGGTTCTTCGAATCAGTCTTCCAGGGAATGTTGAGTGCGTTGTGTAGACGTGGGTGGGGTGTCTTGGCAGGAAGGTGTTGGTGAGTGTGCAGTAGCTGGGACTGGGTATTGCTTGACCAGCAAGCTGGGTGCTATCCCGAGATATGGACGGAGGTGATAGCTTTGGGGCTGCTCTAGCAGACTGAGCATCTGGGGACCCTGGGCAGAAATAAGACTTTGAAGGCTGGCCTTGGACAGGTATCTGAGTTCTTATGGGGAAGAGCTGGTGGCCCTTTGCAGAAGTAGAGACTAGAGAAGCAGCGGCATCTAAAAGCCAGTGCTCATGAAAGCTCGTCTCAGGCTGGGGAGTAAGGGCAAGCAGGAGCCTCAGGAGAGCATCCCAATGTCCTGTGGAGGGTTTCCATACTGAGTCTTTCTTAGGCTGGGCTCTGGGGGTGCTGTATTCTTTGGTAGGGTGGGCGCATTCCTACCACACCTATGTTCACTCCTTGTCTCTTTCTTTCTAGAGCCCCGGAGCTATGTGGAGTCTGTGGCAAGGACAGCAGTGGCGGGGCCTCGAGCTCAGGATGTTGAGCCCAAGAGCTTCAGTGCACCAGCTGCCCATGTCTATGGGCATGAGACTCCCCTGAGGAACGGGACCCCAGGGGGCTCCTTTGTCTCCCCCAGTCCCCTCTCCACAAGCAGTCCTATCCTCAGTGCTGATAGGTAAGCCAGGAATGGGGAGCACGGGGTGAGAATCTGGGCCTAAGACCTCTGGGATCCTCTTAAGACTGAGGATGGGGCAAAATCTCATCGAGACCGCTACCCTTTGAAGGCACTTTCTTGAGGCTTAAGAATTAAGATTTGCTGGTCCCAGAAGAGGCAAGTGAGGCTGGAAGGAGCAGTAGCAGAAACAGGCTTCAACCTACAGGTGTATGTGTCTGGAGACTCTCTGTCTCTGTCTCTCTGTCTCTGTCTCTGTCTCTCTCTCCATTTCTCAGACCTGAGTAATATGCAGAGGCAAGCTACCTGTGTACAGCATGGACCAGAAACAGAGTACCGGAGGGCACAAAGCAGGGGCTGTTACTTCTAGCCAGGGAAATCGGGGAGGGGGGCAGATGCTAAAGGACCGTGATGTATAGCGGAACCCAGAAGGAGGGCAGGATGCCTTGGGGTAAAGATATAGGCCAGAGGGACAGAGGACTAGGGTCCATGATGTAGACAGAAGGGCAGCTCAGAGCATGCAACCCATGAGCCCTACCCAGGGAAGCACATCTTGATGGACAAATGATACTGGTATCCATCTGAGTGTGCCAGACAGGGAGAGATTGGGATTCCCAGGGCCGGGTAGGAGAGGACAAGCCTTCAGAAGAGTTCCTGTTTGGGGTACACCTGGGAGATTCGAGGATGGGTGGTGAGAGCGAGGTTCCATGCTATGATGGGAAAACAACGAAGTGGTTGAAATGGTTCTGGGCGAGGTCTAGAGGCAGAATGGCGGGCAGGGGAGGGAAGCCAGCATTAAGTCAAGTCTCCCTGATGGGAGACCCTGCCCCCTTTCTCTTCTGGAACCCACTGCCCTTGGTGCTGGGATCCGCATGGCCTCAGACCCCAGCTTTCCTCCTTTCCTTGTGGAGGTCAGCTTGTTGCTCACACCCACACTGGCCAAGCTCTGAGCCCTGCCCGGACTGGCAAGACATAAGCAGAGATGTTCCTACTGGACTCTGGTTCTGAACCCTCCGTCTAGGCAGACTCCCTCCACATCTCCCCACCTTCCTTCCTCCCCACACGGTGGAGGCCCCCTGCACCAGGGATGGAGTAGTGGCGGGGGTCCAGTTTCTCATTCGCCCTGGCTTCTTCCTTATACTGCTCCATGCACCCAGCTGGTTCCTTCCGGGGTTCCAGAAACTCTAGAACTCCACCATAGGACCCCCCCATCCTCAAAATCATCCTCTGTGCCACATGGTGCAGCTGGCTGCAGCTCCACCTCATCACAATCCAGCTTTTCTCCAGGGTGTTGTCTAGGCCTTCTCCCTGGCCCTGCCTCTTCTGCCTGGGGCCCTGAGCTCTGTAATGACCTTTCTTTCCCTGGGGCTGCAAAGCATTAGCTGTTTGCCACCTCCCTCTGGTGGCTGCTTTCCTCGGTCTCGGGGCAACCTTTTTCTATTCCATCACGTGCATGAACCAAGTCCTAGATCTACCAGCTTGTCCTGAAAGAAGGAGCTTCATGCTGGTACCATTAGTGACCACATTTGGGGTGTGTGTATGCTAAAGATAGACTTCCCTATAACCCAAAGTCTCTTAATTTGGGGTACTACCCTAATTGGCTTTTTTCTTTGCTTTTTGGAGTCACCTAGGAATGAAAGACCAATGATGATAAAACACCCAGAGAAACTGAGTCAAATTGGCCCATAATTGGAACAGAGACAAGTGGTTTAACCGTCTCTCCTAAGTTTCTGTGGTGCTGAGGGCTTATGCTAGGACAGCTGTCCTTAGTTTCCCTAGTGATTGCTTTGCTCTGATTGGTGGTTCAGTAAGGACTGTGTGGGTTTTGGAATCAGATGCATCTGAGTTGAAAGCTTGCCTTTTAGAGCCCTGTAATGCTGAGCTTACTCCTTAAACTCTCTGACCCTCGATTCTTTCTTCCGATGGCTCCATTATTGTAACGGATAAAAGCCCCGACTTCCACTTCACTGAGTGGAGCTCTTACTGTTCTTAGTGGCTGGCCACTCAGCCAAAGTCCACTCTTTATTAAATATCACACACTGACCGTTCTACCTGTCATCTCTCTCTCTAGCACTTCCGTGGGCAGTTTCCCATCAGCGGGGAGCAGTGACCAAGGTCCCCGGACACCCATTCAACCCACGCTGGACACCAGCATCCGCTCAGGCAGCTTGGGGCAGCCGAGCCCTGCAGCACTGAGTTATCAGAGCTCCTCACCTGTTCCTGTTGGTGGCAGCAGCTACAGCAGCCCTGACTATTCCCTCCAGCCAGTCAGCTCTTCTCCAGATATCCAAGGCCAACCGCAGTTCAGTGCGGCCAGCGTCCACATGGTACCTGGGAGCCCTCAGGCACGACACAGGACAGTGGGCACCAACACACCACCTAGTCCTGGTTTTGGCCGACGGGCCATCAACCCCACCATGGCTGCCCCTGGTAGCCCAGGTTTGAGCCACCGGCAGGTGATGGGTCCATCTGGTCCAGGTTTCCATGGTAATGTGGTTGCTGGCCACCCAACCAGTGCAGTGACCACTCCTGGAAGCCCCAGCTTGGGCCGGCACCCAGTGGGAAGCCATCAAGTTCCAGGCCTCCACAGCAGTGTGGTCACCACTCCAGGAAGCCCAAGCCTGGGCCGACACCCTGGGGCTCACCAAGGGAATTTGGCCTCCGGTCTCCATGGCAATGCTGTCATTAGCCCTGGGAGCCCCAGCTTGGGCCGGCACCTGGGTGGGTCTGGATCTATGGTTCCTGGAAGCCCCAGCTTGGACCGGCATACACCTTATGGTGGCTACTCTACCCCTGAGGACCGAAGACCAACGCTGTCCCGCCAAAGCAGTGCCTCTGGCTACCAGGCTCCTTCCACACCATCATTCCCTGTTTCTCCTGCCTACTACCCTGGCCTGGGCAGCCCTGCCACCTCACCCTCGCCAGACTCAGCAGCCTTCCGGCAAGCGAGCCCCACACCAGCTTTACCAGAGAAGCGGAGAATGTCAGTGGGAGACCCCCGGGCAGGCAGCCTCCCCAACTATGCCACCATCAATGGGAAAGTGTCCTCCTCACCTGTTGCCAATGGCATGGCCAGTCCCAGTGGGAGCAGCACAGTCTCCTTTTCTCACACACTTCCGGACTTTTCCAAGTACTCGATGCCAGGTGTGTCTCTTATATTTCTATTTGCCCACAAGTTGGGACGTCTGTCTCAGCCATCCCTTGGCAGATGACTGTGGGCGGGCCATCGACTCATAGGCCTGAGTTCCTTGCCTGTAGCGGGGACTGTATCTTTACGGCTAGCACAGAGTTCACACATGCACATGCGCGCACACACACACACACACACACACACACACACACACACACACGTGTGCATGCACAATGGGAACATCTTCAGCATATATTCGTATTTCGAGAGATAGTACAACTTAACAGAACTGTGAGACTCTGCTGGCCTGGACCACTGTGCCGTTTATCAGCACCGCACATCAGTGACCAGTGGACCGGTTGGTCAGGTGGGCCAGAGTTAAGGTGAGGGTGAGATGTTTCAGGTGATCCACATTTTCTCAGTCGGACTCTGTGTGCAGAGACCCCGGGGCTTCTTGTGTCCATGGAAGATGCAGACAATTAAAAATAGCCTGGAGTGGACCTAAGGCTCCCAGGCTCTCTGTCCTGTGTCTTCCTAGGCCCTTCCAAGCTGGGACACTTAGAGTGACCCTGCACTCCCCTGCTTCCTGCCGCCTACTAGGGACATCTGGTTCCCAGCCCCAATCCTTGAAGGATGTGAAGTTTCTAGGAGTTAGGACACGTCCTGTTTCCCACCATCTTGCCTACTTAAAATAGCCTTTGGAGTCAACACAGGAAGACACACTGGATTGCAGTCGCCTCTGACAGCTCCCTAGATCAACCATGGCTGAGCTTCAGAGGAGGGTCAGGCGCCTGCAGCAGATGGCATCCTCTCTAGCTGCACCGCCTGGGAAAGGAGCTCAGTCCCCTCAGGCCCTGGAGATGGAGCCCAGGTGCTCATGAGAACAAGGCTCTGAGCTGCAGCTGCAGGCTCCTTCTCTCCTAACTTGGTGGCACCCTCGACGCTATGCACCCTGCTTCAGTCTCTCACAGAGAACTCTAGAACTGGGAAAGTGGATTCTTCCCTTTCTTTCTTCTCCCAGGCCTGGCCCGTTTGCCTTCTTTTCTGCTTTGTGCTAAAGGGTGAAAGTGTTAGTGGAAAGCAAGGCTAAGTTCTCCAGTCCAGCTCTGTGGTCCAGTGGTTGCAATTCACAAAGATCTCTTAAGTGTTCTATGAAGAACTGAGGCTGAGCTTGAAGGCTCGGAGCACAAAGATAAGGAGTGAGGCATGGTAACTCTCATCTATAGTCTCAGCTCGGAGGGGAGAGGGAGGGATCATGACACATTCCAGGGAAATGCCATAGATGGGCTCAGTCTTGTCCAAACCCCTCTGCAATGTAATGTTCTGAGAAAGAGGCTATGGTCTCAAGTACCTGGATGGCGATGGCATCTGGCTGCATGTAAAACACTGTAGATGGTCACTAGAGTACTGGCCATTCCCTGGTCTAGATGATGGAGGGTAGGAGTAACCTGTGACCCTACTTATATAGAATGGCACTTTCAGTGTGGGGTCAAGGGAGGATGGACCGTGGAGAGAGGCCTGGGTCTTTTTGCCCTTGCCTGTGGATGGTAGACTGAGGCTGAGGGACAGAGCTCAAGGAGAAGGGACTAGAGAGGTGCCAACCTGTGGGAAGGAAGTGAGGACGATGGCCTCAGAATCTTCTAGGCACAGGGAATGGGGTGGGGGAAGGGTTTTCCAGCAGCTCAGTAGATACCTTGCCAGATCCTTTAACCAGAGAAAGGCCAGGCAACAGTTATGGCTGTCAGGAGGCAGGCTGTGGTAGAAGATAGCTGGGTACCTCCCGCCATGTTCTGTGATGTTTGAGGACCCAGCTTTCTGGTTTATTTTCTGGGGACACACACTTGTTAGCTTAGAATGATAGAATTAAATTCTGTCCTAGCAAAGGACAGAGATCAAAACCCAGATGTTGGCAGGGACTCGGACGGAGTGCTGTTTGCAGACCCTCTCCACACTTCTGATGATGGTGGTCCTGTGTCTCTTGACTTACAGATATCCCCGTTTTCACCTGGTACAGTCTCCATGTGTCTGAGAAACTCATCATATTGTATTAGGGCTCATCTCAGTCTGGCATGCCTTTGTGTAAATCTGATTGTATCAGTAAGGATCCTCCTTTTAATAAGACCACATTTGTAGGTTCTGGGTGTTAGGGTGTCAACTTCTTTTGGAGAGCATGCAATTCAACTGTGAAACCCCTTTTGTTTCTTCCCTTAGACAATAGTCCGGAAACACGGGCTAAAGTGAAATTTGTCCAGGACACTTCCAAGTATTGGTACAAGCCTGAGATCTCCAGAGAGCAAGGTGAGTTGGGGATGGCATTGTTGGCTTAGGACTCCATCAGAAGACATCATAAACTCCTGTTCACCATGTCTACTTTGAGCAAGAACTCATTCCTTTTTGCAGTAGGTGGTAGTCCCAGAATTGAGGTTGGGTTCAAAGTTGGACAGGAAAAATAAACACTTCCTGTGTAAAAGGGGGGTGTCAGGAGCAGAGCCTTGGAGAGGTCTAGCAAAGCCTTGGTTTTCTGAGGCAAAGTAAGAGGCCAGCCAAGAACATCTGAAACTATGGTATGGATGATGATGATGATGATGATGATGATGATGATGATGATGATGATGATGATTGTTCAGAAAAAAAATAAGCAAAACCAAGTTTGGAATGTAGGCCTGGAGATGAACCCCAGGATGTCTGGTTATGGGATAAGGACCAGCAAGGAGGGCCTACAGGTTCACTCTTACTTTGTAAATGAAGTAATAGACTAGTCCCACTAGCCATTCACACACTGTCTGCTTCCTATCGTGAGGCTGGCTGAGTAGTGGCTGCAGACAGCATGGCCTCCACTACTGGTTGTTTATGGTCATCCTCAGAGATACATGCTTTGCTTGGAATAGCAGGGCCCACAGGAGCCTGATATTTGATATCATGCTTCCTAACATCATGATATCAAAGAATGTCATCTCAAGAGAGAACAGAGTCCTTCAGGTCTGTGGGACTCAAGCTAACTCAGTGCTAATGGCTTCTTGATGGCTCTACTGTTTCCTTTCCTTTTTCAGCCATTGCACTCCTGAAGGATCAGGAGCCAGGGGCCTTCATCATCCGAGACAGCCACTCCTTCCGAGGGGCTTATGGGCTGGCCATGAAGGTTTCCTCGCCCCCTCCAACCATTACTCAACAGGGCAAGAAAGGTAGAGTCTTTTCCTCACCAGGCTGAGGCTGGGGTTGGGGCTTCTTGCTTTCTTCAGACCCTTGGGTACTGAACAAGGTTGTGATGCACCAGGGCTGGTCCCTGAGAAGCTGCAGGAGATGGAGTGGTGGTTTTTGTGACAGCAGACCTTTGGGACTTGGTGTGTGTGTCCTGGCTGGACAGAAGGGGAGTGGATGGGGATTCCCATCCCACAGGGCTGAAGCCACATTGTCTCAGTAACACTTTCTCCCATCTCATTCTCTTCACTGTGGATGCCATGAAACGGTGTTAGGAGGTAGTGTTGGGGTGCTGTGACACTGAATCACCAATTCTGTTTCTTTTTCAATCCAGGAGACATGACCCATGAGCTAGTGAGGCACTTTCTGATCGAGACAGGCCCTAGAGGAGTGAAGCTCAAGGGCTGTCCTAATGAGCCAAACTTTGGTGAGTATCCTTGCTTGTCATCATGATCTCTGTTCCAGTCCTCAGGGGTACAGGGCAGGGGGGTGGGAGGAGTCTGACCCAAGGGTTTTTGTTTTGCTGCTGCCTGTCCTCCTGGGCATAGCTTTGGCGGAGGGAAGGAACGGTTGCTTCTTTTTTTTTTTAAGATTTATTTATTTAATGTATATGAGTATGTATATGTAATGTATCAGAAACACCAGAAGAGGGCATTGGATCCCACTACAGATGGTTGTGAGCCACCATGTGGGTGCTGGGAATTAAACCCAGGATCTCTGGAAGAGCAGTCAGTGCTCTTAACCACTGAGCCATCTCTCCAGCTCCATGGCTGTTGTTTTTATAAATAAAGTTTTATTGAAAGCCACACTTTCTAGCTACGTACTACGTGCTGTGGCTCCTCTTCTCTACCAGTTTCCTTTCTGTATTTGTTCTGCTCAATTGAGATGGACTGCCAGTACATTAAAATAACAGCAGTAAGAACAGCTGTCCTTCTTGGCCACCAAGATGTGAAAGTCATCATTTAGCTTTCATGTTGTTCTGGTGTTATAGCAATCCTCAGGGTAGCTGTCTCTCTCCCCATTCTGCACACGAAGAATGTGTAAGGGCCACTCAAGTTCCCCAGATAAGCCACAGAGCTGGGGTTTGATGTCACAGCTTTCCAGCTGCAGTGATCTGCTGTGGGTTCCCAGTATAAAGGGGGCAGGTTTTCAGTTCTGTTGCTGGAGTGGCCAAGTGGGTTGAAGATAGACGCTGGAGGCTGGGATGTGGCTTGGGTCTCAGGTTTGAGCCCCAGCGGTGCCAGCAAGAGAACATTCTGCAGACACTGGGGTGGTGTGGAGTTGAGGTAGGGTTCCTTGTGTCCGTTTTCCAGTGTCTCTTAGTCACTCTGTCTGGTTGTCTCTCCCCACAGGCTCCCTTTCTGCCCTGGTCTATCAGCACTCCGTCATCCCACTGGCCCTGCCCTGTAAGCTGGTCATTCCAAGCCGAGGTAGGAGATATCTATCCCCTCATGTTGTCTGCCCAGATTGGAGCCAGGTTGGAAGCAATACAGGGGACCCCCTCCCACATTGTCTATTAAAAAGGGGGGAGGGGAGGAAATGTTCATTAAGAAGCTTAACTCCAAGAACACCCATTAACTGATTTGCCAGATTGTTCTCAAAAGTATTCTGGTGCTTTAAAAAAATCCACACTGAATTCTCAGAACAGGCCTCATCCCAGGGGAGATCCCAGGGGAGATCTGAGAAGCTGGGGACAGGGACACAAGGATCATGTCCTGGCACATAAGAAACACTTCTAGTGTCAGCTGACCATGTCTGTTTATTCAGTTTGACACACTGAATTATTAATAACCATTGGCCAACATTATTAGCTTAAAAGTTCAAATGTAACTTCAATAACATTAGTAACCACATAATTTAGACACTAATTCAATTATATTTGTATGGAACACACCAAATCCGTTGATATTTAAATCATATAAACCGGCACCTCTCAGAACACAGTGCCTGCAGCTGTTGCTTGTGGGAACTTGCTACAAGGCAGCAATTTTCAAATTGTCAGGACCTCTGGGTCAGAGCCAGGCCTGGGGCTGCAGACCTGTGGCCTGAGCAGTGTAGGAGGTTGAGCTAGGTGGATCACAAGTTCAAGACCTGCTTTGGCTTGCAGGGTGAGTTCAGGTTCACTTGGTCAACACAGAGATCTCAGAATAAAAAGAGACAAAGAGAAGTGGAGATATAGCCACACACAGGTGCAGCAGAGCATTCGCCTTCATGTGTGAGACCCAAGGTCAAGTTTTTTTGTTAAAGTCTAGTTGAGGTAAACCACATGTTCTACGTGGCACTATAAAGTCACGTGTGTTACTGTGGGTGCGTATTGTGTCCTGGTAAGATCGAGCTGCTTGGTCCATCCGATACTTGACTCTAACTCATCTCAATGTGAGTTGGAACCAGTCACTCACTGGTTCATACAAAGACACACTGGTGTACAATGAGATGCCTGCAGTCCCTGTAACTCCTTGAAGCCTTGCTGTTTGCCATATGCTGGGTTTTTGGAGACCCAGGGACATGAGCACCATCACTGTCACTGTCATCTCATAGACTCTTAGCAGTTGCTGTGGTAAGGGATCTGAGCTCAGTTCTGCTGGACTCTGGAGCGCCCTAGCAGTCTGCTGGGGCCTTGCGATCATCTTATACACGCAGCACCAACTGCCAAGACCCACCTTGAAAGAGCATCTATTTCAGGAAGCTTGTGCAGTGCTTGCCTTAGGCCCAGCCAGACTCGATTAAATTACCGTTGGGCTTTAATTACTAATTGAATTTTTGTTTCAGACCCCACAGATGAATCAAAAGATAGCTCAGGCCCTGCCAACTCAACCACTGACCTGCTGAAGCAAGGAGCAGGTAAGTGTCACCTGAGATAGGACCGATGCCCAGACCTGTCTACCCCACCCCCTGCCCTGTCCCCTCCCGCTGGTGCAGAATTGGAATTTTTGGTCAGATTCCATTTCTCTGTGCAGTTGCATTGGCTCAGGGCTTGCCAGAAATTTGTCTGCACCTCAGAGCCTCTGCAAGGTGGCTCTGAGGGATTGTCCCCACCCACTCCAGCCCCCGTAACTATCTCCGGCTCCGTTTCTTCCAGCTTGCAACGTGCTCTTCCTCAATTCTGTGGATATGGAGTCGCTCACCGGGCCGCAGGCCATTTCCAAAGCCACATCTGAGACTTTGGCTGCTGACCCCACGCCAGCTGCCACTATTGTTCACTTCAAGGTCTCTGCCCAAGGAATCACACTGACTGACAATCAAAGAAAGTAAGCCTCATCTACCCCTCCCCCACTTACACACTCACTCACGCTCTTACTGTCCCTGTACCCACTGCCTGTCTGTGCACCTATGCACCCATCCACCTTCCCATCTTTCCTCCACCCACCCACCCACTTATCCATCCACCCACTTACCCACCTACTCAACCATCTATCTATTCATCTACCCACCTATTCTTCAACCCATTCATCCACTCACCAATTTATTGACCCTTGCATCCATCCATTTATACATCTAGCCACTCACCAAACTATTCATACATGTGTGTGTGCTTGAGGGACCCCTCTATCCAACGACCGTCCACTGATCTATCCATACATACTTCTAAAGAGTGGCTTGCTTTGAGCATATGTAACATAGATGAAGAAAAGGCCTTGATGTTAACAGTAGAAGTTCTCACACTGTGTGCTCCACCCCGCCCAGCCCATTTCCTTTCCTCTCCCAGAGTTCCCCGTTTATCATTTTTTGGTGCCAGTTCCCTCCCCAGCCCCTAGCACTTGTGGCGTGTGGGACACGTTCCTATGCCACATCTGTGTGTTTCTATGTGGGGCTTACATCCTGGTATGAGCATCTCAGGCCATCTTCTTCCTAAGGAGCTTTGTGAGCCCGTGGTGGTGCACACAGTGATTGGAAGACGACCTGACCTGCAGCTGGGGGCAGGAGTAGCAAAGCAATTACTCCCACACTCACTCTGGCTCTCTGACATTTTTTGCCACAGGCTCTTCTTTAGACGACACTACCCGCTCAACACTGTCACCTTCTGTGACCTGGATCCACAAGAAAGAAAGTAAGTGTATTACAGGCACCTTTGCTCTATCCCCTGAAGTATGTGTGTGTTGTGCTTCTGGGTACTCAGCCACAGCTTTGGTGTGTCCTGGGCAGTGACAGCAATTATGTGAGCAACTGCTTGAGTCTCCTCCCCAGACCTGGTGACTTCCCACAGACTCCACTGCTCACCTCTACATGCCCTGCTGTGTCTGAGAGAGAGAGAGAGAGAGAGAGAGAGAGAGAGAGAGAGAGAGAGAGAGAGAGAGACTGACTTACTGTGGGCATTCTTGTCTCCACAGGTGGATGAAGACAGAAGGAGGCGCCCCTGCTAAGTAAGCACAGCTTTCCCTGCCTTCAGCTGGTTGTACTGTGGGGAAGAGGGACAGGGCTGGGCTCTAGGCCAGGGGTCTGAGAAGGCCTGCGTGCCAAGGCCTCTGAGATTAAGAGAAAAAGAATAGTCTGCATTTTCATGCTAACAAAGGCATGTTTAGGCGTGGAGTTTGAAGGCTGCGTGGAAAGAAAGACTACTTAAAGATGGATGGCTGTATTTTGGGTGGATGGAAATGGGTTCAGAGGTTCGGGGAGGGATTGTATGACTTTCAGACTGCATCTTCCTGAGGACGGTGCAGCCTGTCAGTTGTTGAGTGAAGAAAATGGAGACCAGAAGAACCAGAGTGGACCAAAGTGAGAGCACTGTGCTTGGGAACAGAGAGAAGCAGCTAGAGAGGAGGGGGGATGCCTCAGCCTTCTGAGACCTCCATGGAATCAACAGGGAACCCCATTCCTTTGCCTTCCCATGTTACTGACTCTCTTTGTGTTACTGAAGACAGGTAGACAGGCCAGAATTTCCCAGTTTCAGAGCAAACACAATTGGCTGGGTGTCTATCCTGGCAGAGACAGGCAGAAAGGCCTGTTTGCTCCTATTCAGAGATGCCCCTCACCCTGCGGGGTCAGCATATCATTCTATTGTCGATCAGTCAAGTCACCCTGGAGAGGGAAGTGCCCTGACCGTCTCCTGGTTATTAGTTATTACAGGACTTCAGGTCCTGCAACAAAGTTGGAAGAAGAAAGCTGTTTGAAGTACAGAGCTTGTGTGTGTGTGTGTGTGTGTGTGTGTGTGTACACATGCACGTGTATGTGTTTCCTCATCATACACATGTGCATGCCATATGAATATGCATTTGCTGTGTGTCTTTGTGCAGGGGTGTGAGTAGAGTGTTTGTATGTATATGCTTGCACAGACACACACAGGCAGGCAGAAGCCAGCCCGGCTAATTTTAGCTGTGGGTGCCATGCATACCCAGCTGAGGGGTTTCCATTGGCATTTCCAGCTGTCCAGATTTCCCCATCTCTCTCTAATTAGCAACATGCCAGCCGGGAGGGGCCCTGAGCTCACATTCTGTTCTCTGCTCTCATATTTTTAACTCTGTTTTGCAGAGAGAGATTGCTGGGTCACTCCTATTGGCGTTGGAGGGGGCAGGGGACAGGTGTGGAGTTCTTTATCTCTCCTATTTTCAGGGCTTCCCAGTGTCCAGAACCAGGAGCTGTGTGTGTGTGTGTGTGTGTGTGTGTAGAGAGAGAGAGAGAGAAAGAGACAGAGAGACAGAGAGAGACAGAAACAGATAGAGAGACAGACAGAGAGAGGAGATGGGAGTGCGGTGGAATAAGGGAGAGGGAGCCTTGGGGAGGTGAGGACCTACTCTTTGTCTCTCTGACCACCTAGGAAGCAAGGCCTGTAGGAAGCTTCAGGTTGGGGTAGGGCTGAGAAAGAACTCATAGAAGCTCTTGGATTCTCCCTGCCTCCTGTCTAGTCTCCCTGCAGCTTTTCTAACAAGTCTTGTTACTCAAACCCATCTTCCACCCCTGTTCCCCAGGGCAATGTCACCTGCCCTGAAACAAAGCAAGGCACTGTCCCCAGGACTTTGGCTTTAAAGAGCCAGCCCCAGTTCTAGATGTTTGGCGCAGTAAGGGGACTGGAGCAAACAGGCTGGCCTGAGGCATGCTTTTCTGCCAGGTTGCCCTCTGGAGCCTGGGTCCTTACGTAGGCATCCTCTCTCTCACCCCTGTAGGCTCTTCGGCTTTGTGGCCCGGAAGCAGGGCAGCACCACAGACAACGCTTGCCACCTCTTCGCAGAGCTTGACCCCAACCAGCCTGCGTCTGCCATTGTCAACTTCGTCTCCAAGGTCATGCTGAGTGCTGGCCAGAAGAGATGAGCGAATCCTGGAGCCCTTGCCCATGGCTAGGGCACTGGGGATGGGGCGTGTGGGGAGGGGATCTGTGAATCCTGACCACCTTGGATCCAGAACAAGGACTTTGGGTCGACCGTGGAGAAGGAGAGAAGAAAGTGCAGTGCTGGGAGAGGGAAGGGAATTGTGGAGGGGGCAGGGGAGCGGGAGGAAGAGGAAGGATGAAGAGAGGAACCCAGAATCCACTGTATAGATGGAAGCCACACCTCCCAAAGCCTCTCCAGCTAGCTGCACCCCCCCCCCCGAGAGAATTGAGCTCCCACAGGAACACACAGGCCTCCTTGCGGGGGGGGGCATATTTTGTGGAGCAACGAAAAAGCTCTTTCTCCCTAACCCTCCTGCTTTGGGAGAAGAAATCGAACCGAGGCTTCTTCTCTGGAGGTAAGGTTGCTGGTGACCAGCGTATGGCATCAAGCAGTGACACTTTTTCACATTTTGCTCACCCGAGGCACCCGTGGTCTGTGCTTGCTCTGACTCCTTGTTGCAGGGTCTGAATGTGCCCCCCACGCGCTGATCGATACCTGCCTGTGTCCACTCAACTCAGATTACAAACAGCTCTGCTTGTCTGTGCCCCTTGTGATGTACATATACACACTGTCCAAAGAAGGCTAGGGATATAGGGTGGTAGGATCCCAGGTCAGGTGACAACTGTCTCCTGCCGGAGTGTAGTTTATGGGTACAGAGTTTTCTCTGCACCTGCCCTCTAGTGGCCCTGGGGGCTTCCAGCCTGTCCTCCGAAGAGACTCTGGTACAGAGGGCATGGCCACCTGCTTCATTATAGCTGTCCTGTCTCTTGGAGACTGAAGCTGGCTTGGAGAAAAAGGTGATGCCCACAGTCTTGGGGGAAAAAACTGGTTAGGAAAGGTGGCATCTCTTCCGTGCTGTGGGTCTCATGGTGAGTTGGGCATGCGCATTGTGCCATGGGGCTCAGGATGAGTTGGGCATGCGCATTGTGCCGTGGGGCTCAGGATGAGTTGGGCATGCGCACTGACAATACCCAGGACTGCCTTACTCCCTTCCCTCAGCCCAATTCCTGGGCCAGCACTAGCCTTGCACTTATTCATCTGCTTGAAGCCTACTGGGGGATGGGGGCCGTGCCTTTCTGACCAATCCTGACCTATATGGTCCTCATGTTGGCTTATCCCAGGAGCCTACTTCCTGAAGTCCTGCCTAGGGTACCCGGGGAGGCCCCCCATTTTTCCCCTCTGTGTTTTGGAGTCTGACTGTTGCAGACACCCTCTGGCTGGGCTGCTCAGGATGACATCAGAGCACCTCTGGGAATGCTGCTGGAGAACCATATGGTCCTCCCACAATACCAAAGCTTCCCTGTTTCCCCTTCTGCCTCAGTTTCCCCAGCAGAACCACACTGTCGATGGGACAGAGGACAGAAGGTATAAATTTAGGCCAAAGGTCCTATGGTCCATTTGAGGGGTTGGGAAAGCCCCTGCCATTGCTCAGGCCTCCATTTAAGCCCATGGGGGTCCCTAGAGGTGGAATTGTACTGATATATAAATATATATAATATATACATGAGACATACTAATAGAATCTGTAAGCTAATAAAAATATAAGAAAAATGTTAAAAAAAAAGAATAGGTAAATTGACAAGAAATATTTATTGTTTTCCCATATTGCTTTATTATCCCTGGCCACAAACTGTTCCCATCTCTTCTCCAATGTGTAAGTAGAGCCAAAAATGCAGGGTGTCCTTATAACCCAAACAACCCAGGGCTAGCCTTGTCCTTGACCCTGGCCTTGGCTGCCCTAGGCTACATCTGGGACTTGGGGGATAACATGCTCCAACTCTAGCTCCTTATTCTCTGGCAAACCATAGCAGGGCTGCCAACATCCTGTATGTGAGGACAGCAACTCCCATCCCCACAGGCCAGAGCCGGGTGTGTTTGGGGATCCGGGAGTGTATGGCCATGGTGTGGCAGCTCTTGGATTTTTTTTTCTCCTTCAGGGAGCTTTGACTGTGTGGTCATTGAGGAGCTAGAAAGAAGGTTGGGTGGGGACCATTGGCCCCCGCTTCCCAAAGAATAATGGGCTTAGTAATCAAGGTTCCTCAAAGTGTCCTTCCCTCTGAGATATTCAAGGCAAATGTCTGGATCTCCCATTTCTTCATCCCCCTAATGATTCCTACTTCTCCCCAAGAGAGAAGGAGACATTTCTCGTCCCTTTCTTTGTAAATGCCCTCACCCTACCACGTAGTCTGGGGAGTCTTCTCCTGGCTGGAATGTTGTTCACTTGAACCTTTGAGGTGCACCAGAGCCTCTTGCATCCTGCCCTGGGCCAGGCCCGAGTTTAGGATCAGCCTTCATGTATAAGGTTTCACCTTCCATGCTGCACTTAGTCCCAAGCCATGTGTGAGTTGTGTGCGTGACCAAGGTGGATGCCAGCAAGTGGTGCCTCCTCCTCAGTATGCCTCTAGGAAGAATGGACACCAGAGTTTGGCTTCTCATGAAGAAGAGTGGAGAAGGGGCTTCAGTTCTTACAGTGGGGACCACACTGTTGTCTGCCCTCTTCCCAACTGTGATTCTCACGAGACGGGCTTCTACACACTCACATGCACACACACATACACACACAGAGACCACATGCACACACAGCACTCCGTATGCCATTCTGTATTCTTGCCAAAGCTTTCCTTTAAACAAGAGCACTTTTACCCATTGCTCTTTTGTGAACGATCTGTTTCGTTGTTCATTGTGGGGTCTGAAGATCAACAAGGAGAGTGTTGTCTGCTCTCAAACCGGAATGAAGGAGGGGGAGGGGAGACAGGAGAACATGGCGGCCAGTGATGTCCTTAACAAGACCCCTCAGCTATAGTCCAGGGCCAGACTGCCTCTGGCCACTTGGAAGAGCTGAGGTTGGCCTGGAGCTTCACCATCCCTGATATCTGGAGGTGAGATGGTAGAGAAGGGCACTGGTGGAACTAGGTTTGGTGTCTAGGGATGTCCCCAATGGTTCTGGGGGTGGGGATAAGTGTGAAGAGCTGGGCTGGAACAGGAAGGACAGGAAGGCTTGGGAAAATTAACAATTGGATACTGAGGTTGCAACTGTGGTCCCTGGCTCCCTTGCCCGGCCATGTTTTAGGAAAGAATTTACATCTTAGGTTTGAAAAGGGGGCATTTGAGTCTTCTTACCCAACCTCTTCCTAGCAGCTTTTATAGTTTTAGGCATGATTGCCAGAATTCATATGCCCTGGCTTTGGAGAGTCTCTAGAGATACCCACTCTGGGGTGTAGGGTACATACCCACACTGTGGCTGTGTCTCCCCCTAGAAAGGGGCTTTCAGGAGAGAGTTCTTATGCTGTCTAGGAAGTGTAGGAGAGTGAAGTGACTGAACCGTATCCTTCAGGGTCTGGGTTTCTTTATCCTACCTCCCAGGACTTCTGACACCACCCCCCTTTCCAGCTTCAGATCGTGGGGAGATCCATCCAAGGGAATTAGCCCTCTCCTGCCTCCATGCCTTGGATCCCTGAAGAGCTTAGAACCCAAAGCTAGGGCCACCCCTGCACTTAGGCCTTGGCTGAAGATCTAGAGACTGGTTTTCTGTAGTCATTGGTGACAGGATGTATGTGCGCGTGTGTGTAAGTGTGGGTGTGTGTGCGTGGTCTGATCATCTCTTTAGGGAACTTTGAGGTGGGAGGTGGGAGATGGAGGGATGTCAGGTTCAATGTGACCCAGTAGTGAGAAGAACTAGGAAGTGAGGCCTAATCAATGGGCCAGCGATTGGTCATGTTTTAGTGCTGATGACAGAGAGGCCAGTCCCATAGGATGAGGCTTGGCAGGCCTCTTTTGTGTTGTCTCCTGTCTCCTCAAATGGCTGAAAACTTGGAGGGTTATTTCCCACGCCTGGGCCCCTCACAGCAGCAAGGCAATGAGTGTGACACACCCAGTGTGTGTCAGTGTTCACAGTCCAGCCCTCCCTGAGGACTCACATCTGGCTCGTAAGTGTGTGAGCACATTGGGGGTACGCATGAGGTATCTCCCCAGTTTTTTCCCTTCTATCATCTGAATCAAGTGTAAGAAGTTCCTCACATCCTGATCACCCCAACTCTTATTCCCAGGCCCTCTGCTGGGAAACCCATACCCAGAGTCCAATCCCCTGCCCCAGCCCTCGGCTGTGTATTTATAGATGGAAATATACTTTATATTTTGTATCATTGTGCCTATAGCCTCTGCCACCTTGTATAAACCCTGACATGTGCTGTGTTCTGGACATGAATGTATGTACACTGATACTGCCCCCCTCTGTACAACTGCTTAGTCTCACCACCCATTGTATGGCTTTATAAACGAGAAAGTTAAACACAAACCCAGGCTGTGATCTAGCTTTGTTTGGGCTCTGCTGGGGGTGGGGTGGGGGGAGGTCTTCGTTGGGTAAGAGGTGTCTGACCTGAACATCAGATACAAGGGTCTTCAGTGACACTTCTGGGAGCCCAAACAGTGGCCCTCACCTTCCGTTGGTCACGAGTGTTACTCAGCTGGACGCCAGGCCGGAAAAGAAGTTCAAAGAAAACAAGAAGGGCGGATTAACCAAGGTCACAACAGCATCGTGAAGTAGTTCTGCTCTCGAAGTCCCTGAAAGGAGTCTTGGGGACCTGAGGCTCTCAGACCCCACTCTGATCATCACTTACCTACAAGGGACATAGCTGGTGAGGCCGAGCCTGTCTGGTGAGGATAGAGTGTGCCTGAATTCCTGTTCTCTCCAGGTATCATGCCCTACATCCCGAGGAAGCCAAGACGCTGAGAAGTTACCTCATCCTCTCACAGTGAGAACAAGTGCTCACGGAGTGCATAGCAGGCACAGGAATACATTTTCTCAAGCAGGTGTATCTGTCCTCATGCCCATTCCACAGATGAAAAGACTGAGGCTCTTGCCCAGAGTCATGACACTAGAGAAAGTGTCAGAGCCAGGCTATGAACGGCCCCTCTAGGCCCGTCCTAGCTCAAGCCTCTTAGTGCTTTCAGGGAGAGAGACTAGCTCTGGGGAACAATGGTCATACCTAGGGTCATGCAGGTGTGATGGGCAGTCAGCCTGGCTTTCCAGCAAAGGATGTGGGCTCTTGGGCTTGAAATGGAGAAGGTTAAGCGGGAATCATATGATGTCACTCAGAAAGACAGGAGTGTGGTGACCTCGACTGTCTGAGACTGGCTGGGGTTCAGAAGTTCTGGTGCATAAGGGAGATGGTCAGAGGCCAGACCTAGAAGCTACAGCAAAGCCACCAAGGAGAGGACAGAGGGCAAGGGTGTGGGGTGTGGGTCTGGGAGTAGAGGGAAAGATATCCCCACATATACCCTACCACCCTAGTTCTCAGTTTAGCTAAAATGTCCTGATGCCTAGGCCCCACTACAGGGCTCTGTGCGGCCGGTCTGGTCTCAAGTGGGCAGTGGACAATGGGTCCTCTCTCCGGCTGGAGTCTTCCCACCCTCTTCAAAGAATGGAATGGTAAACAGCAAGGGGAAGAGAAGAGGCTCTGTTTGCTGTGGGAGAATAACAGTTTAAATAGGAAACTGAGGCTGGAAGCAGCAGAGGGGTGCTGCCAATTGAGAGCATCGTGGTGTTCCAAGGTGTGAAGCACCTTGTCTTCACAGGCTTCGGGGTGCCTAGCTGAGAGGTGGTGGGTGGTAACAGCCCTGTGCTCTCAGCAGACAGGCTTTGGGGTGTCAGCAGAGAGCTCATCAGCTAATGTTATGGCTTGAAAGCTCTCGGTTGGCTTTGGGATGCCAGGCAGGAGCAGACCCATGGTTTCCAAGGGTTTGTTTTGCATGGATCTGCCACCCAAGAGGTAGCAGGACTGGCAGACCCGGAGGCTGGAAGCGCAGGTCTCTGCAGCAGGGCTCGGAAACTATAAGCGGCTGCAGGGATGAACGAATTCCTCTCTGTAGCCAAAGTGCAGAGTCTTGGGGACTGAGACAGGGAAGAGGCTCCCTGCCTGCAGCCCCTGGTCAAGGCCATCAAGCTGCCTTGAAGGAGTCCCCTTCTGAGGTGGAAGGAGGGAAGACAGCATGAGAACCTGGTCAGAGCCTGGAGAAGGTCTGCACCGACCGCTTCAAGTCTGGGGGCAAGCCTGTGTATTAGGATTGCTTCTTTACTTCCCTGGTGACCGTCCATGCAGAGACCCAGGAGCCTTATGAAGACCTCAGCTCTCCGCTGTGGTGGGTTGTGTGTGTATTTGTGCAGGGGGTCCTTCCTGTGCTGCTGAGCCCTGACGGCATGTGCTCCCACTCCTCATCCCTTCAGGGGTATGATAGGATCTTTGACCCACTCCAGGCATGGAAGGACCCCAATATCTCTCCTGCATCTTTTGGACCAAACTCCATGAGAACAGAGGAGCTGGTGACAGCTCTTGGTACCCACCCTCTAGCCCTGAGTCCACTCATGCAGACCCCTCCCACAGGATCTGTGGGACTGATCCTCAAGGGCATTGAAACCAAACTCTGCCTTCTTAACTGCGTTTGTTTGTCTGTTTATCTACTTATTTATGTATTAGAGTATTATTAGGGTATTTTAGTATTTCTCCATTTCTAAGAGTTCAGAACACAGCATGACCCATTCATAACAACGTTAATGAGGCTAGGAACCAAATGTGTAGTGTGTGCATGTATGTACAGGTGTACATAAAAATATATAGTGTGTGCATGTGTGTACACACCCCACAGATGATGCACACCCAGACAGAATACCACACAAGCACACATACTCAAATATACACAGACATTTGCATGCATAAACATGCACATACATGTCTACACAGGCACAAAACATGCACACACACACACACACACACACACATGCACAAAACAGATCCAGATCTTACACACGCATAGATAGATGGCACACACAGGGATGCACATACAGGTGATGCAGCCTCTCATGTGTGCCGTCTCCACATGGGCACACACTTTCCTGTCCCTTCCCATCAAGTGTCCTAGGGACCAGCTGTCTAGGATTCTGAGATGGCTTCAGAGTTCCTCCCACTGGGAGATGCTGGGATGGACCAGTAGGCAGGGTGTTGCCGGGAAAGGTGAGCTTGGAGGTCAGGGTGTGGTGCATACATGTGGCTACACATGAGCTGATGTGCTGTTAGCCATGTGTCCACTTGACAAAATTAGAGTCATATATGGAGGGGTGATAGCAGGTGAGGAACTTCCTCCATCAAAGTGGCCTATGAGCGAGTCTCAGGGGGCATTTTCTTTTTAAAAAAGATTTAGTTATTTATTTTATGTATGTGAATACACTGTCGTTGTTTTCAGACACACCAGAAGAGGGCATCAGATCCCATTACAGATGGTTGTGAGCCACCATGTGGTTGCTGGGAATTGAACTCGAGACCTTTGGAAGAATAGTCAGTGCTTTTAACCACTGAGCCACCTCTCCAGCCCAGGCAGAGAGAGAGAGAGAGAGAGGGAGGGAGGGAGGGAGGGAGGGAGGGAGGGAGGGAGGGAGGGAGGGAGGGAGGGAGAGCCCAGATTACTGCAGGTGGTGCCACTCCTGAACAGTTTGTCCAGGCTTGTATAAGGAACGGTCCAGTAAGCAGCACTCCTCTCTGGCCTCTGCTTCAGTTCCTGCCTCCAGGTTCCTGCCTTGAGTTCCTGCTCAGACTTCCCTCCATGACAGAATACAAAAAGCTGAGATAAATACTTCCTTTCCAAGTTGCTATTGGTCGTGGTGTTTTAAGTAGAAAGCAAACCACAGAGGTTCTGTGGGTGGGAGGGCAGAGCTGAGAGTCAGGGCGGGGTGCGGGATGTTGGAAAGAGGAAATGTCAGACAGCCTCTGATAGCAGGAAATCAGCCCGCTCTAAACTCCACACATACTCTATGGCAGTATTTCCCAATCTGTGGGTAGAGACCATCGAAAAACACATTTCTCATGCTCTTAGGACCCCCCCCCCAACCATAACTTTATTTACATTGCCACTTTATGATTGTAATTTTGCTACAGAGCCTGGTCTCAGTTCCTAAGAGCATTGGAGAGATGTGTTTTCCCATAGTCTCGACCCACAGGTTGGGAACCGCTGCTCTATGGGAACTTCAAGCAGCTGTGGGGACGTGCTTGGAAAGAAAAGGGGCCCTGGGAGTGGGGAGCTCTAACCACCTGGCACTGGGCCAGAGACTGAAGGAGGCCCCTTGGAAACGCTGTGTCCACGTGGCTTCAGGCATAGCTGTGTGAGTTGCCACATCTAGTGTATGCAGACTGTCTGATGCCAGAGTCAGGGTCAAAGCTTGGACCCTGCCAGCCCTAACAAGGTGGGTTCCACCACCTGTCCTCGGAAGGTCAATGAAAAAAGACAAAGGAAGAGTAAAAGCAGTGGCCTCATCGGCAACTAAAAGAAAAGAGTAAGTGCGGGGACCTCAACCCCAACTCCAGAGTCATGACGGAGGCTTAGGTTGAAACATGTACATCGCTAAGCAGTGAGGACAAAGTGCCGCACCCGCGCCCTGTCCCCTCACTTCTGCCTCAGCTCTAGTCTTCGGGCAGCTTGACAAGTTGTCAGAACTCTACAAAAGTGAAGTCACTTTGTAAGAGACAAGCTCTGCCTCTGGCTGCCTCCAGACTCCAGCCCAGTCTGAGACTTCTGGAGAAATTCCAGTATCTTGGGGGGGGGGTCATTGTCTCAATAGTTTGGTAGCTGAAGGGAGGGACACCCAGTCTCTACTTAGGATGTCTTCATTCCTGCTTAGGCAGTCACAGTTGGGAAGCACCCGAGACATCCTCCTCCCCCACACAATGTACCTTTCTTGAAGGACACTGGGCTCTCAAGGGTGTGTCTACCTTTCCCAAGCTTCAGTTTTGTCATCTGCCGGATGGATGTGGTTTGCCACTAAGGGCCAGCCTGTGGGCTGAGACCCATAAGTGTGACCTACCACTTACTACGGCCCTGTAGACCCCAAGAAATACATGATACTGGGTCTCGCTGGGCCTCCGCTTCCTCCAGCTTACTCTACCAGCTTTGTAGCCTTCAGGGAGATGGCGGTGGAGAGGCTGTGCAGATGGCTTACCAGTGAATGATATTGATCTGAGTGGTTCTCAGACTCCAGACCACAGGTTAGGGGGTAGGGTGAAGCCGCCTCTGTGGCTCCAGCTTTTATGGGGTCTGGAAGATTATCTCTTGGTCATCAGGACAGGATGTCCCAGCTCTGGGCCCTCCCTCAGCTGCCGCCTCCTCCCTCCCTCCTAGCTTCCCAGGCCCTGCCCTCCCTACATCTTGCACTTGGCAGTAATGAACATGGCAGCAGCATCCTTCCTGCTCAGCTGACCTGGCTGTTTTGGGTCATATGGAGCAGGGTCTGTTTGGGAGGTCTTAAGCAGGGCAAGGGCAAGGTACAGATCCTTGGGTGGGGGTGGGAGGGTTTGAGAAACGTCCCTGGGGGAATAGAGGAAGCCTGGGGCCGTGGAGATTCACAGAAGACTTCAGAGCCATTTTGGGGGTAAGTCAACTTACTCTCCCAATTCAATAGCTGTTTAGTGAGCATCTACTGTGTGCGGGGCACTGAGTAGGTCATCAAGCAGCATTGGTGGCTTGTTCCTGCTGGGGAGCATTTTCTGCACAAAACAGCACTGTCATCTACAAAGTTTGTACTTGAGAACTGTGTGACTAAATACCACAACGACAACAACAATCACCCCCCCCCCCCCACCAAGACGGCAGAAACCCAACAGTGGCAGACTGGGCACTGACACACAGGTAGACATGGCAATTCCATAGACACCATGGGGTTTGTGAGTGGGTCAGGCAGGTCTGGGGAGAGCAGAGGTGGCCCCAAGGACATAGCCTGGTCTGGGTGAGGAGTGGGGAGGGTTGCTCTAGGTGGAGGAAGCTGGGAGTGCCTGGGGTGGGGGTGGGGGGTGGAGCATTCCACTCCGTGTACCATCCCTAGGCAGCAGCCTTCATACTGGAACCTGAAGGCAAGACAGGAGAGTGGTTGAAGGCACAGGTTGTGGGTTATTAATGCTTATAAAGGGTGGCTATTGCATTAAGTGTTTTTACTTGTAAAACCATAACTGAGGCCAAGGGAGATGGCTCAGTGGGAAAGAACATTTGCTGAGCAAGCTCAAGGAACTGAGTTCAAATCCCCAGGCCCCGCATAAAAAGCTGGGCATGGCTGTGTGTGCACGTAATCACAGCACTGAGAGGATCCTGGGAGCTTGCTAATCAGCCAGCCTAGCCAAAACAGTGTATTTTTTTCCCACCAAAATACCGTGTATTCAAGGAATAAGGGGAGAGCCCCAGAGGAAGAAATCTAACACACTTCTCCAGTTTCTCCGTGTGCTCAAAGGGGAAACACACTGGGACACACGTGCTCATTCATCAAACACACCTACCTTGCACATAATAATAGTAATTCAGAAATTTAAAAACTATTATCTACGCTCGGTATTTCTTTATTTGACCTCCTTTGCTTCCTCCTCATTAGATTCTCAAGTCCCTGAGGGCACAGAGTGGTGAACCTTTAAGCCTTAAGGCAGTGCCTGGCAGATGGGATGCCTTCTCCTGGTGTACCGGGGATGGATGTCTGCCACGATCTGCATGGCAGAGGTCTGAAAATCTAACCGAGGCAGCGAGGGAACGAGGAGAAGACAGACACACAGACATGTACAGAAAAGCTGGGGCCAGGTGAGTCACACCAGCTATGAAGGTCTGCCATAGCAACTACTGTAGCAACCAGGAACTTCACCATAGCAACTACTGTAGCAACCAGGAACTTCACCATAGCAACCACTGTAGCAACCAGGAACTTCACCATAGCAACTACTGTAGCAACCAGGAACTTCACCATAGCAACTACTGTAGCAACCAGGAACTTCACCATAGCAACTACTGTAGCAACCAGGAACTTCACCATAGCAACTACTGTAGCAACCAGGAACTTCACCATAGCAACCACTGTAGCAACCAGGAACTTCACCATAGCAACTACTGTAGCAACCAGGAACTTCACCATAGCAACTGCCAGAACATCAGCACATTTTATTATGTGTAGCACAGGGGGACAAGCTAGCTAGTCTTGGTAGGAGGTCTTTGTGGGTGAGCAATCTCAGGCTGTAGAGGCTAGGGAGGAGGAAGCTGCACTTGCTGGTTTTACACCACACACACACACACTGGTCTTTTGTTTGTAAACACTTCTGCCAGGACCAGAGGAGAGCTTTGCCGTTCCATTCCGACCCTGACCAGAGGAAGGCTTCACCAATTTCCCATGGGTTTGAGGCACTGATCCCCAACACGACCATGTCAAAAGGTCTTGTTCTTTCAGGACTTGACCTGCTCTTTACAAGTTCCTTGAGGGCTTCTTTGACTTCAAGGTTAGTGTGGGTGGGGGAGTTATGTGGATGGGAGAGCAGGAGGCTTGGTTCCCACGTGAGGAGTGAGCATTTACAGGAAGCAGAGGATGTGTTTGAAGGTGCCACTGACAAAGATGACTGGTTAGTCTACTCCAGCCTCCGTTGAACTCCAAGGCTACGTTAGATGTTGCAGGGGGTGCTTTATTAAATGTTATTGTATCCATTACCCAAAGGAACTTCAGAAAGCTGTATATAACTAAGGGGAGGGGAGAGCTAAGGAAAACGAAGTCTCTGGCCTAAGACTCCACCACCGGAACATGCTAAGAAATGGAACATGAAGTTTCTGCAAGCCAGGAGAATAAAACTAAAGAGCCAAAAGTTCCAGGCCAGGCTGGGCTACCGAAAGCTAGTATATGTAACGAGCGCAAGGCTAATAACCACATTGATCTCTTGGTTATAGGAGGTGAACCAATACTCTACTGATTCAGGGCAAATGGAACATTAAAGTCATGCTGTGTTAATGGTTTTGGATTGGCATGCATGTATGTGTGTGTATATGTGTGTGTGGGTATGTGTGTTTGTGTGTTATTAGTAGAGCGTCTTAAGCATGATAATCAAGCTCTCTACTACTGATGGTATCTCCTTTTAAAACTTTTATTATTATTATTTTTTAAAGTCAGAGTGTGGGAAGGCGAACCCAGGAATATGGATGCATGCGCACCGATCGCCCTGTAGGGGGCAGCAACAGCACTGAGGCTGCAGGGGGAGAGACTTTGGGGTGTGGGATACTGCAATTAGAAATGAGGGTCCAGGCTGGAGGGGAAACTGAGGCATAGCCAGGCAGTATTTGGAGGGTGGCCTCTTTTCACGATGGTTGTCTTGTTTGTGGAAGGACCCAACCTGGCGGCTCCAGAGGCCACGCCCATGCCCAGGTTCAGGGACACCCTGCTACTCCCTCTGGGTGAAGTGACTCTAGTTGGATCCATAGGAGAAAAACTCTGGGCTGGTGGCCAACTGACCATTGCCACAGACACCACCGAACCCCAGGAGCAGGAGGCAATTACCATGGACACCAAATACAAGAATGCCAGGGATGCTCTGGTGTTCATGGGTGGTTCGAAAGCTGCAGCGTGGCCTAACTCACAGGCCCACTGTGAACAGAGGGATGATGGACACCTCAGGGGTGACATCTGGGGGATTAGAAACAGGAAGACCAGGTGTGCCTGTTCCAAAGCTGTGGCTGTTTTTGCCCCAGCATGTTCTGGTTCTTACTGGGTTATTTTTTTGTAGAAAAGACACAGAGAGACAAAAAGACATGGGGCAAGCCATTAATGGTGGCAACACACAGGAGGCTGAGGCAGGAGGATTTCTGTGAGTTAGAGGCCAGTCTGGGTGGTATATAATGAGATTTTGCTCCCAAACACGCAGAGAGAGAGAGAGAAAGAGAGAGAGAGAGAGAGAGAGAGAGAGAGAGAGAGAGAGAGAGAGGACAGACAGACAGACAGAGACAGAGAGAGGGAGGGAGAGAGACAGAGACAGAAGAAATAAAAGGAAGGAAGGAATAAGGAGGGAGGAAGGAAAGAAGGGAGGGAAGGCAAGGTTGGGCGTTTGTAGGCTGTGATGACCTCATTGTAGAGGTGGGTAAAGGCCAGAAATGGGCACATGGTAAGTAAGAAGGAAGGCACAGAGGATCCTGTAAAGGGGACAGAGGCCTCAGGTCAGAGGAGGGCAACCCAGAGTACCTCAGAAGGTAAGAGTGGGGGTCAGGGGTAGAGAGGGCCGGGCAGGGGAAGCTTAGGAGTTCCTCTTTAGAAGGCAACGCCCAGCCCTACTGCTGGTGGAGTCCAATGCTCTCTGGGAGAAAGGTCTTTGTATCTGACCATAGAAGCCATCTTTGTCCTTTTCTGGAGACAGAGTGACAGAGAAGTGGAGGAATGGTGGGTGAGGAGGCCATGTGTGTGTGTCTCAGAGAAGCCTAAGCTCACAGAATCTGGGGACCAACTGAGGCAGGCTTGAGGCAGAGTCCAACAGCCCAGCAGGCTCTCCTGGCTGCAGCCTGGCTGCTTATCAGGGCGTTTCTGAACAGCGTGTCCCTTTGCTTCCAGCTGGCCACCTGGGCACAGGCTTCCCAGAGCATCAGAGGGAAGGAGGGCAGGGTTGAGGATGCCTGTGAGATCTACCCTGGTTGGCTGTGGGAGCCACCATTCCTGGAATGAATCTTTCCAATTGACATTAGCAGGTGCCAGGAAGGACAGGGTGTGTTTCTCAGTGCCTGTCCCGAGGCTGGGAACAGCAGAGCTCTGTCGCCACAGAGATAAGGGAAGGGAAGAGCAGGTACAGCCTTGTAACCGTGTGCGAGCGGTAGTGAGGGCGAATTAATTCCGGGTGGCCTCCGGCTGTGTACTTGGTGTACTTGTGTACTTGGTGGCGCTACTGCCAGCTGACCGTCCTTTCTCTTCTCCAGTTCCTCCTTGCCTCTCCTAACGCGGAATCCTAGAGTGGATCTGGGAGGTGGTGGCTGGGCCAGGTAAAGGGAGCCAGCTAAGAGGACTCTAGAGATGGGGTGCTGGGTTGCCGTGAGGCTTAGAACCTCTAGGAATGGCTGGCAAACTCCTGTGCCGCCACCCCTGTCTCCGCATGCCAGCACATCCATCTTTCATTTCTTGTCTGTTTCTCCCACTCTACTCTCTGGGTCTGGATCCATGTTCCTCATTCTTTCGTCTCCCGCGTCTCCCAGGCAACCATCCTTAGTGCGCAATGGAAGAGGCATCCATCGGTAGACCTGCTCCCAGCTACAGCTGTTGAGATGGGAGAGCGGCGACCACAGGCTCGTCCCTTCCAGGGATCTTCAGGAATGAGAAGGGATGGCTTTCAGATTGCGGAGAATATCTAGAATGTTCGAACAGGGCTCAGAGTCTGAAATCCTTTTCTCGGCCCTCAAGTTCACAGCTGATAACATTTTACTGCGTTTTCATGATCCTACGGCGCCCTCCAGTGGCCAAATAGGAAGTTGCGGTTCCTCTAAGAGGAAGCTGGGATGAGCCACCACACACAAATTAAAAAAACAAAACAAAACAAAACAAAACAAAACAAAAACAAAAAACGTGATGGAAGGTGAGCTACAAAGATGTGGAGTGTTCATTAAAAGCTCCAGGGGATGGGGGCAAGGACAGAGACACAGTGGCCTCACTTTCTATTCCTAGTCCCAGCTCCTGCGTGGTCATGTGGGGCTGGGCTAGATTCCACTTAGGTGGTGGCAGGAGTCAGTGAGATTCTCTGAATATAGCTCAGTAGGAGGAGCCCTGGATGGGCAGTCAGTGACTGGGGACACATATGTTCTCTTTACTATAAATCTCTGGGTTGGTGTGATGGTTTGTATACGCTTGACTCAGAGAGTGGCACTATTAGAAGGTGTGGCCCTGTTGGAGTAGGTGTGTCGCCGTGGGTTTGGGCTAGAAAACCCCCATCCTAGCTGCCTGGAAGTCAGTCTTCTGCTAGCAGCCCTCAGATGAAGATGTAGAACTCTCAGCTCCTCCTGCACCATGCCTGCCTGGATGCTGCCATGCTCCTGCCTTGATGATAATGGACAGAACTCTGAATCTGTGAGCCTGTTCTGTAAGTTGTCCTTGTAAGAGTTGCCTTGGTCATGGTGTCTGTTCACAGTAGTAAAACCCTAAGACAGTTGGCATCTCTGGTACTTCCTCCTAGCCCAGCATTGCCTGTACTATGAGCTCACTTCCTGGATAGACAAGGTCTGTGTTGATCCTCCTGCAGCCAGCTACTTTTGGCCCTCTGTGTCAAGCTAACACTGTAGTGGTGGGTGTCACTGGAGTTGTCATGTGATTTGTCACCTACTCCTCCCTTCCCAGCTCCTTCTCCTGTGAGCATCCGTCTGGAGATCTGGGAGTGGGGGAGTCTCCATGCCTGCTTTCCTCTTGCATTTCCAAGTCACTGACAGCAAAGGAAAAAAGTAGGTCTGATCTTTCACTGTCCCTGCCCCTCCCCCAAGCCTCCAAGCCTTTATGAAGGTGAAGCAGAATCTGACAGAAACATAGAGATCAAAAAAAAAAAAAAAAAAAAAAAGTAAACACGTCTATTTACCCCTCGAGAGGCACAGTTGTGTTCTACCTCACAGAGATTGTAAACAGAAGCAGGGCTCCAAGCAGCTACCTCTCTGCGTCACCCTTTCAGTATGTCTGCTCTGTTCTCAGGCCCAGCTCCTCTCTGTGGCTCAGTGTTCTTTTCTGTAAAATGGATTAGTCCTAATAAGTGGACCAAGTAAATATCTTGCCTGAGTTTGTATGTGGCATGCTGGGGAGTGGGGGACTTTTTCCGATGCCACTCATATAGGATCTTACAGAAACACACACACACACACAACCTCACTAAAGTGGCTATTCTTCCCCCAGTTCACAGAGAAGGCCTAGATAGGTAAGTGACAATTCTGTTTAAGGGTTGGCTGAGAGATTTGAACTTAGAATCTGGGTGCTTCCAAAAGCTTTGGACATATCAAGAAAGTCATAGACGGGATGGAGGCAGAACATACTGAAGGCTGGAATCGAGAAGAGACATGTCCTATGGGCCTAGGGGAGTATGATGGGAGTGAGGAGCCAGGCAGGAAGGATGGCTCGGCGGAGACCTGGGCTTCTGAGGTCTTGGCAACCACCTTGTTTCCCTGCAAAAAAAAAAAAAAAAAAAAAAAAAAAAAGGGGGTGGGGTGGGGTGGGGACTTCTGATTGAAGCTTTGGTTGGTCCACAGATCAGAGCAAGGGATCTTAGAACGAGCATCGGGAGGCTGGCGGGGCTGGTCACTTTCACCTGGAAGGACTCCCAAGACGTACTGAGAGGTCAGCGTCCCGCATCACCAGCCTCTGGGTTCAGCCGGTGGACAAATCAACAGGATGTTCTGGGAAACAGAAGCTAGGGAGGCAGCTTGTGCATGCTCAAGCCTAGATCCGGAGTCCACCAGCCACCCAGTGGTGGCTTGTTCTCCACTCCCAGTAGGTTATCCTCCTTTGGAAAAGCAGAGTGACTTATGCCTCCTCCCTTTCACCTAGACAGAAAGGAATCGGTTTTCAGAGCTGTAGAGGTGTGGGAAAGGGAACAGTGCCCCCTCGTGGCAGTATCCTGAAACTGCAACCCAGAAGCCAGAAGATCAAATTAGATGGGCCAGACTCCCTTTTGCATGCAGCATCTAGGAGCAGAGGGTAGGGCTCTCAGAGACACTGCCCTATGACTCACTGCAATAAGTGTGATTTCCTCTGGAGATTATCAGGGTACCAGGCAACCCATGAGAGCAGCAAAGGGCCAATCCTGTGCCAGCATCCCAGGATGTGGGATGGAGAGGGCGTGGCCTGTGTCAATGCAGGAGTCAGCCAAGAACAACAGTGCCCCTGTCACAATGGCCATGCAATGTTCCAGCTGTTGTCATTTCCCCCCCAGGTGTGGTTTCTGAACATTCCTGGGCTCTCTCCTCACCTCTATTAAGTGCTTCCTTCCAACTTATCGGTGCCATTATTGCATTCAGGGTTATCATGCTTTAGTGCCTGAGGTGGCTAGGTGCCACATCTGGGTAGGCAGGGTTTCTCTCTGTAGCCCCGGATGTCTTGGAACTCACTCTGTAGATCAGGCTGGCCTCGAACTCAGAGACCCATCTTCAGCTTCCTGAGTACTTGCTCCACCACCACTGCTCTAGGTAGGGTTTTCATTTCTTTCCTTTCCTCGGAAGCTTGCACAGTGCCGTCTGGTACCGTGAAGGCTATTTCTCAAGGAGGCAGCTTGCAGATCAGATCCTGCAAGGGTCTGTCGGTCCTGCGTTCAAACTGCAAGGTGTTTTCAGCGATCGGGACTCACCTTCCACTTCTGAGAGACAACCAAGGACAACAGCAGTAACCTATACAGTTCTGGGAGTCTCTTGCACAACCCTAACCAGCAACTCCAAAGAGGACTCCTCATGTCTGCTGTTTTGGTTTTTGTTAGACAGTCTATGGCTTTGGTGGGAGCCCTGTCAGCTCAGATAGGAGAACGTCATTAAGGCTTAGATTTATTATTGGTAACATGTATTATTAGTATTTTTAGGCAGATAGTTAATAGTTTGACTCCTTATGACAATCTCTTGTATCCTTCTTGTTGTTTGGCCTTCCTTCTTCCTCTTTCTGTATTTCTACCCTTCCTCCTGTCTGTCCATCCCCTCCCCCATCACTACTATCCCCTCTCTGCTGTTGCCCTCTCCTTCTGCCATGACCCCTTCTACTTTTCTAATTTCTGAAGTTACTGAAGAAATGAAAGCACACCTTTAACTCCAGCACTGGGGAGGCAGAGGCAGGGAGATCTCAGAGTTCGAGGCCAGCCAGGAACCACACAGAGAAGCCCTGTCTCGAAAACAAGAACGAATTCAAATAGGACGGCTAAGGAACATCTAAAAACATGGTCAGCACCCCTGGAAGTTAGGGAAATGTTAATCAGAATGACTTTGGGATTTTTACTCTACCCAGAAAGGCAAGAATAGGTAAAGCATCCGGCAGTGGATGGTAGAGGAGATGTGGGGAAAAGGGATTCTTCTTTCACCATTGGTCAGACTTTAAGCTGGTCCAGGCACTCTGGAAATCCGCATGGGGAATGCTTGAAAAGAAAAAAAAATTAATTCTACCCCATGACCCAGCAACTGCACGCCTTAGTGTGTGCACGAAGGAATCAATATCCAGCTCCACCAAGGTTCAGTCATGTTCATCACCCTCTGTTCACAATAGCCCGGAAGTGGAAACAGCCCAAATGTCCTTCACACGATGAATGGACGATGAAATGTACATATTCACTACAGAATACTATTTAGCCATAAAGAAAAATAAAATTCCGAAATTCACGGGTAAACAGATGGAATTAGAAAAGATCATACCGAGGGAGGTGATCCAGACCCAGAAAGACAAATGCCATGTACTCTCTCTAATCTGATGGTCCTCGATCCAAATGTTCAGAGGTGAGCACTAACCCGGAGTAACTTCAGAAACCAGGAGAGTATCACATTTAAAATGATTTATTTACATTCCACATGTATGGACATTTTGCCTGCATACATGTATGTGTACCAAGTGAGTGCCTAGTGCCCATAGAAGTCACAAGAGAGCTTCAGAACCCTTAGATCTGGAGCTATAGGTGGGTGTGAAACACCATGTGGGTGCTGAGAATCAAACCTGGGTCCTCTGTAAGAGCAGCAGGTGCTCTTAACTGATGAGCCATTTCTCCAGTCCCATGGACACCTTTCTTGAGGGTTCCCTGCAGGGCATCTGAACCTGCTACACATTATCTGATCTCATGGGCTTTTCTCAAAATATCTTGGTGGAAGCCTCCATGACCCAATAACCCTTGCATTCTGCATGTCTGTAAAATGTAGATGATGTCAAGTTTTGTCACCAGCTCACACAGCAGTTAGGCCTTCTTGGCCCATGGCTCCAGAGGCTTTGAGTGCTGTAAAACTGAACCTGGAAATCACAATCTTGGTCTGTGTGTGTGCGTGCGTGCATGTGTGTGTGTGTGTGTGTGTGTGTGTGTGTGTGTGTGTGTGTGTGTGTGTGTTTAAGATTTCTGGAAGGAGTGTAGAGATGATATGGTGGTTATAATCAATGATCATTCTTTCAAAAAAGCAGGGTTCAAACTCCACTATCCACATGGCATCCCACAACCACCTCTAACTCCAAGCTCCAGGAGATTAGGCATCCTCTTCTATTTTCTTTAGGTGGAATTAGAAAAGATCATACATTAGGTAGTCTGTTAGAAAGACAGATGTCACATGGTGCACACACCCCCATACTGTCAGAACATCCGTATACACAAAATAAAAATAAGAAAGATCTTGAATATTTTGTTTTTGAAATTAAAATATAATCGAATACATTCCCCCTTTCTCTTTTCTCCCAACAACCCTCCCATGTAGACTTCCCCTCTCAGGATTCTGATCTCCTTTTCAATTATTGTAACATACACATAATTCTAAATATATAAAATCTTAAACACAACCTGCTCAGTCCATACAGTGTTACTTGTATGTATATGATTTCAGGGATGACCGTTCGGTACTGGATAGCCAATTGGCATGCTCTTCCCAGGGAGGACTGTTTCTGCCGCTCTCTCTCAGCATCCCTTAGTTGCCTGTGGTTCTTTGACTAGGGTCGGAGCCCCGTGGGACTTCCCTGTCCACTTTGCTGTTGTAGTCCTTGCTCAGATCTCATTGCATAGCTTTTTTAAAAAGTGAATTTTATCCTTTGTATGTCTCTTTATTTCCTTCTATTTAGAATATGATTGTTTAAAATTTAATGTAGGCGAGCCCAGTCGATGGTGGGCAGTTCTCTTAGCATCCACTGACCAGGGAGAGCTTTGCCTATCTGACTTCAGGTGTTTGTGATTCCCTTTCCCACACTACAGTCCTGTTTCATGATGGTTGGAGCCAGAGATTCTTCAGTCATTTTTCTGCTATAATGGATGAGAATCAAATGATTTGTTGGTTTGCTTATATTTGCAGATAAATCTATCACTGAAGGAAGTCAGGACAGGAACTCAAGCACCTGGAGGCAGGAAGAGATGCAGAGGCCATGGAGGGCTTTGCTTCCTGGCTTGCTCACCATGGTGCATTCAGCCTGCTTTCTTAAAGCACCCAGGACCACCTGCCTCGGGGTGACACTGCCCATGTTGGTTGGCCCTTCCCCGTCAGTCATTAAGCAAGAAAATATATCACAGGCTAGCTTACGAGCCAAATGTAGTGGAGACATTTTATCAATCAAGGTTCCCTCTTCTAAAATATCTCTAGCTATGTCATATTTATTCACATAAAACTAACCAACTCAACATCCTACCGGTAAGATCACTTTTCATTTTCTTCTTTGTTGTATGTTTATTTCTTGGGTACACAATTTATAATATTACATCTTGGGGGGTCTCCATTTTGTAAGTCAAGGATAGTCAGGCCCATTTGTTTTTCTTGCTTTTTCCCTTCCACATATCCAATTTAAAGCATACTTTTGCTTGCTGTATTTGTTAGAGTAAAAACAGATGCTCAAAGGAATACATTATAAAACAACATACAGTTATTGACTGCTCCCAAAACAGCCTTGGGAATGGATAGCTCATAAGATCATCCATTGATTTTTACCCAATGGAAGCTTTCTGAATTTCACCACAAATCAGTGTGGTCTCTGTAATTCGTATAGTGATTTGAATATGCTTGGCTCACAAGAAGTGGCACTATTAGGAGGTGTGGCCTTATTAGAGGACTTGTGTCACTGTGGGGTGGGCTTTGAGGACTCCGAGTGTTCAAGCTCCACCCAGGGTGGGATCAGAGCCTCCTCCTAGCTGCCTAGGGAACACAGACCCTCCTCTCTCTCTTGCAGAATAGTGTCCCCCTGACTGCCTTTGGATCACAATGTAGGACTCTTGTCTCCTCCAGGACCACACATCTGCCTGTACTCTGCCATGCTTCCCACCATGATGATGGTGGACCGAACTCTAATCCAGCCCCAATTAAATGTTTGCCTTTATAAGAGTTGTCTCTGTCATGGTGTCTCTTCAGAGCAACAAAATCCCAAGACAATGCTCATCGGCCTCCTCCTGAGGGAAAGACAGAACAGGGACAAGTGTCCAGAGGAGAGGACTGTGGGCCGGTCTTGTCACCTCATTCACCTTTGGTTAGAATTCAGCGACATGGCTACATTACTACAAGGGAATATGGGATATGTAGTCTACTTAGTGCTCAAGAAGAAAAGAAAAAGCACTTTGGTTAGAGATGATTAGTTTCTGCTATATTTATATGCTCATATTTGGTTTCTTGATGTTCCCTTTGATAGATTATTGACAGATTGATTCTAGAAGCTAGAAATCAGTATCCAGAGCTATATTAACATGATTGTCTAGTCAGGATTCTGGTGTCGAATAAAACTCACTATAGCTACTTTAAGAAGATCTATGGTTCAAATGTTATATTATTCCCAAAGTCACATTTTGATGTCTACACTCCGATGGAATGGCTTAAGAGATGAGATTTGAGAGTGTTGGGGGATGGTTTTATGCACTGTGGGTTCAGATACTGATTTCTGTGCCCAGAGATCTGGTTGCAGTCTGGATGTTGGCACTGTCATCACCTTTGATTGGTTAGTGAAGGTTGATTAGCTAATAACTGGGCAGAGGAACAAGGAGGCAGGACATCCAATTCTGGTCAGGGGGTCTCAAAGGGAGAGAGAGGGAGAGAAAGAGAGAGAAGGAAAGAGAGAGGGAGATTTAGAGAGAGAGGGAAAGGGAGAAAAAGCACTGGGAGGATTCATCATGAGGTTGTGTTGAGAGAGCAGCCATGAGGATACTCATGAACCAGAGCGAGCCTGGGCAAGACTCAGATGGCAAGTAATTGGGCACATGGCAGGGTAGGAAGCGGCCTAATTGAAAGAGGAGCCAAGAACCACAGGAAACAAGTTGGTGTCATTTGCAACTTACTAGGTCTGTCATGGTATTTGCCGTACAGCATGTGATATACAGTCTTGGTTATAGTAGCTTAAATGTACCACAACAAAAGGAGTCTAAGTGTTTCAAAGAAGGCCAAAAAACACAAGTAGGTTAAGATTTCAGGAACAACTTCAGAAGCTGTTCTGAGAGATTCGCGGCTTCCATAGTTAGGAAGCTGCCGTGTCCTGACCACATCTATGAGTTTTGCAAACAGGAAGCTGTCCTGATGATGTCATCACTAGAACCTCTTAGAGCTTCTTTGTGGTGGCACAAGCACCTGAAAGTTACCTCTTGAGGCTGAGAGAGCTCAGCAGCTAAGAACACTTCCTTCTCCTTCAGAGGTCTGGAGTTGTGGTTCCAGCACTTGTGTCAGGAAGCTCACAAACCACATGTAATTCCAGTTTCAGGGGATCCAGTGCCATCTTTTGTCATCCAAGGGCACACATACACACACATCCATATGCACACACACAAAATAATAACAAAAAAAGTGAAAACCCACTTCTGGCTTTGTCTCATTTCAGCTGTGAAAAACCTCTAGCGATTCACAGAAATGTAAGTCACATCTAAAACTCTAGCTGCAAGGAAACTTGGAAAATACAGTTCTTTGGTTACTAGCCTCTGCTGCTCGTGAAAAACAGTAGATGGAGACCGGGTGCAGCCTCTGCAGCTACCAAGCTCTATCTCCTTGATTATGCCTATCCTGAGGTTTGAGGAGGTTGAGTCTGGACTCTGTGGGGTCACCCCTGTGTTCCTCACTAGAATCTCTTAGGCACTTTAAGAATCTCTTATTGTTGCTATGATTTCTTCCCCCACTCCCTGCCACACAAGATACATAAACTTTGTCCCCTTTCCTCTTGCTTTTATTGATTTAATGGCATAAAGACCCAAGTGGCTGGGAAACAGGCCCTTGGTCCTCTGTTTAGGAGAACTGTTTTTAGGTTCCTAGGGATGAATTCCTAGAGTGCTTGGACAGCTGGGGCTCTATGCCAGTCAACTGAGCCCGAGGAATGCAGACAAATGTTTGAAGAACCATTGCACTTAGAGTGGGAAGCACCTCATCCATTTATATCTCTTTGTTACTGGACCCACATTTCTGGTCATAAGAAAAATTCCACCAGAGGTCAATCTGCAGGCCTGAGCAAAAGCTGTTTCTTACAAATAACACCCAACTCTCAAAAGGTATAGACTCCAGATTAGAGCTGCAGCTAAGTCTTCAACAGGTCAGTTCACTATTATCTTACTTTAACTGTGTTGTGGTGGTGAGGTCTGTGATAAGGTGTGTCTGCAGAAAGGAACCATCCATCTCCATTGTCCTGGACCAATCTAGAGGGATAAGGTAGGGATAAGTCAAGTGTTTACAGATGCTGCTGCTGGATGAACTATAAAAGACAGCAAGTCTACAGCTTAGGCAGGTTCTGGAACAGCAACGGCACACTGCTTTCTTGTCCATGATGGGAGGTATCTAAGAGTGAAACTATGAAAATGAGTGTTCTGAACTGGTCTCTGTTACTGAGTACTGAGCAAGGGTGAAGCAGGATCAAGCACCATGAAGCAGGATCAAACTCCTCCATCTCTGCTATTGGAGATACTTTGTTCAAGAGGCCGTTGAGAAAAGATTATATCTGGGCGTGCTGGGTAGTTTTAAATAAAAACTTGACCTAACCTTGAATCATCTGGGAAGAGTCTTAATGAGAAATTATCTAGAATAGATTGGCCTGTGGGCATGCCTGTAGGCAGTGGTCTGATTGTTAATTGATTTAGAGAAATCCAGCCCACTGTGGGTGGCACCATTCACTATGCAGAAGTTCCTGAACATTCTAAAAGAAGAGAAAGCTAGCTAAGAGCAAGCAAACACATAAGTAAGTAGACCTAGATGAATTTATTTCACTATGCTCTTGACTAAGGATGTGATAACATCTTGAGTCCCTGAAGGGATGGATTGTAACATGAAGTTGTGAGCTGAAAAAATCCTTTCTCCCTCAGGTTGCTTTTTGTTAGTGTATTTTACCAAACTAACAGATATGAAACCAGGTCATAGTTGGGTAAAGATGCCAACCAAGATCTGCAGGGTGGGTCATCTCATCTGCCTTATCCCTCTAGATTGGTCCTAGACAACCTATTCTAGATGAATGGGTAATGTAGATGGATGGTTCCTTACTACAGACACATTTACCTCAACACCACCACCAAAGATGCCCATGTCCTGATCTTTTGGAACTGTAAATATATTACATAACAAAGAAAGAGGGACTTTGCAGGTATGGCTAAAGACATTGTGTTAGAGTTATCCTGGATCATTAAGGTAGGCTCTAGATGGTTCCTGCATTCTGAAATAAGGCAAAAGATACAGAGTTAGAAGCTGTGGTGTTTGAGGCAGATGGCCATAAGCTAAGGAATGCAGTGTCTAGGAGCTGACAAGACAAGGCTGTGAATCTTTTCAGTAGTGTTTTCTGAAAGGAGTCAACCCTGTCAGCACCCTGCTTTAGCTCATCATGACCCAATGCCCACTTGGGCTGGTCAACCTGAACTGGAACCTGCAAGTTCAAAACTTAAGATTTAGGGCATTTTCAGATGCTCTTTTGTTTGTTTCTTTGT
The DNA here is from genome assembly GCF_963924665.1 of Micromys minutus. NCBI lineage: Eukaryota > Metazoa > Chordata > Mammalia > Rodentia > Muridae > Micromys > Micromys minutus. The sequence goes on along the minus strand of NC_137954.1, from coordinate 24,142,081 downwards.
TCTTTGTTTCTTTCTTTGTTTGTTTCTTTCTCCTTCCTTCCTTCCTTCCTTTCTTTCTTTCTTTCTTTCTTTCTTTCTTTCTTTCTTTCTTTCTTTCTTTCTTTCAATGTTTTGGTTCCATCATTTGTCTCCTTTCTTTCTGGAATGCAGGACTGTAAGTCAAATATGAAACTACACATAGTTGTGCATTCTTTCTGCTTTTCTTTCTGATTGATTTAGTTCAATATCTTTCCCTCTGTCAGATCAAGAATAAAACCAATTAGAGAACTTAGAAGTTTCAGATACCAAACATTTCAAACTAAATTACTTCATGGTTAATTTTAGTTTTTATTTCTCTTGTTGTATCTGGTATTTTCTTTTCTTTGGGACATATTTCCACCGATTCAACTGAGTACTGTGGTATTAGCTGTTTTGAGGTCCTTGTTGACTGACGATTCTAACATCTGCCTCTTCTCAGGACTGAGAAGTGATTACATTCCCCGCCCCCATCCCTGGATTGTTCTTAGGTCAATTAATTTTGAATTGTATCCCAGCCATTTGGATGCAATGTTGCAGGGGCTCTGGATTTTGTTATATTGCTCTAAGTGGTGATGATGTTTTGTTTTTATCAAGTAATTAACTTGGGAAAGTCTTGTCTCACAGTCTGCCTGACAGCTGGGAGTGGTATTTGCAATCTTAATTCAGATTGTTCTAGTTAGCTCTGTGCTGGCCTGTTTCAGGGAAGCTAAAGTGCACACCCAGGGTTTGAGATTCTGCCTGCCTGTCTGTCTGTCTGTCTCTGTCTCCCTTCCTTCCTCCCCTTTTCTCTTCCTTCCTTCCTTCCTTCCTTCCTTCCTTCCTTCCTTGCTTCCTTCCTTCTTCCAGTATCTTTCCCAATATGGCTGCTCTGGAATCCTTTGGAGCATTCTTTGCTTCTATCTTTGAGAACAAAGATGTTCTTCTTGGTCACAGCTTTGCTGCTCTGTGCCACCATGACTGTTGCTGATATTCCCAGAGTGAAGACCCAGGACTTGTAACTTGTCTCATGCCTTTGGCTGCCTCTGTCCGTATCTATACCTCAGGGCCTCCAGGAATCATTGGTTCATTTATGCTTATGAAGTTCTTTTAAAATTTTCCTCTAGAATTTATAGTTGCCCTTTTCTTTTTTGGTGTGGAAGCATTGAGTTTGTCATGTACTTTTACTGTTGTTCCCTAGCATGAATGTTGCATTGCTGTTTGTTTTTGTTTCTGAGACAGGGTTTCTTTGTGTAGCTCTGGCTATGCTGGAATTAGAACAGGCTGACCTGCTTCTGCCCCCCAAGTGCTGGTATTAAAGTCATGGACCACTACTGGCTTTTTTTTTTTTTTTTTTTTTTTGACACAGAGTCTTTCTACATAGCTTTGACTGTCCTAAAATTCACTCGTGTTTTATTTTTAATATGTTTACCATCTTTTCTAAATTTTCATTGCAGTTTTGTTATATAAATCTACAGTTTAGACTGAGAGAAAATCAAGTGTGTGTGTGTGTGTGTGTGTGTGTGTGTGTGTATTTTCTTTCCAGGATTTGATGGCAATAGTATACATACTTTGTAAAAATAATTAGAAAGTTTTTCTTTGCTTTCTGATGTTCTAGGACATTTACACTGATACTGTAATTTTTTTATCTTTGGATAGAGTGTCTCTGTATAGACTCTTCTTTCTAGTGTATAACTTTGGGGGATTTAATTTTAGTTTTATTTTTAATTGTGTGTGTGTGTGTGTGTGTGTGTGTGTGTGTGTGTGTATGTAAGTGTATAAGTATAATGTCCACAGAGACCAGAAGAGGGTGTTGGATTCTTTGGAGCTGGAGTCACAGGCAGTTTTGAGTTGCCCACTGTGGGTTCTAGGAACCAAACCCTGGCCTTCTTGAAGAGAAGCAAGTGCTCTTAACTGAGCCATCTCTCTAGTCTCTCATCTGTAATCTTTAAAATAGTCAAGTTCATGTAAATCAAGGAAAGACCGAAATTGTTACAGACTGAACGAGATACAAGAGACATGATATCCAAGCCCAAGGTGAGTTTCTGGACTGTTAAATTTAATAATAAAAGACCTTGTCAAAGGGAGCAGAGATGTATCTGCAGGAAAGATGGCAGCAACACAGAAACTGACTGTTTGATGTTGAAGGCTGCACTTGGCCACGTATGAGGAGATATTCTTTATAGATAGTATACACTATCTGCACAGAAGTGACTCTGGGCAAAATAGCCTCTTGTACAAAATTTACTTTGGAATAATTTGGAGAGCCAGGAATGATGTCATATACCTGTAACCCCAATTCTCTGGAAGCTGAGGTAGGAGGATCACAAGTTTAAGGCTAACTGGACTATGGAGGGATTCCACGCCAGGCCAGGCTACATACTAAGACTGAATAATAATACTAGTCGTAATAATAATGATGAGGATCACATCAATAATAACTATTATTATTATTTTTAAAAGGGTTACTTCATTCGTAATTTGCCTGAAAAATTGAGGTTGCTTCCAAAATTAAAACTATGGCATACACATGGAAATGTGAGAAAATAGAAGGTATCGTTAGGAAAAACAAATCAATATAAACACGACCAGAGGTGATTAGCAAATAAGGATTTAAAAATAAAAAATATCTTTCTCCACTGATTTTCTAAATTGATTAAAAACAGTAACCTACAGTTACAGAAAGCATAGTGAGTCTAAATCAGCACAAATCAGAAAAAAAAAAATCACACTTAGGTGCTTGAAAAAAAAACTTCTAAAAACCCAAATTAGAGAATACATTGTTTTAAAAAGTCAAATGCACATATACATCATAAACAAAAGAAAAAACGTGAAATGTAGGTGACCTCTCATTATAGCATTTTAGGAGAAATTGTTTTGTATAGTTACTATCCACTAATTAAATAATAGTTTTAATTGGTTTGTCTAAAAATGCAGTATTACATTTGTCATTTAAACAAAAATATTGAGAAGATAGTTCAAGATGTGTGCATGGGTGTGTGCGTGCGCACGCTGGAGTATCTGCCCATCCATTCGTGAACTGGTTGGGAGGTCAGAGGTTTGGACGTTTTCCTCAGTCACTTTAGCTCTTGAGAGCAGGTCTGTCACTGAGGCTGATAGTCACTGACTGGTCTAGACTGGCTGCCCGTAGCCTCCTGCCTCCATCTGCCTCCCCCTGGCAATGTTCAGAAGTGAAGGCGTGTTCACTTAAATACAGCCATGCCCAAGTTTTCATAGCACCCTCACCCTGTGAGAATGCTAAAGGAAGTTTAACAAGCTGAAGGGAGATGCTACCACTTAGAGTTCAGAGCCATGGGAAGGAGTACACACAGTGGTGGGCTGCAGGCCAATGTCTCTATTTTCATAAATAGTTAATTAACTTCAAAATGCAAAGGTAACTCTTTTTTACTTGGTCTGGTTCAAGGCCTCTGGCTTCTGCTACACTTATCAGTACTGGATCCTCACTGGGACTCTTGGATGTCCTGTTGTTGCCCTGTATCATGGAGATCCTGCATGGCCTTGCAGGACTGGCTCCTTCACATAATCCAGAAGTTCACAGGTAGGATAGATGTTGGGATGGGACAACTCCTGGATCGGACCTGGGTGGGAACTGAGTTGGTTAGCTGAGAGGTGGGCAGGGCCCTGACTAGTTCACCCAGTGCCGAAGCCTGCAGGAGGCAGAGCTAGCTCTCTTGCTCTCATGACTCAGGGGTCTGCTCTCCCTGGCTCCCACCCCTGGGGCTAGCTCATTCATGCTCCCACCACCAAAGCTAGCTCTATTGTTTCCCTTCCCAGTGCCCAAACCTTTCTGCTATTCTTTCTTTCCCATCTCTCCACCCCCATACTTACACATCCAAGTGGCTCAAACACTGAGCAAAGACTCTTGGTGTCTTTTTGCCCTCACCTTATGGCATGGCAGCAGGTGGGACTCTAGGGATATTCAAGTTTTTGTCCAACCCACAGATTCCACCAGAAACAAATCCCTGGCCAAAGTTAAGCACAGCTCAGTAAAACTGTAATTCAACATAGAGTCATTCAGTGTTGTGGCTGAACCGCCACCACACCCAACAAGAGATTAGCAGATATGCCAGTGATGAGAAGGAAACACAGAAGGACATGGAAGTCAGTTGTGGGTCTCTACCCTGCTGGTCCTGCCTTTCTTTCTGGGCTAGGATGCAGCCTGAGAGTCACAGCAACTCACGCAGTGGCTGGTTTTCTCAAGGGAAGAAGGCACAGGCCTATTCGTCTTTGCGATTGTTTCAGGCTCTGTTGATGGGCAGTGTAATCCACCTCTTCCCAAGGAACAAGAACAACAACGGCCTTTGCATTTCCAGTTCTGCCTCATCTCACATCACACACAGTGCTTGGCTTCTCTTCCATTTCTCCACCACCCGCTGACTCTCTTCCTTCTCTCCCATCCTGTCACCTAGACACTCACCCGATGCAGGGCCGTGGTGTTGTCTTGGTGTTTCCTGGTGTGCCCCGAAGGTTCTCTTCTTGGTTGTCAGTTAGTCATTTGTCATCATGCTGTCAAACTTGAGGTTCACAACCTGAGACCCAAGTCAGGGCTACCTGACATCAATAAGCCAATTAAAAGGGCTTAATTAAAAGCAAATCGGGGAAAAAAAAAAAAGAAAGTTATTCAATGTGGTCACACTGAAAAGAGATTCATAAAACTCTTCAAATCTTTCTGGTCCTGAAGTGAGACCAGCATTTAAATGGAGGTTTAAATAAGGACCAGGATGTATACATCTAAGTAGTCTGGAGAAGGCATGATCCTGCCCACCACTGACACATCATTGTCTGGGCTTCAGTCTCATTCTGTAAGGTAGCCTTAGAACGGTGTGAATGTTTCCTGAGATGAGTTCTCCCCTAAGCTGGTGCCCTTTCCTTCTCCCAGAATAAAATTCCTGGGGAAGTTCTCATTTCTTTGGAGCCCATTGCTTCAGTAGTCTGATAGATTGAGACAGTACTGGCTCTTTAGAATGCCTTCCTTTCTGCAGGGCCAGTTACACTGACAAACGTGATGGAGACGGTAAGCTCCAATCTTCTTACAAAGACACAGATGCCATCATGGGGTCTTCCCCCCTCCCATCTCATTAAACCTAATTGCCTTTCAAAGCCCTACCTCCTAATACTATCCTAATGCTATCTAGCGGAGTTAAAGTTTCAATGTATGGCCTTTGGATGGACCATAATATTCTCTCTCTCCCTTCCTTTCTCCCTCCCTCCCCCCCCCTTTCTCTCTCTCTCTCTCTCTCTCTCTCTCTCTCTCTCTCTCTCGCGCGCGCGCGCACACACACACACACACACACACACACACACACACACATCTATATTTGTTCTTATATCTCTGTATATTGACAAGTGAGTCCACACTAATATCCCCTGTGGGGCGCCGCCTGCACATTCTCCATTACAAGATGGCGCCGACATCCGGCTGGAGTTAGCAGTAAACAAGTCATGTGCGCACGTGCTGGGTAACTTTCCACTCCTTGAGCTCTGCCTCTCCTATGGCGTCATAGGGCCTGATGAGTTTCAACCAATCAGGGGGCTCCGCGTCCAAGGCAAGGACTGATCCCTTTATAAGGGGACAGGCTAATTAGTTCCGCCCTCTCATTGGTCTCGTTCGTCTCGTGGATCTCGTTCGTCTTGTTCGTCCTGTTCGTCTTCTTGGTCTTCTTCGTCTTCTTCGTCACGTGTAACAAGTGCTGGTTCTCGAGGATATTAAAGTTTACCGCAGAAGGATTCTATTTCGTGTGCCGCGTCGTTCTTGCAGGCGAGACGGTTGCACGGGACAATCCCCCAATATTCCACAAGTCTTTTTGTTGTTGCTGTTTTATCTTCTGTATGTCCTACTTCTGTCTCCTCAGGAGACGCTGGGACCCCCATTCCTGGTACATTGCTTATTTGCTGGTTTAATCATGAGGTTCGTTGGAGAAAAACCAATCCCACCAGTTTGGGCCAAACTTAAAAGCAAGCTTTATTAAATACTAAATACTGACTGAACTGGCTGGTTTTGTGTCAACTTGACCCAAGCTGGAGTTATCACAGAGAAAGGAGCCTCAGTTGGGGAAATGCCTCCATGAAATTCAGCTGTAAGGCGTTTCCACAACTAGTGATCAAGGGGGGAGGGCCCAGCCCATTGTGGGTGATGCCATCCCTGGGCTGGTAGACCTGGGTTCTGTAAGAAAGCAGGCTGAGCAAGCCAGGGGAAGCAAGAAAGTGACATCCCTCCATGGTTCCTGCTTCCTGACCTGCTTGAGTTCCAGTCCTGACTTCCTCTGGTGATGAACAGCGATATAGAAGTGTAAGCTGAATAAACCTTTTCCTCCCCAACTTGCTTCTTGGTCATGATATTTTGTGCAGGAATAGAAACCCTGACTAAGACACTGACCAAGATGTGGACTTTGGCCAGGACCATCCCCTGGAATTTCTAGTTGAGAATGGCCTTGAGCCATGTGTTATGTTGTAGGAGTTTATGCTTATAAACAACTATAAACCGAACGGTCCTGGTGCTTTTCCATGAGGCTTTGTTATTTTCCAAGAACTACAGTTCCCAGGATTCTCTAAAGTTACCTGGTTCCTGAGCAGGTGAGACTTACAGATTAATTTTGGGCATTACATTTCCCCTGGTGTTGCATCTCAAGTCAAGTCTTTGATCGGATGATGGGCACTTGCTTATTTTTGGATCTACTAACCATTAGAGTTACTATCTAGAAGGAGCCTAGAAATGGGTGAGGAACAAGTCATTTAACTCAGGTCCCTTTTTGTGGTGTTTCTTGAGTACAGCCAGAATATAGTCCCAAATGGTTTGCATAGAAATACTGTTTTTAAAGCCATATAATACCTTCTTGTTCTGCATAAAGCAGGTCAAATATCCTATCATACCGTAGAACTATTTTAGTTAATAAATCTACCAGTTGACAAATCTGGGCCCATTTTTCTGATATGCCAATGGGTAGCCATTTTGTCCTTTCGGCCAGAGTTTCCTTTGGACTTAGTGTTTTCAGCCTGTTAGGTGGGGCAACAGACAACCTACTCTCTTCTATAGCCACTTCCAGCTGACATTAGGGTGTTGTCGCCAGCACCTAGGAAGGCTGGAAGGACAGTAAAAGGCTGGATGTATCAGAAGCATCTGATTTGCTGATCCAGCTGAAGCGACAAGGAACAATCATATCTGTAAGCCAGACGGGTTTACATCAGCTTTCAGCAAGTCCAGAGCTCAGCAGTTTGCATCCCTGGATGGAGTCTGTCAGCCAAATGAAAATCTGTTGAGATAAATATAGACTTGGGACAGAAGTTAAAATTTTGTGTTACTGGGGAAGGGGAGGAATCTTATGACCAGGGGAAACTCTGTTCTCAGGAACAGAAAGGTTACAGAAACTTAGGCTTTACTTATCAGAATCTATTTGGCTGTGGCAGGTGGATTCAAGTCTTATGACTTCTTTGATCCCCTGAGCTGTATAAGAATTTTAAGTTCATAAAAGGAGATGTATTAGCATTACCAATTTATTGAAATTCACAATGTAGGAAAAACAGTTAATAGAAGCCTGTAAGGAGTAGACATGCCTTTGAGTCTTAGTAGGAACTGTAGCATTTGTTTTCAGAACATGAACTTTTTTTTTTCTGTTCAAAGAGCCAGATATATAGATAGGTACCTCTAAGTCTATAAATAGAAGATAATCAAAGAGAACCCCAAATCCTGAACTTGTGAGTGAGTGGTAAAACAGTTGGCGCTTCATCAAATCCTGAACCCCCGAAATCTCAGGGCAATAACAGCATAGAGTGGGAAAGGAATTTGAAACCTACTTTATTTCTATATATCTTAAACCATTTTTGAGATCCTTAGAACTTATTTAAGTTTATATATCCTCAAACTTTTATATCTCTCAGAACAACAGTTTTTTTTTCATCTAGTCATTTACCAAAGACATGAGTGCTTATTATTGAAAGCAGTCATTGGAAAACATGTTTTAGTAGAAAACATCTGAAACCCATTTATTCTTTAATAGGAAGCCCATGAGCAGGGCAAACCTGTTTGTCTTCTTTTAATAAGAGACGAGTAGCTTTACCTAAGGAACTGGTTAAGTAACTGGGCAGGTGGGGCTTGTAGGCTAATTTGGGGCATTCCAGCTGTATCTCTAACCACCCCCCTGCCCCGTAATCTTCAAAGCAGCAGTTGGTTCCCTGGCTCTCTGCACAGTCACCCTGCTCACCTCGCACAGATAGTACGTTGCTAAAAATCATAAACAAATTTGACAGGGTCATCAGATTTTTATTTGCTAAGTTTGAAGGACCACTCAGCTCCATCCCCCACTGTCCCCAAGTCCCAGCCACAGGTGACAGGCTCAGTCTCAGTTTTCCCCTGTGTCTTTCATGAGTTGCTTTCCTTTCCCACAACAGGTGTAGATTTCTGGAAAGCTCCCCAGTCCTGTTGCTCCACTACATCCATCTTCATTGCCATCCCAGAGTGCTAGCGTGCAGCACCAAACCTCTGCTTCCTTCTTCTAGGATCCCAGAGGCCCTCACCCACACCACAAAATCCCAGCCCCCCAGGCTTCTTTGAGGAATACTAACCGAGTTCAGGAGGCCTGCACAGGGCACCCAAGCCCACCAGGGGGCAGTGTCTGCACATGTGGAGCGGCCCCCGGGAGGCCCAAGTAGAGGACCACAGAGGCCAGACCTTGTTAGGCAGTGTAGACATACACAAGAGGACTTGCTGGCCTCAGACAAGGCAAGGAGCTTGCAGGACCCTGCATGCACCTAGGTGTGGCCTCAGGTAGCAGACATTCAGCTAGTGGCTCTGACTTCCAGACCTTGGTCTGGTGATTTCCCTGGCAGTCTGCAATCCTTTGTCTGCTCCAGGGAAGCTTAGCAGTTTGTCTTCTTTGTTGCTGTTTCTTTAGAGGTGTTAAGGTCCCCTGTCATTGACCACTGACTGAGAGGTAGGGAGCAGGCTGGGGAGAGGAACAGTGGGGGATGAAACCCCATCTGCCTTCTGCTCCTCAAAGCGGACACTTTGATTTCTAAACGTTTGCAGTTTGTGAAAGTTTTATTTCAAAATAGTCTGACTCTTCGTTTAGGGAAGCTGCTAGCATCCTAGTATCTTTGAGGTTCTTCATTCACGGCCAGGGATCTGGGTGGGACTTCCTAGGCAGCTGTCCCTCACTGGAAGGCAGAGGTTGGTAAAGAGCATATGCCTCAGGGGCCGGGCCTCTTACAAAATATAAATTGCATGGTCTCTCTCAGCTTACTTGAGGTTTGGTCCTGTGACTTTGGCTTTTCATCCGAGTGTGTTCGAACACTTGAGTTAGAATCCGAGTGCTGTCACTTTGTATCTGAAGGAGCTGGTGCCTCAGTTTCCCCCTCTGTAAAAGGGGACGAATAATCATGTTTTCCTAAAGGGAGACTTCGAAAGCCACTGTTTTCTTTTTAGCATTGGCTTCCGTGTGACCCAGGGGTGTGGCTCTGGCTGGTCTGAGCCAGCACTAACTCATGTTTAGTTGCAATCTTCTCTACCTAGGGGAGGCCCATGAGGGAGGTACCAGCCACTTTACAGTGTCTTCCACAGGGAACAAGGGCCACAACCCAGTGTGGGAGATCATGTAGATTTCGGCAACACCTCTTTCTAGTCTGTTTTACCTTGCTCACCTGCAGGGTGTTTTCTGGGACCACTAGAGAAATTTCCTTCTGGCCTGGCCAGCTTCCTTTCTCCACACTCCATGGAGAGATGACTGGATTCAGAGTTGGCCTACAGCTGCTGTTGGGAACTCCAGGCAAATGACTGGGCCTAAATCAGAAGAATAAGCAAGCACCACCTGGAACTTGAGCAGAGAGCTGATGCGTGGCTAATAGCTTGGCCTATGTCCCCCCCCCCCTTTTATTAGATATATAGGGAAGAAAAGAGTAGGAGACAGGATGGGATGTGATTCATTATTGTCTTTGCCAGTGTCATATGACCTGAAGGGTCAGGCCATATGGGAGAATTCCCATTTAGGAAGGCAGGAACCAGTGGAATATGACATTCATGGCATGTCCTTGTCACGTTCTTAGCTCTTTGGCTGCCCCTACCACTCAGGTTCCAGAACCACAGTGCACGTGTTGGGGCTGCCCCTGCGGAAAGGACCAGGCCTCTGCCTTGTGGGACCTGCTGCCCATACCCACGATTCTGTTTTCCATCCCACGTGTCCTTCCCAGAGTGCATGCCAACAGCTTGTGGAGGCTGTGGTTCTACTGGAAAGCCAGGGCCTTGGCCAGGAAAGTTGACTTTTCTCTGCCTAAGACCAGAATCTGCTGAGGGCTGGCAACCAACTGGGAAACCTCTAGCTCCCCTGTCATTGTGGACTCTAGCAGAAGTCTCTAGAGGGGGAGAGAAATCTTTGCAGAGGCTGATGCAGGCTTACCATATGGACAAGACCAAACAAAGGCAGGTTGCTAGAGAGGACGAGGCTGGGTATTCCACAGCAATGGAGTGATGACCAGAGTCCTACTCAAAAAGCAGAGGACATGTGATGGAGTATGAAGGCAGTGACAGCATTCGTGGGACCTAGAAGGGGACATGGCACTCCTCCTGAATAGAAGGCACAGTTGGAACAGAAATTGAACTCTAAAGAGACAATGGTGGCTTATGTGTTCAGGATGACAGCCCAGAAAGGTAGACCCCATCTGGTGAGTGGACAGGGCTAGACATGGTCAGGAAACACTGTCTGTATTCTCACATCATCTCTGGGGGGCTTCATGGAAAAGGAAACCCATGACAGTAGAGGTTCCTTTCAATTCAAATGTCTCAAACAGAGGCCACCATATTACTCTAAAAAAGTATGATCAATAATTCAAGATCAAGAAGATAAAACATCCTAAGAGGCAGGAGCTCTAATTTACTTATCTCCTCTGGGGTCCTGGAAATGCTTAACAATGGGACACTTTGGGTCATCTCATGTGGGGATCAAACTGAGGGGGCGTCTGCCAGGGAAAGAAGGGTAAGGACTGAAGGTCCACTGTGCTGGGGCAATGTAGGATGGCAGCCCTGTGACTCCAGATCATGATCCAGGTGAGAGGAAGCAGGATCAGGGTGGGTCTATACCACCCAAAACTCTACAGGAGGCGACACCTGTGAATTCAGGAGGTCAAGGATATTGTGGCTTCAGAGCAGAACGAGAAATAAGAACAAGAGAAAGGCTTTCAAAATGGCTACCAAGATGTGGGCTCAAGATGGGTCCAAAGCAGCAGGAGTTAGCCCTTGGCCCTGGGCCTGGCCTCAGTGCTCCAGGGATGTAAGACTGGAGGAGCTGTGGCTTAAAGTGGGCTGCCTGTATGATGTGACATCAGAGACCCTTTGACACTGGGAAGCAGGAAGGGCTCTAACACCAGCACAGTGTTGGCTGACACAGTGTGTACACACTCAGAATGAAGATAGCTGCAAGAGTGAGAAAGGCCCTAGAGAGTAGATGTCTATAAAGGTGATGGGAAAAAGAAGGTCTTTGTGTGATGTGAGAAGCAAGCTTGCTCCAGTCTGAGCCAGATTTGGCATTTTGTGCATAGCTTGGAAACAGGACCAGCCTTTCTAGGGGAGAACAAGACTTCCTATTCTTATGCAACCTATGTCAAAGTGGTTGGGCAAAGAGATGAAGGAGGTTACCTGATGGGGACTAAAGAAAAAGTTATGGAGGACTGTGGGCTTGCAGGAACATGTGGAGGGAGCAGATGAAGATGATAGTGTAGTCCCAGAAAGCGACAGTCATCTCCCCTGGCCACAGGTGAACAGATCAGGTGACTTCTAACAACATTTGGAGTCTGTGACTCCAAAGCCTAGGTCCTAGAAAGCACTGTGAAAATCTTCTTGAACCTTCCTCTTTTTGGATCATATGATAGAGGGGAAATCTGCTGCCATGTCACAAGAAGTGTCTGTGGTAACAAAGAGTCACCAGAATTTCACCCAAGTGAATAAAGACAGTCACGTGACTCACAGAGCCATCAGATGACAACGCTGTGTACATCCTGATTCAACTTCACGCTAGGACTTAAGCCTCAAGTCCCAGCCAAGATACTCCTGGATTTCTGACGCTACTTGATGTTTTTGAGCACATATGGGTTTTCTTGGGGCGGGGGGGGGGGAGGAGAGGTTGTTACCCAGCAACAGACAGCTGATACAGATACCCAGCAGTAAGGTGTTGAGTGGGTATTTGTTGTGGCTGGAATTACAGTTTGGAGGTTAATAGCATGTGAGTAGCTGAGCGTGTAGAATGGTACAAGGACAAAAGAAGCCACAGCGGGCTTTGAGATCTGTCTCTTGGTGGCAAAGGTGGAGCTTTCATACTTTATTGACTGTGGTCCTGAGGAGAGACCTTGGAGGATGGATGGAAAAAGGATGTGCAGCCAGTTCAAGTCCGGCTTCATGCAGACTTCATAGAAATGGCTGTTCTCACTCTGCCTCTAGCTTGGGGCTAATGAACATTCTTTTGTGGGAAAAACAAAGCTCTAAATCTATAATCGAAGATACACCTACTTTTTTTTTTCCTGCTAAGAAAACTGAAGCTCAACAGACTTCTTAAGGGCAGGTAACCTCAGACCCAGGTCTCCTGGGCCCTGGTCTAGTGTTCACAGCACTGGGGTCTCTTTGTTTCCTGTATCCCCTGGGGTCTTGGGGAGGAAACCTGGGGGTGGGATGCTATGGAGAACATGAGATGGAATTCCTGCCATCCGCATTCTGCATCCTCCCTATATACACCCAGCACATCCTGGGGACAGTAAGTCTCTTCTTGGGGCAGGGTTATTAGGGTGCCTTCTTTGGAAAAGAGGCTGGGGGGGGGGCATCAGTCCTGGCTTTGCTAGGCATGTGGCCAACCACCAGCAGTTTCTCTGAGCCCCAGCCTTTTCAGATGTAGATGGAGAGTGAGGATTCCATTTTTCTCACCTGGCTGCTCTGGGGTTCAGGCGTGGTCATACGGGCCAGAGGGCCTGTCCCCAGTGCTGTGCCTGTACAGATGGACCAGGGACTGGGGTGAGGGAAGAACTCAGTCTTCAGGGTAGCCAGGATGGGGTAGGGCTCTGGAGATCTGGAAAGCCTTCAAGAGAGGAATCTGTGCTTTGAGCAAATCCAAGGCAGCTGTTCTCAGCATGGGAGCTGCGCTACCCTGGGCCCTCCCCAGTCATCATGTCCCCCTGGGTCTGATTTGTACTGCAAATTGATGCTTAGTGCTTCAACATTCTCTTAGCTCTCAAGTGTCCGTTCCCCAGGTTTCATCTGTTTCCTGTTCTGTAAGCTTCTCCTTTATTACCTTTCTAATTTAGAATCACAAGGAAGGGGCACTGGAGATCAGACAGTTGTATACAGGGAGACTGAGTTAGCCCTGGAAGGTCATTTGTGACCTCTTAACCTACCCATTTTCTTCACAGTCTCTCCAGAGACTTTGTTGCTCATGGTCTGAGATCCCATCTTATTTGGTTTGCTTGGGCCCCCTGGACCCTTGAAGATTTGTTCTCTGACCATCCTGTTGACCATGGTACCATTGCTTTTTATCTCTATTACACTCACATGGCCATTGGCAAGCTAATTCCCACAATGCACTTGGCTATGATCCCCATCTGAAGCTGTGGTCTGTGGTTCCAGGATTCTACTCCTCCGGATGGTCGGCCCCTTCCATGTGTACATCCCACCCCAAGTCTTCTTAGAGTAGACATGGGCTTTCAGAAGAGGATCCAGCAAGCCCCCAGTTTTAGCAGTTCCCGACCTCACACCATGCTCTGTCCTCTGCCATCAACCCCCCCCCCCCCCCGGCTGCAGGCTTGTTTTGAGGTTTGGAAGCTGTAGAGAGTTTCCCCTTGACCCTGTATTTTCTTCTCCCTCTTCTCTTGAACCCATTTGTAAGCAAAATACCATTTGGGGTGTCGTGTTTATTTTTTCCTTGTTCCACGGGAAATTACTCAGAATGTATAAGTATGTGTTTTCCTTAGAAAATAGATTCCTTTACATTTTGGGTTTGTGGTTCCTGAGGCAAATGGGTCTGCAGAAATGGAGGTTGCCAAGAGAGCTCACATCCAGGAGGCCCTTCAGCTTCTAAATGACACTCTTCTCTTGGAGCAGTCATCCCATGGAAGCCCCTTAGCTTCTCAAAGCCCCAAGACTGCAGCCTGCACTGGCCAGACATCTCTCCTCACATTCCCCGGTTCTCCAGGCTGCTGAGTGTTCTATGTAGGGCAGACAGTGAGGCAGGCAAGAGCATAGGGCGATTCTTGCTGGCCTAGGAGGGTTGTATGAGGCTCTTCAGATCTGTGTTCCAATGCAGCCATTGTCTCTTGCTAGCTGTCAGTGCCTGGTTCCTCCCTTCTGTAAAGTGGACATTGGTGCGTAGGGTTGCTGTGAAATTTGAAGAGACTGAGGCATTCAAGAAATAAACATGACAGATCTCTTTTGTCCATTTAGGGTATTTCCTCTTAGTGGGCAAAAAAAGAGGAACAGAAGTAGGCACTGCAGTTTCTTTTCTTGTCTCCGTTAAAGGTAAAGCATCTGGGATCCTTCCTTAGCCTAGCCCTCTGACCCCGAGAGCTCCTTCTCCTCTATCTCAAACACCATTTTCTGACTACATATCCATTCATGGCAGAACCGTTCACAAAAACCATGAGGTGACAGAAGCCCAGATGTCTACAAATACACTTGTCCCATTTCCATATTAAATAAAATAGTCTTCAGCCTTTAAGAGGGTGGACTTGCATTGTCACGTGGATAAAGCTTAAGTGAATTAACCAGGCCTTAAAGAACGACTGTTTGCCACCAGAAACATGTGGTACCTGGAGCAGACAAATCCAGAGGTTGAACCAAGAGGAGCGATTGGCAGGGACTGGGTGGTGGTGGGGACTCTGTTTAATAGGTGGAGTGCTTCCATTTAGTAAAGTGGAGAACATTCTACAAACAGAAGACAGTGATGCCTACCTAACCTCCCGATCAACTTAATGTCACTTGAAAATGATGACAATGGTAAATTTCATGACATTTATATTTTAGTCACCAGAGAAAGGAAAGTGTGTGTGTAAAATGTATCAGTGATAACAGTGGCACTACAAGTGGCATACTCCTATTGAAGTGCTCTGATTTCTACAGTCCTCCTCTTCCCCCAGGGCTACCTCTTCCCTGAAGGCTTCCTGGGCTAAGTCAATGGCACTCTGCTGGATCATCCACCTGCCCTTAAGCTAAGCCCTCTTCCTTCTAAGACCAGCTGGGCATACTCCAACCCCAGCTCTGCTACTTAGCAGTTATGAAAGCTTGTGTGCATAGTCAGCTTTCTGTGCCTCAGTTTCTTCACATGTGAAGCAGAGGAATATATCTCTGTGCTGATGACAATTCCTGCCCTCTGAGTGGTGCTCTGTGTTTATCCAGCTGTGTCTGGCCACTGGACAGAGGAAGAGTCCTGGGTGAACTCAGGGAGAGCTCACCCGCATACAGTTTGGGAAGGAGGCTCAGCGAAGGTTAGGGTGTGTGGCTAGGGGAAGGAGCATAGGGTGTCTGGAATGGAGCTTGCCTGGGAACTCCTGATTGGCCCTCTTATTGCTTTCAGTCCTAGAAGGAGGCTCCACCCAGCTGCCTTCCTAGGAAAGCCCTACATTTACAGAGGCCACAGTTGGCAGGATCAGCTCCCACATTTCAGAGAAGTATAAAGAACACACAGGTTCACATCTTTATCAACAGACACAAAGGCAAACCACATATAACCAAGAAACTAGACTGGAGTAAGATTCCTTACCTACAGCAAGTACTATGCCTTGCCCAAGTGAAAGAAAAGTAGATTTTTTTTTTTTTAAAAATCTGGGAAGCCTCTGCTTATTTATCCAGGAAAACAGCAAACATGCTCAGTTAAGTATACTTCTAAACAAGCTCAGCTGTATACACTCCTGAGCATGCTCAGTTTAAGGCAGTGACTTAAGAAGGAAAGATGGCAATTGTATTTCTGGACTTGGTGTTGCTCAAGGAGCACATGTACGAAAGCTGAAATGGAGGATGGAGCACTTTGGACTTTGCTTGGCATGCTTTGCAAAGATCCTCTGGGCATGCTCAGTTTCTCCAGAAATTTAGCTGAATGAAAGGGAAAGGCCTCTGAAATACGTTAATATAGGAATGTCTCCCTAAAGGTTCTTGCCCTGCTTAGTGGCCAACAGAATCATCTTCTGCCCTTTCCCTGAGCTGGCCTCACTGCTTCACTTGCCTTCTGTTTTCACTTGCTGTGTGTCCTACTAAAATTCCCCTCCTAGGCAAAGTTTCCATCTCTGGGCTTGGCCCCAAAGTGGAATTCTTTGGAAACTTTCAGATGTGTTCACTTAGCTATTGTTGAGGAGGAGAGAGAGTATGGGGGTGGGGTTGGGGTGAGACTTGTCTTCTGTTTCTGTTTGGTACTTGAAATACAAATCTAGAGAGACCCAAAACTTTCTCTTAGGCTGCTTGAGGGGCCCAGTTTTGATGAGGTTTGCAGGTGTTGTCATGGGAACAGTTGGGGAGATGGTAACTGGGATCCCATCAGATCTTAGTCATGGCTGGGATGAATCCTGTAGCCAGGTTCCTTTATCTCTTGGGAACTTGTGCGCTAATTTCTAAAGCTTGACCTTTGGGAGAAATGACTTTGTTTTCTCAAGTTCCGTATGCACAGTCCTAGGGATGACTGGTTGATGCCTTGGTCTCAGGATGTGACTTCTGTTTGAAACAAGCTTAGCTTTCCCATGTGTGTGGCAGGCATTAGAAAGTTCTAGCTTCTACAGATGGGCAGGTCAGCTCACTCAGTGTTCAAATTATAACGGACCACAGACATCTCATCATGGTGCGATGGAAATCAGGCAGCTGGCCTGGAAGAAATGAGCCTCACTCCAGTTACACTTCCTCTCCAAATTCCTTGGTTTTGCTTGTGTTCTTCCTCAGGGATGAACAGGCTGGAAGAAGGGAATGATGCTTAATCCTCTCACGCTGTTTGGTTTGGAAAATTAGAAACAAAACATTGATTTTTGGTCTAGTCTATTTATTTTCAGGAAGTCATGTTGTTAGTCTGGATTTAGATGTTTTCTTTTTCTTTCCTCAACATGAGAAAATAAAGTAAAAGTGATCCAGTAATTAAATTTTTTTCCCCAAACTGGCTGGTATAGTTCCTGCTAAGAAGGACTGTCTAATCCTAACCCTAACCCTAACCCCACAGACTGTTTCACAGTCGACTCAAGAGATAGGAGAGCAATTCTTGGTGAATTCTTAGGTCACCAAGAAGTTCCATGGCTTTGATATTATTTCTAAGACACATTAAAATGTGGGGAGGGGGGCAGACCTTTTAAGTTCTTCACCAGAGATGACAGAAAAAAGAGGGTCCCCAGTGTCTTTGGGATTTCCTGTCAGAATGGAGGCAGAGGGTGTGTCATCATGAAGGGAGAAAGTACCCTCCCATGTGACACGATAGAAGACTATAGACCCCTCCGACGTAGAGGGGGACATTTGGTGTGTAACTCTCCTCTCCCCACCTCTCTGCTCCCTTCACCTTTCTCCCATTCTTGCATCTAAGTTTGTCTGAGTTCAAGGCCTGTGTCTTTCCCAACATATCAAACCATCTCCTGTGGCTGGTAACTCCATGGCTGCCGCAGCTTCGTGGTGATTTCTGAAGGGCCTTGGGCCATTTGTTTTAGTGATCCCTTCCTTTGTAGAAAAGGGACACATTATCTATCTATCTATCTATCTATCTATCTATCTATCTATCTATCTATCATCATCTACCTCTATGTTTTTCTCTCTCTCTCTACCTATTTTGCATTTTTAAGGGCTTTAAGAATAGTGTGGTCCTTAGGCAGTATATTGTGCTTAATGGCACAGACAGCCTTACTGCATCAGTGCTCTGAGCCTCTTTTGGAATCCCCTGTATCCGGCAAGGTCATTTCCTTCATAACTTCTCAACTCTGATGTTGGGGATGCTAGACTACCACCCTTGCTCCCTCTCTCAACTGGTTCTCAAGACTTTCAGGCTCTATAGGAAATTGACACTCCAAAGAAGTGCTCACCCAGATGTTATCAAGCCCACCAGACTCAAGCTCTTAAACCTTATGGCCTCTGTTGTGGGGTATTTGCCAGATGGGACTGCTCAGACACCAGTGTAAGTCAACAGAAAGTCATTAATAGTGGGCTGCCGACTATCTTGGGGTTTCAGGATCTCAGTGTAACACTGAGTCTTTTTCAGGGTGAGCTTTTAGTAAAGCACAAAAAAATATCATGTTTTGGGTAGTCATACTTAAGTTAACAAGAGTAGTTAACAGCCTGAAGCAGGACCATAGAAACTAAAAAGCAAGGTTAGTACATTTTGATATGTTCTCCGAATTCTATGGCCTTTGATGGATTAGGCCTTTGCTTTAGTTTTGTCAGGTGGTATTGTTTAGATGCTGAGTTTTACAGCCTGAAGGGTACTTCCATCATGGAGTCAGGTGTGCTAAGGTCTGGGGGCCTATTATAGCCTCTCCTTCCTGACTTGGGAATGGCTTTCTAAATTCTGCAGGGACTTGGGTTGCTTACTCTTTTCCTGGGAAGGAGGGTAGCGGCTGCTCTGGCAAGCTGTGTACACACATTATCTGTGTGCTTTATTGTCTAAATAGGGGGGGGGTGCCTTTCCCCCAAGCTCAGCCTGACATTGGTCAGGCCATGGTAGGAGAAGGGAGGGAGGTTCCTATAGTAGAGGGCGACATGGTTAAGGATTACAAGTCAAACTTCCAGCTAGTCTCTCTCTCTTTCCATCATAACTGCAAGGAAGAACAGCTTCTAGTTTGGCCCGTCAGATTCTTACAGTCCTCGGTGCTGTAGCAGGGCAAACTGTCCCCGGCCACCCCCCTGCTCAACCCCATCTATCCCTGGCACTTTTACATTCACTTGAGGTTTCAGCTCAGAAACCCATGACATCCTGTGGAGACCCAGAATAAGGGTTTGGTCCAGAAGAATGAAGGTTGGGCTGGCATCTTGACATGATCCCAGGAAACCTTTGCTCTACGGAAAGTAAAGAGACGGAAGGAAGCAGAAAACAGCCCAGTTCAACGCCTTTCTTAATGGGTTCTGAGGGACACGTTATCCCCAGCTTCCCTCCTGAGGACACCCGTTGTCTGTCTATTGCAAATTACTGACTCTATTATAAGGGCTCTGTTAATGATTTAAGAGAATCAGGGTATCATGGCGTGCGGCAGTGGTGGCTCTTTGTCACACATGATATGACTCACAATTTGAAAAGGAACAGAAAATGCCATTAAAACCAATCGTGAGTAAAGTGAAGCCACATCAAGTGAATTGGAAAAGCGACCAGTTCCCAAAGTACAATAGCTACTATTGATGGCATGAGGAAAACATCAATAGCCTCATACTCAGAGTCCCAGCAGGACTTCTGCTGCCACAGGCACACTTAAGCCAGGCTGTCTGGATAACTCAAGTTTACCACCAGCTCTTCGTAGTCTGTATACGGAGGGAAACCTTGTACCTGCTGAGGGCTGAAAAGTTGTTACTTTGTAGCCCAGGTTGGATGGATGATACAAATTGAGGCGCTCTCTTGTCATTCCAACAATCCCATAATCAGCTTAAAATTTAAGACTTCTAGCATCTTCCCTCAAATGGACACAAATAGAGAGTATACCAGATGTCACACTCTGCCATTCCCCAAGAGGAATTGCTTTACAGTCTCCCAAACCAATGCGTTCAGGCCTAATTACCGCGTGTAACTTCAGACTTCCCACCCATGCCCAAGTTCACCAAAGTAAAGACTCTAAGTCTTTCATATGTGAATCAATGCTAAGGCTGATAGCTTGTGCCCATTCCCTGACTAGCTTATAACTTAATATACCATATATTTTATTCTATAAACTCCACATGGTTATCTGCTCCTCAGATTCATGTGATCATCTTCCCCAGAATTTCTCTCTCTTTCTCTGCCAGATGTCTCACTTTCTAATCCTGCCTTAGCTCATTAGCCACAGGTTTTTTATTGGCAGGTGAAGTGTCCATGTATTGAATAAGAGACTCTCCCTATAACTGAGTATCTACCATGTACCAGTTACCTGCTTGGCACAGGAATGAGTTGGCAGATCAGACAAGTGTGACTCTTGCCCTCAAGTGGGGCATTTCTTTTTTATTTAAATAATAAGAAGATAGTCTGTACTGTTTATTGAAAAACCCAGTAGAGGCATGCCTTCTAATTTGTCCCTTAAGATTGTCACAGAGTTCTGTAGTAGAATACCCACACCTGGGAAATCTCTTCAACCATCCCTCTAATCCACGTATTCCTATCCCTAACTGGAATCTTTGTGTACACAGCCCAGCTCACATCCCTGATGTCTTGGGGGCCATGTTTGTCTGACTGTAGGATGTTTGATACAATCATGGGGGAAGGAGCCCTGGTGGAAGCAGACACAGGAACTTTAAATACAATGAAAGTTTTTTGTTTCACCATCTGTTTGTTTTATTTTTAGCCCTCAGTTTCTCTTAGCAGTTCCCATGTGGAAGTTTCTGAGTCTGCGGTGTCAAAAGGCAAGTGTCTAGAGGGACAAATCCTTTAAGTAGCAGTAGTAGAGAGTCCAGGAGCTTCTACACATGACACAGGAGAAATCAGACTTAGCTACCAGTGTACTGTGTCCCTTGGAACCCTCAAAAACAACATGGTTTCCTGGTCTGCTGAGCATTGACCAAGGTGGTCTCCATCTGACATGTATTTTATTTTGCTTTTGGTTTTTTGAGATGGGGTTTCTCTGTGTAGCCCTGGCTATCCTGGAACTCACTCTGTAAACCAGACTGGCCTCGAACTCAGAGATCTGCCTGCTTCTACCTCCTGTATTCTGATGCTGAGATTGAAGGTGTGAGCCACAATGACAGACATTTTAAAGATATCTGGTACACAGTGTTTCCTAGACCCTGAGTGATGTCATGGGCTCACCTCGGTTTTTAGTTTGAGCTGTCTTGTATTGTAGGTCTAGCCTCTCTGCCAGCTGCTGTCTTTGACTGATCAAAGTTTCCTGTCATCTTTCAGCTGCTTTGGAAACTGCAGCAAGATAGGTCCCAGCTGTTACAGCCTCTAGCATTTTCCGGACCCCTCTGGTTGGAGAACCAAACCCAAGGCTCAAGTTCTTCCATCTGTTTTAGCACCCAGCATACCATGGGGATGAGACTAGTCCCTACCAGATGGATGTACTCATTGTACAATCATGTATAGCTGGCCTGGAGTACCAGATACCCTTCTGGCTTCAGGAGGGGAGACTCTAAGGTTTCTCACTGCATGGATCTTGCATTCAAACGCAGAGAGAGAAGCCTTCACACACATGTGTGTGCACATATATTTGAATTTACATGCACGCATATGCTTTTGGGTTGGTGAGTTGTGTAAGAATATGTGAAGCACATTAAAGGGGAGAACATGAGACAGAAGTGTGGTTTAAGCTTGGATGGTTGGGGGAGGGGCTTTCAAAGGGGTGACTTCAAACACAACCCCTAAAAAGGCAGGGGTATGAGCCATAGGAAGGCTGACTTAAGAGAAGGAGATGTCCAGAGGAAAGGTCCTGAGATATGAGGGCTCTGGCTGGGATCCAGGAACAAAAGAGCCAGAGCCCCTGGAACTGTGTGAGTGACAGGGAGAAGGGACATGGAAAAGATGCCAACATGTGGAAGTCCAGCCACGTAAGCTATGAGCAAGGATTTTAAGTGTGATGGGAAGCCTTTGGGAGTATTAAAGGGGAGATCCAGTATGATTTGGAGTTCAAAAGAATTATCTACTGTGTAGAGAAGAGGCAAAAAGAAAGGAAACCAGGGTCCACGTAGGGATAGTTGTAGGGGATGCTGATGGTGTGGTCCAGAGGGAGGAGATTAAAATTTGGATCTTGGTCCTGTGGGTGTGGCATGGGCCAGGTGTTCCTATCTGAAATGGCTTCCAGCAAGGGCATAGATTCAGTGAAGGCAAAGAACGGAAGCAGAGCTCTGTAGGTAAAGCCAGAGAGAAGCCAGAGAACAGCGAGAGGGGGCAAGCCTGGTGCAGCCCCAGCAGGCCGGCCTCGGTTTGCTTGCTTTGCTAGCCCAGGCTGTGCTCACCTGGTGAGTTCCTTTTATGACCTCAGTATTGGTTTTTCAGTCTAGCCGCTTTCTGTCTCCAAACCTACTCATTTGCCCTCTGCATTCCTTTCCTCTCGGATTAGTATACTAGTTTTGGGACTTGTCTTTCCTGTGCCACTGCCTTAACATCTGCAGGTCTCTCTTCATTCCTCAACCTTAGCACCTCAGCTGTTTCTATTTTGACTACCTGTGGCCCCTTCCTGAGGATGAGTTCTAGGCTCTGGTATCTTATCTACTGTTCCTTCTCTGGTGACCAAGGCACACTGGACTGGATTCCAGAGGCTCCCATACCCCTCCAGCCTGGTGTCTAGTGAATCCAAGATATACCTTGCACATCCCCCTCATGTAGCCTTTCCTACTGCTTTTTGGCTGTCAGACAGGAGCTGTTTCCAGATGCTAAGTGACCTAATACCCAGCAAGGGAGTGGGGCATAATTATGACTTGGGTGAAGATTTGGATGCTCTCAGAGCACTGTGGGTGATTAAATCAGGGTGTGTGAAGATGCCTTACATAAAAGAGAATCTGGCTAGGCCCTCAGTGAGGCCTAGGACTGCTCCATCATCCATTCCCAGGCTAGCTTCCCTCATGTAGTTTGAAGCAGCTGATTTGCTCCTTTCCCTCTACTCTTTTGGCCTCAAGACCATACCTCCCAACAGCCTCATCACTTAAGGGGGCATTTCCTTAGGCCTGCTCTAGCTCTATGATTCCATGTCCAGACTCATCATCTGGTCCTTTGGCCATGGACGTAGGAATGTATCTCAAGCTAGTCCGGAGAAGCCATTACTTGGTATCTTTTTGGTTGGAATGGAAGAAAAAGATTTCTACCTGTCATTGAATCTGAAGGTAGGGAACTGAGAATCCCTGGGGTTCATTTTTCTGAGGGCCACGGAAGCAACCTGTCTAGTGAAAAGATGCTGGCTGCAGAGAGATGCAGATGAGGGATATAGAGTATTCTGCCTCCAGTTGCCCTGGAGACCAGCTGTACTCCTGCTCTTTCTACAGTTTCTTCCTCTAAAGGTCTGGGCACTCCTTGTTCTTGGTTTGAAGTCAAAGTTCACATAGAAAGTAGATGTCACTATGTGTCATGTGGAGGGCAGAGCAGAAGATTCTAACATTCCTACACAGGGCTACAGAAGCAACCAGGGAGGTGGCATCACTGGAAATCAGGATGGGGTCACCTGGCACAAGCTGAAGCCATAGCTGAGCTATGTCCTGGAACCTACTGCCTAAGGAGCTTGACCAGACCAGAATGACAGGAGGAAATTAGTGTAGTCATCTGCCTTCTATCCTGCTGGGTGCTGCTCAAAGTTGCTATGATGTCATATTACAAAGCATCCTGGGTAGTGTAGTCTTCTTCAACATGAAGCAGGATGTCCAAAAGCTGGTGAGTGGAGAGAATCAGGCTCATGATTCATAGCAGCAGCGAAGAAGACTCTGGTTTTCCCTACTGAGACTACCTTTGACTGCAAACCTAGAGAATGGAGACCTGGCCATGAACCTCTGAACCCTTGTCTGTAGCTCAAGCTGTGGCCTAGACCTTGAAAGTGCTCCACAAAGGATCAGGATAGCAGAAATCATGTTGGCTGCTCCTGAGTCCCTCAGAACTCTCTCTCCCTTGTAAGATGAATTGATTCTCTCAGAGTGCGTTTTCGTATTACACCCACATGGAGAATCCACAGGAAGGTATTACTTAGATTTATTTGAGTCACAGAGAGAAGCAGATACAGCCCCAGGCTTTATGGCACCCTACTACACTAGAGCCCTCTGAATTCCAGCTGAGAGACTGACCAGAGCCCAGTGACCACCTCAGGCAGGGATGCTAGGTCAGCTTTCTTCACAGCTGTATTGCCAGGTCACCCCTGGGAGACCTTGGCCAGAGTGACATCCTGTTATCTAAAAGACAGTGTAAGGTTTTAAAATAAAGGAAGAACATACTCAGAGTTTGGGTAGAGTGGCCTTGCTGAGTTCTGATGATGTGGCAGAGGAGAGGCAGGGCAGGCTTATGTGAGCATTGTCAGACTCCAGAGTGACCAGGATGACTTGCTGGAGGCTGGCCGGGCAGTGGGGTTTGAGGTCCGGCAGAGCAGGGCAGAGGAATTCTGGGAACCTAAACAGGGACAATTTGGGGTTTTGAAAGCTATTGGCATCAGGACTCTCATACATATGTTGGGGCATGCAGCTCTCTATATGTCTATATTTTCAAGTAAATCTAAGGTTCTCTGAGTAAACCACATGGGGTTGGATGGACTCAGTCACTTATCCCAAAGCCTCTCTGCTTTCTGGTTCTGTGGTGACCTCTCCAGCTGGAGGCCCTGTTGCTGGGTCAGCTTTTGGCTCTAGCTGATGACTTGCTGGTGCTGAGGCATGCAGGGAGCCTGCTGGGTTGGAGCCTCGGTTTGACTTGCTGTGAAACAGGAGGAGGGTGGGGGCAGTTGGGGGCTTCAAGAACCAATGGGGTTTTAGCTTGGAGTATTTGTTGAATTGGAGCCTCTATATTGCAGGTCTCAGAAGGAAAGTCTTGGTGAGACGTGGTCAAGGAATGGGTCCTTATTCAGCATCAGTCGATAGGAGAAGAGGAAAATGCAGGCACAAGGATGCTTTGAAGAGAGACGAAGTGGAGATGATCTCTATAGACAGAGAAACTTGGCATGAATTCTTCCTTTGGAAAGAACCAACCTTGCGAACCCCTTAAATTTACAATTCTTCTGCTTCTTGTATGTGCCATGGTGTATATATGTATACGTGTTTGTGTGTACAGGTGTGTGGAGGCCAGAGTTCAACGTCAGAAGTCTTCTGTTGCCTTTTGCCTTGTTCTGGACCTGGAACTCGCTGGTTGCTGATGGCCTAGGCTGGCTGGCTTGCAGAGATCCATTTGTCTCCACCTCCCCAGCACATGCTAATGAGTCCAGTTTTTTTTTTTTTTTTTCCCTTTTAAACACAGATTGAAGTCAGCATCTCATGCTTTTATGGCAAGCCTCTTACCAATAGAGCCATCTTTGCATCCCTAAGCCTCTTCTGTTTCTTTTTCTTTTCTTTCTGTTTGTTTTTCTCTGTCTCCCTGTCTGTGGCACTTTGATGAAGAAGCCCAAGAAAACAAATTCTCTTGCTCTTCTGTCCTTCCCTGCCCCCCCCCCCCAGTAGAGGAGTCAGGAGACTCCCTGATCCATTTTCTGTCCCCCTATCCCAGTTTCTGCATCTTGAGGTTTGGATCTGTAAGTTTTGTATTCTTTCCACCTAACACATTTATTGTCACCTGTGTGCCTTCAACCCTTCAAGTGTCTGTCTTCCAGTGACAAAGGGAAGGTGTTCTTGGTGTCAGGGGTGAGCCTTGGAAGATAACCCAGTCAGGGATGGAGGTGAAATGAGGAGGAAGACTGAGAGACTTTTATTTGTTTATTTACTTATTTCCCAGAAATTCTGCAAAAATGGGCAGTTCTATTTGAGGGTTGGGCTGATGGGGAAATGCTTTCCTAAAGCTGGAAGGGCTGGTTCCCAAACCTGGCTATATTCAACTGTTAGATCACTTCTGTTTTCTACCCTTTTATATGACTGTATCATGCTAAATACCTGGTGGTGGTGATGGGCTAGCCTTTTCTTACGGGTTTTACTTAAATACAGTAATACGAGTAGAACTGAGCATCTGATACCAAAGGCTGGGAGATCTCTCAGGGCCAAATAGATAGGTCAGATATCCTGCCTCCAGAGAGTGTGAGGCTTAGGCCTTTGGGCTGATGCCTAAGGCTGGACCAAGGGCTACTTGGACTGGGGATAGTCACTCTGGTTCCACATTATTTACTTCCTCCCTCTGCTGCATACCTGGCTGGATGGAAGAGGCAGAGTCCAGAACCAGTGTGACTCTGCAGGATTCTGGTCGGGTTGGGAGTAAGTGCAGGTGTATGTGTGTGTGTGTGTGTGTGTGTGTGTGTGTGTGTGTGTGTGAATGTGTGTGTTTCTCCAAGGATCTTAGGTTACAATTCTTTTAGACAAAGTTTTTTTCCTAGGGTCTTCAATGAAACAGCTCTTTTAGATGATCATAGCATGTGTGCATACTTTTATTTGGGGTGGGTTTGTATTCATACATTTTATTTGGGGTGAACCAGGGTTATATATGAACCCTGGAGATTGGAAAAGAGTTTTCAGGGTAAATGAAAATCACTGGCAAGAATTTAAAGCTCTGTGAATGCCTTGTTAGTGTGGAGAAGCATTCTAGGAATCCCAGGTTCTTATTGTCTAGTTGGGAAGGCTCTTACTGAGAAAATGAGGAGTTGAACTTGTAGGTCTGCTAAGGACTACCTGACTTCTCCCAGATAGAAGGTGTAGGACATCAGACTCCCAGACAAGGTCAGAGAAGGGGAAGACCTACTAGTAAAGGGAGTTCTCCATTTTTTGAGGAGTTCAGTAGCACTATCTGGTCAGGGTAACCTTTATTAGCAGAATCTTGTCACATGTGTCTATTTCAATAGGATGCATTTTATGTTCATGTGAGAACTCAGAAACTACTGGCCCCGTCTTCAATGTCAAGTTGAATAGCATCTCTTGTCACACCAGCCTGGATCCCACCTTTCTATCCTGGTCCAGAATTGATTATGTTCTTACCTCTTCTTGAAGACCCTATCACAGTGTGCTTCAAATTGTAATTGTTTGCTTCCAGACTGTGAGTCCTGGAAGGGCTGGATACACGTTTCACCGAAGGTTATTTCCCATTCTAGTGATGGGCAAATGCATTTTTCAGCACTGGGCCGAGGTTAGCCCATTTTTACCACAGAGACTCAGGCTGTGGAGCGGAACAATCCCAGGCATGGAAGGAGACATCACAAGGGCTTTATATTGCTATGGGCCCATGGGAGACCCCACCTCTAGTACAATTCCTTGCATGAAGCATATCTTCTTCAATTTCAATCAAACCCCCACCCTCAGGGCCAGTTTCCCTTCATCCCAGTCCATCTGGACTTGAAGGGAGCAGACTTGGGTGTCTGTTTCAGAAGGCAAACATATAATTCCGGTCACATCCGGTGCCATTTGGAAGGAAGCTCAGATTTTCTTAAGTGGAAACAGTGCACTCTGAAAGTAATTACGGGTGGAAAAGCATATTCTGGAGCAAGGCCTAGGATTTTAAAGCAAAGGTTACCCTTCCTGCCTGGTGGACGACCCAGAAAAGATGAAGTGAACCCCATTTTACCCCATTTGTAGCCCCAGTGAGTCGGTAACATCCAGGCACAACAGGCAAGATTGGTACTGGGTTATGGACCCTGGTGCCACATAGTAGCTGTCCCAGAATACCTTGGATTCCAACGTACTCCTCAAGGTCACCTCTCCATGCATAGACCTCAGAGACAACAGATGATAGGTTCCTCATTAGACGAGAGAGAGCCTTCAACAATTATTTCCATGTTTCTTTCATACCATACAGATGTTGAGCTGGATGTGCTTGAACAGCTGCATGTCAGTAAAAACAGCAGTTTGATTCCAGCTATTTGAGAAAACAAACAAGCAAAAAAACAGATGGGTATGGTGGCACACAGCTTTAATTCCAGCACTTGGGATGCAAAGGAAGGTGGATGTCTATGAAATTAAGAGCCTGGTCGATATAATTCTAGGCCAGCCAAAACTATATAGTGAGACCCTGTCTGTCCCCAAGCCATTCCCCCAACCTTACAAAAACAAAACAAAACCAAACCACAACTCCCCTGTGCTCAATAGTTTTGTGTCAACCTGACAAAAACTAAAGTCATATGAAAGACTTTCAATTAAGAAAATCCCTCTGAAAATTGGGGCTGTAGACAAATGTGTAGGGAATTTTCTTAATTAGTGATTGATGGGGGAGGGCCCAGCCAATTGTGGGTGGTGCCATCCCTGAGCTGGTGGTCTTGGGTTTTATAAGAAAGGGGGCTGAGCAAGCCATGAGGAGCAAGCCAGTAAGCAGCACCTCCTTCATAGTCTCTGTATCAGCTCCTGCCTCCAGGTTCCTTCCCTGTGAGAGTTCCAGTCCTGAGCTGAATAAACCCTTTCCTCCCCAACTTGCTTCTTGGTCAGGGTGTTTGTGCAGGAATAGAAACCCTGACTTAAGAGATGTCTATGCTGTACATGCAAATACTCACTTTTGCTTGAGTTCATAATTTTATATGTTGAAATCCCAACTCCCAAGGTGGTTGTGTGAAGAGGTGACACTTTTGGGAGTGACATAGGCACGTTTACCAGAGATCACATTTGCTCAGTGCCTGATGTTCATAAGCCACCCAGTTTATTTTTTTTTAATTTTTTAAAATAATTTTTATAGTTGTCCAAAAGGACTGAGGGATCTTGGGAAACAGATGAATGAGATCTGCCCCTTTCCTGAAGAAACACTGGGATCAGTTCATCTCACAAAGAAAGTGGATCATGGCAAATCCAGACAGGAGAGCTGAAATGCATAGCAGTAGCCTATGTGAGTGATGCTCAGGCTAGAACCTTCAGCTTCTGCCTGGGTTCTAATCCCATGTGTGGTGGAAGTGATGGAGACCCCGAGGAACTCTTCCACAAACCTCCTGAGAGAGGGTCAAGTCAGAACATCATGAGACACTCTACTACAAAGAGAAGGTTTTGGAAGGAGAGAGGTACCATTGCTTTACCAAAACTATATCAAAGGCTCAATGTCACACTTGGGAGGCTGAGGCAGGAAGATTGTGAGTTTGAGGTGAGACAAACAAACCAGTCCTGTGAAGGCCCAATGCTAGGGCAGTGAAGTAAGAGTGGGTGGGTGGGTGGGGGAGCACCCTCATAGAAGAAGGAGGAAAGGGATGGGATAGGAGGCTTGCAGAGGGGAAACTGGGAAGGGGGATAACATTTGAAATGTAAATAAATAAAATAACCAACTTAAAAAAAAAAGAAAGGCAAGGACAGAGTCCTGGGGTCTTCAGGGAGAGGTCTTGGGGTTTCTAGGTTGAAGGCTGACCTTCCTATCTAGTTCTCTGTCTGCTACTTAACTTTTCTGGCAGAATTGTAGGGTAGAGGAGCTCATTCTGTTTTACCAAATGACTGAGGTGCAAAAGAGGATTTCCCTTTATTCCAACCCTAGGGGCCCATGGTAGGTAGGGTGAAGAACAGGTAGGACCTTAGATCCCTCCACCCCGTGGTGACCTCAGAGATAGTTTTTAGTCACTGTGGCTCTGGAGGCTCCTTAGGTCCTAATTGAGACTTTGGCTGTGTCTGGAGGCTCTCAAATATGAGACTTTGCCATAGGGAAGCCCAGAGCCTGGGATATAGCCTGTTTAAGGACACAGTTTGTTTTTTAGCCCTGGCTTCCCTTCAAGGTCTTCAGGTCAAGTGTTCCCAGCCACCTCCATCAGCACCTGTTCCTGCATCTCATCTGGGAAAGTCAGGAGCTAAATCTCCTTGGATTTGGTTGTCTGGGACACAGAAATGCCACTTGGGTCAAATGCCTGTTCCTTTCTGTCCAACTGGGAGCTCAGCTCTCTTCTCGGAACTCCGAAAGCCTTTCATCTGTGTCTCCAGCTTCCCGACACATGTTGCAGCCAACCTTGTGACTTGGGTGGCTCATTTCCTCCTGTTGAGTCGGTCCTGGGTGATTTATCTCCTGCACCCCCAACTCCCTGTGCTGTGTAGCACCTGGATGTCTGTGTAGGTACTGCAGCCAAAGGGGGAGGAATGTGTGGTGGCCGGTACCTTCCTCTTCAGTCTGGTGGGACAATGTTCTCATGGGATTCTTCATACAACGGGGTTTTGTTTATCAGGATCTTGAGGTACAGGCAGCAGGATGTGTCCATAGGTGCCACCAAGTGGGAGCCATCAAGGGTGTGATCTTGAGTAAGTCGGCTGTTTGCTGAGCTATGCTGGAAGAGATGCATTGCAAAGCACATCCTGTCCCTAGCAGACCTCCAGGTGGGAAGGGATCCAGGTCTGACAAAAGGCAGAGGGGAGGACACAGGAAGATGAGCCCATGCTGAAATCAGAGCTGCAGTGGGGTTCTGCCATGTGGCCAGCTGAGCTCCCAGCTTGCCATCTGTCAAGTGAGAACAGCAAGTAGAGAAACAGACTCAAGGGTTCTGCAGCTTCTTCTGTCTGCCTCGTTGTCCGCTTGCTTGGCCTTGGGTCTTCTGATACTCAGAGTATCGTTTCTCTTTAGATAATCATCCAGGGAACCTCTTATGCCCCTCTCCATGCCAATATCTATGCCCAAAACTGCAATGACAGCTGTGATTTGGTAAGCCCTAGACTCTTTATATACCTAACTATACCTAATCCTACGACACTTTAATGATAGACGGTTTTCTGCCATCTTCACTGACTAATAGAGGGGGGATGAAGCTCAGAGCAGTCAAGAAACCTGCTTGGGGTTTCAGAGGCAGGCCTCCAAAGAGCTATGCTGAACATTAGTCCTGT
The DNA here is from genome assembly GCF_963924665.1 of Micromys minutus. Lineage (NCBI taxonomy): Eukaryota > Metazoa > Chordata > Mammalia > Rodentia > Muridae > Micromys > Micromys minutus. The sequence continues at coordinate 24,111,627 of NC_137954.1, read as the reverse complement.
CTGTCACTGAGATCTACTGATCTCAGTCACATACTTCCTCTACCAGCTCCCCGAATCCCTTTCCCATCTTGAGTTCTTCAGCTGTAGATCCTGGTTGGCATCTGGTTAGTTTTACAGATCTTGGAAGGTGAGTGTCTGAATGCTGGACCACTGATGTATATTTGCATTTTAATCAACCCTTTGGGTCTGTAAGGACAAGAACTGGATGTGAAAGTCTCCTGGCTCACTGCTGAGGTCAGACCCCATCTCTCTGATCTCCTAGGCTCAGCTCTGTTCCTCTTATCTCTTCTTCCTGTTCCCTCACTGAGACTCTTGTGCTGGTAGAGGAGTGTAGACAGAATAACACTTTCTCCCATCCTGGGTTCCCAGCACAGGTGCTGTCTGGGGTCTATTGAAACTGCTTGTTGGCTCTGGGGACAAAGGGAATCCTTAGGCTTCTAGCCCTGTGGAGTCCTGGAGCTCTTTGGGCATCAGAGTCAGGGCCTCCCGTATAATAGAGAATGAAGGCCAGTGCTCTGTGGCTGATAGGCTTCAGGATGGATGCAACTGGACTCCCATGGCTAACCTCAAAGATATCCTTCCCTGGACCCTAGAGAACCGGTGATGTTCTCCGGAGAAGTGTTTCCTTCTCCTCATGGTCTGGTGTCAGCCACGTGAGCAGTGTGGCATCTGTTCATAGCTCTGTCATGTGCCATACAGTGTCACCACCTTGGGAGTATTGGGCGTGCCTCCTCACTCCACTACACCCGAGTTCTCTCACCTGCAAGGGGGGAACAGCAAGTGTGTGTTTCTCACCCGCACAGGGCTTTTCACCGCCACGGGGCTTCTCAATGCCGTGGGGCTTCTCACTCTACAATGCTGCTGGGATAAGAAACAGATGTTGATGGGTGAGAACCTTTTGAAGTCTTAAATGGATACTACCAGTGAGGTCGGCACTGGATATGGTCATAAATAAGACTCAGAAGTGGTCCTTTGAGGGTCTGTGCTAAGAGGACAAAGCAAGTTTAGTGGAAACACATTGAGAGGTCCCTTGTAACTTCTTAGCAAACCCTGGTGAGCTCATACTATAAAGCCTGATGGTCACATGGCTCATTCATATTTCATATTTGGCCCAGGACACATTTCTGCATCGATGTGTAGGGCAAGTGTTTTCATTTTAGCCTGACTAAGGACCCGTGCCTTGATTAAAGGTGCACATTTATAGAGATTGAGCAAGATGCAGGATTGATGCAGCTCTGGTCCCTCTGGAAGTTCACGGATTTCACATTTCCTCATGGATGTTAAGGGACTCTAATCAGTGGGCCCCATGATGACCCATGGAGAGAAAATGAAAGAACTCCAGGGAGATGTACGTGATGATTCTCTGTGACCCCCAGGATTTCAAGAAGAACACTTTGACTTTTAAAGCATTCTTCCTCTTCTAAGAAATCCAATAGACATTATGGGGTGCCTACAATCTTATGGACACAGACACACAAATCTTCCCCCCCCCCCCCGTAAAGCAATATTCTCTCTATCTGCGTGTGTGCGCGCATGCGCCCGCCTGCTTTCTGTATTGGGTTATTTCTTATATTTGAATTATGAGAATTCTGTTAATAAGTCTGAACACAAGTTCTTTATGGGATATATTATTTGTAAATAAATTTTCTTGACTAATATCTTGTTTTTTTAATTCTAACTTTTAAGAATTTTTTAAACTAAATTATGGATTATCTCTGTGTTCCTTTGTCACATGTACCTTTTGACAGTTCATCTTTAAGATTAGGGAGATGACTCATTGGGTTAGAGTGCTTGTTCTGAAATCGAGGACACTTGAATTCAAACTATAGCATTCATGTATAAAAAGTCTCTCTCTCTCTTTCTGTGTATGTGTATGTGTATAGATGTGTGTGTGTATGCATGTAATGTATGTATATGTGTGTATGTATGTAATGTATGTATGCATGTAATATATGTATAAATGCATGTAATGTATGTATGTGACCCCCAGAGAGAAGCCACCGGTGGGTAAGGCCTTGCACATACCTGCCCCTAATACAGTGTCTTCCAAGTCACAGGGCCCTGAAGGCACTGGGGTTCAAACTGCTTATCCCACATTTTAAGATGACCTGAAAAATATGTAAATTAAAATCCTACAAAATAATGTCTGTTCAAAGAAATGTCAAGAAGAGGAAGGCGTGATACTCTGACACTAGCAAACTATTCTTGTGTATTTCAAGGTTCCATCAGCAAACCAGCCTCTGTGTGTGTGTGTGTGTGTGTGTGTGTGTGTGTGTGTGTGTGTGTATGTGTGTGTGTGTGTAGACATTTTTTGAAGCATGCACATTCTAAAAGTTTTCCATATGCTAGTCTGCTAACTTACTTCAGTTTTAAGTTAATTTTAATTGATTGGTCTCTTCACTGTTGGTTGTATTTTCTAGCTCCTTTGAGTTTGTGTACTGTTTGATATTTCTGTTTTGTTGATGTGGTAGTTAGAAAGAATTCAGGATGTTAATTCAGTTTTGCTGTGTCCGTTGAGGTTTCCTTTGTGTCTTTAAAAAAGGTGTATTTACTTAATACATATGAGTACACTGTCCATCTCTTTAGACACACCAAAAGAGGGCATCAGATCCCATTACAGATGGTTGCCAGCCACCATGTGGTTGCTAGGATTTGAACTCAGGACCTCTGGAAGAGTAGTCAGTGCCCTTAACCACTGAGCCATCTCTGTGTCTTAATATGTGGTCACTTTAGGAGTTCCATGAGCCACTAAGAAGAGAGTATACTCTCTATTGTCTGAGTCAAATGCTCTGTAGATGTCTGCTAGGACCATTTGATTTATGAATGAAGGAGGTCTCTGCAGGTGTGAGTCGAACTGCAAAGAGACGCGAATGGGACTTGATTCAGATCGACTTCCTCCACCTGGATCAAGACTTTGAAAGAATCTAATGACATCAGGCAGTCAGTTCCCAACAAACTTAAGCCCAGTATTAGTTGGAGAAAGAACAAACAAACAAACAAACCAACAAACAAATCAAACAAACAAACAATACTCCCTGCCCACAGTTTCTGAGTGTAATATAATCCCTGGTGCATAAGGAAGCACAATTACATTAGACTCAGGGCACATGTCTCTTCCAAGAAGATGGGTTCTAGAGATACACCAGCTGTGCTAGCTTAAGGGACTTGGGAAGCCTCTGGCCTGGTCTCAGCCATACGGAAATTGCAGAGGTGATGAGGGACATTAGTGAGCTTTGGTCCTTGTTATGGAAGCTTGGGGGTGCCTCTGGCTATGGGGGCCATTTAGACTATTAGGTATGTTATTACGGTCATCTTTGTGGTAGGTTGGAGAACCCCTGGCTGTAAGGGTCATTTAGATTACTTGCCTCCTCCATCTTGGTTTTAGGGGTTTGATATGGCCTGGCCCAATAGATAATGCAGATCACTAGGCTATTAACCACTTCCAGCTCGCAGCTTTCTAGAAGACTAGGTTTGTTGCTGTTGTTTTTGTTTTTGTTCGTTTGTTTAAAAAAATCTTTCCCATCGGAAAGACAATCCTGAGTACTCAACATTCCTGGTTTCTCTGGAGCTTTGTGGGCACCAGAACCTTCATGCTGTGCTTTTAACATATGACATTGTTTAACTGGCATTCACAGTGTGCTGGCATAGGAGATCCTACCTCAAACAAAAGAGAGAATGAGTATTGGCGCCCAAGGCATCAGGCAAAGGCCACTAACATTCACAAGTGTGCTTGAACACTCGAGCGAGCACACACGCACACCTACACACTCATATCCATATCATACACATATCACATATACACTTGTACAAATATATCAGAATTTTATTTTTTGCCTTAAAAATCTAGAGATACCACTGGGGACTATGATGAACCTCTTCAGAATGGAGGCAATAGTGTAACAGACCCTGAGACCTCAGCACAACTGACGCCATGTTAGAGATACCATTCTGACCTTAGAACCCAGCACGTAGACCCCAACACCTGCCAAAAAGAGGAATAATTAACTAATTAATCAAAGACCTAGGCCTTAGTTCCTTGATCTGGGAAGGTCCTGGAATATACTAGACTTGTGTTTTGGTATTTGGAGTTTTGCTTCTCTCTTGCTAACAGAAGTGTGTCAACCAGGATATGATTTTTTTTTTTTTTTTTTTTTTTTGTGCATAAGAGCCAAAGGAGGATGAGGCACTTGGGGCTGCATGATTCATGCAATCACCAACCAGCAATATAGACTTTCTATTTGGCTTTACAAGTGTCTGTGTGTTCTCTGAAGAAGTTACCACTTTTCCCTTACCTTTTCTTCCTCTACACCTTCTCATGCAATTTGCCTTTTACTCTCTTAAATTTATGTCTGTTCTTTTTCTCGTTGTTGTTACATAGATATACACACAGACACAGAAACAGACACACAGACATGTACACACTCACAAACAGAGACACAGAAACAGTTACAGACACACAGATCCACATACACAACCACACACATAAATATAACCTGCTTAGTTCATATAATGTTAACTTTGTGCACATGATCTCAGTGTTGACTTGCTTGTACTGGATTACCAGTTGGGGGCTCTTCCCTGGGGAAGAGCATCTCTCCCACTTTCAGCATTCTCCATTAAGAAAAATAAAGGCAGCCAGGATATCTTGTGGTATAGTCACCATTACTGCTGGGAACTACTAGCTAGAAAGTGTTGTCCTTTGTACAAGGAATAAAGTCCCCTTTTTATTCAGTCCTCTCAGTGGTTTCTGCAGGCATATTGGTCTGAGCATCTTGTCTGAGACCAGTTTTCCAGGCATGTCCTTGAGGTATTGGCACACCATGCTCACTAATGAACCCCTCGAGGAGGTCCTTGAAAGGGGCATGCTCAGAAGGCAGAAGTCAGGGCAGAAGTCTCATAGGCACAGAGATTCAGGGGCAGGCCTTAAAACAGATCTCTGTCTTGATCTTGCTGTGGAAGCACAGAATGCATGCCCTGCTTCAGTTTGTCCTGACCAGCTGTGTGGGAGCTGGTTAGTTAGTACCCACACTGGCAAGGTGGACTGAGCACCAGAGCTCCCAGCTTCATGTCCTTCCAGTGTGAGCATGGGATGAGGTACCAGAACGCTATGCTCAGACTGAGAATGTGAGGGTCTGGGCCACCGGCCTCTTCCTCCTCATGCCTTTGCGCTTTTGCTTTCAAGATGTCATGGGTGAAGATATGAGCTAAGATCATTAGTGGTCTCACTGTCAGAAGGAAGCTTCACACCAACAGAAAGCCCTGCAGATTCTATGGCATGAGCTTTTGGAAGAGAAATCACTAAGATTTAAGATTATTTCTATGCACAAGAATATTTGAGGAGGGAAACCCAATATCTGCCCACCCATCCATCATCCATCCATCATCCATCCATCCATCATCCATCCATCATCCATCTGTCTATCCATCCATCCATCTACCATCCATCCATCCATCCATCCATCCATCCATCCATCCATCCATCCATTGTCCATCCATCTGTCCATCCATCCATCCATCTATCCATCCATCTACCATCCATCCATCCATCTGTCTATCCATCCATCCATCTACCATCCATCCATCCATCCATCCATCCATCCATCCATTGTCCATCCATCTGTCCATCCATCCATCCATCTATCCATCCATCCATCCATCCATCCATCCATCCATCCATCCATCCATCTATCCATCCATCCATCCTCCATCCATCCTTCTCTTATCCATAAACATTTATTGAGCTAAGCTTCGCACTTTGTTTGAATGAAGCTCTGCATTTATCAAGTAGAATGCAACCAGTTTCTTAGATGACTACTTTCAGTTCTTGGGAAGAGATCTGACATTCTCTTGAGTTTGCTTCAAATGCTACAGCTGGATGACTTGAACTCATGTCTTTGAAGCCTGAGCCCAGAAAGAAGCCCATGGTTATGCACTGCTGTTTCTAAGTTTTCCATCCATCTCTTGTCTTCCATCTGAGCTAAAGCTACTAAGTCAGGGGTAAGGAAATGAACACTGGCTCTCAGGGGTCCTGGCAGGGGGCAAGAGGGAAATAAAGTAACCAAATGTCTAGAATGTGAAGCCACCATTGCACCTCTGAACTCAGTGTAAATGACAAATCTCCTCTTGGGAACCAAGGCTCTAAAGGAAAAAGCTAGATGTGGGTACAAAGGAGATCGTGGGCTGTGGAAGAGGTTGAGGGGTGGGAAGACATAGCTGGCATTGGTGAGGTGGGTGGGGCCTTGGTCACTGCCTGTGAGCTGAGGACCCAGAGGAGAGGAAAGGAGGTAGAGAGAGGAGGAAGAAAGTGATATTGAGAAGAGAGGGAGAGGGAAAGAGGGGAGATTAGAGACTGAAGTGAGACAGGAGAGAGGAGGGGAGAGAGGCAGAGAGAGGAGAGTGAGAGCAGGAAAAGGGGGGAGAAGAGACCAGAACAAAGATGAAGTCTGGGGAGAGGAAAGTCAGGGGCAGAAAGGAGAGAAATTAGGAGAAAGAAAAGACAAAGCAAGAAAGAAGCCGAAAGATTCAGGAGGCAGAGGAAAGGGCAGGGAGGAGTACTGCCTGGGGGGAGGGGAGGGAGGAGTACTGCCTGGGGGGAGGATAGGGAGGAGTACTGCATGGGGGGGAGGGGAGGGAGGAGTACTGCCTGGAGGAGGATAGGGAGGAGTACTGCCTGGAGGAGGGGAGGGAGGAGTACTGCCTGGGGGGAGGGGAGGGAGGAGTACTGCCTGGGGGAGGATGGGAGGAGTACTGCCTGGGGGGAGGGGAGGGAGAATTACTGCCTGGGGGGAGGGGAGGGAGGATTACTGCCTGGGGGAGGATAGGGAGGCATACTGCCTGGGGGAGGATGGGGAGGAGTACTGCCTGGGGGGAGGGGAGGGAGGATTACTGCCTGGGGGAGGATAGGGAGGCATACTGCCTGGGGGGAGGATGGGGAGGAGTACTGTCTAGGGGGAGGGGAGGGAGGAGTACTGCCTGGGGGAGAATAGGGAGGAGTACTGCCTGGGGGGGGAGGATGGGGAGTACTACCTGGGGTGCCCTGATTTTGAAATTCTAGGGGCACTGCAGTTTTAGAGTGTGGTGAAGTGGCCTCAGGGTCTCAAGAAGTGAAGGGAAGGATGGTGCCAGGTCATAATAACAGCTCCTCAGCAACTCTAACCCACTCTGGCCTCTTAGCTCCCAAGAACACTAAATTCACACAGGCGCAAAATGCAGCCCTGCTCAGACCTCGCAGCCTAATAGCTACTGTTGCGTTTGCACAGTGCCCACAAGCATCACGGGCAATTAAGAAAGTCGTCCATTGCCATTGCGGGCTGCCATTTACGGTTGGAGCCTGGAGGCCATCCAAGCCAATCAGCCCCTCAGAGGAGACACAAATGAACAGGGGGCGGGATGTTGTTTCCTGGGAGGGAGCCCCTGCCATTAGCTGGCAGATCCCAAAGGGAGGCAGACAAAGGCTGCTTTGGGCTCTTGGAAAGGGAGGAGGCGATGGAGCAGGCCAGGCACCCTGTCCGTATGGGTGGACTGAAGCAGGGTAGACACAGGCGGTTCTTGTCCCAGGCAGCATGCATGCCTATACCTGATGGCATACTTGTTGCCCAGCCTGAACAGACTGTATCTCCACTGTGGCAAAGCATGTGTGAAGCATGCTCATGCTTGTATGAACATAGAAGCTCCAGCTTCATGCCCAATTCACCCGACACATGTGTATGTATAATCACAGGCTCTTGGAAACATTTGGACTGAGCTTACAGGTAATAGATATTTGTTTTGTGTTAACCCATGCTCACCCGTGGTGGGCACTCACAAGTACCAAGATTAGTATACACACTCAAAGGTGAAGCTGGGACAACCTCAGGGAAATCACATGTAGACATGTGTGAATGTGTGTGTGTGTGTGTGTGTGTGTGTGTGTGTGTGTGTGAGTGTACAGAAGTGTGGAGGCCAGAGGACAACCTCAGGTGTTTTCTCAGATAACCACCTTTTCCTGGGACTGGGTCTCTTACTGGCTCAGAACTCACATAGTAGTTTAGGAAGGCTAGCTAGCCACTGAGCCCCAGAGATCCTCCTGCCTCCGCCTCTCCTCTCTGGGATTGGAAACAGGAGCCACCACACCTGGCTTTGTTGTGTATGGAGGTTCTTGGGATCAAACACAGGTCCCGGTGTTTGCAAGCTAAGCACTTTGTTGACTGGGTCATCTCCCCAGGCTCCTTCTTCCCCTGAGTTCATATACACAGGTACATCTTAACCAACCAGTGCCCAATCCAATAGCAAGATACAGTAAAAACCTTGAACACACTCATCCTCTGAGTCTCTACCTTCTGCCACGATCATAAATCCTTTTATGAGCCTGGGGATGAGACCTGAGGAATCTACCTAGAAGCAGACAGAGGAGTCCTGGGGGAGAGTTATTGTTTGTTGCACGTTGAGTCGTGCCAAAGCCGTTTATGTGGTCGAGAAGTAGAAGGCAGCATTCCAGGTCCATGCCACGGGCCCCTTGACCTTGTCACCATCCTTGCCAATGAGTTCTAGGGTCTAGAAAGGTAGTTTCAAAGCCTTCTGTACTGTCTGGTTTTGTGTTAACTTGACACAAGCTGGAGTTATCACAGAGAAAGGAGCCTCAGTTGAGGAAATGTCTCCATGAGATCCAGCTGTAAGGCATTTTCTCAACTAGTGATCAAGGGGGGAAGCAAGCCAGTAAGTGACATCCCTCCATGACCTCTGCATCAGCTCCTGCTTTCTGACCTGCTTGAGTTCCAGTCCTGATTTCCTCTGGTGATGAACAGCGATATGGAAGTGTAAGCTGAATAAACCTTTTTCTCCCCAGCTTGCTTCTTGGTCTTGATGTTTGTGCAGGAATAGAAACCCTGACTAAGACACCTTCTATGACCCCTCCCCCCAGAGTCTTCTTGTGAATCTCAGCCTCCATGGTGTGGCCCATGGGGAGGGGGCAGCTTAAGTAGGTACAGCATACACGGGGGAATAGATGACTTTGATATTTTTGTTGAAAAACTTAAAATTTGAAGTGTTTTTCATCCTTCCCTGAGGTTTGGAGTTCCTCCTGTCTCTGCCTCCCCCACCCTCGTTTCCCCCCTGCACTATTATTAGAGAAAGAAAATTGGACATCGAGCCCATTTTGAGAATGTCCTCTCAGAATAATTGTGCCATGACACACAGGGAACACAAAGAAAAAAACAGAACAAAACAAAACAAAACAAAACAGGAAGCCAGGCTGTGAGGATTCCTTTGAAACTGGCAGGCTGCAGCAGGGCCATTGGCCAGAGAACCTTCACTGATGGCAGCGGGTCCTCACCGCACTGCTTCCTGCTGGGCCTGGTTCCAAGGGGTGCTGCCATGGTCTGCTCTGTCTCCTGTGGTGGGGCTGGTGACCTTCCTCCTCAGACCCCAAGCCCGAGTTGAGTGTGCTGTGTTGACTCCACGTGGCGAATGCTGGAAGCCAGCCTCAGGCTCCTCCCTTGTTCTGGCCTTGGCGCAAACCTCTATGGGAAGTCTGCTTAACCACATTTGTTTGGGAGATTTTTTTGGGCAGTTTAGATTTGGGTCAGAAGGTGGCTTTGAGGATTAATCGATTTCAGTGTTTTTATGATGCGTTTGGTGCCCTCTTCAACTCAGTCTTTCCGTTTCTCTTAATTTCCAATTACTTGTGCTGAGAGATTGGACTCTTGGAGCTCTGGGATGGTCAGGGTGCCCTGTGAGTGAACAGGATGTCACTGGAGGATGCTGACACCAGAGGAATTCTTCTGACATTGCTCCTGGGCAGACACTAAGGGGTGGAAAGTGCCACCTGGGTGCGTGCCTTGTCTGCAAGGAGGGGGGGGGGTAGGCTGCATGATCTCCCCAGGAGCCATGCTGATGCTTAGAGGAAGAGAACTACTTTCATATTTAAAGGGCCATCACAGGGGGACCAGACTCTGGTCCAGCATAGCTGTAGGGGGCTTAGATGGGATGCACCACTTTCCTTTTTGCGTAGATAGGTAAATACCTACAAATTAACTGACAAAAGCAATAGTCATGTATTTAGCCCGTGATTTTGAGAGCTGGTAATTTGAATGGGGTTCAGCTGGGGGCTCTACAGCCATAGGCTGGGGCTTCTTCCCTAGCTCCTAGCAGTCAGTTGCCAGGTGGTCTGGACTTACTTGCTCTCAGGTGGCAGAAGCTAGGAGGGACCAGTTTTCCTTGTTTGTTCGTCTTCTTAAGAGATGGGGTTTGAGCTGGGTTTGAATGAGAAGCCCCTTGAAGCTTAGGCTCATTAATGGCGGGGCATCACATTTAGTCTAAGTAAGTTGTAACATAAGATCAAAATGTCTAGACTGCACATAAAGGACTTGTATACCAGGAAGGGTGGAGAAGGCTGGCCCCCTTTACAGTTTGGTGCTGGGGGTAGATTTTTGAGCTGATGTCCAAAGAGCTTTCTTAAGGGGTTGAGCTGCTGTGCGCAGGCCCAGACAGACTTGCCAACCTCTGGCCTGCTCTAGACAAGGAGCCGCTTCTCGAGAGAATGGAATCCCCGGCCGGTCTCCTAAGGCCTTTCTGGTGCCGGGTGTTTACTTAACTAGACATTTAGTCTCAACAATCCGCAGTTGAAAATCTTCATAATCACGGACTCGAGAGAACTGGGGTAATGCCCCCAATTCTTCACTGCACCAACTTTGTCATTGTGCCTCTGTCATACCCCAACAAGACCACCCCCTTCTCATTGAGCTACCATCACCCCCACCGGGTGGGGCCTCTCCTTCTACCAAGCACAGCTGCGTGCCCGAGTTCTGTTTGGTTAGGTGTACGGAACAGAAGAGCGAGGCCGTGTGCCCCTAAAGGCAAAGTTTGCAGGACTTTGCTTTATTTTACAGTCTTTAAAGAAGAATGCACCGGAGAAGAAAAAGGAAACAGTGCATAGTTTTCAGAGCAATGCAGGCCCAGGCAGAGAGTAGAAAATGGGAGAGGCCAACAACCCAAGCCCAAGTGGGTTTTCTGGGATGGAGAACTTGCGCTCTGGAGCCGGAGTCAGGCAGGAAGTGGGCTTGGCCCGCGTGAGGTGCATCCGCCTGCCTGGCAAACCGTCCCTTTCCAGGCTTGTCTTCCCAGTTCCCCTTGGCTTCCAGCCCCTCCTGACCCTGGGGACAATGCTGCTCTGTGTTGAGACTTTTGTGATGGCTGAGAGAGGAAGAGAGAGAAAGATGGTCAGGGTGGTGGTGTGTGAATCACTCTTCTCACGTGGTCCTGCCAGCTGCAGTGGCTCCTGAGTCTGCACCGGGGTTCAGGACACTATGGGTGAGCTGAGCCCATGCGTGGAAGCTAGTCAGCCAGCTGCAGGGTTGCAGAGCTCTGAACTACCCAGTGCGGAAAGGGCGGGGCATGGGAACTTGGGGGAAGATTTTTTACTAGGGGCAGGGTGAGAACACTCAAGCTGCAGGGGACAGGTCCTGACTTTTGCTGTCTCTTTCCTAGGTTGCTGTGGAGCGGATGCTCAATGCTTCTGGAAGTTCAAAGGCCCTTGCTTGTCCCCGAACTCAAGCAGGATGTGTCTCCTTCAGCCTGGGGGCTGTCCTTAACGACTGGAAAATGTCCTCAAGTGTAGACACGTCATCTTATTCCAGTGCAAAGAAGGCAAAGTGAGTCCTGCAAGATCTTGAGTGCTCTAGGTTCTAAACACTGGCGCTGGAATGAGAAACTAGAGGTTCAAAGGCTAGTATATCACAAAGACATGGAGCCGGAGGGGGTATCCTTGGTGCCGGGCACTGAGGGAAGTCTGTGATGCTTAAAGACAGAATGGGTTTCTGGGAATGGAAAGCAGCCCTCCACAACTCCCCATATTTCTGTTTCACCTTAGAAAAGGCGTGGCCACGTGGACATAAGAAATCCTGTGGTCCACCCAGGGTCTTAGTGTGACCCGTCCAGCCTCTATGCTTTCTCCCATCCGACCAGCAGAGGGCAGTGTGGTACTGTCGGTGGAATCACTGCCTTTGTCCCGTTTCTTTCCACTCCAGCGCTTGCCTCCTAAATCTTTTAAAACCAAAGCTGCTTAGGCACAACCTTGCCTGTCTGAATAGCATGGATTAGACTGGTACTCTGGGCCCCTTTGATGACAGAATGTCCCCTGTCACCTCCCCCCAAGGCTTACTCAGAGACCTTCTCGCCTCTGTTCCTTGGGCTCAGCAGCTGACTCGGACGGGGCCTTTGGGATACGGGTGGGCAAGTGTAACTGGTTTAAAGATCCATTCCTACCTGCTTCTTGAGTCAGTTTTGAGAGTGGACAGATTACTCCAGCCTACTAAGGAACATGAGATGCCCCCTCCCTCTACCTCCCTGTGGCTGACTTTCCCCTAGGATTGATGGGAAGGACTCTAATGGATCCCTATGGGGTTCCCGGACGACTCACACAACGATGGCAAGTTTCTTCTCTCCAGAAAGCCCTTTCTCCATCGGGAAAGGGAGAGTGTTGGAGTCTTATGGTCTGAAAAGGCTTGGAATGGTGGTGACCTTTCCTATTTTTATGTTTGGACTCTGTTTCCTTCCAATTACAGGCTAGCTGATTGAAGAATAAAGCCGTGAAGGGTGAAGGGTACCCACTCTAGGACTGTAACTAGGAATATAAGCTACCAGTGTCATTGCTTGTCTCTAGCTGTCAGGTACAACTTTATCCCCATCTAAGCTCGGGGCAGCTAGATCAAACCACACTTCTCATGTGATGAGCAACACAGACAGTGGGGGAGCAGGACCCGTGCGTGCTCCACAGGGCTCCAAAACCTGCCTGCCATCTGCCAGGTGCTGGGGACACAGCTTGGGCCTTGTTCTTTTATCAAGGTCTCTCCAGTGCCCATTCATACACAGCCCCTCACTTTGAAGGCAACATAAGTCCTAAGTCTGTCTACCACAGAGATGCAGGAATGTCACTTCTTTTCAAAGCAGAGGCCATAGGACAGGCATACCCAGGGATTACAGGAGAGGAGAGACTAGTCAAGGCAGAGAGAACTTGAAGGCCAGTATGGCCTAGAACATCTGTAGCCACTCCCCTCCCCCTTTCTTCTTTTTTGGAGCACTATGTATGTGTTAGACAGGAGGCACCTCCAACCAGGTGAAATGATAAACATTCCCATCTTACAGATGGAAAAACCCGAGGGCCAGAAAAGCTGAGTCAAAGACCACACGGCTCAGTAGAACAGGGGTCCTCCACATCTACCTCACTGTTCCTGCATGAATCTCTCTCTGGGATGGTTACTTCCTATCCTTCGCGTGGAAAGGAGATCCTGCCTTCTTAAGATTGGGAATGTGTGAGAAGCTGAGGTGGAACTTTTGCTCTCTAGACTTTCCCAGAAAGCAGGAGCAGATGTCCCTCTGGTGCTCATCTGTCTATCCCAGGATCCTCCAGGCAGGATGCTGGCCGTGCCTGCAGGCCCAGATTCTCACTGTCTGCCAGATGCCCCACAGGGCTGCTGGTGTCTCCGGAAGTTGAGGGAGCCGACACCTGGCAGAGGCCAGAGACACGTTCAAGACCCCACAGCTGTTTTGTGACTAGCCTGGGAGAAGAGCCCGGGCTTCTTTCTGGTTACAGTGTCCTGTTCACTGGGATAAGACCCTGGGAACAGACCAGCCTTGGCTTGAACAGCGGGAGCCTTCCCAGCTAGAGAGGTCTCAGCTTTCTGGAACTCCAGGGAGCTCTGTGCAAATCTGTGTTCAGGAACCCAGCCCCACCCTTTGCCAGGAACAGCTAAGGGTATCCACGCCCATGATTTCAGTCCCCAAGCAGGTTGAGATGAGAGAGCATATAGGATTTATCTTGCATTTAAGGCCCAGTGTCACAGACAGGGGCTTTCCCACCGAAACCATAGCGTGGCCTGGGTCAAGGCAGAAGCAGCTGGAGAGCAAAGCTTTGTACTGTGAGGCCCAGCTGTCCGGCAGGCCATGCTGTCCCTCGGGCCAGCTGGAGACAGGGAGGTTCATGGCAGGGAACCCAGGGGAGGGCATAGTGGTGTTTGCACGGGCTTTCTGAGAAACCATTCTACTCAGTCTGATAGTGGGAGGGATGCTCTTCTGGAGGAAGGGGCTCAGACATAGTAGTTTTGGATGTTCTTTTGCTAGTTAAGTTTTTCCTTTTCTTTTACATTTTACTTTACTGTTTAAAAATGATTATATGCCAGTAATAAAAACATCAGTAAGTCACATTGACATCACCTCCTGAGGTCATGTCTGACTCTTCCTGCTCCTCCTGTACTTTCCTTGTTTCTTTTCTTTAAAAAATTATTGTTATTGTGTGTGCGTGACTGTATGGTGTGTGTGTGTGTGACTGTATGGTGTGTGTGTGATTGTATGATGTGTGACTATATGTTGTGTGTGTGTGTATGTGTGTGACTGTATGGTGTGTGTGACTATATGGTGTGTGTGTATGTGTGTGACTGTATGGTGTGTGTGTATGTGTGTGACTGTATGGTGTGTGTGACTATATGGTGTGTGTGTATGTGTGTGACTGTATGGTGTGTGTGTGATTGTATGGTGTGTATGTGTGTGACTGTATGGTGTGTGTGACTATATGGTGTGTGTGTATGTGTGTGACTGTATGATGTGTGTGTGATTGTATGGTGTGTATGTGTGTGACTGTATGGTGTGTGACTATATGGTGTGTGTATATGTGTGTGACTGTATGGTGTGTGTGACTATATGGTGTGTGTGTATGTGTGTGACTGTATGGTGTATGTGTGTGTGATTGTATGGTGTGTGTGTGTGACTGCATGGTGTGTTCGTATGTACCATGAGTGTGTACGTCAGAATTCAGTTTTGCAGGGCTAGTTTTCTCCTTCTACCTCTGCATAGGTTCCAGGGACCAAGCTTGCTCAGCAAGTGCGTTTTCAGGATGAGCCATCTTGCCAGCCCGTGTTTCTGTTTTGTCAACTCCATGGGCTAACTCCATAGTTGTAAGTTAGTCCTTTTGACCTTGTCATTTACCATTGCCACCGACCAATGTACTGAACTATACTTGTAGCTGTCCTGGGTGGGTGGAACCTCAGGCTGCAGATGGGCCATGCCTCCAGAGCTCAGGATTATCAACAGGTCTCAGAAGCTCTGTTTCAGCCAATGGTGTTAAATTGGATAAATGACTCAATCTTTCAAACCCTCCACTTACCACTCTGTAAAATGGGAATAATTATATTTTAACTTCTTAAGTATTATAGAGGCCTGATGAGAAACCTCTAAGTTCTGAGGAGAGTAGAGGGTCTCAGAATCTTCTAGAATTCTAGGATGCTGTTTGCTAAGTGAAGAAGATAATCCACCGTGTGTGAAGCAGATGAGAGTTCTGAGCATGACTCTAGTCACAGGGTTATTGTATTTCTCCACGATGGCACACACCATTGTGGTTTTTGAAAATATGGCTTTTTGGGCTCACGGTGTTCAGTGTCAGTCCTGATGTGTGAGCCAGGTCCACGGTAGCAGGGTTGATGAGTGGGCATGATAACGCAGGCATTGGAGAAGGTTCCTAGAGTTGGGGATTCTGAGGTGACTTGGGGGCAGTAGGCTGGCCTACAATCTGGGCCAATCTGAGGAGAAGGGCCCAGGAGTTGGAGAATGGCAGTGGTTTTCGTTGTCACTGTTAGAGTCAGAGGTAAGGTTTTAAGGTCATTTCAAAGTATTCCAAGTGTGCAAGGGAGCTGAGAAAATGAAGGCTTGAACATGTCATCAGAAGAGTCTTCCCCTCTGGCTACAAGAGGTTCTGCCAAAGGCAGCTAACCCAGCGGCGGCGGCGTGGGGGGTGCACAAGACAGCAGAATTCTACCAGCTGTTTCAAAATGGGAGCCCGTCCACCTCACAGAGCATCACAGAGCAGCTTATTTGTTTAGTTTTTTTCCTTAACTGCTTTGATGTTTCAGACAGCAGCTCTCAGACCAGACTCCACTCAGCCTCCGCAAACACTTAGTACCAGATGATCTATGTCTCCTGTCTATCTCTCCCTCCCAGGCGGCCCTACTGCCCGGGCCGATGGGCCACCGGAAGCCCTGGATGTGAGCACACAGGACTGTCAGTGCACTGTGGCTGTGACAGCGGCGGGAGCTCTAGCCACATGCCGGCACCAGGGTTCCTGCTTCAGCACCAGCTGGGGACCATGTCCTCCCTGAAGCATCCTGGTGGAAAGCTATTAGGGAAAAGAGAGCAAGTAACTGGCATCTTACACTAGCACTCAGTGTCACCGAATGGTTTTCTAAGCAGCTCATCCCAAAGCTATGCAAGGCTGAGATGGAGCTTTCCAGGGAGAAACAGACTGGGGTTCCTCATTTACATTTAATTTGTTTAAAAGGGGTTGTCTGCTCAGTACCCCTCTGAAATCCTATAAGCCATTTAGGACCTGCTCCCTGTGCCAGCCTTGAACTGTGCCCGGAATTTGCAGGAAACGTCGTGCATTGTCAGCTTACTGTCAGCCTTGTTTATCTGGCAAGGTAAGAGCAAAAAGCTGACCATCCTTCAGTCTCCAGGTAGCATCTAACAGTGATTACACAGAAGGTATGGGATTGGAATGAGAGGCAGTGAATCACGTCCTGGCTTTGCCTCGGGGGTCCGGGCTTCTGTTCATTCAACCCTGGGAAGGAAAAATAATAACACCTACCCAAGAAGTGTGCTGTGAGAATTCAAAGCAGGTGTGTGTATGAAGTGCACGAAACAAAGAAAAGAAGTTTGGCGAATGCTTCTAGCATAGCTCCATTTTTCCGCATGGGCTCGGAAACCAGTGGTTTTTAGGGTTGACGATGGACTATATGTCAAAACTAACAAATATTATATGGTGCTCTCATATCTAGGAATATGACTGAAAGAGATGACCAAGCAAATTCACATATTTATAAATGTACAGCAGGGAGCTTGATCAGAGTATTGCTGATAAACGTTAAACACTGGAACGCGACAATATTTCATAATAATGTTTTTCTAAATAGCTGAGCATTCTCATGATGATGCACTATATAACCATATAAGATGATAACCTATGTTAGTTTTTAATGGTCCACATTTATGGCATCTAAAGTTAACGATCAGCTTATGAGGGGGAATCTTTGGGGAGCTTTTGCATTTATTTGAGTTTTGGTGTTTTACTACTCTAAGTAGATATTGCTTCTTTTATACCTTTATATACCTATTTTACAAGTAATTGTGTGTGTGTGTGTGTGTGTGTGTGTGTGTAGGTTGTAAGTGTGGACACGTAGACTATAGTGTACAAGTGTGAACATGTAGACTATAGTGTACAAGTGGAGACTAGAGGATAACTTGCCTTGGGGAGT
This sequence comes from Micromys minutus, assembly GCF_963924665.1. Classification (NCBI taxonomy): domain Eukaryota; kingdom Metazoa; phylum Chordata; class Mammalia; order Rodentia; family Muridae; genus Micromys; species Micromys minutus. The sequence continues at coordinate 24,094,354 of NC_137954.1, read as the reverse complement.
AAATGCAATTTATCAGACTTGGAGGTGACAATCTATCTGCTGAGCCACCTTCCTGGATCATCTGTATTTTAAATAGAATCAAAAGAACCATTTTGAAAGTTAGATTTAAGAGTACCCAGATAGCTTGGTGTTGGTGGCTCATGCATGAAATCTCAGCACTCAGAGAAACTGAGGTGAGAGTATTCATGGCAGGAGTTTTAGGCCATTCTGGGCTATAGTGAGTTCTAGGTTACCCTAGGGTACAGAATAAGAGTATGTCTCAAATTCTAAATAAGGCAAAATAAAATCAAATCCCCATGACGTTTTCATCACTGTCTCAGTATCTCTGTTCCTGTCTTTAAATGAAGCTTTCCCTTAGGTTTCTATCCTCATAAAAGCAAACCATGGGAGGAGTCTAAGCAATAACATGCTTGATTAGTGCTGAACTGCAAAGAGGGCCAGCCACATTAATTTCTACTATTTCACTGACAGTGTTTCTACCTCTTATGAGTTGAACAAAAGCCCGAGAGGATTCTTAGTCCTGTTTTCTGTTTGTGTGACTGTCCTTCCCAGCTGCAAGTGTTGGAGAGGAAATGAATATTGAAACCCCATCAGGGAGACAGCTGTATGCATCCCGTTTGTCTGGCTGGAAGAAATCATTCTTGGTAACCACCTCAGGGCCAGGAGCGCTCTTCCTGTCCTCTGGCTTCCTCCCAGCCCTGCCACCCCATCTGCCTTTCTCTGGCTCCCTCTGAGCTCTATCCCTGGAGGGCTTTGGGGTTGAATTTGGGGCACCTGTAGTTCTCTTTCCCAATGGGGGTTTAACTTGTCTATGAGAAATGAGGCAGCACACAGCCTAGAGCATGGAGAGACTTGTCTTCTGAGATCCAGATTTTTTTTTTTAGCCAGCCCAGAAAGGCTTGTTCTGGAGGTGGGGAGGCACAAGGCCAGGGATGGGGCATTTTGGTTTGGCTCCTAGTTAGACATGTTTACCAGAGCAGCAGAGTTACATTGCTAAAAACGGGAAGATACATTGGTATGAAGTTTCCAGGCCTGCAAGTGGATGGAGCGTACCCTCTTGTCCCCTAGGCCCTGAGGCATCATGGGAATTTATTCTCGGGGCATACATTAAAATTCTAGGCTTTGCTTTGGCCTTGACTATGTGCAGAGATCAGGAGCAGGATGGGGCTGGAGGCTGAAAAGTGAGCATAAAGAGTTTGAAGGCTTAAGGCAAGTGAACAGGAAACAAAGAAGCAGAAGGTGGGGGAGAAGGACCAGAATGTGCCTCAGTCCTCCAGACTGCCCAAGATGATTGACTTCAGTCCCAGGGAAAGGCTGCTACAACTGGGCAGGGGGAACTTCTACCTCAGGATCCCCGTGTTGAAGAGAACAGAAAGACACCAGGAAGAAACATGTCTCCAAGAGTCATGAGATTTGTGATCAGTATCTGGTGGGATTTTCTGTCACATAATTTTGACAAAGCGAAGATTACCTCCTGGCAGGGTGGATTGCTCATAGCCCCTGCAGAAAGGCAGAAGGATTAAGAAAAACAGAGGGCTAGAGACAGTAGTCTTGATAGAGCCTGTCTGTCACCCTCATCCCAGTTATGCCAAAATTTATCAACATGTGAGTCAACTGGGGAGCTCTTAGGATCAGACTCTGTTTTTCTGGACTGTTAGAGCCCGGGTCATGGCCATCAACTTACATGCGACTGTCAGCAGCTCCTAGAGGGTTTTGAGTCTCCTCGGTGCTGACAGAAAGGATCAGGAATGGTCTAAGACTCATCCTGTTGCTGAGAGGCCTCTCAGAATCCAGGTCTAAGGGGATGCAGGTGCTGACACTCATGTCCCAAGTCAGGGACCAGCATCGGGAGCCGACAGTTCCCTGGACTTAGGCTTGGCTTTTCTTCCTCTCATAGAGAGATTATTTATCTCTCCTGTGGATTCTCTGAGCTACCTTTTCTTTCCGTTTATTCCTCTTTTAAAAACTGAGAAATGAACATAATGGCGTTGTTCATTTCTATTGTTTGCAATCAAGAATCCTCTAAGGAGTCCCTGTTTTTATTGCACAAAGTTGAATTTGCAACCAAAAAAAAAAAAAAAAAAAAAAAAAAAAAAAAAAAATTAATCCATCTCTTTCCCTTCCTTCTAGAGAACTTGTTACTGGAAGCTCTGATTATTCTTTGTCCCAACTATTAGTAGGCTTTAGAAGAGTCCGAATCATAAGCAGTTTCCTTCTCCTACAGTTTAAAAAATGAAGTGCCTTCCCGCAAAGACCCCCGTGTCACAGGATGAGTCTCTGAAGCAGTACTCAGAGGTGGACTTTGGGGATAAATATGAAGGCTGTAACTTTTGGAATAGACTCATCCACTGATGGATGTATGATTTACTGGTATTGTTGGGAAGTGCTGGCATATCAGGTGTGGGGGTGGGTTGTCCCTTGAAAGGCTCTATTTAACTACCTCCTCTCCAAGCCACCACAGAGTGGACAATTTGCTTCTCCCACTCCCCTAACTGAATGCTCTGCTCTACCACAGCCCAGAAGCAGCAAAGCCAGAGGACCTTGGATGGAAACTCTGAAACTATGAGTGGAGCTAAATCCTTCTTTTAAAAAAATTGCTTCTCTCAGGTACCCTGTTGTAGAAACAGACTATCACAAATTGACCCTGGGGGTTTTATTGTCATGATGAAAGGTATCTTTACGTGATAGGAAGGAGCTTGCCTTGATTTGTTACCATTCCTGACTTCTCTCCAGATAGGAATAGGAATAGACGTTGACCATGTCTGGGTCAGGATCCCATGTTGTACTCAGATGAGGTAGATCCAGGCAGGGACACTTTGTAGCTTTTCCCGCCTCAGGTAGAACACACAGCGTCTGTATGGCACCTTTAGCTTTACAAATCTGTTTAGTCTGTTCTATCTTCAGATCTAGGGGGAGGAGATACTGAAGAACAGTTGCCACTAGGGTTTCCGAGCCCCCATTGTGTGCCACCATTCAGGAGGCCACGTGTTTAAGCTCTTCCCTCTCTCTTGCAAGACTTGGACATGGCATCTGCTAGGTTAGAGTACCGTGGAAAGCCATACTTGAAAAAATTAGATGGTTACAGCATGTCAGCATACTCAAGTGCCCTGGTTCCGGGGAGGGGAGGGTATCTCTCACTGATACTATTGAGTACAGTGTGGCTTCTACTTCCTTGGCCTCCTTTCTGTCTTTTTACTTCAGTCTAGTCCTACTATGTTCATAAGACACAGTTCCTACTCAGCTGTGTCCTTTGTGATCTCTTTCACACTGTGGGCCCAACTCCTAAAATAATTCTTGTCAATTTTGTTATTGAAAAACATCTCTCTCTCTCTCTCTCTCTCTCTCTCTCTCTCTCTCTCTCTCTCCCTCCCTCCCTTCCTCCCTCTCTCCCCTACCCGCCCTCTCTCTGTGTATGTATGACTATGGTTATCCATGTGGAGGTCAGAGGTCAGAAGGTCACCTTGTTAGATATAGGTCATTGTGTGCCCTATAAACTTCAAGACAATTTTCCCATGTCTGCCTTCCCTCAGGCCATAGAGGTGCCAGAAATACAGATGCATTTTGCCATATCTGGCTTTTTACTTGGGTTCTAGGGATCTGAACTCAGGTCGTCAAGATGGCTTGGCAGGAGCTTGTCCCCGAGTCTTTTCACCCTACCCTTTCATTCTTTTTTCTTCTGATGTATCTAGTGGACTTGGCCAAGGAGGAGAGGCCCATAGAGGGCAACACAAAGAATGCATAAAGGCACGGGGGGAGAAAGGCCTCAGTTAACAGCCCAGATAAGCTTCTGACTCAGTGTGACTTGGACAAAATGGCTTTGTAGACTGGTAGCTTTTGTGAACAACAGTGACTCAAGCACCAATGTACCAGAAACTTGATCGGGATTGTTGGGTCATGTGTCTAGGAGTGAGTGGTGAGGTGGATTCACACTGGTGTGCCTGGCTTGAGGGGACCAGCACTCTTGAGAACTTATTCTGTTCAGTCTCTCTTTCATTTATTTATATTAGTCAGGTCTGGAATGTTCTGGAAACATGTCCATGTGTATGACTCTTATGTATGAGATTTATTCCAAATGCCCTTCCATATATTGCTATTGAATATCATCTTTATTCTATCTTAAGTCGGGATTTTAGAGGACCCAGATCTTTGTAAAGTGAAGCCTAAAGCCATGAAACAGAGAGATGACACTCCCTGAAATCTATCTGAGCCATTCCCAGCACCATTAAAAAAAAAAGATTTCATTTTTTTTTTCTTAAAAAATTATGTATGTGGATGTTTTGCAAATGACCCAGAGAAAAAATTCAGCTTGGTTTCTGAAGCAGTGATTGGAAGCAGAGCTGAGCTGGAGAGTCAGCGAGGAAGAGGCATCTGCCTGGAGAGAGGCAGCAATGCATGCTACTGGGCTGCGTGCTGGCTAGAATGGTACCTAAGGCTGGAATCTACACGGCCCTGTCTCCTTCCAGATTTCTGTGGCAGGGACAAGACCTGAGTTGTGTCTCTCAAGCCCTTCATGCTATTGATTTTCAGCAAATCTGAAAGGTGAGAGCCTCTGTGGGGGCCAAGGTTCATGCCTAGCCACGAGTTGTTGAGATGCTGTTTCTAATCTTCTTATCACATAGATGGGCTTCCAGCTTGATGGCCTTGTAAACTGAACTCCTCTGTTTGTTCTACAAGCAGGTATCACATGGGAGCTGCCGGCGGAGGCAGAACATAGTGTTCAAGGACAACTCTTTATTTTCTGTGATTTGGGGTGGGTATGGGAAAATGAAGAAACCTTTGGACACCTCAGAGAAATGATATCTATATAACCCGAAGCTAATAATGGCCATGGCAAATTAGTCAGGCATGTTGGTGTTCTTTTAAGGAAGTTGTTCTAAGGTTGAGTAGGTCAAAGGTGATGTCGAATAATTTCAGTTCTAACTTGTCCATCACACTGAGGCTATCCTCTGAGGATAGAGTTGATGGGAATGGAAAACCTGTTTATACCACACTCAGATCTTAAGGAACACAGCAAGAGAGTCCTGCTGCTGAGCCCAACCAATATTCTTCTTTCCAGTCAAACACCAGGGACAATTTCAAGTGGATTGTCTTATTTAATCTTTAAAGTAATAATAAAAACAGTAACAGTAAAGGTGACTAGGGTTTACCTAGTGGCTAGAAGGTGCCAGAAGTTCTTAAATGTAGATTTGTTAATATTTGAACAGTCTCAAGAGGGAATATTGTTACCTTATTTTATAAATGAAGAGTCATGCTGTTGACCCAGGAGACATCATCACTTTTCTAAGTTTATTTGCCTTGAGCATGACAAGGCTTGGATCTAAGTCCTTTATGTTTGGGCAGGCTCTTGGTCTACCCACAGATCCTGAATATTTCGAGGCCAGGGAGGACACAGTTGTCTACTGCTCACTCAGATTGTGGCTTCTTTAAAAACATTGATCATAGGTAGAATCCACTCTCCTGGTCTACTATATTGATGACTTAGGGGATTGAATTTGTCCCCCAAATCTGGCAGTGGGGAGGGGGGTTGACTTTCAAGCAGAATTCTGGGAGAGCAGGGAAGCTGGCTAGGCATGAGGAGAACCTTCTAGTCATTTCTCAAGGTAAGAGCATATTGACTTTTGTCTTGTTCGTGGTTCTACTGGTCTTTACATATCCAGGATCTGTGGGTGAAACTGAGGGTGGACTAAGAGTAAAAGCAAGGGTCTGCCCAAGTAGAACTAAGGACTGTGGGTATTACATGTTACCAAAGGCCACAAGGTACTCTGTTACAGCAAAGGCATAATGACAGAGACTTTATAGTTATATCCTCTTATTACATCTGGATTGTGAACTTCTCAGATGCCCTAACATGGCTGCTGTTGATGTGTAGGAAGAACTTTGGAGAAAATCTCTACCCAGGGCTCAAAGTGATTGGTAGAAGTCAAGGAAGAGGTGTAGACAAGTAAAACCTTTGGTCCGAAAAGATGTTTTGGACCCAGAGCTCAAAGCTGAAATCTAGAGTCAGCTTTACTGTAGGAAGAGTCTCCTTAGTGCTAGCTGCTGGTCACCCCCTCTGTGTTGTCCTGGCACACCCTCAACTACTTGGAACCTAGTTCCTGCTCTGTGTCTAGTATTGTTTCTTAGTACTAGTCCTCCCAAGGATGTATTAGTGCTCCCCCAAGGAGCACCACATCCCCAAAGATGTATTCTGTGCCAGTTTTGCCTACAATTGCAGAGAATGACATTGTTACCCGAGTTCAAAGAGGTTAAGTGACTTGCTTTGGGTCCAACAGCTAGTAGCAGAGTCAGAATCCAAACTCAGTGCTCCCAAGACTCCAAACCCATGGAAAAGAGGATAGGGTAAGTGGGTTTTCTAGTCATGAGGACTGGTATGGTTTGTCTGGTTATACTTTCTCTAGGCCATCCTACAGGATTCCAAGGACTGAGTATTACTATCCTTATAAGGACAAGCTGAATAAGAGAGCAGTTGAATGAAATAGTTGCTACCCCAAAGAGGTCAACAGGTGAATCTGAAGTGGGATGTGGGTGGCCTATTACTTTGCTACAGCTTTGAAAGAACTGCTAAATGAGCCAATTGATTGTATGAAAAATAGAGACTTGAGCAAACATATCAGTCAAATTGATAAGGATGTCAAACACTGAGACCCACCCATCTCTGCCCTGAGCCAAGGGACTAGAAATGTGAAAGGGTGGAGTCAGGAATGCTAGAGTGTGACGTACATGTTCATAACATCACAAGAATGGGAGTTCAAGGGAACCCTGAATCCTGACATGTCACAGTGTCCGGGTTCTGTTTCTGCGTGTGCACTTAGTCCGTACCATGTGCCAGGGCCCTTCTTAACCACAGGTGTGCTTCCTGCGTCTCTGATACACTTGTCATTAATTATTTTCCTAACCAGGACACAGAGGCTTTAAAAAAATCCACAGCCATCTACAACTCTTTGAATCACCTGACATGCTAGATATCAGGGTTATTTTAATGTTTACTCAGGACATTTCCTTAGAATGGGGGTGTGAATATTACTGGGTACCTGGGACTAGGGGATAATCTAGATTATCCCCTCCTTGTTGTTACCCAGGACCTGTGGCTGTATCTAGCATTCTGAATTTTTCTGCTCCCATTCATGACACCTTTTTACATTCCTCAAATTCATCCTGTGTCTAAAACCCATTACATTAACGCTATACATTGATGTAAGGGGTAGGGAAACTAATAATACTTAATTTCAGATATTCAGAATCTTTTATACCATCAAGATGATCCTGTCTCCTAGCAGCTTTGATCTGCTGTTTCTGTTTCACACCATGCTGAGGAAGCCTGTCTTCTCTCTGTGACAAACCTGCAGCTATTGGAGGACAATGCTATGTCTTTCTATAAGTTTCAATTCCAAGCTTTCATAAGCAAGAATTTTGTGCCTCTTGGGGAGGCCACATCTGGAGTTCTGAATTAAGATGCAGGAGAAAGAGAGGAAGAACTGTCTTAGGAGGTGGCAAGCAGACTTCTTTGCTATGCTGGGGAAGACATTGCCATCTGCTCTGGACCTGCTGTATCCTCAAACAACTCAGTGCTACCATGTCCCTGGTTTAAAAAAAAAAAAAAAAAAAAAAAAAAAAAAAAAAAAAAAAAAAAAAAAAACATTTTGTCATCAGGAACTCTGGAATATCAGACCACTCCCATGGAAGCTCTTTGTGTAGTTATTGCCACCTTAATAAAGAGTAAGTTCTGGTTTTGCCCCTAAAGTGGAGTTAGCACCTCTAAGGAGTGGAGATACAATTCTAGAGGTAGGAAAAGTGCTGGTTTTAATGGAGGAAATACCCCAAGCACACAGGGTGAAAAATCCAAACAAAAACAGAAGCACAATGTACCTAGCTCTGCTCAAAGCACACGAAAGCTGGCACTGTGTGTGGTTCTGGTACTCAATCAAGGTTGAAACATAACCCAAACACTGGCAAGCCTGTGGGGTAACTCCCAACTCCCCACACTTCTGGAATGGTCTCCCGAGCCTTAGAAATATGCCCCATCCACTAGAATTTCATCTGTCTGTCTGTCACCACCTAGTCTGTTTCTTCTACTTTGTGCTTGACAAGACCCATCTCATTCTTAGTGCAGCCTGTCTTCTGAGGATAGATAGAGAACCTGTTGATTTTATATTCCAGAACTTTCTTTAAGGTGAGCATTGGATTTCTTTGGAAGAAATACTTTTGAATTGCTTTGGGTAGAAAGTAACACCTAAAGAAATAAATACTCAAGTAATGAAAGATGTGCATTGTGTGGAACAAGGAGGGAGGAGGACCTGTTGTTTCTGAGAAGTGAGAATTCTGGGAGGGAAGGAGGGAGGGAGGGAGGAAGGGGGAGAGAGAGAGAAAGAAAGAGAGAGAGAGAGAGAGAGAGAGAGAGAGAGAGAGAGAGAGAGAGAATAAAAGATGATATCAACAACAACAACAACAGATTAAAAGACAAAATTAGAAAGAAATAGGGGACATTCAGCATACAGAAAGACTTCAGACATTACCAAAGTCCCCAAAGGACTGGTGGGAAGGGCCATAGGGTGGTGGTGTCAGAGAAGAGGCCATGCTACACTTATGCTTGGATGGGAAAAAAGGGACCTGGGTGCAGGAACTAAGATAGATCTGAACCCAAGCCCAAGTTGTACTTGTTTTCTTGTCTATTTTTTCCAATAGTCTTAATCTCCTTTCTAGCCTCAGGTACACGTCCCCAAACACGAAAGGCTCCGAGTCTATGTTGTTCAATGACAGACAGGGGGAAAGACAGTCCTTTGCACACTGATATTGTCATTTCATCAGTGACACACCTGAGAATACATGGAACTACAAGCCGAGTTCTCAGGTTGATTTTTTGGCCAGGTGTTATGATTTATTAAAAAGCTAATGGAGGGAAATGTTCTTTTTCTTACATGCTTGCATTTCTTATTGGGACAAATATAGCCCAGATGGAGTGGTCCAGCCCTGATGTACCTGCCCCATGAAATCTGCACTATGCTTCTAACTGGACTTCGTAGTCCAAAACATAGAATCATGAAATATCAGAATTGAAAAGGGGCATTAGACATTACTTACCCAGAATATGAACTTTGGACCCTTCTTGTGTCATCTGACATTTTTTAAAAATCTTGTTTCCTTGTTTTATAAATTATCTCTGACTTTAAAATGAGGCCTCTTTTTTCTGCCATCACAGAAATGAGTTCCACACAGGAATAAATTTAAATTAAAAGCATGAGACATTATTGGCATACCTTCAGTGCTGGAAAGTGCTTTGTAAATGTTTTACAATAAATAAGCCTTACTACTGCAAACCACTGTGCTTCCTGTTAAATCAAAGGCACTTTGGAATTAGGATAAAGAAACTGGAAAAGGAGTTGGAGACTGCCTAACTGGAGTGCTTGTGATGGGGTGGAGGGGGATACAGGAATTGGGGGAAAAGATGGAAGAAGGTGACAAGTTGAGGAGAAGGTAGCTTGCTTATGGCAATGCCCGAGAGTCAAAATAGACACTGCCCAGATCCTTCTGGTGGCCTTCCCACACCCTGAAAACCTTGAGCAGAATTTTTGACTAGAGTGATAGTTTCTGTAAGAACTTGTAGACATGGAGTTGGACATTCAATAGGATATAGATTAGGGAGTGGAGGAAGCCCCAGTGAGTGAAGTCCAGAGTGAATGTGTGCTTTGATATTGGCATGGGCATGTTCAAGACTCTAAGGTTGACTTGCATTTGGAAAATGGCAAAGCCATTAACCCAGATGGAACAGGCTCAGGAGGACTCACATAATGTCCTCAGGAGTTTGAATCTAAATCTGACTTTACAGGAATAATTGATCTCTGTGTACCAAGACTTTCTCCTGGGTGTTTGTAGCTGGAGACCTACAGACACCTCCTACAGAGATTACTTAACTCCTCTCCCTGTGCTCTACCAATAAACATGCCAAGGCTACGGGTGGCTGCTGCAGTAGCAGCAACAGGCAGCAACAGTGGAATCCCAACTAATTCCAATTTCATTTTATGAGTCTGTGTGTCCCACTTTCTTTATTCCCTTGCCATTTCTAGTCAGGGTCGTGGGACCCAGGAAGCACAGGTTATATCACAGAATGGAGATTTGAAGTATCCTTTTGAAGTTAGAAGGGAAACCCTAGGAAATCAGACAAGACTTTAATATCATAGAAACTTACACACACACACACACACACACACACACAGAGAGAGAGAGAGAGAGAGAGAGAGGCACAGATAGATATACATCAACATACACAGACACACAAACACATAGACACACACAGACAGATTCTCTTCTCTCTCTCTCTAGCTCAATGTTTTAAAACAGGACAGAGAAAGAGAAAAATTAAACATAAACTGCCCACATTTAGCCATCAGGCACCAAGCATCAGCGGAGAGCCTTTTACACCATTGTACAGTGTTTGTCTTTCTCTGGTACAAGAGATCTTGTAGCCAGGAGCTGGGGAATGTAATCTCTTCCCATGTAATGCTGGGGAGTTTGGTTGAAAAGGTGGCCAAAATGAAACATTGCCAGCAGCTTCCCCAGCAAAGACGGATGAGAAGTTGCAATCTGCTCACTGGACACTCAAAGAAAAACAGCATGTGGCACATCTACAGATCAGTCAGAGCCTGGAACACAGGGACATTCAGAACTGTGATACTCCCATGGCCATCGGAAAGTATTACCTACTGTGAGCTATGTGGCAGCCTTTGCCCACTGGCTTCATTTCAGAAAAGACCTCACTGGAAGATAACATTTCTTGGATTTTCCTGGTGGTCAGACATGTAGTTTGCTGGATTAGGAGAATCCTATGTCCTCTTGCCCAGTTAGATTTTCCTTTGGGACCTGTTGTCTTCACAACTGTGTCACCAGTCACTCATACTGTCCTTTACCGAGTCACCTGGAGCCTGTTGGGAGTGTAGGCTCTAACCTTGTCCTGTGCATAAGCAACAGTGTAAATGACAGAAGCCTCAGGGCTTGCTTATATGAAACCAGGGCATGGGCACAAGTACCTGGCAAGCTGCTTGCTTACCAGCCTGTCCTCTCTGTGTTTATAAGCATGTGTGTGCATGCTTGCGTGCATATGTATGTGTATGTATGAGGGGACTGCAGTGTGGATCACCACACTTGGCTTTTTAAAACATGGCTTATGAGTATTCAAGTCAGGTCTTCATGCTTGGGAGGCAGGTATAATGCTCTGTAATTAACCTATAAGCCCCACCTGCCCAGGAACCAGGTAACTTTTTGGAATGCTGGGAGTTGTAGTTCTTGGAAAAATAACATTTCATGGGAAAATACAGTAGACTATAGGCCATATATTGGTCAGTATTTAATATTTAATAAAGCTTGCTTTAAATTTGGCCCAAAATGGTGGGGTTGGTTCTTCTGTTGCATCTCAGGATTAACCCAAGTGCAGGACCCCAGCATGTACTTCTTATGGTGAGGCTTTTGGGTTATAATGTCTATTTCATCTTTCTCATATTCCAAGGAAAAGAGATTTATGAAGATGGTATTAATGTTGTTCCTGGGCACAACAGGTCTGACAATAATTCACAGTGAAAAAGGCAACTCAGCCAGCTCTCTGCCAGAGAAGCATCACATCGTCAGAGACCAGGTGGCCTTCCTCTGTGTGGTATCTGTAGACACAAGAGTTGTCACAAAGTCATTTACAGCTACAGGAGAGCTGGCTGTCCCCATGGCCATTGCAAATGTCTGCCTTTTCTGTGGAGCACTGGTCCCCCATTCTCTGTCACAGCCATAGCAGCATCCTGCCCCCAAGAGTCCTGAAGATCAGCTTCTGCTGGTGACATGCCTGAGTAGAGATGATTTCTGCATAGGTGCAAAGAGCTCATCTAGCTGTTCCTTTAGCTCCATGATAGTTGCCATAGTGGCTTCCACATACCATTGGCCAGCCTGCTGCACAACCGTGTGGAGGCATGGTACCATGACTGTCAGCATCCCAGTTTTGCCCAAGATGCTTTCCGTGCTCTTGGCTGTAGAGTCTGCTTTGTCTGGGAGAAATAAAATAACATAGATCCCAGTACTGAGGGGTTTGGTAACTGCATTGGGCATATTGAGGCTAAGGACTGAGTGTTGACAGGAGTTCACAACCAGAAGCTGGAGGTGAAGGGAGTCATGGTATCTGTGAAAGAGAAGAAGGTTCTGGGAAGTTGGCAGGTAGGCACCCTAGAACATGCTTGTTGTGTGGAAGGTTAATTGTGTAGTAATCATAGGCATATTGGATAGAAATCAGGCTATGCCCTGGTCCAGAGGCTTCTATGGAACCTTGCTGATAATACTTCTGACTTTCCTAAGCTCATCATCATGGTAAAGGATTTACCACTGGGATCAGCTTACATGTGGGGAGCTGAACTTTTTTGGTAGAAGCGAAAGAAATTTCAGCCTGACTCCCTTGTAATTTCCTATTTGACTTTTTGTGATACTGGCCAAAAAGACCCCTGAGAATTTCCAAGGTCGGTTTCTGTGCCCGTCGATGAGCACAGCTTTCTCAGGAATAGGAAGACGTTTTCGTCCTGGTTTAAACTCAATAACCTCACACAGTGTCAGTGTCTTGAGCAAGGAGGCTCAGATTCCAGAGCTGTGGGCAAAGACTTGGCTTGATTATACTGCATTTTGTCAGCCATGGGAGATCTGCATGTCAAACTAAAGACTTCTAGGCTCATCACTACATGGTACTATCTGGCTATCTGCTTTCTACCAATGGCATTGACAATGACTAGGAGGTCCTTAGATACACTGCTCACATGACACCAACAAGATAGATGGAGGAGTCCAGGGCATGAGACCTCATGGTACCATGATGCTAAAACAAAGGAGGCAGATGATGATGGCCATCCCTGCAATCCAAGGAATGTATGGGAACCCAGGCCCAGTAAGTATCTCCTTTCTAATCCCTGCAGCCAGCGTGGTAATCTGCCCAACACTTGTGCCAATGCCTGTGCCTATGATCATGCCAATTGCACCTTCCTAATCATTGGTGGGAATGGAACCAATGTTCTTTGTTTCCAGTGGACTCCATGCATAAAGTCACAAGAGAAGGGCTTGGAGTTTGGATCTCCCAGGGAGAGATATGTGTTCAATAGTGTCCTCAGCTAGCCAGTAACCTGTTAGACATCAGAACTAGTCTTGTCTATCAATCTCTTCCATGTCCTCCCCCAGTTATCTGCAGGCATTACCATTTTCTCTACAATCCAGACACAAACAGCTTGCCAATATATGCTCCTGGTCATAAGCACAGATTCTCTAGGACTCCCCTTCTAGTGGTGCAATTTTGACACTGGAGTACTGAACCCCAAATATGGCTCAGCATATGAATATCCAAGAAAGACAAGGCTCTCCCTGCATCCACCAAGAAAGTTGGTTATCTTTGATGTTCCTTTGAGAGGCTGGGAGTACATGGACTCTACCAAGTGAGGAATTCTGCAGCTCTTGTGCTCCTTGGAAACACTGGACCATATGTCTCTTCAAATTTCCCACTACTGAGTTCATTCTCATCTTGGCCCAACTCTTTCTCATGCTTTCTGGTAATTCTTTTTTCAATTCTAAGTGGTTGTTCTATGGCCCCCATACTTTTTTTCCTGTTACTTCCATTAAAAGAAACCTGTATCTGTTGTTCCCTGAACTGTGCACAAAGCTGGGGTGTGAATGACATGGGTGCTGGTGGGCTGAGGTTAGGTGTTGTATCCTAGGACACAGATGAGTATAACTTAAGGCATATCTTACATATGGAGGGTCTAGGACCTAGAGATTTAGCTGTGGTAGCTCAAATAAAGAATCCCGAAGGACATTTGGGGGTTTAAACACTATGCTGCGTCCATCACCTGCTACCTAATTTATTTATCTTTGTTCCTTATCTTTATTATACCAGACTGAAAGACTCCTGAGAGCAAACCTTGGCTTATTTCATCACTGGGTCCTCATCACATGGGGTTTCTAAATAGGTGTTTGTTGAATGACCAAATAATTTAGGGCCTGCAGGATTTTGTCTGGATCTTGACAGTTCAGTGTAGCTACTGATGAGAAAAGATAAAGTCTAAATGAATGGACTTCATAAAGCAGGAAGCTTGAACCAGGTCATTAGATCTTAGCTGGGTCCCTGGAAATCCTTGCAGGGACCATGGCACACAAGTCAACCTGAATCTTGGTTTCTGTACCTATCAAGTCAGGATGTAAATAGTTAGGGCAGAAAGATTTACCTCTTGGAGTTAGGGGATAATTTATGGAGAACTTGTAATGATTTCTGGTACTTAGCAAGTCTCCTTAACAGTATTGGTGATGCAGTGAGAAGTGCAATGAAGAAGCGTTGGGTTCCCTATCCTCCCCTGAAGTGTGCTCCAGGTAGAGTTCTCATTATAGTTACTGACATATTTTTGGTTCTTTGGTCCCACCAGGATCTTTCAGATTTGTCGTTTCAGGACAAATAAAATGCTCTGCAACATCCTCAGGGGCAGGAAACTCGGCATTTTGTCTTCTTTTCCTGCCCAGCTTGTACAGTGCAGACATGCTTTAAGTGAGTGCTTAGATAAATGTTATACAAAAGGGACATTGATGCCGGATGCTGATTCAAAACTCACCCAGAATCTGTTAACTTTGTGGTAAGCAACCTGGACCTCCAGCCTGCTTTAGAGACTTCCATACCCAGAAACTTCACATTAAACCATAGTTCATGCACTCAGCAGTCTTCTCTCTTAGCTTCTGATCCCGATTTGGCAGCCACCTCCACAGTGACAGGCGTGTCACCCTTTAGATCTGCCATAATCAACAGTTGATCAATCTCAGCACCATAGTAATGTCTGATATAACTCTCATCAGCTCCATCAGCAGCACCATGGCCAATTTTCAGAGTTGAGCTGACAAGACTTGTCAAGGGACCTTAGCCACTATGACACCATGGCTTGGCTTGATGCTGTTGGCCAAAGCTAAGTATTGGGTGGGTATCTTGGATGTCTCAAAAGGCTGCCTAGCCCACTCTGGTGATATGCGTCAGGGTAACAGGAATGTATTGCCTAAGCTAGGAATGTGGTGTCTCTGAGGGCAGGCAGAGAAGGGATGGAGGGCGGGAGCTGGTTCTGATGGTGGAAGAGAGAACAGATTGTTCTGAAGGATGTGTAAACAGTCCTTGGCTTGAGTATTGCTGCTGCTAGCCCCAACTCCACACAGTAAGTGTATCTTGGGCATTGTTCTAGGGCAAGGAAGGGTGGAGCCCAACTAGGAGCAGATGGCAGGATCCTGTCTAGATCTGGTGTGATAGGTGCAAACTTGACCTTGGGATAAGGTGGGTGTGTCTGGGGTTGCTATGACCTTAAGGGAGGCCTCTTAACTACTGGACAGAGGCCCATTCATCTCAGGACTAACTTCAAAGTCTATCTTCTTGAAGAGACAGATTCCTATCTGTACCGTTGCAAAGGAATCAGAAATTCTGTATTTTACCATCTTAAATCACTCGTGAGGGGAAATAAAGAGAGGTGGGTGGACCACCACAAATCTTGGGCTTGGTAATTAACTTGAACACATGGAACATTTTTTAATTTGAGCAGGTTCACTTCACTGAGATGGAATTTGGTTTTGTAAGGCAGGGCCTTAGAGCTTTCCACATGTTTTGTGGAAAAGGCAATGCTGTATGGGGCTCTTCTGTTACCCAGCATCCTTTCCACTGGGGAAACATCTCATTCGAGTGACTCACCTCATGGGCGGGTGGCAGTGACTGTACAGGAGCCCTCAGGGTGGCATCTTATAGGGGTGATGAGTATAAAACCTCCCCCTTTCTTCAGCCAGGTTTACCTCTGCTCTCCCTAGAATATGATGGAGTTCCTCCTGGGTCTTTTGCCATGGGACTCTGTTTTCATTCTTCACCAATGCTGTTCAGTGTCAGCCTATCTCTGCCTCCCAAAAGCTCACGATCAACTCCCAGTCTCTTTCTTTCTGACCTTCTCATAACTCCAATTGTACTGTGTGTCCCTTACTTAATATCTTTAGTGTAATTCTGTGAGGGTCAGCCTGCCTTGTTCAGAGCTCTGTTTTCAAAGAACAGGCCGGAACTAGCATATGTAAAATACTTAGTGTTCTTTTTCAGAGATGTGTACTAGGAGTCTCTTAAATCTTGAAGTCCAGTTAGAAAGACAAACCTTTTGTCGCTTACAGGAGGGACGAGGGCTCTGTGAGAGGGAGGATGGAGGAATGCTGGAGGAGGCAGAGGCAGGCCTGCACAAGGCCAGGTGGCTGTTTTTGATATCTCAAATTCTAGGATCTGGAGAGGGTAGAAATTGGCCAGAGTAGGTGAAGATAGTTCTGGGCAGAGAGGCCACACATGCCAAAGGCCTGAGGCAGGGAAGAGGAGGGAGGCTCTTCTTGAATATCTCGAAGCAAGTAGGCTCCAAGAAGAGACGCTCTAGGCCATTGGTTCTCAATGCTTCAGCATTTAATACAGTTCCTCACGTTGCCGTGATCCCCTATCCCCAACTATAACATTATTTTTGTTTCTACTTCATAACTTTAATTTTCCTACTGTTATGAATTGTAATGCAAACATCTGATATGCAGGAGATCTGATATGAATCCCCTATGAAAGGGCCATTTAACCCCAAAGGGCTCACGGAGCACAGGCTGAAAACCACTGCATGAAGTATAAATAAAGTGACAACCCAATATGCAAAGTCACACACTAAACTTGGGATTCCTTTAATGTACCATGCAGAGTACATAATGTATGTACCATGAAGACTTCTAAGTAGAGACATGCTTGCTTTTGAAGGAGTATTCTTGGAGGGGCACAAGTTAAGGCAGGGTAACCACAGGAGGGGTTATTACCTGATTTAATAAATTCCTGATATCCTATGGAGAGGGAGGGGTGTAGATGGGATTCGGGGAGGTAGTTAGGATTTTAAAGATTTATGATAGGACTGGGGATGGAGGTCACTGGCAGAGTACTTGCCTAACATGCCCAAGGCCCTGCCTCCCATCACTAGTACCACAAAATAACAAACTTAAAAAAACACAAGAGAAAAGATATATCACTAATTATATTTAAGTAAAGAGTGCGGCCAGGAAGTGCCTGGTAATGGGATGGGTGAAGAAGGGGAAGAATCTCATTTGTCTTGGGAACCTGTGTGGATAGTGATAATGTCTCTTTTTGGAGGTCACGGGGCAGAGTGGGGGTGGGACACGAAGCTCATCGTTGACTTCAGGCAGTGTCTCTAGTCTCTTTCTCAGAGAGATCCAGGACAAGTGCTGCCTTTCCTTTGACATTTTCTGTAACTCCTCTGACCTTCTATCTACCAGTAACTGGTCCAAACTTTATAGGACATGCGTCCATTGCTCTAAAGATAGTCTTGTCTTTCCAAATGGGTTTCTTGCTCTTTAATGATGAACCCATTTGTCCCATTGACCACTGTTGGTTGAACACATGACAGGTGGTCCGTCCTTGGGGACTATAGCCATCAGGATTCTCCAGAGAAACAGTCAGAGAATGTGTGGCTAGAAAGTAACTTAGGAGGAATCAGTTCATGAGGTTATGGATGCTGGTGAATCCAGGGAGAGTAATATGAGCCAACAGTCCTGAGATCTAGGAGGCCTGATGGTGCAGATGCTATGGGAAAGGGAGCTCCAGGAAAACCTGAGTTTGCTCATAGAAACCAGACTTCCTGTTCTCTCTGGGTCTTCAACTGTTGTGTGAGGTACACATACACGCCATGGAGAAAGTCTTCTTGTTCAGAGTTTTTGATATAATTTGTTTTTCAGTTTAAGGCAGCACCCACTGACTATCTTGCAGAGACAGCTATTTGGTGTGACATTACTGGATATTTTATTTAGGGTCTCACTAGACTGAAACCAATGTATCAGCAGGGTACAGGGCTCATTGGAGACTCAGTCTTTATAGAGACTCGCTAGTTTCTGGAATAATTTAATTATTTCAAGTTATTTTTATAGTTAATTTTTAAATATAATATATTTTCTCTGAGAGTTTCTTGTGATGCATTTTAGTCATATTTATTCATCTCCACTCCCTCCTAACTCTTCCCAGATACACCTCTATTTTTCTACCTCTACCCAACTTTGTGTCCTCTTTAAAAACAAAACAAAAAACAAACAAACCCACCAAGTCAAGTCTGTGTTGCCTGTATACCCTGGATGTAGGGTAATCTGCTAGAGCATGGTCAATCAATCTGCCAGGGACACACCCTTAAAAAATCTCCCTCTTTTCCAGAAGCCATCAACTATCAACAGCTCCTTATTTAGGAGTGGGAGCTTCCAAGCCCTTCCTCTGTCCATGTTGGAATGCTGCCTGGCTTATTCTTACACTGGTCTTATGCAGGCAGCCATAGCTGCTGTGATTTCATGACTGTGACAGTCCTGCCATGTCTTGAAGACACGATTTTTCAGTCCAGTGCTCCTGGCTCTCTGGCCCTAATAATATTTCCACCTTCTCTTCCACAATGATCCCTGGGCCTTGTAGAAGGGTCTATCATTTTGATGTCTTATTAATGGTTAAGCACTCCATTGATAATTATTCTCTGAACTGAAGAGGTTTCTCCCAGGTACACAGAGCATGTCAGAGCTCAAACTGGAAGTCAGGTTTGTGGAGTCACACATTTTTTTTTTAAATCCTATATCACAATTGTTAACATGTGTATTCCTATATATATGTATATATGTGTTGTATGTGTGTATATTTGTATGTGTGTGAGTAGGTACGTGTGTATGTATATGTGTGAGTAGGTATGAGTGTATGTATATGTGTGACTAGGTATGTGTATATATGTGTTTGTGTGTGTGTGTGTGTGTGTGTGTGTGTGTGTGTGCTTCCTGGTTAATAGAACAAGGCATTCATTACCTTGGAGATGTGACTTCTGGTTTTTAATTTGGAGATGAAGCATAAGCAAGGGTGGTATTTTTCTCCAGTGGTGTTTTTTGGTGGGCTTCTGAAACAAGTGTGAATTGGAACAGGTAAGGGATGATGGAGCCCTGGTCTTCAGCATCTGTGGCAGTTTCTGGATGTGTAAAGTGAGGCAGGTTGGGGGTAGGAACCTGGAATTACGTAGTCGGTGTGAATCCCCAGGGCAGGTGGAAGCTTGTCCAGTGGTAGAAACAGAGTTTCCCAGTGACATTCCAGAGAGGTCATTCTCCATCAGAAGTCTGCAGCAGTCACCAAGCCCCACACAGGGCATAGTATAAATTTAGGATTTGTTAGCATCTGAAATTACAAAGGGCATGGAGTTAGGTCAAGATACCTGGGACACTTTCTGGAACCAAGAATAGTTCATTAAACATTGCTCCAGGGTAACTAGGATATGGAGCTGCTGCTCAAGGTCTGAGTACTTTGGGTCAATCTTTCTTCTTCTATCAGTGTCTCTCCATTTTGTCAGATGCTCACCCTCCCTCCCTCCCAGTCTTTCTCCCTCCCTCTTTTCCTCCCTCCCTCCCTTTCTCATTCTCTTCCTTTCTACCTGCCTCCTTCCCCAGAATTCTATACAGGAGTGTAAACAGCAGCTGGATTTGGTTCAGTAAGAGATCCTTGCTATTTTTGCAGAAACTCACTGGGTAGCAACTAGAATTCTAAGTAGTTGGTCTTTTCTTCCACAGAA
The DNA here is from genome assembly GCF_963924665.1 of Micromys minutus. Classification (NCBI taxonomy): domain Eukaryota; kingdom Metazoa; phylum Chordata; class Mammalia; order Rodentia; family Muridae; genus Micromys; species Micromys minutus. Next base: position 24,074,744 of record NC_137954.1, on the reverse strand, counting down.
CAGTTAATGCAGCAGAACTCTGTGATTCTTCAGGCATGCCTTAAAGGACACTACAATGGGACTTGCTGTTCATAATTTCAGTATGCAAACTGATGTGATGACAACTTTCCAGATGGGGACACTTTCTTTGTCTTTTGGGTTTACTGACATTCAAGCAACAGAATCTCTGATCAGGCTCTCAGAACTCATGACACGGTAGTGACTGAATTTTAGGCATTATGTTTCCTCTGACACTGCTGTATGTATGTCTTCATGCCATATTTTCTTCCTCCCTTCCTTCCTTTTTCCCTTCCTTCCTTCCTTCCTTCCTTCCTTCCTTCCTTCCTTTCTTTCTTTCTTTCTTTCTTTCTTTCTTTCTTTCTTTCTTTCTTTCTTTCTTTCTTTCTCCTTTTTGCCTTTCTCCCTTTCTCTCTCCATTTCTTACTTTCTTTCTCCCTTTCCTTCCTTCCTTCCTTCCTTCTTGTTTAAGATACTCTGAAATTATCTCAGTTAAAAAGAAATTGGAAGATAATGATTCTAGCAGGTAAGAAGTGGAAAGTCACTTTAAAACAGATCCCACCCCACCATGCATGCTCCATTTTAGACAGTACCAAAAAGATGGATACACTGACCTTAGGACCCTCTGTGGTTCCACAGATGCAAATGTACTGATTCAAAATTACCCTGTGCTCTGTTTTCTCATGTTCTTAGTTCAAGATATTTTGAAATCACTTGAATAAAAATAATTTTAAGCATGGCACATATATGGTTTTTGAATCTAAACATGATCTTTCTTCATATGTTCCAAGGGCCCCATAGGAAATATAACAGGGGAAAGGACAAAAGCCCGGGGCAGGAGCATGGAAAGCCTAGTTTACTCCAGTGCCACAGACAAACAGCAGGGAATTGCTAAGGCCTTAGCAGGGGAGGGAGCATGGCTGGTCTTTTATTCCATTCCTTTTTGCCATTCCCAGAATTACTCAATAACCAGATGAAAGAGATCCCATGGATGTTGCAGATTTGGAAAATTTGAGAAAAAAAATATAATAGGACTCCTTGTAAATTTTAGCAGGAGATGTGCACAGATTATTTTGGGAGGCACCAGGGCTTCTCTGGTAGGGAGGTGTTGCAGCAGCCCCTATTGTGGTTGAGTCCTATTGGAGGGTGGGATGTCTGGATATTTGCTCTGCCCAACTTTCTCTTTAAGCCATGCATGGATTCCCGAATTGGAGGTGCTGGTGGACACCAAGAAAGAATTCAGGACAGAACTTTCCCCATTTGGAGATCCTTTCTTGGTGGGAAGAGACAGGAACTCAACCAAGTCCAGGCTGGAACTGCACACATACAGCTGTGAGAAAAGAATCCGAAGCAGAAATATCTTGAGCAGTTAGGAGCAAACTGGAAAGAATCAGCAATTAGAGAACTGGTTTGTTTTGTGCTCTCTGTGACTCACCACTGGCTAGAGCAGGTAGGGGCAGCGAAGGGTGCTGGGTGAAAGTGCGTGCAGAATGGAGATTGCTGGAGAGAAGCCAGTGCAACCTAATGTTATTTAGGGGCTAGTGGGGGTGGGTTAGTGAACTTTTTGTAGACTGATTGGGCCACAGCTACAAAGATCGCAGACTTAAGAGTTTGTGACCCTGGCATGATAGGCTCTTGAAGAAAGTTCAAAGGAAAGAGGGTCAGAAAGCCCAGGGTGAGGTCAGCTTAGCTTCACCATGAGACTCTTTCTGTTTGGCCAAGGGCCAGCTTTGGGGGCCTGTGGGTGGCCTGCTCAGCATCAGGAGGGAAAGCTGCAAGGCTAAAGCAAGGCAGAAGAAAGATGTATGGATGTTGTTACAGTTGAGGATAATTGAGGGAGAGCTGGGACCCACAGGATCTACCTTGTCTATTCATTCCATGTCTGCAACGTGGGGGATGACCTGGGGGTAAAGAGGAAGAGCCATGATTTGGCTTCCATGATGTCTTGTGTTTTAGCTCCAAACATGAAAAAAGAAAAAAAAAAGAAGAAGAAGGAAGATTCTGATAGATTCAAAATTATCCTGTACTGTGTTTTCTCATTTTCTTAGTTCAAGATCTTTTGAAATCATTTGGATGAAAATAAAATTAGAAACTGATGGGTATTCCAGGTGAGTGTTGGGGATTCAGTGTGCTTGAGGGCACCTTAGGAGTTTAGCCAGCATCTCCATGGGGGTTGGAGAAAAGGCACAACATCTGAGTAATGCTGGGTTGAAGGGAACAGCTGAAGGTAGAACTTTATCACATGCTTGAGCAGGTCACTGAGGAAATCTGAGGTGATATCCCCCCAGTGTCCACAGGAGCCCGTCAGTGAGGGACAGCTGAGGAGCGTGGGGAAGGAGAAGAGGTCTACAGCATCCGAAGGAGCTGAATGAGCTACACATCACCATCAGCATCTTTTGAGGTCTTGATGCAAAAAAAAAAAAAAAAAAGAAAATGATTTTTTTTGGAGAGCCTCCCTGTTCATTTCCTCGCTCTCCTAATCAATATAGGATTGTTAGCTTTAAGACACTTGGAGGCCAATAGGTGTTCTTGCTGGAAGGTCCTCTTCTGACCACAGCTTCAGGGATCTGTCATATCTCATACATGGATCTCAGAATCAGAATCCCAGTGTTGAGAAGAGTCCTTGCCTTGCATCAGTCTCTGTGCCTGTGAGCAGCCAATTTGGACTTGTGTGGGGTGCTAGAGGTCGGTTGTTCCATATAGCCAGTAAGATCTGAAGTGAACGTCAACAAAAGCTCCATTGATACATTTGAGACACAGTTGGAGCTGGAGGCTTCTGTGGCTTGGGTCTGGCTCCCTACCTTCTAGAAGTTTTGATGTTAAACAGCGTTGGCCTAACATCTGCAGCATTCTCAAGCCATCATAAATAATGGCAGTAAACGCTGAGCAAATATATAAGATTTATATGTACACGGGGTCAATCTCAAAGAAAATATGCTCATGTTATTAGAATGTTCCAGTCATTCTAGACAAGGACAAAGTCTGCAGGTCTTTAATTGAAACAAGCCTTCTCTGTTAGTTGGTACAAGGCCCCCTTCCTTCCACTAGTCCCCTTGGTTTATCCAAGTTCGAAAGCAGTTTCTTTCAAATCAGTTCCTGTAACATACAGGCTAAGCTTTAGGCAGTGTGTAGGAGCTTCCTGGGGGCAAAGAACTTCATATTTCATGTGGAAGGGGACTTGCAGGGCATGTCTGTGCATGCCTATGCATGTGTGTATACATGTGAGTGTGTGCATGTACACCTATGCAGTGTAAAATGGGGTACTGGAAGTTTACTCAAGTGCCCTAACTCCTAGCATGTACTATCACAAGTAGAAATTAAATGTGTTTGGCTGTCTATACACAAACCTTCGAGACACAGCAATGGAATTAAGAGGGAAACAGGGATAAAGACTTTGAGGAAGGTCTGTAGAGATAACAGTGCTTGCTGTTCCGCCAGGGGCCTGGCATTCAGTTTCCAACACCTATGTCTGGTAGCTCACAATGGTTTGTAATTCCAGTTCCAGGGCATCTGATACCCTCCTCTGTCTTTAATGCACACATACACACATGTGTACCTACAGAGGCACGTGTGCACTCACACACATGTAATTAAAAAACAACAAAAAAAGACTGTGAGGGATCAATGGGAGGTGGATCAGTGGAAGATGGATCAATGGAAGAGGGTGTGCCTTTCTTCTGTGGTGAGGATGAGGATGCATTGGTCCATGTGAAAGATGAGGCAGGGTAACTCTATTTAGTCAGCTCCTTGCCCACGTTAGCAAGTCCATGAGCAGCTGCCCCCACGCTGGAGACTTTCATCTGTTGTACATCAGTACGAGCCCCTGGAGGGTGTTGAAAGAGAGGGGTGTGCCCAATGCTTTTGGTTGCCAGCACACTCAAAGAGCTAAGGAAACAAGGGTATAAGCTTGAAAAATCTTTTAGGGTTTGTTTACTCAGGCAAAAGGGAGTGGAGGCTATAGCATTAACTGAGTCTAATGAACAGAAACAGCTGACCTAGCAGAGTCTGTCTGCAGCCCCACTTTGCTTGGATTTAACTTACCTCTGAAGCCCATCTGGTGGTCTCCTCAACACACACACACACACACACACACACACACACACACACACACACACAGAGAGAGAGAGAGAGAGAGAGAGAGAGAGAGAGATAGAGAGAGAGATACATACCACACACACAATCCTTTAAACTCATACTCACAAGACACATATACATTCATAACACACTCCCCCAAATTCTTTCACATTCATCTCTCTCTCTCTCTCTCTCTCTCTCTCTCTCTCTCTCTCTCTCTCACACACACACACACACACACATACTACCCCAAACTCTTTTACACTTATAAAACACACACATAAGTACACAGCATGCTTCCCCAAATTATCTCATGCTTATAACACTACAAGCACACGCTCATACTCATAAACACACACATTCATGTACTTTGACCAACACTCTAACACACACTTCTATCTTCCCTGTAGAGGTGTAATTTCCCCGCTTTCCTCCAGGCTGCCTAGCTAGTGCTGGGTCTATATTAGGTCTTCATTTATTATTTCATTTATTTGCTAACTATAGCAAGTACTTGCTATGCGCCAGTCAGTAGGGCCAGTTTTGAAGACAAAAGAGCTCAGGTTCTAGACAACCAAATTCTTCATAAGCTGTTAGCTAGCTATGTGCCAAACAAAGCTTGCAACTCTGACACAGGTAAGATGGTAAAAGTGCAGGCTGTAAAAAATACTCAAAGGTCAAAGGTCAAAATGGTGGAGCCAATTGAGCATAATCAAAAGAGTACAAATTTCCCAGCCATCTAAAGTAGTGCGTCTCAACCTCTGGATTGCAACCCCTTTTTGAGGTAGGGTCAAACAGCCCTTTCACAGGGGTTACCTAAGACCATCAGAAAACACGGGTATTTACATCATGATTCATAACAGCAAAATTACCTTTATGAAGCAGCAACCAAATAATTTTATGGTTAGGGGTCACCATAGCATGAGGAACTGGATTGAAGGGTCACAGCATTAGGAAGGTTGAAGAATCTACTACTCTGAAGAATCCTTGTAGAGCACCCTCCATCAGAAGAACTGTCTTCCAAAGAGGTCAGAAGAGGTTTGGCATGGGCCATATGTGAAGTCTATTCTCTGTACAGATTAGTACAGAGAAACTTGCCTGTAACAATACTCGGGCAGGAGATCTTTCCTAATGATGTCTTGTGTCTTTGATTTCCTACATGGGTTAGAAAACTTGTAAATCGATGTGAAAAAAAGAAACAGGAGAAAGAAAAGATTTAGGGACTGGGGAGATGGCTCAGTTGGTAAAACCCTTGTCTCATGAATGTCAGAGCCTGAGTTCAAATCCCCCAAAATCCATGTAAAAGGCTGGGTGTGATGGCATGTGCCTATAATTCCAGTGAGGTGAGATGAGAGGATCCCCAGAAGCTGCCTGGGCAGCTAACCTGGCCTATATGATATAGTGGTACCAAGATGAGGGACCCTGTCTCAAATAAAAGACCTTTGAAGACCAATGCCTGGGTTGTCTTCTGACTGCTACATAAATGCCAGGAATGTACATATGTATCCTCAGAACTACATATATGCCTACACAAAGAAAATATCCCTTTAGTAGTCTGGGCTGGCCTCAGTATGGCAGGATGTGCCTTTGTGGGGAATGATACCTGGATAGGTGTACCCCCTTCTCAAAGGAAAAGGGAAGGGGCTATAGGAGGAGGGGGCCTGATTTTGGGCTGTAAAGTAAGTTAAAAAAAGGACATATGTTTAAAAAAGAAAGAAAGAAAAAGAAAAATACCCTTCGGTAGAAAGAATAAGTGGAATCAGGAAAGTAAATGTGATTAAGAGTAGGGGCTGGGCATTTGGAAGAGACGGTTTTCCCATGGAATAAATTTCTCACTTAATGCCAGGTAAGCCGCGCTGTTAGTGAGAATAGGTCACTTGGAGTAAATTGTTTAATTTGATCTGAGAATGGAATGTACCTTTTATACCTCCTTGTTCAAGGGACTGACGTATTTACAGCTTGCAGTTCCCTTACTTAAGATGAGGACAAAGTGGGCCTTGGTATTTCCAGGAAGCAAGGAGAGCAAAGTTTCTCCTCTTACCCCACCCCCACACACCTGTCTTTCTTCTTTGAATGCGTGTGTTCACATGGTGGGAACATCTTGTGCCAGAGTTTTAAATTTCTATTTGGTGGTTATTATATGGCGAGGTTGTCTGTGGGATGAGACAGTTCTCTGTGAGAATAGCCAGAGTTTCACATGCATGGTGCTCAGCCTGGTTGTACTGAGAGCCTGTTCCCTGAAACCCCAACCCCTGGGCAGGATTATGCACTTGTTGAGTTGCTTTTGGAGCCAGACCCCTCTCATGGTGGAAGAAGAGAACGGGAGGATTCTTTACCCACATCAGTAGCTTTGGAGCTTTGAGACCTCCGGAGCACATTGAACACAGATAGGAGTATTAAAAGAGACTTAGGGAGTTATCCCACAAAATATGGAAAAGGGAGGAAGTTTAAGATTAGGTCCACAGACATTTTGCAGGTTATGGACCATATAGCCAGAGGAATTTTGCATATCTTCCCAGGCTATGAATTATTTTTATGTAAGGGATTTTGGTGGGCTGTTCTGTTTACGAGGGGCCCTTCCATCCTCTTTCAAAAGGAGGAAGTGGGCTTATATGATTAGTCAGCATGTGCAAATTAGAAGCATGGAAAAAACCATTCAGACTCTACTCTTAAAAGCAGGATAACTCAGCTAGCAGTCTCTGCTTGGTTTGGCTGTCTTCACATCTGCTTTGGGCAGGGTAAATTCTACTAGGCCACAAGGTCTTCTGGAATTCTGTTTCACTGATATGTGTAATGAATTGGTTTATCCCCTTGAACTTGAAAATCCACCCAACTAGCATTCATATGCCTGCATTGTGCCAGGTGTGGGAGGAGGGATAGATAGAACCTCCAATCTCTTTAGTGGTGTCAACTTGAATAACTGTCAACGAAGGCCTTAAATGTCAGAGTAGGGAGTTGCCCTTTCCTGTGTTTTGCTAACGTATGGTGGTGGCCTTGACTCACATGAAGAACAGGATTGTTTTCAAGGAGGATGGTGTATCTAGAAAATGTTTCATCTATTACTAAGTTGGATTAGGTTGCTCATTCATATATGATGGTCATAGTTTGTTTGAGCTTTGACCCCAGCCTTAACGATGGAACATGTTCTTTTTTTCTGTAGGAAGGGAAATTCAAGAGGCCTTGCCACTCACAGGGGCTTCGGTTGAGCTAAGGCTATGGTGGCACCTGGTGTAGTTGCTAGTCCTGGTTGTCAACTTGACTATATCTGGAACAAACTACAATCCAGAATTGGAAGGCTCACCTGTGATTTTGATCTTGAGGCTGGGAGATACAAGTTCCTGACTTGGATCTTGGCATGAAGATCTTGAGGCATAGTGGCTATAAATCCCAGAAGACTAAGGCAAGGAGATCTCTGAGTTTGAGGACAGCCTGGAACAAAACAAGTCTCAGATTAAAGGTGTGTCATTTTCCTCATTGTAAATCCCAAAGAAAGAGGATCAGTGATTATCCTTATGTATTCTAGTTTTCCTTAGGGGTGGGTTTGCTATTATAGAATTCATCTGAGCAGTTTTGGATGGAGCATAAAGTGTACCTGTGCATCTAGAGAATATCATCCTGAGTGAGATAACCCAGTCTCAAAAGAACAGACATAATATGCAGTCACTGATAGTGGGATACTAACCCCAGAAAGCTCTGAACACCCCAGAAACAACTCACAGACTGTGTGAAGTTCAAGAAAAAAAAAGAATATATTTTAATTAAAATAGAACTGTATCACATCCCCCTTTCCTCCCTACAGCCCCTCCTAGTTTCTCTCCTATCCCGTCAAATTAATAACCTCTTTTCTTTTATATTATTGTTACATATATACATATGTGTATGTATATGTACCCACAAATACTTAATTAGAACCTTAAAAATGTATTCATATACTTTTATGCAAAAATGCTGAAAATTTGTACATTTATCTTTGTTTTATAAAATAAAGTAAAAAAATAAAGTGTACCTGTTTCCTGTTTGCTTCCTAGACAAGGTAGACAGTACTCTTCTTAGCCCATCTCGGCTTCTCCTGATGGAAAGGATTTGAACAAGTCTCTAGATTTTCCCAGCTCAGATGAGGGGGTGATAATGGGGAGTGGGGTTAAGGGAGTATTGGCAGACACACCCAAACTCCTTCTCAGGTCCTGAAACTTGGGTGCAGGGACAGGGAGTTGCTGCTGACAGATCTCAGTCTCCCTCTTCCCCACCCAGCCCTATGTACTGAGCTCGCTTGAGAATTCCCTTCCCATCTTCAATCTGCAAGATGCAAATGGGTGTGAGGGAGAGTTCAGAGGTCTGGAGGGGAGAAGTAGGTTTTGGTGATTCACTAGGTTTTCTGGACTTCAAAGAAAATGCCATCAGTGTTCAAGGTCCTTGGGAGTCATGACTATAGGATTTTTGTGATCACTGTTAACTGAGGTCTGAGGAACAGAGGTACTTTACCCAAGGCTGCTCTCTTAATGGATTTGCCACCTGTGCTGTGATGTTGTGGCCTTTGGAAACTTTTGGAAGGGCCATCTCTGATCTCTGATCTCTGTCTTGGCTCTGACAAGAACTTCCATCCTATGTTGCCTTCCCCAGCAAGATCCTCCAGCACTGCAGCCATCTGCACACCCATCCTAACCTCAGAAAAAAGAATTTCACTGTAGACAAAGCCAGTTACAATGTATCTCTGCTTTGTTCTGTGAATCTTCCCGCTAGTTTTCTTTGACCTGTCATCAGTAGGATTCTCCTACACTCTCGGAGGCAGCCTGAGCCTCTCTACAGGTTTGCTGGGTTGCTTATGCCTCAGTCAAAGTTAGAAAACGTTGCCACAGCTCTGAAAATGCTTTCCTTCCATGCACTTACTTTATCAACTTGCCTTATCTTGCATTCAATTAGTTTTTGGCTCTGGATACTTTCATGCTGGAGTTTGAGTTGACGAACAGAGCTTGTGGTTTAATCTGCCACCAACTCAATCAATATACACTGGTTTTTGGCCCTAAGCAGGACTCCAGGTAAAATTTCAAAATGATGGAGGTATGTCTCTGGCAGCCACCTGCCTCCCTTTCCCGTTCCCGCTTCCTCATTGACTTTCTTCCTCATGTTTGCCTGGTGTTGGTTGTTTCTCTTGGAAAAAAAAAATCTCACAAATGTAATCACTCTATCTGATTAGCTAGTTACATTTGCCTAATCCCAGCAGTTCTAAGAAATTTTAGGCATCTTCCCACTCCACCCACTTCAGTTTGTGCAAGAAGTTAGGTCTCTGAACTTGGCTGGACATAGAATACCTGGACTAACTCCCCCCCCCCCCCCCACTCAAATATAGGATTTCAGGCCTGATCTCCAAACAAAAAAAGAAAAAAAATATGCTGGATTGCAGCCTGGAAATTGTCATTTTCAGAAAAGAGCTTGAGGCAATCTTGTTGGCCACTGACTTCAGCTGGAAGGTTCCTTCCAACCCCAAGGTTTGGTGGTCTTGTGATTTAATCCTCCTCAAAGGTTTCAGAGGAATTCTCGTCATTACAGGTCATTGGCATAGAAGTTACTAGAATGTCAGAGTTTCTATAACTATCAGAGAGGCAAAGAGTTTCCACTCTGGATTCCAGAGGTCTGAGGCCAGGGTCAGGGTCAGTGAGGGTGGTCTTTAACTGTTAGACCTGTACCTGCTGTGATAGTGTAGAGGACAAGGAGTGTCTTATTCTGTTCTTTTTTCCCCCATCACATCCCAAGCATGGTGCCTTTGACAATGCTGAGTTAGAATTATATGTAACTTGAGTCTTCTGATTTTTAAGGCAAAGCACTTTCTCATGTGCAATTCAATGTATCAGGGACTAAAGGCCAAAACCTAAGAATATGGTCTTTTTACTTTGTTATATTGCTGGTAGATGCAGTTGATGATACTTTCTTATACGTTTTAATATGTATCTATTTGTGTGTGTATGTGGTGTGTTGTGTATGTGTATATATGGCATGTATAGTACACATGTTTCTCTCTCTCTCTCTCTGTGTGTGTGTGTGTGTTGTAAGTCAGAGGACAACTTGAAGGAGTTACTTCTCTCCTTCTATCACATGGAAGTTCAATCTAAGGACTGAAAAATTTACTTATTTAATATATATGACTACACTGTAGCTGTCTTCAGACACACAAGAAGAGGGCACTGGATCCCATTACAGATGGTTGTGAGCCACCATGTGGTTGCTGGGATTTGAACTCAGGACCTCTGGAAGAACAGTCAGTGTGCTTAACCGCTGAGCCATCCGTCCAGCTCAAGAACTCTTACACTTAATCATTTTAGACAACTGACTCTAGAAAGAAGTGCAGAAGATTGAGCCAGAAACCCACAGACATCCAAGTGGTCAAGAAGATACCCAACCATATAAATCATCACAGAAGTTAAAATGAAACTAGTTGATACATTTCGCACGCGCTTTAGAGGGGGTAAAATACAAACTAAGGAGGACGTGGAGTTTTATAAGGGAGGTAAGAAAGTGCTACAGGGGGGAAGATAAAATGTTGAAGCCAGTTTGGAAATGTGTTTGACACTTCCTAGTAAATATAGATGCATTGTACTATGATGCAGCCATTTTCTTTCTGTGTATATCTCCAAGAGAGATGAGAACACATGCAGAAGGGAGACGCAGGGGAGCCAGTAACAACCTGAAGCTGGACACAACCCAGGTTTCTATCAATAGGAGATCAGAGAAACAGGTTACTGCATACTAATAAAAAAGCCAAGTTACTTATTAATAGAACCCACTGAAACAAACAGCGGAAGACCCACGTCAAAGGAATTCTCATTGGATGATGCTATTCACATGGGGCTTGAAAGCAGACATGAGTCATCTTTTATGATAAATAGTAGGAGTGTGGTTATCTCAGAAGACATGGCATGCTATTGATGGGAAAAGAACATGTATGTGGATTGTTATTTTCTAGTTAACTATTTTTATAGTTAACCATTTATCAGATCGCTATTTCTGTGATAGATTATCTCCAAAATCAGTGAGAAAAAACAAAATCTAGCTCATTTGGTCCCCCAGTTTTGTTTAAGTCAAAGATATAGGCAGAACTTGATTAGATATTTTTATTTTCCATGGGGCTGATGGCTAGTCTAGTCCTGAGGGTCCAAGATGGCTTTCCTCAGGTCTGAGCTCTTGGTAGACTGCTCTAAAATGCTAGACTGGAAAACCTATATGTAGTCTTCAAAATATGGAGATTTCAGTGGTAAGGGAGGCTGAGCAACCTATGTGAATCGAGTGTTGCAGACTCAGGCAGAAATCGTCTACTGAGATTCATGAGAGAGTGATCACCAACCCTCCATAAGACTGTCTACGACTTCACCGCTGCTACTGTGAAAGAGCAGTGGGGGAACTTCCTGCAGCTGTTGTAAATGTTCTTGTTTTGATTTCAATGGGGCATATGTGAGCATATGGCAATGATGGTGGGTCACAACTACATTTTATGTGCTGTGTAAACAATTCTGCAACCCAAACACATGGCAGAGTGCCTCAGACACCACATTATCATTGTCAAAACAGCCCTATGAGTCAACAGTTATGAAGATGTTTTATTGTCCATCTTACTTAGCAGTTTACTAGTATCAGTGAAGAACAGGGTCCAGATCTATGTTTTTCTGACCTGAAAATGATTTCCTCCAGTATCGCCTCATGATGAGGTTGAGCAGTCCATTCATTCCTCAGTTGACGACACCCAATATGGGACTATGGCTTTGAGTTGTTTTTATAAAAGCCAATTAATAAAAAATAAAATTAATCAAGCCCCATGCCTCCAATTCTAATAGTCATATTGACAGCTTAAAATTGGTAACAGGAGAAAGGTTCACACCTTGGAAATCGCCAAATACTGCAAGTCAGTTTTTTGGGGATGAGGTTGGGTACAGTGGCAAGGTCAATATTTTAACAAATCATATCACAAATTCCCCCCAAACAGAGCCTGACGGTCTATACATAATTATGTGTATAACCGTTTAGTTTTGTATTTTATAAATATATATTACTATCTTTGCAGTATATCGGATTGGTTCCAGGTCCCTTCACATACTAGGCAAGTACTCAACAACGAACTACATGCCCAACCTTTGGCTGTTGGAGATAGGGTCTCCGTATGTAGCCCAGGCTAGCCTTGACTCATGATTCTAGAGCTTAATGAGGACTGGAATTGAAGGTATGCATGAGAAATGTGTTAGATCTAGTTAAAGTCTTTCTTTGTATGTAAATTTAATTTGTTTACATTTTATTCTCTTAAAAAATGTCTGAAGTGTTTTGGAGTTTGAACTAAATTTGGTTTGTCACCCACATTTCTCCTGTTTCTCATTTTTATAAGAACTGGGACCTAGATAACAGTGCTGTTTCAGGCAGCCATAGTTTTCCCTTTTAGCCTTGTTCCCGGGCCCTCTTCCTAAATAAATTGTGTTTCACCCTCACTCTGTCTAAGGGATCACACAGGCCTTTGCCAAAGCCTCAGCCAATTGTTCCTTGTGATCCATCTTTCATGCCTCCCCCCACCCCCTTTCAGCATCCCTAGGCCTCTAGGCTCAGCTCACTCTGAGTACCAGGTGCTACAGTATTGAAGTCTTGCAAACAGTTTGTCCTTTGTTGGTTCCCTTCTGTCACCAGCCAGCACGAAATACAATGGCCTTCACTACAGACAAAGCAGTGTGGACTTTCTAGAAACTGTCTGAGGCTCCATCAATCAATAGAAAGGCTGGGAGAGCCTGCAGGCATTGTGCTGGCTTGGAGAGAGGGACTTCTGGTAACACTGCAGGGGTCCCTGGGTTATTTCTTTCAGGAGGTGAGTACAGGCTATGCTCATGGTTTTCTAGTTTTTCTGGTTTCATTGGAGGATTTACCTCATCTATGTTACTCTTAGACCCTCCTTGTTTCTAAGTATGGATAACAGTAAACTGATATTGAAAGTATCCAAATCAGCTAACCAAGGGATCAGCTGGTCATACTGGCTGTCTGATTTTGACGTTTTATAGCATTTATTGACAGGGTTTGTAACCCCATAAGAGCAACAATACCAACCGGAGCTCCCAGTGGCTTAACCACTATCCAAATAGTACAAATGAACATGGGCTTATAGCTCAAGCTTCATATGTAGCAGAGAATGGCTATGTTGGGCATCTATGAGAAGAGAAGTCCTTGGTCCTACCAAGGCTTGATGCCCCAGTGTAGGGGAATGTCAGGGCAGGGAGTAGGGAGGGAGTGGGTGGGTAGGGGGACACCCCCATAGAAGCAGGGGGAGAGGGTATGGGTTAGGGGGATTATGGAAGGGAAACCAGGAAAGGGGATAACATTTGAAATGTAAATTATATATATATAAAACAAAAACAAAAACCAAAAACCAAAACCTCCTCAAACATGCCTTGGAAAGGTCATGACCTTATTTATTCACAGCCACCATGTAGTTTGGTCTCCTGAACAAAATAAAAACTTCACAGAGGCAAACATGCATGTAGGGGAAAAAAAGAGTTGTGAGTTCTGTGTGCTCTACAAAGTGCTCCAACAACATTGTCTCATTTCAGTATGACAGCGTCTCATACGAGGAAGCTGAGCCAGAGAGAGAGAGAGAGAGAGAGAGAGAGAGAGAGAGAGAGAGAGAGAGAGAGAGAGAGAGAGAGAGAAACACGTTTCATGCTCACATAGCAATTAAACGTGTGAGTCAGAATCTGAACTCAGGATTGCCTGTTTCCAGGCCATATAATCTCCTAACCTCTTTGCTGTGCTTTCCTGGCTCTCTGCAGGATATCACAGCTTAGATATCAGTGAATAATATCTGTCTATGTGCCAGACTCAGGGCTAGGAGTCCAGGGACGAATGAGATACATCTCTGCTTTTGAGGAGCTTTCAACCGAGTGGATAAGAGCAGACAGTCTAACATACAAATGATTCTAGTTGATGCATCACAGAGTTGAAAAGATGATGTGGGGTAGAGACTGCACTGGCCCCTTCCTGTCTTTGCAGATGGTAGGTGTGTATAAAGGGTAGGGGTGTCTGGAACCCCCTTCTCATCCTGAGTGCAGACTTTCTGTTTACTTGAATGCAGAGTCAGCCAATAATCCTCCTTTTCTTCAAGGTACCATGATCTCCTGAGAGACTGAGTCAACACTTGTAAAATGTTCTAGACACTTCTCCATCTAAAGTCTATATGTCTGTTTAACTGTGTATGAAAGATGATTAGATTGCTTGAGCTAGGGGTGGGAGTGGGAATAGGGTTTTCATTAGGATATTAGGGGTGCCAACAAGGATTTCAGAACCATGGGGGTATCATCAGGATGTGAGAGAAGAACCTTTACGTAACTCAAGAGACTGGACTGAAGATGCAGAACCACCTGGTCACTACCTTGGTGTGATTTTTTTCTCCTGGAAACTCAGCTTCTCTATATGCAGATGAAGTTATGATCTTGCAGTGGTTCTGAGGTCTGGGGTCTCAGGTGCATTTTTTCTTTCAGTTGAAATCTGGGACAGATTCTAGCCTGAGGCACCTTCCTCCCTTGAGTATAGGTTGAAGTAGGCTTTTTGTGTGTCACACAGGCTTGGTTTTTGTTTTTGTATTATGTGTTGGTCAGTTAGGACTTGGTCCCCATCAGGAGATAGTGTCCACTCTTTTCCTTGACCTGGGATGTTCCTTTGTTTTCTCTTGTCTTGCTTTCTTCCTTTTCCCTCAGGTTGGGTGAAACACATCTAGGATGGAGATACCCTAAATATCTCTGCTACTTATGCTCTGCTTAAACTTACACTGGAACATTACTATTTAGCTTAGGTTCCTGTGCCCACACAATGTGTGATCCTGGGTGAGTTAAGTTATCTTTCTGGCCTTTGTTTGTAAACGAGGTCTGGGTCTAGAGTAGTGTGTGGCAAACCATGGTTCTTGGGCCAAATTTGACTCAAGATCAGTCAGTTTTTGTAAATAAAGTTTTATTAAAACCCAGCCAAGCTGTTGCTTTAACATCATTGGCGGCTTTCATAAAACATGGCAGAATGAGTAGAGGCAGAAGCAGTAGAGACAGTAGTATTTAGTCCCTTACAGAAAAGTGTGCCAGTCTCCAGATTGCAGAATTTTTAAGCCTCTTTTTCAGTTTTGACTTTCATGTTGTTTTTTCAAAGGAGAGCGATCAGTCTTCCATTAACCTAGCACATATGATTAAGGTATACCAATTGCCTGTGCATATATTGAGATCCATACAAGGGTTAGTATCCTTTGTGATATTTAAAATCTGTTTGATCACAGTTACTACAAGATGGAATGCTCATTCAGGTTACCCCTGCCTGGAATACCTACCTTAATTCTATTACTCTTCCAGAACCTCTTTCCAGCTCCTCCAGGCTGGGCTACCAGCCTAATAATCTCCAAACACTAATAAAATAACATCTACTGTTTATTTTTCATGATGAAACATATCTTATCATATTGAAAGTTTATGTTTCATCTTCCTGCCTTTGTTCATTTATCATAAAATATATGTTGGTCTCAAGAATCCTTCAGCATATAAAACAGAGAATGGTGAATTCTTCTTCTCCTTCTATCAACTGCAGCAAGCACTATCCTTGATATTTTATCCAAATTACTTAAGAGTAGTTCTATAACCAGAATTGATTTGCTATTTCCTTTTGGATCACAGAGTCATTAAGTTTAAATTGGTCAGCAGGTAAGTGGGGAGGCAGAGATAAATCTTCTCTCTTGGCAGGTGACACTCCTGATATAAACCTTAGACTTAACCAGGTCCTTTTCTAACATTGAGTAACATATGTTCTGGATCCTGTGGTTTATGTCTACTTCTATTAGAGAATGTTTCTGGTATATAGCCTCCTAAATTTTCCTGTCTGGATGGCCCTGAGGCTTCCTTGGTCTGTCCTCAAAGAGTGGACTACACTGCAATCTTAAACATCTCTAGGCCCCCATGGTTGCTAAGGAACGGTTCATTGTAGAGTCTTAGGGTATGGACAGAAAGCAAGTGGCCAGTCTGGCATGGCCATGTTGTGTTCAAGCTTCTTAATGTACCAGAAGTTAACTGGGTTAGGGGAGAGAAGAGAGGTTCTATTATCATGGGGGATCCCAGGTCTAGAATCAGGGCCCTAGAGTTTGGCATTCTATCATCCAGGATGTAGCTTCTATCAGGATAGTTGTCATCTTGGAAACACACAGGCATCAGGACTTGGATTCCATGGTCTACTGAGAATACTGACATCATTCTGGTAGTATTCTCAAAACCCTTCTAGCATCCTGATTCTATGTGATTCTATGTAAGAGCTGATTCCTTGTGAAATCTGTTGAGGAAGAAAATTATGTCTTCTAGGTCTTAGCTCCTATTGCCAAGAAGTTCCTGGGCTTGAAGAATGAGGAAACTGTGGCTACTGAATTGTTAGATTTTAGTGCACACAGTACTCTATGAGCATGGAAACACTGCAAGCTCTGACTTTTTGCCTTCATTCTATGACTTTGTCTTGCTCTCTACACACTGCATCATGAAGAGAGCTGACTGACCTTAGGAGGACCTAGTTCTTCGATTTAAGTTCAAGGACCTTGTATAAACTCAGTGAACTTGGGAAAGCAGCTTCATTCAGTCTTAGACCTATTGCCTAAAACTTGAGGGGAGATCTAGTCTTGAGATGACTTTCTCACCTTTGGCTTTTATTTGTCCCTCTTCATATCTCTCTCTCTCTCTCTTGTGTTTTGTGTGTAGTGTGTTAGTCTGCATATACACATGTGGAAGTCAGTGGTTGATTTTGTGTATCTTTATCATTATTGTTTACCTTCCTTTGGAAACATGGACTGTCATGGAACCTAGAGCTTACCATTTAGACTACATGGTTAATGAGTCCCTGGAATCCACCTCTCAACCCCCCAGTGCTGTCATTATAGATGCACACTACTGTACCTAGCTTATACACAGATGACGGAGACCCAACCATAGCATCTCATTCTGGCCCAGAAATCACCTTATTGGCCGAGCAACTTTCCTATCCTCTCCAGTATTTTTATTTTACTTCTTCCTCATTTTCATATGTTCCTAAGCTTTCCCCCACGCTGTCTGCTCTTCTGTTTCTTAGTTTCTCCATATGTTCTCATGGCTCCTCTCATCCCAGCTTTTCCATCCTCCTTTCACTCGTCCTCTCCTTTTCTCTCCATCCTTCCCCACATCCCCCTTCTCCACTCTTGACTATAATGTGTCTTCTATGCTGCACTTTCATGGTACCAAACTCTGTGGTAGTTAACCCAAATGAGAGGAGAAAAGAAATGAATTAAATCATAGTATTGGCAACTAGTAATTTGCTTCAATCACAGAAATATGTCCCCGGCTTCCTAGAATATTGAAACATTGATGAAGAACAGATCTCCTCTGGCAGTGAAAATTCCCCTCTGTCTGAGTTTGGCATGAAGATTGCTTGCCTGATATTATTATAGGCAGTTTGATGCATTCCCTGCTTAGCAAAGTTGGAACATATTTCAACCAACCCCTGTATTGATGTAAAACCATTTTTATTTGTAATGAGGGCATATTAAAATATATACATACATTTCCACTGATTTCTTGCTCTTGGGAGGCCTAGATCTGATGACATTCAGACAGGAAGGCCTGGGTTTTTCCACTCTCTGTCTGTGGGGAGAATGCTGGAATTTAGACGCTCCCTTGTCCCCACCCCTTTTTTTAGACTCCAGTGATTTTAATAAACATTTTCCTTCCTCCAGTTTCCTCAGTGACATAGAAGTAGAGGGATATTGGGGAGATGGTTCTTCCAGAGGTCACTGCTGTCAAGGATAAGGACTCAATGGCAAGAGGCAGGATTTAGGCAGGAATTGGGGGTGAAGTATAGGAGAAGTCAAGTCTGAGAAAATGTGAACTCTGGACATCAGCTGCTCTCCATTGTCATTCTTCAATGTACAGGAGTCTAAGGGGTGAATGGCTGATCAATCGAGGGGACACATAGAATAGCCTGCAAGCTTATGGAGGAAGGCAGGGCCAGTGAGACAAATCGGGGCACTGGAATGTTCTAGAAGGCCAGAAATAATGGCTGGTGGGAGAACTTTTTTTCTTATTCAGAACACATTTAATGTCTTCCCTTAATTTCAAGTCTTCAAATTTCCATTAACCAGGCTCCCACAGAGGCTAGGGCCACTTTTCTGTGGGTCAAAAAGCTGATGACAGAGATCACAGAGAACATCAGTTTCCTGAACGCTGATTCTATTCAAGCACCTCTCTAGGACCACGTGCTCTTACATGCATGTAGTGGAAGTCTGCCTCTTGCTAGTGATGTATAAAAGAAGCCTCTGGACTTAGAGCAGCCTGGTTCTGCTGTTAAACAAGCCATTAGAGTGTCCAGGTCTGGAATGTGAGCTGTAGAGGAAAGAAACACAAGCAGCCGCAGTTAAGCCACATTACCTCACTGGTCCTCAGTTCTTACAATGTTTAATATAGTAGATATTAATATATAATACTGGGTCAGTGTCCTTGGGGATGGCCCTTCAGAAATCTCTTCCTTCCTTTCTTCCTCTGGAAAATTGGGCATAGATGTGATTTTGCTTTTCAATAGAAGGCATTTGGAGAACTGTCTAGAAGCTCCAGGCTAAACCTCCTGAGCAAGGTAGCATCTCATGTTCCTACTAAACTTGATATTATGACCATGCTTGCTGGGACCCTCACCCAAAGATTCAGGTGTGTTTGTGTGGGGAGGTGTAGAAAAGGACGTTACTAGACAAAGAAGCCTCTGCACTTAGGGCATCCTGACTCTGCTGTTAAATGAGCCACTAGAATGTCCACAAGTAGACTCCCACTACCTGCTTGTGAGAGCACATGGTCCTAGAGAGGTGCTTAAATAGTCAGTGTTTAAGAAACTGATGCTCCCTGTGATCTCCGTCATCAGCTTTTTAACCCATAGAAAAGTGGCCTGAGCCTCTTTAGCTTAGGGGCCTGGTTAATGGAAAATTTAAGATTTGAAATTAAGTGGGTGCCCTGAGTCAAAGGAGTTCTGCCTCCATTTACAGAGGCAATGAACTGCAGGCTTAAAACATATACACTGCAACTATTACCTTGCATTAGGTATTAGGTATTAGACAACCACAGGATGATCTGAAGCATATGGCAGACTGTATTTAATTTAGTTATAACTACTGTTATGTCATCTGCAGATTGTTTTTTTGTATTGTCAAGGATCTCAGAACCAATTCCCTGTGTATAGGAAGAGACAACTATGTGATTCAACTCCTTGGAGCTCCACTTATAGTATCTATACCCGAGTCTGTTGTCTATTCCAAAATCAATATCTTTAGCTTATAAAGTTCTGTCGGTTACTCATCCAGGCTTGGGGACCAGTGCCCCCGAGCAGAGCAGTGGAAAACTCATTGAGGACAGAGGCTCTGAAGGCAACTGAAGATTCTGTCAATCAGCTGAGCAGGCTCAGGACTCCATTGGGTGATGGGAAATGGGTAAGACAGAAGGGGTCCTGTCTCTAACTGGACTGTGGAGTGGTTCAGGAAGAACGTCAGATTTAAGCTAGAAGAGACTTGACTATACACATAACACAAAGATACAAGGAAATGTCAGACAAGAGGTTTTAGTGTCTGGTGTGGCCAAAGAGTCTTAGAAGAGAGGCAAGGTAGATATGACACCTATCTGGTGTGACAGCAGGCTTTCCACAGAGGGCAGGGTCAGACAAAGACTTCTAATTGGGAAAGGCTCTATGAGAGACACTATGTAGACCAGGATGGCTTCGGGGTCTCAATTCTTCCCTTTCAACCTCTCCAATGCTGAAGTTATAGGTACCCACGATCACACCGGACTTCATTTTAGTTAACCTTAATGCAAACTCTTAATTGCATCAGTCCTGGTTTTGCAAAGAAAGAACTAATAGGGACTTGCATCATGTCATTATGAAGGCTGGCAAGATGTCAGAGCTGTTGTCTCAGTTGGAGTCCAAAGGCCCATGAGCCTCAGTGTCTTTAGACTTTGGAATTTTAGACTTTAGAATCAGAAAGAGACAATGACCCAGTTTGAAGATTATCATGGGGAATTATTTTCTCTTTCTGGGGGAATAGTCAGACCATTTTTTTTCTGTTCAGTCCTTCAGTGGTCATGACAGGGATTACCCATAGTATGGAGGCCAATATGCTTTTGTTGGCCTATTGATTTAAATATCAGCACCATCCAAAAAATCTTTCTCCCAAAACGAAATACATGTTTGGCCAAGTATCTAGACACCACTTGGCCCCATTGACACATGCAGTGAACCATCACAGGTATGCTGAAGAGCCGTGTCTCTATGGTATAGGGGAAGGGAGGCACAGATAAAGCCAGACATGCACAGTGGCACAGGTGGTGGGAGTGGCACAGGTGGTGAGAGTGGCACAGATGGTGGGAGTGGCACAGGTGGTGGCAGTGGCACAGGTGGTGGCAGTGGCACAGGTGGTGGCAGTGGCACAGGTGGTGGCAGTGGCACAGGTGGTGGGAGTGGCACAGGTGGTGGCAGTGGCACAGGTGGTGGCAGTGGCACAGGTGGTGGCAGTGGCACAGGTGGTGGGAATGGCAAAGCTAGGGTTTCAACTTATGTAGCCACTGCATGCTCTTCCAAAATTCTGACTTTTATTACCACTGATGGAAGGGACAGTATAGACACTTGGTGGACTCTGGATTACAATGGATGTTTTAAGCTTCAAAACGTCACTTGTTAGATGCCTGGCTTTCCTCCGTGAGATGAAGGTACTTTAGTACTTTGCCTATGAGTCTTTGGTTTCTGGTGACCTAATAGCTGTGTATAACTACTACCATATACCCAATTAGCAAGCCAGCTTTATCTAGGCATGTGGCTTCCTCACTGGGCCACAGGATGAAGAGCTTGACACACAATTTCAACTAGAGCAAGCATGGCCACTTGTGACTCCATGGGGGTGGGGAGCCTGGCTAGTTCATGAAGACACCGAAATCCTGCGGGAAGACAGGCTCCTTTAAGGGCTGTGTGCTTTCTTCATATTTCCTGGAGTCAGAACCTGAATGGCCCACAGAGTAACCCATTATACAGGCATTCTTCTTCTGTGGAAGCCTCTTTCATTGGGGAGTTACAGAATAAATGTTTTTTTCTTACATAAAAGCTTTTTCACATATCTGAAGACAGTAACTGTGTCTTCATGAGACTTTTCTTCTTCATGAGATAGACTTCCAGTTCTTCCTAGCACTCTTTTCTGGCTTGGCTTATATCTTCCTCTGGCTGTATTCTATGCCTTCATCTTGGAAGCCTAACATTCTGCTTTGGTCTAATCATTAGCAAGGTGTAAATAGTGCTTCTCATGTTGTGAACACTAAAAGCCTATCGATGTGTGCGGTTTGATCACTTTAAACCCTCAATATCTCTCTCCTCTCCTCCTCTCCCCCTTATTCCTCCCTGTTGTCTTCCCTGACAATCCACACTCTATTTTGGTATCTTGAAACTTTTCCAAATTCCACATTATATAAATGTGATATTTACCTTACTGAAAAATTTAGCCCCCCCCCTACACAACAATGTGCCATTCCATCTATTTGCCTGCAAAGGACATGATTCTGTGCTTCTTGATGACTGGACAAGACTCCAGTGTGAGTGCATTACTCCTGTTTCCCTTTAATCCACTGCTGATGGGAACAGAGAGCTAAGTCTGCGGCATGGCTGCTGTGGTCACTTCAGAGATGGGTTGGATGTGGGATGTTGATTTGTATGCTGACTTTTATTCCTTCACCTATGTACCCAGGAAAGTTATAGGTTCACCACTTGGTTGCTGTTTCCAGTGTTCTGGGGAATCTCATTACTGATCTAGTGGCTGGATTTTTATTCCTGCCAACAGTGTATAAGGGACTATTTTACCCGATCTCCTGGTAACTTTTCTTGTTTCTTTTAATGATTGCCATTCCAACTGGAGTGCGATGGAATCTTGATGTAGTTCTAATTTGTGTTTCCATGATAGCTAGGGGGACTGACAATTTTATTTTATGTGTATGAGTGTTCTGCCTACACGCACACACATGTCCTGTGTCTGTGCCTCACACCTGAGGAGCCCAGAAGAGGAGATCAGATTTTCTGGAACTGGTATTACATATGGGTGCGAACGGCCATGAGGGTGCTAGAAACTGATCCCAGGTCCTCTGCAAAGACTTAACCATGCTCTGAATATTGAGCCATATCTCCAGCCCTATATTATTATTTTAAAATAATTATGACAATTTTTACTAAAAAAAAAGTCTATTTGATTCATTGGCCTAGCTACAAATTGGTATTTAATTTGGTATTTATTTTTGGATTTATATTTGGTATTTGATTTCTCAGGCTTTAAAAATGTATCCTAGACACTAATCTTCTCTTTTCTCACTCTTTAAGCTGCCCTTTCTATCTGGCAATTATATCCTTTATTTTAACTAATTGAATTTTATTTTGTGTGTGTATGTATCAGTACATACATGTGTGACCATAGGTGAACACATAGGTGGTTGCCAAGGCCAGAGAATGGTATAACATGCTTTCTATCATTCTCTGTCTTATTCCTTTGAGACAGTGTCTCTCACTGAAACAAGAGCTTAACTACCTTTTCAACTAGGCTGGACGACCGTCAGTCTCTGATGACACACACACCTGTCTCTTCCACATAATGCTGCGGTTACAGTGAGCAGCAATACCCGACTTTTAAGGTGAGTACTGGGGATCTGAACTCTGATCCTCACGCTTGTGCATGCTGAGCCATTCCCACAGTTCCAAACTGTTTCTTCAAAATGTAGAGTCTTTAAAATTGTTTACAACCCCATCTGTCCGTTCTTGTTATTTCCTGAGCTATTAGAATCCTGTCCAGAACGTTGCTTTGCGTCCATATGTTATGGCATTCCCCCCCACATTTTTTTCTAGCAAAAAGTTCCAGGTTTTATATTAAGGTCTTTGATCCATTTTGAATTTTTTTTTTTTTTTTTACAGAGGGAGAGATGAGGATCTAGTTTTAATATCCTACATGTGGATGTATAGTGTTCCAGCTCCAGTTGTTGAAGACGCTCTCTTTATTCCAACATATGTTTTGGCACTGTCACAGTTAGTTTTTGTCAACTTGACACAAACCTAAAACCACTTGGAAAGATCGAATCTCACTGAGGTTTGACCCAAGAGTATATCTGCAGAATATTTTCTCAATCGCTAAGTGATGTAGGAAGACCCAGAACACTATCAGTGGCCATTCCTGGACAGGTAGGCCTTGGACTTCTAAGAAGGGCAGCAGAGCAAACCTCAGTTTAGTAAATGCCTTCATGAGATCAATGGGGGAGGGCCCAGCCCATTGTGGGTGGTGCCATTCCTGGGCTGGTGGTCCTAGGTTCTGTAGGAAGACAGGCTGAGCAAGCCATGGGGAGCAAGCCAGTAAGCAGTATCCACCATGGTCTCTGCATCAGCTCTTGCTTCTGGATTCATGCCCTGTTTGAGTTTCTGTCCTTTGGTGATGAACAGCAATATGGAAGTGTGAGCAGATTAAACTCTTTCCTCCACAACTTGTTTTTTAGTCATGGTGTTTTGTTGCAGCAATAGAAACCCCAAGAGAATTTCTTTTAATGGAGGACTAAAAACTTTAAGTCAAATAAACCTTTCCTCCCTAAATTGATCAGTGTTTTACTATAACTAAAGAAGAAGGAAACTAAGACAGACACCCCTGTGGAGAACCAGATGGCTGTAGTTGTGGCTTTGGTTCTGGGTTCTTTATTGTAAGCCATCATGCCACTAGTCTGGTTTTGGTTCAATACCATGTTTCACTTGATAATATGATTTTGAAAGCGAATATAATGATACCTCCAGCATTTCTCTTTTGGGTCAAGATTGTTTTGGTTGCTTGAGGTCTTTGGTGCTTCTGTATAAATTTTAGGATTACTCCTTCTTGTTCTGGATTTTTGATCAGCCATTCTATGTATTCATGAACATGGGAGCTTTTCCTTCTTTCTAGTGGCTTCTTCAGTTTCTGTCCTCAGTGTTGTGAAACTTTCATTGTGAAAGTCTTTCACTTTTTTAGTTAGGCTTATCCCCAGGGTTTATTTTATTTTATTTTATTTTATTTTATTTTATTTTATTTTATTTTATTGTGATTGAGAGCATTTCCTTGAATTCCTGCTTAGCATTTTCCAGATTGCTATGTAGAAAAGCTGTTTTTAATAGATGTTGGGTTTGTGTTCTGCTACACATGAAAGTGCCTATTATGTCAAAGGGCTTATTTTGCTTTTTGCTTTTGAGACAGGGTCTTTCTATAATACAGACTGCCCTACAACTGTCCATGTTATCCAGGCTGGGTTTAAAGTCTTGATCCTCTTTCCTTAGCTCTCATGAGGCTATAAGCATGCACTACTATGCCAAGCCTAAGAATATTTGAAATACAAAAATCATATTGTCTGCAGAGTCAGATAGGTTTTACCTGCCCTCTGAATCATGTAGGAGTGGTAAGAGTGGGCACTTTTGTCTTGATTCTGGTTTTAGAGGTTTATTCTCAATGTGCTTGTATAGTTTTTATTAATTTAATAATTTATGTAATTTAAACTTAAATTATCTCTCAATATTCTGACTCAGAATTTTAATTAATGTTCCTGTTAATATAGATTTTTGTTAATTGAGCCTCATATTTCAATCCAGCTCTCTCAATGAACATGGCTGCTCATTAATGGCCAACCAGAAAAAGAAAGAGGAGCTTTGGTGAACAACTCATCCTAACATAGACCTCTGTCCAGTGATGTGCTGTAGGGAGGGACAGAGATTACAGAGCTTTAGAACTTTATCAGAGAGTAGAAGAGAATTCTAGGTTTTTTTAAGGGTGGGGTTGGAGTCCTGGCCAATTTATCTTAAGCAGAACATTCAGAGTGTCTGCCTTTTCTTTTCAATGTGTCAGGGATCTGAAAACAGATGTGTCACTAATAGTAAGGGACACGGAGATCTTGATAGAAAGATACACTACAAAGGATGTGGTTGCTGTTGAAAGCTTTCACATGTACCCTTTATATTTCTTTTGGAGATCAATCTAATTTCTTTCAGACCTAGAGGTTATGGGAAATATGACTTCGCTTCTTCAGAGGGAAGCCTGTGATTGGTTTGGGGGGAAGAAGACATGTGTATGTGAAGGCATCCCATTGATGAGGAATCAAGACACATTATGCTAAATGACCTTCAGTTGACCAGGAGCTACAAGGGTGTCTGTGGAGGAGGAGGTAGAAAAGGGACTGATTCTCCAGGGAGTGTCTCAGAGGAAGTAGGGATGGAGCTGGGCTCTGAAGGACTTGGAAGGGGAAGAAAGAAGGAAGGGCTTTTCAGGGCAGGGAAGGGTGAGAACAAAGTGGGTGGTGGTGACAATGACTCTGAAGCATTCCAGGGATGGGAAGCAGACCAACTCTTCTCTGGACAGTGAGGAAACGGAAACTCACAATGAGAAATTCTTGGATTGGGGACGTTCCCAAGACCCAGTTTATATCTTATCTGGCTTGTCATCTCTATCAGCAGCAGAGTCAAACCTCTGTTCTTCTAAATTTTTGTCATCATTGTTGCTGTTGTCATTGAATCAAACTATTTTAATTCAAAGGAGAAAGAGAGAGAAGTCTGTCTTGTGCTACATTTCTGGAAGTAGAAGTAGCCATATACCTACACAATACAAGCCCACACCCCAACCTCAGGCAGCCCAGTGAAAGCAGGGGCTCCCTGATAGTGCCCATCTCTAGTGCCCCAGCTCCAAATGTCAGCATCCTTCACACAGTTTCTCAAGAAGCCTCTTCATCAGTCTCTCTTCTTAAGATTTGTTTTAAATTATTTTTATTTATGTGGCAGGGTGGATATCCATATGTGTGGGGATGACTGAAGAGCCAGAGGCATTGGATGCCCTGGGGGTGAAGCTATAGGGTATTGTCCACCACCTAACATGAGTGCTGGGAATCAAACTCTGGTCCTCTGCAAGAGCCGTAAGTAGTCTTAGCCCTTCAGCCATCTTTCCAGCCCCCAAGTCAATTCTTTTCATTTGGCGAATATGGGATGGATGTTGTTTCCTGCCATGCCCCCACCTATTGTACCTGGCACCACTGGTGCAAGTACAGAGGTTTAAAAAGTAAAGACAATGTTTGCCTTTATGAATTCATGCTGTGATCAGAAAGGAAAGAAAATATAGCTGCGCTTATTATTCCAACCCAGATGACTACTGGAGGTGGTTCTAGAACAGTGTTTCTCAGAGTATGATCAGCCTCATCTGGGAACATGATGCAAATGTGAATTCTTGAGCCCTGTCCCAGAGCCACCCAATCAGAAATTCCTGGAGCCAAGTTCAGCATCTTTACCCAGAACTTTGGGAGCTCTGGGGCCCTTGAGATGCATCTCTGTCATATCCCAAGGGATGTCAGATAAGGCAACAAGATTTTTCAAAACCATGGAAGTTGATTGCTCGTCCCTCTTGAACATAGATAAAACATCCGTAGATGAGTCTCAAGATGACTTGGGTTGTAGCTTGGACTCATTAGTCTAGGGTTAATTAGTCACCATGAAAGGACAACCCTTCACTCCAGTTGCAGCAAGAGGCCAGATGCTTCTAGGTGCAGTAGCATGTATACTCTACATCTGCTTCCCTCTCAGATGCTTTGCACATAAACACCTAAGCTCAGACCAGGCTCTTGGTCCTCAAATGTCAACCACACCTTAGCTGAAGATTCGGCCTCACTGCTTTCTCCAAGCTGTACCTAGCTACACCACGTGGACCGAACCTCTGTGTGGTTATAAAGGGTTAGAAGGTCTTCTCTCTTTGCTCACTGTGCTTCATTCTCACCCTCCTCGAAGCATCTACATGAGAACCTGTTCACACCCGCAGTGGAAACCCATGGCTCCAGGTGGAAAAGCAGATTGCAGTTTAGAACTCACAACCATTTTTCTTTTAGTTGCTGCTAACCCAGAAGCAGCTCTTTTACTCTGCATCTGTTCCTGTCATTTGTGAAGTGAGAACATGAAGTCTGTCTTGGAGGATGAGGTAGGAATGAATTGAAACAATGTATAAGAAATGCTTAGTATATGCAAGGGGCTTATCCTTGGACTTTGCCATGTGGAGTCCCTTGCACTCTTCCCCTTGAAGACTATAGCCCTATGTTTCCCATGATAAATTCCTAGAGCACAGTCCTGAGGGTAAAACCCATAGACTGTGTCCGGCCAATGTTACCATTTGTTATCTTTACTTCTTTAGGCACTTTCCTTAAGCTTTAGGTCACTCTTGTTCTTGCTAACTCATGACTAAATCTTAGTATCTAGAAAGCCAGTTTCTCATTACTTTCAGGCTCTGTAGATGTCTACTCTGAGTCCTCTTTAAAGCTATTCCTGAGTATATTATACATGAGTATAAATTAACTATTCATCCTTAATTCATAATTAATAATATCATTACCATATATTCCAAGCAAAAGATTGAGACTTAATGCCTATAGAGCATAAGTCAGCAATAGTGGCAATCGGACAGAATTTTTGAAATTGAAACTACATTACTATGTTTCTTTGACTGTTTTTCATTTAAATGTTTGAAAAAATTAACACATATTTTGGGCAAGAGTTTAGAAGATAATGTCCAGAAGGCTAGCAATGGTAGTGACCAAACTCACATTCATATATGAAAGCTTTAAACCTAATCTCATGGAAGAGTGAAAGGTAGTTACTATATAGGCTGGGTAGAGGGTGAGTGGGAACAAGAATAAGAAAAGGGAGATGCTGAACATAAGGTACAGAGTCTCAGCAAGATGAGAGAAATATGTTTTACCAATCCATTGCATGGTGATCCCAGTTAATGTATTCATGAGTTTTCTGTTGCTATCAGGAAATACCTTGTCCTGGTACTTATAAAGAAAGGGGGTTCATTTAGCTCAGAGCATTGAAGGTCCACAGCATGCTATTAGTTCAAATAAGAACATCTCTGACCTACATTCTGTCTACAAAAGGAGGCAGGAGATCACATGATGAGACTGAAAGGCAGAGGAGGTGTGACCAGACCTACCTCCCAGCAGGCCTCCTCTCTACCTCTGAATATGTGCTTTTTTTTTTTTTTTAAGATACTATAGTTTCTCTGCTTCTTCTCTTAAAGGAACCATTATCACACTGACAGTCAGAACTCTTGAACCCTTGAGGAATTAAACCATATCTAAACCAGAGCAATTAATAATAGCATGGTATAATTTTCAAACTTTTAAAGAGAACACATTTTCGTGTCTTTATCACACACACAAATATTAGGTTAGTATATGTTAGTTTGACTTGACCAACAACAAACACAGAGATCACATCCTGCAGCAACTCTCTGGTGGAATCCATTAGGGAAAAAGTAGTTTCTAGATGTTAGCTTCCCAGGACACAGGACAGAACAGATGCTGGGAATGAATGGAAGGTAAATGGAATCTTGTCAGATGCTGTCCAGATCTCAGCTGTTTTCCTTATGGCACCCTTGACATGAGTACAGAGCTGCTTCATGAATGCATTGAGACATTAAGACATCCAGTAAGGCCATTTTAGAAAGGCTGATGCTCCCTTCTGCCCTATGTTTCTGATAGTTGTCCTGTCTTCCATAGGAAAGCGAAGTTCTAGTGACCTTCTCTGCCTTCCATATGTTCTGGGTAGATTGGGAAAAGACATAGGTTTCTGCAGCAGCCTTTCCAGGACTCTGATAGGACTCTAAGGGGCTGGGGGGGGGGGCATGTAAAGCGTGGGTTGGCTGCAGGAGGAGGGGACAGAGTGTTTCAAGTGGTTTCCAAACCATAAGGAACACACAGTGCTTGGCGTTGGCTCAGGGAGACCTCCCCTTCCATCTATGGAACAATGAAAATGAAATCTTTTAATCCTTAGGAAAGAAAACAGAGAGGAGAAGGGAAAGCAGAAGGCGGAGGGATAGTGTTTATAGTTGAAAAGTGTCCCACAGCTGCCAGGCAAAGGGCTCTGTTGCTGCTGGCCCAGCTGGCGTGAGTTTAGGGTCTGTATTTACCTTTCTGTGGTTGTCGGGATAGTTTCCTGAGCTATGGGGCAAGATCTTGTGTCAGATAGCCCCTCGGTGTAAGACGATATTCAAGCATGTTTGAGGCCACTGTGAGTTGACCAGCTGTTGTATAACTCGACATGGGAGCCCTTGGGCAGAAAACAAACTTCTCACATTCTCGGAGTGAGGGGGGTCTCCTAAGCAAATAGCAAATTGGTAATGTGGCCTAGACCTTTCCCAAACAGGTCCCAGCGGTAGTTACTTTATTATCTATTTTAAAAGTTGTTTTAGGGAGGAAAAACAAAAAGAAAGAAAAACCTAAAAACAAAAAAACCAAGGTCCTAAGTTTTGAAAAATACCCTATGAATTAGGGTCACAAGGAGAGATGTCTAGATTCTATGCATCTAGATGGATTCTCCTCTGTGGGTATTAATTTTCCTAAAGTTCTGTATCTTGGCTCATTCATTTCACTCCATGAGCCCTGTCTCAGTTCTGGAACTCATTGTTTTGATATTCGGAGCCACTCATCCCAACACTGTCTTACTCAGACGATGCAGAAACAATGGAGCAGGATGCCAGCCCACACTTAAAGACGTTGGGTAGCTAGGAGGCTTTGTCTTATCATGTTCCAAATGATAGTACTGTTAACAGTGACAAAACATTGCCCTGCGTTCTGGTTGCTTTTCTGCTGCAGTGATCATACTGACCAAAAGCAACTTGGGGATGTAAAAGGTTTATTTCAGCTTGCAGCTTATAGTCCCTCATGGAGTAAGCTAGGGTAAGAGCTCAGAGTAGTTCCTGGGAGCAGGAACCGAAGCAGAGGCCATGGAGGAATGCTGCTTATTGGTTTGCTCCCTCTGGCTTGGCTTCCCTTATGCAAAGCAGGGATGCTTGCCCAGAGGTGGCAATTAGCAATTAAGAAAATACCCCACAGACATACCAATAGGCCAGTCTGATAGAAGAAACCCCTCAGTTGACTTTCCCTTTTCCTGGGCACATCCAGTTGACAACAGAAGGTAACCATGACAACCTGCTGGGCATCCTGGCTCCAGTTTGCAGTACCAGGTGAGGCCTCTTGGATGGCAGTGGGAGGCTGGGCATATTTTGTGCTTTACTTCTTGTCCAGCAGAAGGTAGGGAAAGTAAGGATTGGGAAGAACAAAGTGGCCTCTGACTTGTCCTCTGTCATTGGTCCCATTGGCTGGAACTCTGGCACAGAGACACACCCAACTGGCAAGAGATGTAGTGTACCTGTGTGCTCAGGAAAATGAGGCAAAGGAGGCGACAACCAGACAGTTATGCCACATCTCCAGTAGTTCGTAAGTAGGCCAATGTATCGGGAGTCTTGTCCACACAGTGCTGGCTGACCTGACCCCATTGCACAGGTTCGAGAGTGTAGAGTGTGTGCAGGAGGAGCTGCTCCCAAGCGGTCACGATTTGTCTTGTATAAAGCACAGCCTTGTGTTCTCATAGTGATTTCGGTTAGATTTTCTCTCTGTTCTAACCCATTTCTTGGTGGGGGAACGATGCTGGAGAAGAGTCTTCCCATTTCCCCCCTTATTTGTTGTTAATTAGGAAAGTAATCAATGCTCCCTGTCAAGAAGAAAAGTAAGGCAAAGAAACATTGTAAATAGATGTATGTTATAAATACCATTTTCTAATGTTTTCCTGCTTGTCTTTTGATTTTGCTTAGATTATCTCTTGAATACAAATGCTTTATATTTTAATATTGTAAAGTTTATTAATTTTTGGAAGTATTTTCCTTCCTGATTCCAAAGTCATAAACACACTCTCATCTATTTGCTTCCAATAGCCTCATGTGTATATTGTTAAGGTCTCAAAACTTATCTTGGCTTTATTTTTATGGCATAGACATATGATCCTCTTATTGTTTTTAACTGGATGAGTATGTTGCAGTAAATATTAAAAAGTATGTAACCTTTGTCTCGCGCTAGGGCTGGCTCCCGTGGGGCTGTATGGCACTGTGGGATCTTTAGCTCAGAGGCTCCAGGCCACCTTTATGAACTCAGGCGTGGTTCACTCCACCGCCCCTGTTGTTTCTGTTCTGGGTGGATACAACCACTCTGGCCATTTCTCCATTACCTGGCACAAACATGACTCCAAAGCCCAGTAGCTTTTCATGCTTTTTATATATTAAATTCTCAATTCACAAACCCTTTATACAATAAGATTACATCCAATAGACAAAGATACAAACTGCCCTTCTATATGAGATAAAGTGACCTACAGAAACCCTTAAAATATTCATATCTACCTATCTCCAATTACTGCCACCTGGATCTAGATCCTCCTTCTTGAGCTACATCTTGATTCCTCCCAGAATCTCCTTTCTGCCTCCTGCCTCCAACTTCCTCTTCTCTACCTTTCACTGCCTCTTTTTGATGTCTAAACATATATTGCCTTAACATAAATTTATAAAAGTAGCTAATTGTTTATCTTTTACTTACTAATTTGTGTCATTATCAGTTACTTGAAGTGCTACTCACATTATGCCTTAACCCTTTCATGCTCCCAATGTACTAGCTTTCTATTATTAAGGCAAGCTATGTAAATTTAGTGGCTTAAAACAACTTGAGTTTTATTATCTTATAGTTTCAGCTATCTGAATTTGAAAAGGTGCCACTTGGCTGAAGTCAACGTGTAACATTCCTTCTGAGAACTGTAGTGAGGACTCTTCAGTGATTTTTAAGCTTCTTCTGTTCCTTGGCTTTGCCCAACTAGAGACATCAGTGAGTGGTTCAAGTTTTTCTTATGCTGGACTCCCTCCGGCCAATGCTCAAGATTCCCTTTTGACTTTATATTAGTTACAATTATGTTGATTGTACCTGAATAATCTCCCCATTTCAATCAAGGTCAGCTGATTAACTCTGAGTTGCAACCTTAATTTTCCCTTGCCATTTATGTGTGTGTGCCTTTATCTTGTCTGGATGTTGAAGGTCTAACTTCTAGTACCCAAGAAAGTGATTATATGGAGAATAGATTCTTTTAAAAAATACTTATGGTTAAATGAGTTCATTTAAAGTCCTGTGGATGGGCTCTCATCTAATATTACTGATGTCTTTATATGAAGAGTGTATTTGTACATTCAAGAGAGGTGCCAGGAATGCATGTGTGCAGAGGCCAAGACTGTAGGAAGCAGCAATAGATGGGCCATGTTGAAGCCAGCAGAGAGGCTTCAGGGACAATCAACCCTGCTGGCACTTTGATCTTGAGATGCCAGCTTCTAAAACTGTAATACAAGGCATTTCTACTGTTTACAACTCCCTGTATGTTGCACTTTGTAATGGTGGCCTTAACTTGTCAAGTAATACAGTAGTATCAAATCCTAAAAGTAAAGACAAGAGGACTCTTTTTTTTTTTTTTTTGGTGAAGCTTTTCTGTTTATTTCACATTACTTTATTTGTAGATTTTTTATTCTTAATCTTTTTAAAGCTACTGTTATATTTGAACATTACCAAGATGTTGTAATTATTTCATCTAACTGGGAGAAATTCCTTTTCTGCTGCTGCTTTCATTTATCCAGCATTTTCTTTTTCTTTTTTAACTGCACACCCAAGTTTACTGTAGCACTGTTCACAATAGTTACATTATGGATCATCTGAGGTGACTTCCAGTAGGTTGGAAAGGGTATAAGAGTTATTTCCAAAGCAATGCTCTTCTGAATGCAGAACACTTTATCTAAGGAGCTTGCATTCATACAGAAAATCACTCTCCAGATTGGCTCAATCCTGAGCATGCTCATGTAAGTGGGATGTTCAGTTTAAGGTCATAGTTCAAGAAGGAAAGATAGAACAATGGGGAACACTTAGCTTGAGGTCACAGTGTATAATATTAAAAGGATTAAGATGATAGATAGGAATCCTTCTGGGTATGCTTGCCTTATATCATAAAGGTGTCAGACGGGAACATCTCTGGACATGCTTAAGCCAGTGTCCTGAAGACGATGAAGACTGCATGTGGATAATAATTCAATTTTATCATGATGTGTCCTTTCTATTTCACAAAGAAATTCTCCTAGAGTAGAAGGTGGGTAAGAAGGCTTTGTGGGTAATAAGCAAGGATGAATTTTTTGGACTCACTTATTCCTTCACTGGGAAAGAGTACATGCTCATAAAAAGTAACAATGGAGGGCTGGGGTGTAACTCACTTGGTAGAGTTCTTTACTAGCATTTGGAAAGTCCCAGGTTTGATTTCCAGCACCACACAAGCCAGGTGGATATGTTGGCACACACTTATAATCCCAGTGCAGGGAAGCAAGAGGATAAAAATCTGAAGGTCATCTTTGGTTAGATAGGGAGATTGAAGACTATTTCTTATTACTTAATAAATATACATGGTGGTGGTGGTGGTGATAGCAGTATGCTTTTGAACTCCTGTCTCTGCTCCAGATCTGAAAGGTGCCAATTACACAAACCAAGAAATAGAGGCCTAGGAAGGAAGTTCCCTTACTTGAGTAATATTGGTCATTAAATGTAGAAATTAGAGCTGGGGCTGCAATCAGTCTTATTTTCAAATGTGGCTCTTCAGAGGTCTCTCTGGGTTGTTAGGATGGATTATTAACCATAAAATAGTGTATACTCATATGGCAATGTTGACATAGTTGTGTGTATGTGTGATAAAAAGGAGAATATTTAGAAAAAGGCCATCAAATTCTTAAGTTTTCTCAGTAGCAGGTGGAAGACTACTGTTGTTTCACAGACAGAAATGTCCTATTGTAAGGTATTAAATCTGTTTGTCCATCCATCCATCCATCCATCCATCCATCCATCCATCCATATACCTATTTGTCCATCCATCCTTCTATCCATCCATCCATCCACCCACCCATCCATCCATCCATCCACCCACCCACCCATCCATCCATCCATCTATCCATCCATCCATCCATCCATCCATCCATCCATCTATCCATATACCTATTTGTCTATCCATCCATCCATCCATCCATCCATCCATCCATCCATCCATCCATCCATCCATCCATCTATCTATCCATCATCCATCATTCATCCATTCATCCATCATCCATCCATCCATCCATCCATCCATTCATCCATCCATCCATCTATCCATCAATCTATCCACCCCATTCACCAATCCATCCAAATCTCCATGTAAGAATACACTATCTGAATGAGGGAGCTACAACATAACTTGCTAAGAGCTTTGTAGCTAATCTTAGAGCCAGGGAGAAAACCTTGAAGGTCTCTGGATGAGGAAGTGATAACATATAAGAAGTGATTCAGGGGGAAGAGGCAGCATAAAGTTAGATGTAAGGGGTGAAGTCTATAGGTCATCTTTTATAGATGTTTGAATGTATCTATTTTCCCATATGACATGCTGGATTGGTTTCTGGCCCTTGCTGGAAAGGGGTTAGACATAAATGAGATGGATATGTGAGTTGGGGCTGGAAACCTGAGAAAACAAGGTATTTTATGTGATATATCTGAAGAAAGGCAAACACATTTGTGTGTGCTTTCTTTACTTCTCATAAGAAATTTCAAACTCAAGAAAGCCATGTGCTTCTGGAAAGGATCATTAGGAAAGGGATTGGCAAGAAAGGCAGATGCGAGGACTATACTTTTTACACATTTCTAATTGTCCCAATAAATTTATTGGTGTGGCCTACATATTAGATTTGAGGATTGAGGAGGGAACTTAGTATATGGAGAAACATAGGAACTGAGCATATAGCTAACCACCAATAATTCACATTAGGGAACATGGGACAAAATGGTGTTCCTCCATTTTTAATAAGCTCTAGAAGTTGCCTGCACACATCTCTGTGCCGGGGCCCTGTAGAGAACACTTCTGTGATCCTTCCTTCCAGAGGATTAGGGAAAGTGGTAGGGAAAAGAGCAAGAGATTTAGAGTCACACATATCTGCTTACCAGCTGTGTGACCTGGACTCTGCCCTCCTCACGGCCTTAGTTTCTTCAACTGGAAAGTGAAGCTAATGCTACCACCTGACTTACGGGATTATTTCGAGGACCAAATACAATAACACACGAGAGCATTAGTTTTCAGGGTGCCAGTTACTGATTAAATATTGAAAAGAATGAGAAGTTCTTTTTCCAAACCAATTTCCTTCAACTTTGAATGCAGACACATAAATCTTCTCTCAGGATCTTCCGGAGTATTTCATGGAGAGGATCTAATGTCTATGAGAGACAAGCAAACCACTCAGCCTTCAGATCTAAGAGCATCTGGACAAAGCACCCTGTCTTTCTAGGAAATATCAAATCTCACTTCCCAATTTTATGACCTTATCTTGGTTTTTAAAATACAGTTCATTGATTGATCATATCTTGTTAAATGTGTTCTCTGTTTTAGGATATCACATTTGAACATTTAAAACACTAATTCTAAATAGTTAAGGCTAGAGAAGGTGAGGAAATGTGACACCTCATAACTTTCTCATTGAAACTAGTGAGACAAAGGACAGACCCTACAGCTCTCCACAAATGTGGTAGACACATGTACCTTTATAGAGAGGATACTTCAGTGCTTACTAGTTTTTAGGAACCACCTTTCTTTGTCTCATGAAGAACTTACCATATGCTGCTAACTATCTCAGGACTGTAAGCTAAGGCATCATCATGCCAGGGCTGAAAGCCTCCCTCTTTATCCAGAAAGGAGTGATGTTGGGAAAAGAACACTGAGGGGAAGAACCAGGAAGATATATTTTCCTGGCAACATGATTTGCTTCTGGGGAACTGTGGGATGTGAGCACTGTGTTTGGTTTAGTTCTCCCTGCTCAGTAACTGATAATCTCCCCCTCTGATGAAGGCGTGGGCTCAGTTAATACTGGGTCCTTTTTGCCCATTAAATTGTTACAATGCAGAATGACAGCTATTCGCTGGTTAAGGATATTTATTTCAAGTCTTAAATCAATTCCAGCCTCTCTCTGTTTCTCTGCTTGCCTCCTCCTAGGATACCCCTCCCCTTCGAAACTTGGGAAAATCCAATTTCCTTCCTGCCTTAATCTCTCTCCAGTTTTGCACAGGCTCACTCTGTCGGCACCTGCTCCTTCCAGCTGTGAGATTCCTTTTGGTAAAATACTTTGTGTCCCGCCAAGTTGTGAACAGACAAGACCCCCATGGCTGCTTCCTGGCTCTCTTAATGAACATGGTTGTTCTGGTCCACTGGGTCCCCAGGAGCTCTTCCATTCAATCTGTTAGCCAGCAGAAGTTTCCATAGCTCAAGAAAAAACCCCTTCCCTGGGTCCCCCTAGCTCCTGCTCTTGACTGAGGAAAGATTTTGAAACTGAGCGCTCCCTGCGCTCGTCAAGCATTTTGATTTTTATAGCCCGAACTCCCATATCACAGGAATGTCAAGCTAAGCAAGAGAGACTCCAGACCTGCCACCTTCCTAGCCTTGGGGCAAAACCATCATTATTAATGACAGCAATCATGACACAGAACTCAAGTCATAAATAATAAGTGTCTTTCAGTCGTCACAAGAACGGTTGAGAACATTCATCATCTGCGCACCTCTCAAAATAGCCGTGGGAATGAGCAGGGGATCCATTAGGGGTTTCTATCTCCATTTTTTTTTTTTTTGGTGTGTGCTAATACTTTTATTAAAAAAAGAAAGTCCAAGTAGCATGAACTCCAGATGGTAGTGATGTGTGTTTCACTAGATAGAAATCTATGGTCAAAGAAGTTTGGAAAACTGTTATTTTAAAAAGTTGAATCCATTTCTACATAAAAAAAAATCTTTCTGAGTTTTTCATGTGCTAAAACACATCAAGAATCTGTGAAAAGTACATTCTGAGAGTTATTTGCCCACTCCCACTGCCCACTCCTTGGGTAGCATGTTGTGTCTTATAGAACAGTACTCAGCGGCAGACTGGAGCCATTCAACAAGCTGGAACTCAATGCTGGCCAGTTTTCATGGTGTAGATACTCCAACCATGGATGATTTCAAACCCTGCCATCACAAAGTGACTGACTGAGGTAGAGCAGGGGAGATTCGTGCAAACAGATCTCTGTGTTGATTATGGAGGTGACCACTGTCAAGAGCAGTCTTGTGGTATCTGGTAGGGAAAGGTCTCTCCCTCTTGCAGTGGAGAAGGGGGACTTGGTAGAAGTCAGTGGGTGATGGACTTAATGATAAAGCAGAAGAGACATTACAGGAGCTTTCTGGTCCTTGGGTATTTTTATCCTTTAATGGTGAGATGAATAGACTTTCTAAAGCCAGCTTTATGATGGGTCGTGGGTTTTCTGACATTGGTTCCTTGCTCCTGAGGTGATTACCATTGCCCCTCTAGGGCTGATTCATCCTGACTTGGCTTCACTTATTATTAGGGTTGCTGCATCAGGGTCTTTCTGTGTAACCTTATGTTCAGTTAGAGAAGGAACAGTTTTCTTTCCATCCAAGTAGTAAGCAAGCTCGACTCTGCTTTACCTCCAAGATTAGATGAGATTGGTCCTGTTCAGGGCGCTATCACCATAGGCCAAGGACAACCTTACCAACTTCATTTATGACATTTGGACAAGTCCCTTTGGTTCTAAGCAGTGCATTTTGGACACCTTTATTTGTGTAGGTGATTTGATAACATAGGACCAAAGCCTTAGATTTGTATGTCAGCTGCATTTGGCATAGCAGGCCACTTTCTCACTACTTTTAAAAATCTTGCTTTTCTGTTGGATTTTGAGATGACTTTTCCTAGGTTCTTCTACATTTTTAGCTACATTGGCCTTGCTGACTTCTTCAGCCTATCAAAAGGCTTTTGTTCTTGAATCTAGTTTTTTTTTCTCCTCCCCATTTCTTTTCTCAGCCTTCTCTCTAAGTGATCTAATCTATTCTCAGGATTCAAATACTATCTGATAAGCCACACATTTGTACTTTGAAACCAAGCCTCCTGTCTGAGTTCCAGACTGATATACTCAAGGATCTACTTGGCATTTCTACCTGGATGCTTCACAAATTGTTCTTTCACTTGAGTGAAAAAGAACTTGATGTTCCCTGTCTCTCTTCCCACCTTCCTTATCTCAGTAAATAACATCTCCTTCCATCAGTTGCCTGTACCCAAAATCTAAGAACAGGTTTTTTTTTTTTTTTTTTTTTTTTTTTTTTTTTTTTTGGTCAGCTTTTGTGGTCATCTCTTCCTGCCAATCTATCAATGTCTTGAATGGGTCAATCTTACTTTCCACTTTATTCCCTGAGGACCATTGTCATAGCACACTCAATCTCTGCTAGTCTATTGGATTAATAATCTAATGTTTTCCCCCACCCCCTTAAGTGGAAGCTTAATTATTCCTAATTACATTTTCTTTCATCGATTCTCCAAGGATGCCCAAGTGCTCTTTCTAACCAATAGATCCTAAGCAAATACTTATTTGTCCAATGGATCCAAACTAGCTGTGTCTCTTCACATGTTCTTCATAGCCAGCCCCTGTTCTGTAGTCTTTGCTGTCCCATGACAATTACCACTAAAAGACAGTTGAGTGGGAATAGGTGGGGGGTAGGGAGATAAGAAAATACTGATCCTGAGGTAAGTGTTTTAGTGAGAATTGGTTTATCCTCTGTGTGACTTTGGGTTCTCAGAATTCCTTTGGTTTTATGTTGATCCTTCATGTCCCCTGCTCACCTATAGGAAGCACTGAGCTTCAAATTTTCCCCTCATTGGATAGTGTGGTAACAAACACCAAGTTTGTAATCAGAGGAATTCTAGACCACAGAGGCAGAGTGTCACTGCCATGCAATTCATTTACATTAATTTCTATTAGGAGATGGATACAAATCAAAATTCAGCTGCCCCAAGATCACTGCTGTGGTGAGGGAGGACATACCCAGGTTTGGGGAAGGAATCTTGCATTCATGTGATTAGGCAACTGGAGACCCTCGTCAGAAAAAGAGTGTGACATTCCATATAAAAGTGAATCTTCAAGTTATGATGAGAAAAGAAATAATATCAAAAATATTAAATTCAAATATGCTTATAAAATACCATAAACAAAACACCAACAATAAGGTAGTCACCTATTAATTGTTAATTTGTTAATTGTTAATTTGATTTGCTTGTTTTTTAAAATCCATCAATAATTTGGTACAACAGTTTTCTGTAATAATATTAAAAACGAGTTTAATCTTTCCCGTTTCCTGTTTGTTAGTTGAAATTTACAATATGTTTATTTGTTAGTGTCTATGTGCGTCTATGTGCATTGTGTGCATATAAGTGCCTTTAGAGGTCAGAGGTCTTGGATTCCCTGAAATAGTAGTTACAGTGGTTTTTGGTGCTGGGAACCAAACTTGGGTCCTCTGAAAGAGTAGTAAGGACTCTTAATCCCTGAGCCATCTCTCTAACCCCCAAATGTGCTTTTTAAAAATTATTGATTACTTGGCAAAAATTTTGTGATTTTCTTTTCAGTACTGAGAATATCTGTGAATTTTATAATTTGTTAATGGCAATGTCATGACTTATTAGGTTTATCAAATCTGTATTGGAGATGAGCTTGATTACATTTCTTTCATATATGAGCTCTAAATTTAAGGCATTTCTATGGGATGGAGAGGTGGCTTAGCAATTTAGAGCACTTGTTGCTTTTGCAGAGTCCCAGCTTCCAGCACATACAAGGTGACTCACAACCATCCAAGAAGAGTCAATACTGCTTTTAAGTCTTTATGAGAACCAGACACATGTATACTATACATATGTATATACATACATATGGGCAAAGCATTCGCACTCATAAAACAAGATGAAAAAATTAAAGAACTTTAAGGCCTTTCTAGTCTTTTTTAATTTAAAAGCTTTCAATTGTAGTAAAACATATAAAAAAGAAAGCTTTCTAACTTAACCGTTTTAACACAGTTTGCTGATATTAAGCACATTTACCTGTGTGGTCAATTACTAAAACTCTGTCTTATATAGACAGACATCCTGTTTTAGATCCCCAGGAATCTGACTACCCTACATATCTCCTGTAAGTGGAATCATAAAATCTCTGTCTTGTGATTGTATTGCTTCACTTGGCAAAAGATCCTTAGGAATTTTCCATGTTAGCATGAATCTGAAGTCTCTTCCTTTTAGACATTGATTGATAATCCATTGTATCTACCTGTGGCATTTTGTATATTCATGTATCTGGTGATGGATGCTTTGTTTGCTCCAGTCTTTTGACTGTGGAGAACCATACTGTTGTGAACATGAATGGAACTCTACTTCCCAATCTCTTGAGTCCATAGCAGAAGTGTGGTAACTGCATCCTCGGTATGTCTACTTGAGTTTGAAGGAATCATTTTTTTTTATAGAGGTTGCTTCATGACACATTCCCAAAATTACACAAGGTTCCCAGTTTCTCCAGATCTTCACCAACACTTGTCATCTTCCTCTCCCCCTTTCCTCCCACTCCTCTGATAGCAATCCTCCTACATTTGAAGTGGCATCATTGTTTTAATTCCTAATTTAAATCACCCAATGATTAGTAATGTCAAGCTTCATTTCATGGGCTTCTTAGTCATGGGTATGTTTTCTTTGAAGAGACATCTATTAAAGTCCTTGGCTATCTTTTAATCAAGTTTTCTTTTGTTGTTGTTGATAAGCCTTCTTGACTGACTTTAAATACTTCTTGAACTGATTGCACTTATTAACCAATTTGTTGTTCGTGACCTTGTGGTTTTATGAGTTTTGTTATAAGTCAATGACAATAAGATCAGCAAGAAACTAAACCTATTCTCCTGTGTGTTCTTATAGCTTTCTTCTCTTTTCAAATTGAGCCACCAAAGCATTGCAAGATCCCATTTACCACCCCCATTTAAAACGAACCTCTTCTAAACCACTCTTGTTTCTTGATCTGCCATAAGCTTTTTTTTTGTTTGTTTTTGTTTCAATTCACTTGTCTCTGTCAGAGTATTCCTTTCTGATTTCCCCGAGACTCACTTCACTTTATAGCACACTTATAATTATGCATGTTGAGTTATGAAGTATGTGATAAGGGAGAACCTCTTCATTTTGCTTAAGCATTGCTGAGAACTGAATTCGCCCTCCCCCCAGTTCTGTTTCTATGGATGAATAACAGATCACACTCGAGTATGCAGCTCCTTGGATTTCAGAGATTCAATCTGTTGTTTCCTGTGGAGATATACAGTTAGGTACCATAGGACATATTTGTGTCACAGATGGTCTTCTGGTACCTGTATGCTATGACAATGCAACAGTGAGTACAGAGCGTAGAAAGCCTACTTCTGGAAGTTACTCCTACAGCCATATAAACAGAGCCCCATTGTGAAACTGGTTGTACCCTGAAAATCAGTTTCCTCTTGACTAAATCACTCCCATGCTAGGTTGGAGTGGAAAGAGACAGTGGTGCCAAGGTTAAAATATTGTTTCTTTTACAATTTATGCAAAATTAAGTCTACCATGGACTACTGCTAAGGTCCTTTCTGGGGCTTAGAAAATGAAGGTGTTAATGAGGAGCCTTAGGGTGAGGGCTTAGGGTGGGTAAGTTGAGTCATCTGTTTTTCAGGAAT
The DNA here is from genome assembly GCF_963924665.1 of Micromys minutus. NCBI lineage: Eukaryota > Metazoa > Chordata > Mammalia > Rodentia > Muridae > Micromys > Micromys minutus. The sequence goes on along the minus strand of NC_137954.1, from coordinate 24,033,191 downwards.
GGGGAGCAGCAATGATCTGGTGAATTTACCCTTTGAGAATCCAGGTTCCCAGTTCAACGTGCAGGACATTGCCTAGCCTTCCTGTGCATCAGCAGCTTCATACCACGTGCTTACTGTTCTTGGAATGGTCTGTCTTGGCTGGGAACTATGGATTTCCTGGTCAAATGACAGCAAGCTGTGATATTTTTATTTTACCATCTCATCATTCTTCACCTGCAACAAATGTCCCTTAATTGCTTCAGCATGAATCCCAGCTGACATCCTCCATTCCTAAGGGTCTCTCAATCCCAACCTTACAGTAAACTCAAGACATCCAAATGGTGCTGCCAGACATGGCAGCTGGAAGCCAGACATCACGGCCGATTGGAGCAATTAGCTGAGCTTCCATCCTGGGCCAGCCTCATTAAGGGTGTGCAGATGTCCACCGCTTGGGCTGCCTTCTCTCCCTGGGGCAGGCTGTCTCCCAGGTGAGGTTAACTGTGGAAGGAGTGTCAAAACTGAGAGAGCTCTTTCTAATTCAGAGTTGCTAATTGAAGCTGAGAGAGTATTGCAGAGGCGCCAGCCATTGTGGTCTGGTCCCGAAGGCTCTCTGGTTTCCCATGTATAATCACTGTCTGCACTGAGCTCGTCCCATCTGGGGGCAAGCCCAGCTGCCACAGCTCAATCGATTGTGGAGGGTGTTAAGGCAAAGTCATGCTGTTCATCCCCTGCTCAGTCCCCACCATGACTAAGTGGAAACATCTGGAAAAGGGCAGGGCAGGGTTAGGGTAAGGAGGAGGCAAAGGCCGAGGGAGGATTTAGACCTGCTTTTTTCATGGGAAGATTGTTTTTTTTTTTCTCCGACAATGTGTGCCTTCTCTTTCCATGTGGTGGGAGGTGGGGAAATGAGAGTTTTAATCCTAGCACAAACTGACAGGGAGCCCCAGATGCCAGCTGTTATTAGGACCTACCATGTACTATGCCAGAGAGTTTGCAGCTCAGTTTGAGAATGGCTATCCCCTGGAGTTTTAAGTGGGTACAGCATGTGTGGCCATGGTGACCTAGCCCTGGTTGTTAAGCATAAATTGAACCCCAGAGTTTATAATGGTTTAGTTGCACCCAAAGCCGCCCTTGGGATGAGTATTTGGGTAGGAGTAGTTTATTGGGAAGCAATATCAGGAAGTAACACTGGGGGTTTGGAAAATGAAAGGAAAGGAAATGAAAGGAAAAAGAAAAGAGCCAGAGTAATGAACAAATAATGCTTACAACAGCCAAACATCTCATTTTGGCAGGATTGAGAGATTCCTTATGTGTGAGACATATAGTGTTGACCGGTAGGTGTTGCTTACTCTGGTTGCATGAATGGTTAATGATTCTGCTGTAGGAACTGAGCTACATAAAGGTTCCCTTGGGATTCCTGGGTAGAGATCATGACTCCCAAAGGGCTGGGGGTACTAAAGAATTTACACACTGGTTTCTGTCTGCTACTGGTAGAAGACTGCTCCCCAGATTGTTAGTTCTCTGACAGTTAGAGCCTGCTCTTCCCTGGGGGAAGCATCCTCCAGTGGATCTAGAAAGGAGACCAAGGGAAGCCAGTAATGAGTACTTTATAAAACCTGTCTTTTATCTTTAGTCTGAATTTGAGGACAGAGAGTCCTGCTGTGGAGGTGCTGTGTGACTTGTACCCTTATTCCCTGAAGTTCTCAGTTCCCTGAAAATTCCATTCCAGTTCCAGCTGGCTTCTTCAGTCCATCTTATAGCCCCTCCCCCCAAGCTGCCTTAAAGATGCAGTGGGAGGTGGGATGAAAGGAAGCAGTTGGTAGCTGTGTCTTGTCAGGTAGATGGGTAGAAGAACCACATGAGATTCCTCTGTAGGCTACAAGCAAGAGAGCTATGCATGATACCAATCCTAGTCGTCCATAAACTCTAGTGCGTGTATTGCAGAACCATAGGCTGAGGTCAACTGGACCCTAATGCAAGCAGAACAATGGCTCTGCAGAGATGACCGTACTGCTCTTTGTGTTATAGTTTGAATATGGAGTGTTCCCTTAGGCTCATGTGTTAAAGACTTGGTTTGGAAATGTTGGTGCTAGTATGGGAGGGTACCAGAACTTTAGGAGGTGGGACTTACCTACAGGAAGTGAGTCATTGAAGATATGCTCTTGGGGGCTCTTTCTATCCCCTTCCAGGGATCCTTTGTCTACCATGACATAAACTGCTGTACCATACCTTCCCACAACAGATTAGAAACTCTGAAAATATGAACCAAACAAATCCTTGATTTCTGTAGTTGTTTCTAGAAGGCATTTCATTACAGGGGTCAGCAATGGAGCTCACCATGGATACTGTGAGAATGTTAGATTACATGACAAAGGGAAAATGGAGATTTCTGATGAGTGGATCTTAAAATGAAGAGATTAGCCTATTGATGTAAACCTAGTATAATTATAGGACCTTAAGTAGAGGAGAGCGAAAAGTAGGAGAAACAGAAGATCAAAGATGTAGGGAGGAAGGGAGGAAAGGGTCTATTTGTCTATCTCCTCTCTATCTACCTATCTGTCTATCTCCTATCTATCTATATACTTATCTATCTATCTATCTATCTATCTATCTATCTATCATCTATTCATTATTTATCTACTATCTACCTATCACTTATCATCTATATATCACCCATTTAACTATCTATCTAATCTATCTTCTACCATCTATCTACCTTCATATACCCCCCTCTATCTATCTATCCTTACGTATTAAGTCCTTACATCTGCAAATTAATATATGTTTATTCGCTCTTCCTCTTGCTCTCATCTATGTATCATACCTAGTCTTTCATGATTCATCAATCAACATATACACATACAGAAGGGCTTTTGATAAGACAACAGTCAATGGTCTTTGATGATGAAAGTTCCCAGGAGTTGCTCTGCCTTGTGCTGTTTGCTGTGTTTAACAGAGTCCCTGAAAGACAGAAGTAAATGTCACTTCTGCTAGAAACTACCTTGTTCTGTCCTGGCCATCCATGTGAATCTTGTAAAGCCCTGAACAGTGATGCTTTCTCCAAGTGGCACTTGTGGAGCCTGAGTCTGTGTGGTGGGATGCTGTACTCACAGGAAGTATTTTTGCTTTACCATTCCCAAAACCCTGAGAAGAGACACTGTTCTGACTGCTAACCTTACAAAGATATGAGGCTGACAGATACTGGGAATGTCTAACCTGGAATACTCCCTGGCTTTGAGCTATCACTTTCCTTGGCTGGGAAGTTCCCTTCACGGTTGGCTTGTTCTGGAGAACACTACGTGCTGAGTCTGTGGGTCTCGGCTGCAAAGGCCTGGGAAGACAGACAGGCTTTCCAGATTGATGCAATCTGTAGGGCTCTTTGGGACCCTGCGGACATTTCCCATCAGCTGAGATTGGGTTACACCCATGATTCTGATGGCTTCCCTATGGCCTGTGCAGCCAAGTGAGAATTTACACAAAAACATAAAGGCCCCTTCCTCTTTGGGGTTAGGAACTCAGCATCCTTGGGAGGTACCAGCCCATTTTTCTGTGAGCCTTCAGGTCATAGGGTACAGGAAGAAGGCATGTTCTACTTAATGAGACCAGCCGGGAGCTGTGTGAAAAGCCTCCCATTTCTCCTCCCTCTTCTTTCTTCTACATTCCAACAGTCATTCCCTTAATTAAACCATTAAATTTGGTTTAGTTATCTGGCTGTAATAGAAGAAACCAGAATACAGAACACATTTCAAGTATCTTCTGAAGTATGTTGATACTTGCTTCCATATTTGTACTGCTTCCCTTCACCCCACTGTACCTTTTGGGGAAGAATGGGAGGCAGGTAGAAAGCTAAAAACCTAACCAGACAGTTTGTACCCTATTCTTGCCATCCCTAACCCCCAAGCTCCCATGGTGCACATTAATCCTGGAGAGGCTCACAGAATTATTGTCCAGAATAGCATGGCTATACTGCTCCAGGTTCTGGGCCACTAATTTATACTGGTACTGGATAAGCCAGGGTACATTCTCATGCATAATATCACAGCAGGTGTTTTATGTAGTCCCCAAAGATCCTTCCCTTTATGACAAACCCAGTTCCATGTTTGGTCTTGCCCTCACCTTACAGCATCCCTCCCAGCATGCTTCTCTGTTCTCCCTGCAGTTTTCCCAGGTGGGGTCTTTAATACATGGGTTTGTAGGAGACTCTGGCTTCCATGAGCAGCTCATTTCCACCACTTATTATCAGGGGGCTCACTGAGGCCTTCACTCCTCCCACCTCCTGTATTGAGTAGTTTGAGGGAGAACAGCAGCCATATCTTTGTTGAGTGTTATTAAGCATAGAAGAAACTGAGGGCAGTGGTGGGTAGAGGGGGGAAAGAGAATGCCTGAAATTTACACTCTGCCTGAGCACAGTTAAGTTGGGCCCCAATGTCTGAGAATATAAAAGCACTCAACTGAGCCATGGTTCTTTATTTGCCTGGGACAGTTACAGTGAGGGTGAGGGTGCATTGGAACATAGGTAGGAAATGGGAAAACTATGGGTACAGGTTGATCTGTGGATGGAGCTCTCCAGGGAGACAGTAGGCTTTTTTTATGTATGCTTGTGTTCATGTATGACAGTGTGGACATGTATGTACCTCAGGTATTAGCTCTCACTGTTCATTCACCATTATATTGTTTGAGGCAGGATCTTTCATAGGTTGTTGTTTAATGATGAGTGTGCCAGCCCATGAATTTGTGGAGATTGTACTGACTCAGCCTCCCATCTCTTACTGGAACACTGTCGGGCTTAGCCTGAATTCTGGTCATCCAAACTCAGGTTATCAGGCTTTCTCAGTAGCGCTTCACCCAGTGAGCCATCTCTCCAGCCTCAAGGTTTTGATTCTTAGTGGACAGCGTTTTCATTACTTTAGTAGTCCTGAAGTAGGCTTTTAATATTTTCTCAAAGGAACATTAGTGTCAGGTTGACTCTACATTTGTGGCATCTTCAACAAGGACCTCAATACTTTGCAACTTGAAGTTTGAGAGCACGGGGTGGTGTGGGGTCTTTTCATAGGCTGGGACTCCAGTAACTGCAGGAGGTGTTCACTACAGAGTCCTCTGTGATGTTCAGGGGGAATAAAAGGTAATTTATAAAAATGCCATAAACTGATGGGTATAGTAGTTCATGCCTTTAATCTGAACACTTGTGAGGCAGAGACAGGTGAATCTCTGTGAGTTCAAGGCCAGCCTGGTCTACATAGTCCTTTCTAAGACATCGAGTGATCAACCCTTCCCCCAAAGAAACTATGGATATTTTCCCAGAAGATAATACTAGTCTGGCTATGATGTCTCAGAAATTCTATGGGGTGGGGGGACAGGAACTATTTAATTTTGTTTAACCTTCTGTCACCCAAGTTTATTGGAGAACATCTCTCATTTTGTTTTTAGAATATCTATAAACCCATGCACTTGGCATTCTATGAATAAGACTCTGGGAGACAATACCCCTGGGTGAATTCTTCCAGTGGAAGCCAGAGAATTGAGAATGAGATTTTCTCTTTACAGTTCTGTAAAGGTGTGCACTAAGATTTATATTATCGCTCTGATAAACCAATCAAAGACATTCTAAGACTTCTAACTCAAGCTGTCAACCTAAAATACATGAAATGAAAAGAAAGGAAATAGAGTTATTTTAAGAACTACATAGGTGGACAATCCCATTTCCAGCTGAGATACATGCTTTAAAAGGCAGGCCATATAGTAGCTGAGTGGATAGGGGTGGGTAATTTGCCTGAATGAGATCCTTCAGATGCAGAAAGAGGAACCAAAATGAGCGCTCTCTGGCTAAATACTCAGCACTCAAACACACACACTAACATCTGAAAGTCAGCTCCAGAGTGGGAAGAATGAAGTATATCAACCCAAGGCAGAAAATAAGGGGGTGGAAAATGCAGGTGACATGCATCAAATGCATCACACTTTATAAGAAGACACAATGAATTCTATAGATAATCTTTGGAGGGAAGATAGGGTAGTCGGATAGTTCCTTGAAAGAAGGAGGAAGGATTTTTTTATCTAGTTCCTTCCCATCTTTTGAATCTCATTGTTCAAGGCTTACGTTTCCAGGCTGCTTCTGGGAATGCCAGAGCCTCTATGAACCAGTGAGTTAGAACTGGATGTTGGAGTGGCTGAGTGGACCTCGCCATTGCATGCGGGCTCAAGACCATAACAAAGCCCAGATTCTGCTCTGGCAGGCCGAGATGAGCGGTGCTTTTAGATGCTGAGGTGATGGCAGTGGTCTGCATCTAAGTCTCAGCAAATGGCTGGGATCAAAAGGAAGGGTCTGGAGTGAGAATAAACTGAGCACAGAGTAATGATTGCCTTGAGAGACAGAACTAGATGACCCCGGTGAAGCAGATTACACTGGGTTCCCTCTTTTCCTAACTTGGGAATGATTGACCAAGGAGAGGGCCAACTGCCAGCAACTTCACATTGTCTTCTGTTATTTTGACAGGAGCCACAGCCTGAGTTACACCCCACATCAAAAGGGATGGTGATTGATATTCTTTTTCCATCTGGGAGCCATCTTCAGTCTGGCCATGAAATTGGGGGCCCTGATGTTCTGGGAGTGGGTTTTGCCTGTCCTAATATTTAGGCTATGGTGAGTTTATTTTGATTCAATCTTGAATCATCTATTTCCAAGGACCCACATGTCCTTTGTGTGGAAGCTTTCTTTCACCCTTAAGGTCTTCAGCTTGACTCCGGCAGGCCTGGCCCAGCTGGGAGACCATCTAGAATTACATCTTCACAGTGTCTCGCAAAGATTGTTTCCTTAAGTTTCTTGAATGTTTTGGAAAAGAAAAGAAAAAGAAAAAGCTACTCCTGCCTTTCTACCATGTGACTTGGGTAGGACACAGAGTAGCTTCTGAGGCTCTGGTCTGCAGGGACAGGGTGTCCCCTCCTTTCTATAAATGGAGAGCTTAATCCAGTACTTTAGGACCATGGAAAGACTAAGTAAGAATAAGTAGCCTGTGTCTGAATGCCAAGTTTTAGGGTGACACTGGATGTGGACCTCATTCCTTATTCATTTCAAATGGCCCCTTCAGTTGGCTAATACCATTAGCCCATGGTGAGTCAAGGTGGTCCTATAACTTGCTAAAGGTCATATGAAACATGAAAAGCATTAGACGTAAACTCAGGTATGCCTTAATCCACTCTGTTTAGATTATGTGTTTTGACCCTATGGGGTAACACCTCTCTTCAGAATTCCCAGGTTTATCATATAGAAAGCATGGGATGCTCCGTGGTGGCTATAAGCTCTTATGGGACAGCACTGTCCTTGGAGATGGACACTGTGTATAGTGCATACATTTGGGACCTGATGCACTTGAATAAATGTCACAGTTGCTTTCATTTTTCTCTTCTTCATGTCCTCTTTAGGATGGGTACTCACTTCTCTCCTAGAGAAAAGTCATAAGGGAAAAGAGAACAGTCTTCATGACTTTGTTCTTGTTAATGAGTTTGAGACATTTCCAATTACATTTCTTGATCATTGGATTATATATAGAAAACACAAACATTGCTTTCATTTCAAGTTTTGTTTTGAAGAACCTTCCATACAACTCTGATAACTTTTTGACATACAAAATATGGTTTGGGCCTATTTTTAAGTATGACTATTAGTACATCACACTCTTATTATTATATTATATTATATTAATTATATTATGTTGTTATTACAGCTACAATCTTAGAACTGAAGCTCTCTAAAGAAGCCCTTATTCCCTAAATGTTCAACTCTGATGCTGGAAATAGTAGGGGCATCATTGGATGTTCCTTTCATACATTTCATCTCTAAGATAGAAAGGGGTTGTTTCCTTGTAATAAAGACCAATACAACTTCCCTTGGGAAATTAGAAAATTATCCAATAGTAAAGGGTTGGAGCTTGAGAAGCTATTTGAAGGAATATAGTCATGTAGCTATATTTCATAAAAACGTAGGTCCTCATCAAGTTTCCAGGAGAAACTTTTCTCTTCCAAATTATGCAAACTATGCACATGTAATGTGTTTGAAAGCTCCAAAGAGATTAATATGTATTGCCAGGTTACTAGGGTGATATCTACTATTACTAAAAAGAAACCACACGTAATACATAATAAAGTCTAAAATCTGTACAGCTGAATGCAAAAATGTGGAGACCCAGGCTTTTTCCATCCTGTGACTCCATTATCTTTATTTGGATTCCCACATTCTTCCTGTTTCTCTGTATTGTTATCAGTAGAAGGACAAGGGACATGAAAGTTTTATATGTCAGAGGTCCTTTGGGGATAGCACACATCTATTCTGATTAAAATCAGAGTAACAGCCACATCCAACTGTGAGGAACTCAAGGAAATAGAGTATCTCTCATCATGAAGAAGGAATGGAGAGAAAAATAGATGTGTTTAACAGCTAACCATTATCTGGCTTCTATATAATCTTCCTTAGGTACCTACTTGGAAATCAGCCCTATGGACCAGTTACCATTTACCCACATGGATCTGGAGACTGTAGCTAACTTTGGCAAGAAGATGTCAACTTTTATCTACAGATAACAATATTTTTATAGTCTCAATCTTTAGATTAATATCAAATATATATATATATATATATATATATATATATATATATATATATATATATATATATATTTGAATTTTAGAAACATTTCGGGTTAACAAAGTGCTACCTTCTAATACCACATATCCATGATGCAGATAATGAGATCATCGTGGCATGTTCCTAGTTGTCTGTCATGAACATGATGACAGTCATCCACTGGTCACCCTTTCTGGTTTCCTTTCTCCCTTCCACTGATTGTATCCCCCCTTTATGTTCATATTTTGCTATCAAATGCTACTTAATTTGCTCTTTAAATTATGAAGTTCTACTTCTCAACTGTTGGTGGGGTTGTAAATTGATACAACCACTCTGGAAATCAGTCTGGTGATTCCTCAGAAAATTGGACATAGTACTACCTGAAGATCCAGTTATTCCACTTTTGGGCACTTACCCCAGAGACATGCCAATATACAACAAAGACACATGCACCACAATGTTTATAGCAGCTCTATTTATAATAGCCAGAAGCTGGAAAGAACCCAGATGTCCTTCAGAAGATGAATGGATACAAAAATTGTGGTACATTTACACAATGGAGTACTACTCAGCCACCGGAAACAATGATTTAACAAAATTCTTAAGAAAATGGATGCATCTAAAGAATATCATCCTGAGTGAGATAACCCAGTCACAAAAGAACAGACATAATATGCAGTCACTGATAATGGGATACTAACCCCAGAAAGCTCTGAACACCCCAGAAACAACTTACAGACTGTGTGAAGTTCAAGAAAAAAGAAAAAAAAAAAAAAGAAAAGAAAAAACCATTATTCTCAATCCTTATACCCCAAGAAAACTTTGACTAATTACGGGTTACATCCTGTTTTACATGTACTTTATGTTCATTGTAACTAGTAAGACCTTAATGCACACTATCAAACTTTTGGAAAAAAAAAAAAGCCAGGCACTGACAAAAATGTATTTGTATACTTCTATGCAAAAATGCTTAAATTTGTACATTTATCTTTGTTTTTTAAAATAAAATTGTTCAAAAAAAGATTTGAAGATTAAAAAAAAATGTGTTCTGCTAACAGTCCTAAGTGCAGCAAACAGGCCTGATTTCCTTATTTCATAGGAGATCAGTCAATACAATGGCTTCAGAAGGTTATCCTTTATTTCAAAATCAACAACCCACCCAGACTCCCAACTAGGTGCTGTTTGAACTTAGCTTTCTGGCTCTTGGGGTGATGCTTTAGTGGTTTTTCTCCAATTTCAGCTTGTTCCAGGGCTTCATGGCCCTAATAACTCAGATGCTTTTCCAGCCCATTTTTGTTCTTTTCAGTCTTCAACTGAGAGAACAGTCGAGACAGGGAGATAGTTAGTTCTGTTGCAAGGTTTAATTTGCTGCACATTTTTGGTCCAGCTGCTTCCTGAGCTGACATTCAACAGCATTTAGTGAGCACTTATTACATGTTTCATATTGGGCTGGGAGGCAGAAGTCCAGAGATGCCATGGCCATCTTTCAAGGAGGATCTTGCAGACTAGCAGAGCCAGATAATGACCAAAGTGCAAAGGTAAATGTATTCATACTCATTAATAGATGTGATGAGGGAAGCCTGGAAAAAGCCATGTGGGGTGAGCTGAGCTTCATAGGGCAGACAGGTCAGAGGCCTATGGAATATTTGGCCTGATCCTGGACACATTGCAAATCTGGCTGTGTGGATGAGCCATGATCCTATAAAGAGTAACTTCCGCCCCTCTGAACATTACCAGTGAAACTGTGGACCTAGGAATGTGAGTCCTCTGTGTTTTGTACTGTATAAGCCACATAAAACTGTTGGAGGCTACAGAATGTGCACAGATGTTAAAACAAGCGCAAGTAATTAGAAGATGAAAGTAAGTTAAGATTCCTCCATGATGAAATGGGAAAAGAGTTTCCTTTCCCACCACCCCCAGGGCTGTTGAAGTAGCTAAGAACAATATCAAAGACACATAGCTTTTCCATTTTTTTTTTCAGAATGGTAGGCTAGGGAAATTTTAATTAAATATTCACTGACATAACTTTCTGCCCATTTTTTGTTCTTCTGAGTTTTGACCTTTGCAGCCAGGTCTGGAATCGTCCTAGGCACATGACAGTGAAGGCAAAGAAGGCAAGACCGTGCATACCTGTGACCTTAGTACTCTGGTAGATCTCTGGGAATTTAAGGCCAGTCTGGTCTACAGAGTGAGTTTCAGGCCAGCCAGAGCTATCTAGTAAGACTCAGTCTCAAAACAAACAAAGGAGCAAACAAACAAGCCCAAGGCAATGAGCTCTTTCAATTTTACATGCCTTTAGTCATTCTGCACTCTCTGCTTGGAATGTCTTCCATTTTCTCCTGCTCCATCCCCTGTCCAACTTCACCTGGTTGAGCATCTATTCTTTTCAGACTGTGTTCATGGGTCGCTGTTTCTGGTAATGTTCTCTTGAGTCTTCCAGATGAAGGATCATCTGTACTATCTTTGCTAGCCTTCCTGCATCTTTATGTCTGTGTCATAGCAAACTTCACTCAGATAGTCAACTTGCCTTCCTCAAATTGATCTTCCAAAGCAAGATGTCTATCCTGGCCAAGTTTTTGTCATGGCTCAGCCTGACTCAAAGCAGGTGCTCAAGAAAAGAGTTGCAGAGAAGGTTAAGAAGGCCTATGGGGGACCCCCGACCTTAGATCCTGATGCAGGAAGCTGGGAAAGGGTCACATTTCATTATATCTGGATTGTGTTAAGGACACACCTGGCTCATTGAAGTATTTTGGGCAGGGGTCCAGGTCCTGCTCTGAAGCTCCCTTCCTCTTGCAGGCTGAAGCTTCTGTCTCAGGCAGAAGTTGAGTTCTTGAGGTCTAGCCAGGGAATTTAAGTGCAAGCCGGGTCTGCTACCTCTAGGTTTGAGAATTTGTCCCCTAATCTCTGCTTACAGAGATGGAGTCTGTGTGAAAGAAGCCTTTGTTTGTTATAGGAATGGTGTGGGGATAATCTCTCCTTGGATGCATTTTAATTCAGTTTAATAACTCTGCCTCCTGTCATGCTTTTCTTCTGAGGGGGGTGGAATTGTGAAAAAGATTAGAAAGAGTGAACCTGAGTCCCGAGTCTAACCTTCTTCCAAGGGTGCTGGGGGTGGGGTGGACAGAGGAGAGAGTGGGAAAGTGGGAAGATGCTGTTCCTAATTGTGTGCACATACTGCTAAGCCACCTATACTTACCTGGTACCAAGCCCACTTACCAGCCTGCTGCAGCCCCGCACCCCATCTCATAGGAGCCAGCCAAAAGCAGACAACACAGGATGATGTCATCCCCAGGACATTGTCTTTTCTCTTCTCTCTCTCTCTCTCTCTCTCTCTCTCTCTCTCTCTCTCTCTCTCTCTCCCCAGCTTTGTATAAACACAGCTGTTTGTGAGGAATGCTGGCTTGGGAAAACATAAACCGTCTGCATTGATGACCTTTTTTTCTCTGCCTTCCACTGAACGTGGGAGACTGGAATGCTCAGGCTCTGTAGACCCATTGTCTACAGGGCCAGGCTGTTCAGCTTTCCACCCAGGTCTGGGGTTTCCAGATACAGTGACTGTGCAAAGCATGTTGGGCTAGACAAGCTTACTGATAGTCTAGCTGCAGGTGACACCTCAGGCCATCTGGGGAAGATTCCCAAGGGACACAGAGGTAGGAGGTCAGATACAGGTAGAGGCTGGAGGGGTAAAGGGTCCTCAGTAGATGCAGATAGTCTCTGCATGGCTGGTGTTGCCCACATTTTCATCAGCTTCTGGGAGAGGGAGTGGAGGGCTTTAGGTGTCCCTCTGTGTCAGCTGCTGATGGGGGTTGAGGTCACCTTCATTGCCACCACCCCTCCCCAAAATAGTGCTTATATAGTCACTATTTGATACCAAAATGTCTCTTTCCTCATGAGGCAATGAACCATGGGCACCTAATGGGAAGAAGGGAGCTGAGCTAGTGTTATTTGGCTTCTTTAGGAATGCAGTGATTGTAGCCCACAGCAGTTCACTGGTGGTGGTTTTTCCATTTGTAGATAGTGACCTCTCTGGGTTTGGAGGTGAGGATAGTTTTGATACCTTCTACCAAACAGTGTTTTGACAGAGCATATGCTTGCTTCCTGGCCCCTTACTCTTTTCTGGGTCTACTGACATTCTGTTGGTGTGTACTCTCTTGCACAGAGAAATAACAAGGACTCAGAAGTGGCAGCTATAGAGGCGGGTTCCTTTGAGAGAGGAAAGTAACGTCTTTTCCTTCCCCACATAGTCTCCTTAAAGCTGAAACCCAACAATGCATAGTCAGAATCAAGTTGGCACCTTGCTTTAACTGTTTGTAAATGCAGACTTTTTTTTTTTTTTTTTTTTTTTTTTTAAGGAAAGGAAGTCTTTGATCTATTAAAATGCTCCATAGGAGAAACCCCTTATTTTCTTTTAAAATATTTTACTAGTGATTGTGTTCCGTGTAAAGTAACACTTAACAGAAAATAGCTTGTATTGGAATAAATGTCTGGGAGGTAAATCTCTTAAGAGAGCTGAAAAGTGTTAATCTTTGACATTTACAAAATGCATTTTAAGAAGTTCCTTGAATTGATAAAATCTGCTAGGAGAACAGGTTTTTCTCTCTCTTTAAGCAGTAGAAAATTTCACCCTTTTGATCTGAAAAAAAGTAAAAGGGAGAGGTAGGTATTAACTTTCTGAGATAGAGCTACCTAATTGGTATCTTTTGGGATTCTACTTCAAAGAAAGGAAAAGAAGGACTCTGAAAAATATTGTTGGTCTGGAACTTCAAATATTATAAGATGAGATGATATTTGTAAAGGCACTTGGGAAAAATGGTGGAGTAGAATGAGTAGAGGCTATTGTTCCTTCCAGGAATTATAGGACTACAAAGTAGAACAAGAGCCATTATCATCCAAGGCAGCATTTCCCTACATTTTCTGCAGAGGTCTGTGCACAGGGTTGCTCACAGATGCTATTTAAGTATATTGTGCTAAACCAAGTTTAACACTTCTTTGCTTTTTAAATGAAAGGAGTTGTGAAATATTTGTGCATAAAAGAGTAATCTCCCAAAGAGTACCTGTATCATATAAGGGATTTCCAATTTTTTTGACTACTACAGTCTTTCTCATGGAGAGTAGGGAGATGGTATGGCAACTCCTAAGGCCAATATTTCCAGAAATGCAACTTGAGGAACAAGCCCCTAACTCATAGTCACATTGGCTATAAAAGTCTTTGATGTCATGATGTTTGGAACCTTTGAAAAGCAGACATTAGGTTTTTAATTCTCTTGAGTAGGTGTGGAAACTTGAATGAGAAAGCTTACTATTGTTTGGATGTGCCTTGGTGGGGCCTAGTGAATCTGATCAATTTCAGGGACTTCCTGAAACTATTTTGAATTGTTTACTTCATATCTTGCTGAACTTCACTGTGAGATGGAACAAATTATTGCCCGTTGGAATATCCTGCTGTTTTATCTCCTTGTAAACATTTTTCATATGAATGAGATTCCTTTCAAATTGGAAATTTTTAATTTCAGAAGAAATTCATATACAATGGTGACACCATTGTCCCTCTTTTGTTTTCTGGCTGCCGTGAGGTAACTAGCCACTTCCACCAACTTCTACTGCTATGATGCACTACTTCATCTCAGGTCCAAAGCTACAGGGGTAGGGTACATCAGATTGTAATTCCTGAAGCCATATGCCCAAATAAATTCATCTTCTTTTGAGTTATTTCTCTTGGGTATTGTCACAGTGATGGAAAGACCAACCTAGGGAAGACTAGCTCAGTTTTTCTTCCCAACAGGTGGAAGCTCTAACTTCCAGTCTCTCTTCCCAACAGACTCGCCTAAGAAATACTGTTATACCAATCTTATCATAGCACATGACATAAAGCATATACTCCCTAGTATGACATGCTCAGATTTCCTCTTTTCAGTCCTGCAATTACGAAATGGCAGTTCCAATAAAATAAATTCAAATCCAAGCTTCAGCAGTTAAAAAAAAAAAAAAAAAAAAAAGCCGAGTTTGTGGAGGTGGGAGTGGAGTGTGGGGTGGGGGAGAGATTTAAATTCTCCATCCTTCAGTTTCTTTGATCTGCAATCAGGAGTGGTGATGCCTATCACCTACCAGGTTGGAGGATTAAAGGAAGACTATCTGCTCTATAGCAAAAGCTGAAAACCACTAGGTACCATTACCATCGTTTCTGACAACTTGCCTGGGTCCTCTAGTGTACTCTGAACTCCAGCTGGCAGAAAAGACAACTCTTGTATATGGATTTCTGGTTTGTTTAAGTTAGAGAGTCCACTGCTGCCTGAGCAAACAGCTAGGAAGCTATCTCTCCACACTGCTCTCCAAGAGAACGTGCTGAATTCTGCCAACTCCCCTTATCCCTTTAAGTCCCCATCATTCCTTACAACTTTTGGTATTTTTTTTTCTTTTTTAGTTTTAGCATTCAGTTGTGTAATTTTGCATAATTCACTTTAACTTTGGAGCGATATTTTATTTCTCTTTGTTTTCCTGGTAATACGACTGACTGGATTTCTGTGGAGAGTTGATGGAACTATTCAGTTGCAGAGACCCCTCCATGGAGGTGCAGGCATTCTCTTGCTGAGATTATTCCTTGGGTTCACGTTTGTACATACCTACCTGAACTTAATATAGTTTGTCAAGTTGATCAAAACAGGTACAAAGTTAGACTAAACATGGAGGTAGGAGAAAAAGTTAGGGAGAAAGAAGAAATTAAGAATGCACTATGTCTATACAACTTCGATTTAAAATTTTTTTCTATGTAGAAATATTTTATCCTATTCTTCTATACTTTCATTATAGAGCACATAGATTTTTTTTCTCTTCAAATAGACATAGATTTATTTGCTTCTTGTATGGTTAGGCAAAGCAGAAGAAACTTAGAGAGGGCCACAGGAACTCAGAGAGGGTACAATTGCCCTGGAATCTTTTAAGAGTCGCTGCAGATTCTGAACTATTTCTGACATCAACTCAGTAAATATCTAGACTCTAGCCCTGCTGAGCTAGAGTACATCAAATGTACTAGCATTTGATGGACAAGGGTAGACAAATTGGAACTTTTCTTCTGCCATCATAAAACCAGAAATCTGATGAGGACACAATCAAAATAACCATATGTCTTAGTTAGGGTTTTATTGGTGTGAACAGACACCAAGACCAATGCAAGTTTTATAAAGGACAACATTTAATTGGGGCTGGCTTACAGGTTCAGAGGTTCAGTCCATTATTGTCAAGGGTGGGACATGGCAGCATCCAGGAAGGCAGGGTGCAAGAGGAGCTGAGAGTTCTATATCTTTATCTGAAGGAAGCCAGGAACAGTCTGGGCATCCTCAGGCAGCTAGAAGGAGGCTCTCCAAGTCCACCCTCATAGTGACACACTTCCTCTAACAAGGGTATACCTTCTAATAGTGCCACTCTTTGGGCTGAGCATATGCAAACCATCACACAACATAACTGCCAAACTGGGAAGTCACAGGTGCAGAGACCAGGAACCAATTATTAATCCTACATAAGGCAGAGCTTCTGGGTAGTATACAAAGACCAAACAAACAAATCCCAGGTCTTCCCGAGTCTTAAATCCAAATTCCATTAGCTACCCTCTACCCTTGACTTTGACTTGAAGTTTAACTTGCTAAAACTGAAGAGAAAGCGAGAGAGAGAGAGAGAGAGAGAGAGAGAGAGAGAGAGAGAGAGAGAGACAGAGAGAGAGAGAGAGACAGAGAGACAGAGAGACAGAGAGACAGAGAGACAGACAGAGAGAGACAGACAGAGAGAGACAGACAGAGAGACACAGAGAGAGACAGAGAGAGAAAGAGAAAGGGAGGGAGGGAGGGAGAGAGAGACAGAGAGATAAACAGAGAGACAGAGAGACACACACACAGAGAGAGACTGGAGTGGGAAGAAGAACTTATGTTGTCTTACACCATGGACCATCCAGCCTTCATGACTATACACAGATCAGGATCCAAATGAAACTGGATGTTGATGGGCACTATCCCTGACAGGTGGGCCAATAGGCTATCCTAAGGTTTGATGGAGCCATGCTGTGATGCCCCTCACATCTGAACTGTGGGTCTTAGAACTCCTATGGAAGCTCTGAAGGGAGATGCAGAAGATTGTGTGAGAGACACCCCCAAGGAAGTAAGATTGTTGCCTGCAGAATGGAATGACTTCTGAAAGCTTTATTTGTCTCTCTCAACTGGGGAGAACTGGAGAAACGTCACTCATATCTCTAAGAATGCTGAGCCTAGAGCTGGCCACCATTTAAAGGAGCAGAGGGAGAGAAGAAAGAGGGAAAGAACACAGAGAAAAACACTGGGGAATGTTTCTGCACTACTCAAGTGCACAGGAATGAGGCAGAGCAATAGTTCTTTCTGCCTTGACTCACTCCCTCTGATCCTGAGTCTTAGAAATAGAGCTCCACAGAATAGCAAAGGTCACCGAAGCCACAGTGGTGCTACATGGATCATACCATCAGTGCCTCCTGGAACTCTTTCCAGATGTTATTACCCAAACCATGTGATTGGAAGTGACCTCTATGGTCCTTATTTTTATTTCCTTGTTTTTCAGATCAGGCATTTGAATACTGTTGTATCTAGTCCCAGGATGTTACTGTTTGCATATCCAGCATCAAAGTACATGTTAAAAAATAATCACCGATCTCAAGTGTTGGAGGTGAGACTTACTGAAAGGTGGCTGGGCTTCCAGGGCAAAGTAAATGGATTGATGGAGTTATCACCTGAGTGGGCTTGTTGTCAAAGAAATAGGTTTCTTATCAAAGAATGAGGTTGGCTATCTTGTCTCCTCTCCTCTCCTTTTCTCTCCTCTCTTCTCTTTTCCCCTCCTTCCCTCCCTTCCCCTCCACTTCCTTTTTTTTCTTATTGAAAAACCTCATTTTAAAAAACAAAGATAAATGTACAAATTTTTAAGCATTTTTGCATAAAAGTATATGAATACATTTTTTAAGGTTGTAATTAGTATTTGTGGGTAGATATACATACACATATGTATATATGTAACAATAATATAGGAAAAGAGGTTATTAATTTGAGGGGATAGGAGAGAAACTGGGAGCGGCTGTAGGAAGGAAAGGGGGATGTGATACAGTTCTATTTTAATTAAAAATATATTTTTTACTTTATTTTAAAAAACAAAGATAAATGTACGAGACCTGGACACCTGGACCACATGACACAGCTTACAGGCAGCTCAACAGTTTGGAGAGTGTCCTTTCCAGGTACTCAGTTGGTCTTTGTCTTTCTTCTAGGTTCAGCTGGTCTCTGCTGCTTCCAGGTGACTTTCTTGTCTGAGAACCTTCTCTAAGCAGCCTTTACTGCATATATATTTAAAGAAGGCGTCGCCTAGTAAATCTGGTCAGTTTCAGGGGCTTCCTGAAGTTATTTTGAGTTATTTACTACTTCCTGTCTTAGAAACCTTCCATGAGATATTTCACCTCCTTTTTAGGACATCCTAGTTGACCTCACTGTAAACATACTGTTTAAGAAGCTTCCTTCCAAGACTGAACGTTTTAGTCATAGAGGAAACCACTATACAATAAACGTCTGCTTCTGTAACAATAACATTCCCAGGGAAAGGCTATGGGGGAATTGACCAGAATTTGAGTTCTGGAGCCAACCCTGGTTGTGGAGATGAAATTACTCAGAATGGTATTTGGAATGTACCCATGAAGCATGTAGGACGTGAAAGAGAATATGGACACTTGAAAATAATTGAAGTCACCAAGGAAGGAGAAAGGACTGAGATGTTAGACACTGCAGAGTCTGTCATGTCAGAGCTTCCAGGACCCAGCCACAAACTTGGTGAGGTGCTCCAATGGTGTCTTATCTCTGAGATCAGTGTTCTCACATTCAGTTGACTTGTGCTTGACCATTCCTGGGTCACCCTAATTATGATCAAGTAAGTGATAGGGTGGTTTTGCTCAACACTTGAAATATAAACTATGGCAATTTTTATAGGAATTGACTTCACTTGGCCCCTTTGCTGGATTTAAGAAGGGCTAGAATATTGCTGGAGGCCATGCATTACAGAGTGTCAGTGTCTGATTAAATCTTTCCACTGTATTAGGTGCAAATGACATCAGCCCTTCCATGATAAGGACATGTGTAAAGAAGGCCAATTTTGACATTGTGAAAATCACCCAACTTCTCTGGGCTGAGATTTACTCATTAATACAGTGCAGAGACCCTAGCAGAAGATAGGAAAAGAACGTTCACTTCTAAGAATCTATGAATAACTTTAGACTGTGAATCTCTTCCAAGAACCTGACAACACTTGTTCTATTAGATCATTTAACAACAGATTATTTGTTTCAATAGTTTCCCAGGAGTGATCCAGCACATCCTACATAATACGGCAGTTGTCAAATCATAAACATTATGAACAGTGCTCATCATCATTAGGCTTCTCAACTGAATATCCCTGGGGCCTCCTGATTGCTTGGACTCTGCCTAATGGAGTGTTGTCAGGGATTCCCAATGTGTGTGATCACATTTCCAAGAATTGGAGAAAGCAGGCTATATCATACCTCAGAGCTCTACTGGGAAAAAAAAAACAGGGCCATCTATCTATCTATCTATCTATCTATCTATCTATCTATCTATCTATCTATCTATCTATCTATCCTATTCATTCATCTACCTATCCTCCATCCATCAATTCATGACCATACTGACACTGCAGAATTAGAGAGATTTATTTTCTTTTCCACTTACTGTCTTTCTTATCTTAGTATTCTTGTTGCCATCTTCATACCCTGTATCTTATTATGTTTTCTGTCACTATAACAGAATGCCTGAGACTGGAAAATTTATAAACAAAGAGATATTTATGGCTTCTAGCTCTGGAGGCTGGGATGTCAAAGACATGCCACCAGAATTTATCCAGTTTCTGGTGAGGGCTTCAAGCTGTTTCAAGTCATGGTGGTAAACAGAAAAAAACATGCAGGCAGGCATGGGAATAATAATGATGATGATGATGATGATGATGATGATGATGATGATGATGATAATAATAATAATAATAATAATAAAGCACACAAGAGATAACCTTTGTGACAACCCCTCCTTAAGGTTATTAATCCATTTCTACCAAAGTGACAGCTTACTGGGATAAGAAAAGTATTAATCTGTTCACAGGGTGTTGCTCCTATAACCCACTCAGATTCCACTGGGTCTTATCCCATACTGTTGTGCTTTCATAGGTGAAACTTTTGGAGACACAGTCAAAAAATAGTGCCTTGACACTTACAAGTTCGAAGACAGACAGAAGCCTTATGTTCTCAGTAAATCTTCAGCTCTGAGACTGAAGGTAATACAGATAATGACTCAAGGAGGGCAGCTTATCATCCCCAGTGGAGCTTCCTTCCTGGCTTTTGGCTAGCATAGTCCCAAATGCTTGCATTGGCTCATCTCAACCTGTCTTGAGTTAGTCCTTATTACTGTGATTCTATATCATAGGTATAAGGACAATAGGTATAAACATACCCAGTTATATATACTGTGTGTGTGTGTGTGTGTGTGTGTGTGTGTGTGTGTGTGTGTGTGTGCATGTATGTGTTGGGTGAAGTGGCCCTCATATGTGCTTGCAAATTCAAGAGGTGACTGTCATTTCACTGTGGCTTTGTAGTATGAAGGGAGAATATTTTCAACCTGGAAAGTCTTTCCTTTCTTCCTTCTTTCCTTCCTTCCTTCCTTCCTTCCTTCCTTCCTTCCTTCCTTTCTTTCTTTCTTTCTTTCTTTCTTTCTTTCTTTCTTCCTTTCTTTCTTTCTGAGGCAGGGGCCTCAGGAAAAGAAATGAGGGTCCTTTGGAGTGCATGGTAGAGTGGGCTGGGTGAAAGGTCTGGTAAATTGAGCTGGGGACAACTATATCTATGCTAATTTGGCTTAGGCTGTTTAGTTGGAAAAATCCATTGAAATCTGATTTTTTTTTTTTTTTTACATATATAGATCAACAAGGCAGAAGAAGGCCCAGCAAGATCCAGGATCTGTAAATAAAGCTACCACCAGGTGACCAATGTCCTAACAGCATCTTAATGAGCAAGCATGACACTGTGGTCACTATTAGGCTCTGGATTTGCCAACCCCTGCTGTTTGCTTTACCATGGCATATGCTAGCCCACACCAGCTGACAGCATGCCCCAGCAGGTTTTTGAACTACCTATAGTAGCTATCTTCCTTTTCAACCTTCTCTGTAACATGGCTGCCTGTCCTCTTTGCTGCTTGCAGAAGGTCCCCTGGGATATCACCAAGTCTCTGCAGACATGCAGAGAACTTGCCAGGGAAATCTGAAAACACCTCCAAACCCAGGGCCTCAACAAGGAAGACAACAGAGATCAGTGAAGAAAGTAATGTTTTGCTTTCCAAGGCAGCTCACATTCTTTCTTTCTTTCTGAGGCAGGGGCCTCAGGAAAAGAAATGAGGGTCCTTTGGAGTGCATGGTAGAGTGGGCTGGGTGAAAGGTCTGGTAAATTGAGCTGGGGACAACTATATCTATGCTAATTTGGCTTAGGCTGTTTAGTTGGAAAAATCCATTGAAATCTGATTTTTTTCTCCTAGCAATAAAATAAGATGGTCTGTCTACCATGACCTAAGTCAAAGGTCATAGGTGATAGTGAGAATGAGTCAGGGTACTGGAGGAGCATATTAACTATACATCATGAAGGTCATGCAGTCATTTTATTTGTTAATGTTTTGGCACACTGTGGAGACCAAAATCTGGAGTTTTCATATTTCAGTCATTGTTTATCCAACTTCTCATTTACTTTCTCTGAGGGAAGTGAGAAATTAAAATCAGACAGAAACAAAGATTTGGGAAGCCCATGGGGCTAGAAGCTGAACCCAGATTTTGTTTAAATAGGTGTGTGTGTGTGTGTGTGTGTGTGTGTGTGTGTGTGTGTGTGTGTATGTGTTAATCTTTAGAGTTAGAATATTAGAGCCATGGGACTTGGGAGATCACCTAGTTAGTCATTTCTCTTTGCACTGAAAAGCTGATAAGTAGGGTAGTAGGGTTGCAGAGAAGGGACGTCCACCATCACAAGTCATGTCTTAGACATGTTGCTAAGGAGGCAGGAGTGAAGTAATAGCCATTTAGACATTTTGTTCTAGAAAATTCTAGAAGGCAGCTCTCAGGTTCCTTAGAAGTGGTTTTGATTTAGAGGAGGGAGGATTATCTCTAATTCAGAGCTGCTACTCATGAAATACTTTATCTTGTAAACACACCACTATCAATGGAAGCATGGGCTAATGAATTAGCAGGCAGAAACCACGGAAGACATTACTACGCCAGAAAGAGGCATATAAAATCAGTCAGTAATCTCTCCAGTTCCCATGGCTGTCCTCTCTTTGTGGTTGAGGCATAAGAAGTGTGGCCCTGCTAGCTCAGGCCAAGAAGTGCCTTTCAGCTCATTGGACATGGCAGGACTTCCTTAGAGCTCTCCACTGCAACTGCTGGACCAACCTCCAGGGACCTGAAAATTCCTCACCTCTCCTCCACTTGGCCCTACTTCCTTCTTCTCACTGCCAATCACAAAGCTGTGTGTCACTTTCACTAGTAGAGAAGACAGCCATGAGGAGAGTGAAGCTTTGATGTTGAGGGACCTGCTGAGAAGGTGTTTATGAATGGTCACATTGGAGAAAGAAGTGTTCCTATTTCCCTTTGATCATACCAGAGTGAATAAGAGGAAGCAGAAAAGGGACAGGCATGAGTCTTTCTTGTCTCTTGCCTGGATGTCTTATCCTTATCTAGAACTGAGAGAAGAAATTGTCAACTTGAAAGAATCTAGAATCACTGGGCATCCCTGTGGGGGACTAGTATCTTAATTGTACTAATTGAGGTAGAAAGATGACTCACTGTGGGTGGCAACATTCCCTGGCTGGGATTTTGGAGTGTGTAAATGGAGACAGGAACCAACAGCACACAAGCATTCATGCTCTTTGCTTCTTGACTGTAGATGCACCATGACAAGCAGTTTCAGGTTTCTGACTTCATGACAGACACTCCTCTTTAGCTGTGAATGAGGCCTTCTCCCCTGAGTTGCTTTTGTCATAATGTTTCATCACATAATCATTGAGATACTAAGACAACAGGCAAAGCATCAGCTTTTACACCTGATTCCAGGAAGTTGCCCAGTACAAAATGTGCAGAACTGAGCCCTCTGATGCTGGATCTGGGCTTGTCCACTCTCATAGGTATCTCTTCCCTTGGATTGAGGTGGTGTTATTGAGTGTTGGATTGTTGGGACTGCCAGTGAACTTGGAAAACCGAGGCTTATGACCTTGCTGTTAGAGGATGAAAATTAGGTCAAGAGACTCCTTACAGGGAGCTGGTGGCAGAGCCTGGGATGGTCTCCAAGTCTCCTGAGGGTTTCTGCTCTACAACGACATCAGCAAGAAATCCATCCCTTCTGCTACCTGGGCTGTGTAAACAGATCTCCAAATGTCCCAGGAACACAACACCCTAATTTATCTTCCTCTTATACTACCATATAAGGAAACTAAGACTCAGAAATAAAAGGCTCAGAAAGATGAAATGACTTGCTCCATATGCTTAGCATTAAATGCAGGCTTGGGCACCTGGCCCTAACTTCCCCACACCATCTTGGCAGATGGCTTCCCTTAGAGGCCAGGGCATTGGACTCATGCAATGCAAAAAATGCCTGTTACTTCCACAGTACTTTTCCATTTCTCAAAGACTTTCACAAACACAATCTATTTCTTCCACACCCTGGCCTTGCAGCAAACAAAGCTCAGTATCCATAGCTAAGTGTTTCTGTTTCCATGGACATCATCCACACAGGCTATGAGGACCACTCTGTGTCAGGCATCACTTGCACTTACACATCTGGAGAGCAGAGTGGAACACCCTTACAGTGACCTTCAAGTATAGTGAAGACAGCATGGGTCATTCTCCGACATTCTCTATCATTCATTAAGTTCCTTGCAGAGATTTCAAACCATTTCTCTGACTGTGGGCTCCTTGGCCTCAGAACAGGTGGGGAGCCCCTACATGATGTTGTAAATCAGTGGGGACCTCCTAAAGCACAGAGACAGTTCTCTATGTTGAATCAGAGGTTTTTGCTATGAGATAATTCCTGACTCTTTAGAACATATGCTATGACCTCCGTCAGATGCAGGGCTGAACAGCACGGGTGTCACAGGTGAAATCATTGCTAACACCTTGTCACCCAATGTGACTGGAGAAAGAACATCACAGCAACACATCTGCACGTGGGCATTTACTCTTTCTAGGGCCCAAGGGCCTTATGGGAGGGCTCTGGGCAGGGCCAGTGCCCACTCATGACCCTGGTATGTTGTCTGCACATAGCTGGGTCTCTAACAGAGTTGTATGTGGATACTCAACCACTTTCTTCAGACAACTGAACATACTGTTGACATTCCCCAGAACTTCATTATTCCTGTCTTCATGAGTTTAAGTATTCTCTGTGCCAGGAATGCACTCAGGACCTCCAGCAAATCCCTGACAGATTCCAGGGAAATAGCTTCCTGCCCACCCCTGGCTCATGTTTTACCACCTCTCTCACATTTATAGCCTAAAAACACTCTATTGTTGCCTACATCTTACAGGATGAGTAAAAGTGTCTCTCCATTCTCTAGGTCATCTCTCTACTACTCAGATGGATAGCAACTTGCAAGGAACAAAATACTGTGAAAGAGAGCCCAACCCAGTTGGAGTTCTCAGGCTGCCTGGATCTATACATCCTTCCTTAAGGGCACTTGCTTTTGTTTTTTGTTTTTTTTCCCACATGGAAAGCATGCTCCCATACTCCCATCCCCAGCAGTTTATTTGTTCTTTCTTGCTGTAAGGAAGGTAGACCTGGAATTCCTGAAGTGAAGTTGCCAATTCTAGGAAGATGTAGACGTTAAAGGACTACATAGGTCACAAAACCAATGAGGAGCAGGGAAGTCCCACTCAGAGGCATTTGTTCTTCAGTATCTTTGGTCCCATACCTCCAAGGATGTAAGAGGTCTTCGTTTCACTCATTGTATTCTGTCTTGTCCTGAGTCCCTTGTTCCTGAGTAGTATTGATGTACTAGCACATCTTAGACTCAATGAGGTAAGAAACACACCCACATACAGAGACAGACAGGCAGGCAGGCAGACAGACAGACAGACAGACAGACAGACACACACACACACACACACACACACACACACACACACACACCATGAGGAATAAATAAGAGAGGGTCAAAGAGAAGGGTCTATGAGGGGAGAGACGCTGAAGATGGATAACAAAGATCAAAGGAGAGGCAGTACTGATGAGAGGAGAAAGAAGAGACATTGGATTAGGAAGGCCAGATCCCATTCTTAACCTTACCACTTACTGGCTAAGCTACCTGAAAGAATCCTGTTACCTCTCCACACCCCATTTTTCTGTTTGTAAGACAGACATTGGTTATTTCACAAATAATTTATTGTGTGCTATTTTTCAGGTGCCTGAAATTCATTAATGAATGATTCCATTTCAGAAAGTTCTGCCTTTGGGTTGAGGTGGGAAATACAGCCAAATATAACAAGTGAAGAGTTTAGTGTATTAGAGATGGTATAGGGTTGGGGTTAGGAGCCCCATGTATCCTTGAGATACTCTATCATTGTTTGACTGGGAGCAACTTGTGGAAGGTATGTTGTCTTTGGTAGTGCAGTGACTGAGGTTGTTGGCCAATCACACTCCTCCAGGCTGGAAAGCTGTAGGGGACATCGTTATGGCTGCTTCAGGTGAGAAGAATGGAGAGGGTCTGAGCAGGTTGTGAAGTTAAGGGGGTGGCCAGATGATCTCACAGAGAAAGTGATATGACAACAAATATTCTTTGTGGGTTGTGGGACAGAACCATGCAGATAGGATCACTGTCATTGCTGATGACCTTATAACCCCAATTCTTCAGGAGAGTGAGGCAGCTGTGGTTTCATGCGTGGGAAAGAACTTCCTAACAGTAGAAACTCAGCTGCCAGAGAATGAACAAACAAGGCCGTTTGTCCTCGCATCTTGGGCTGACATGTCTCCAAGAGAAGAGATGCTGGCCTCCATCCCAGACCATGTGAGACCCCTCTGCTGGGGAGGAAGAACCTGGAGGGCCATACCACCATTGGGAGAGCAAAGCATTCTGTTTCTAGGGAATGCTGCTCCAAGGGATCCAGAACTCTCTGAAGGGCCAAAACAAATAGCCCTCAAGGCTCCCAGAGGATGGAATCTTATTTTCAGCTCAACAATAGGATATAAAACACAATCTTCTTTTCTGAGACATCTAGATGAATTTATTATTCACCTTGACAACCTCAGTTAACAATAGTTCCTGATAAGATTTTTGTCTCTGCAGCATCTTGGCAGACAATTTCATCAGTAAAGCACAAAGACAAGTCACAAGAGGCTGGTAGTCGCCAAGTGTCTAGTGTGTACTGGGCTTGGCTCCAGGTCAGGTAACTTAGCTGGGTTTTATGAGTGTGCTATGCACTTTGCAAAAATAAGAAGCTTAGAAGAGATACACAGGACTCAGATGGTCAGTGGTAGAGATGAGGTTCAAACCCAGGCGTATATATGTTTCCAAAGACTGGGCTCCTGACCATACTGCTTCTCTCCTGCCCTTCATATCTATCCATCCTCATTATGTTTCAACCACAGAATTGTATTTTAAGTATCTGTCTGGGACTCTATCTCCCCATCTCCTATCCCTTACCTATACACCTCATTCTGGAGAAACAAGTAGAGGAGAAATATTTTTGTTTCTGTTTGACCCATAGCCTGTATCAGGGACCCTCTGCATGGAAGCAAGGGATTCGTTGGCCAGGCTAACTGTGCTTTCTGAGAGAGAGAGAGAGAGGCTGTCCATATACATGCTTATTCTTTGGCACTGGGTTTTTAAAAGAACATTTTAGGACAGTATTACCTAAGATTACTTGTTATAGAATCTCAGGTTCTGTTAGTGGATGCTCGGATTTGATAGTTTCAGGGTAGACCCACAAGTCAAAATTTTCATAAGAGCCATTTCTAAGGATATGTAGCTAGATGGGCAGCCATTGATTGGGTAACAGTCCACTTGGTAGCATTCTCAGAGGAAATGGTCAGTGTTCTTCTTTATGTCCTTTGGAAAGGAGCCAAGGAGAAATGGCTCTGCTGGCTCTAAGTGGATGCCTAGGTGACCCCTCTCCAGCTTCAGTTACAGGTTGAGTATCTAGATCAAAGTTCTGGGAAATATGGAGACTTCATTTGTATTTGTCATGTGGTTAAACATCTGCTACATGCTTAGAAATGCTCCTGGAATATCTCAGAGAAAGAACTTGAACTGGGGTAGCATTGTATGAAGAGGTAGAAACTACAGGGACCTCTACATCCCTTTGTCCGGTTGGCATATACACTAAAGAATGAAGTTAATTAATGGTCCTGAGACTCATGTTGGATGTGGAGCATTATCCTCCCAATTACCCCCTGATTACTTGACTCCAGTGAGAGGCTCTCCTGTCTAGTGTGGTCCCACAGGTCTGCTGACTTAGAAGAGCTGAGAGGAGTTTATAATGCAAGTTCTCAAATATTCTACATGAAGTGGGGGCAAAAGTAAGAGCTAGTGCCACCCCTCACCCCCTTTCTCTATTCACTCCCTGATGCTGCTTCCCATTTCCTGGTGACAGATTGTTATCGATCCCTTAGGTCATGATCTCTTCAAGGGTGGTGTCAGAATATCTGATATGACTTTAGACAGAAGCAGAAAAATATGATAATAATACTGCCTATGTCGGGTTGTAAGAGTTTGAGATTATTAGTTCATCAAATGCTCATGACTTGTGAAGTGTATACTGTTATCATTGCCAGTTAATGATGAGAAAAATGGGGCATAGTGAGATTCAAGGATTTGCCCAGGCTATGGAACTAGTCTGTTATAGAGGAAGGATTTGAATCCAGGCTCTTTGAGTCTATGTCCTCTATGGAAGATTATATTCATTTCTGTGTATGTTAGAAAGTAAAATCTTTAAATGGCCTACCTTGCTAGCAGGAAAGAGCTTGAAAGATTATAAAGCAGATCTTGCACTCTTTGAGAGGAAACTGAGGCCTGAAAGTCAAAATATGCCCCTCCCTCCATCCCAGCATCCTGCTGTGGATTTGTAGCCAAGCGGGGTAGGATGCCCGGGGCCTCCTTCATGCTCAATGTTTTTGTCCATTCACATGGACGTGAAAGTCAAGATTTTCATAACGTACATCAACCAAAAATAGTCTGGAACCAGGCATATATCATAGCTTGTTTCCCATCAGGACATTTAAAGTCCACTCCCAAAGCCATCTGGCCAAATGACACAGGTCACAGTCTGCAGAGTGTCTATTTAAAGCACCTTTTCCAAGCTCCAGATAGGGCTGATTTCTGAAGAGCCCTGACAGGCAGTAGATACTCTTGTCTCGTCTTCTCATGCCTTTTTATCTGGTCTCTTCCTGAGGGCTCCTCTCCCTGTGGGGGTCTCCCCTCTTTAGCCTATTCTCTCTCTTCTTTTCCCTGCCTAGTCACATACACCTCTGTATCCCAGGTTTCCAACACCCAACACTACCCCTTCTACTCAGAACACATCTCCTCTTCCCGAGTACCTTTCTTCTCAAGTTTCTGTCATTTCCCATAAGCCTTCAGCCATATGCTTTGGCTCCATAGGCAAGGAGCTGGGGTTTGATGCCTCAGTTTACTCAGTATGAGTTGGTGTGCCTGGTCTTATTTGCTGAACCTTGATTTCTGTTTCCTTCATAGTACCTCAGTTACCTGAGTTTTAAAAACAAAGATTAGACTCCATGATCCTTAGTAACTTACTGGTGAGAAACAGTGGTGTGCTATCCTTGAGCTATGTTTGTTCCCCTTACCTTCCATGTTATTTCTTCTCCTCATACTTACCTGTCATAAACAAACTGTGTAATTTCCCATGCCACAGGAAATCTTTAAATAAGGCTAATTATTATTATTTTTGGGGGGATTGGGAGAAGTGGCACATTATTTATTTATTTTCAAAATAGTGACAGGGGAAAAAAAAAGACTGGGAAACGAAGACAAAACAAAACACCTGAAGCAAGTCAAAACAGGAAAGGAGGTGAGGATGGAAGGCAGGCAGCACCTCCATTGTTCTACTGGACATTCAGCCCTGCATGTGCTTTACAGATTATTAGAGCTCTTACCACAGACGGAGAAGAAAAGAGTGGACAGAGCTGACAGCTCTAGTGGGAAGTAACTCCAGACTAACAAAGGCCCTGACTAAAAATACCAGCTGGGACCTTACTGTTTCCAAGACAGATGGACACTGCGGGCTGTGTGGAGGGAGGAAATTGTATCTGACAGTGATAACAATCTGGCCTCTCCCAGAGCTTCCCATCCCAAGAATCCAGTGGCCTGGCCGGATCTCCACTTGTGCAAGAGAAGTGGCTGGGAATAGAATCCTCCCAGGCAGTGGGGTGGCCGTCCGGCATGAGGGCCCATAGAAACATCTCCCAAAAAGTCATCCTTGGAGAGGTGGAAGGTGAGGGGTGGATGTGGATGACATGCAGCATCTCCTGGGGACTCTATGGCCACCCACAGTCTTAGCTTCTGGCTGCCGCAGATGACATTTGTGTATGTGCCTGTCCTCATCAGGATTTGCAAGAAGTCCTGGATAAGCTTTTTGGATAATAGGAAGGGATGCAGTTTCAGAAGCAGAATATTCAGTTTTGGGAGATACACTTTAACTAGGACGATGACCAAACAGTGAGGTCCAGTGGAGAAAAGAATAGACCATCATAATGAAGGACTCCTATGTGATGGAAAGATATGATTTGTTCTACAAATTGCAGATGGCAGGAAGAGAGTCAGGAAAGCAAAGAATTGGAGCCTGCTTAGGGCAGGGAAGACATTCTCCATGTCTGCGTGGCTCCTGTGTGACATGGAAGGATAGAATTACTCTCCTTTAGAGGAAGTGACTGGCTTTGGACATCTTAGAGATCATGACCCTCATCTTTTTCCTGGTCACCATCTAGGCAGCAATTCCAAATAGGACAGAGGTTAAACAAGAACAACAAACATGGTACCTCTTTGGACTCAGCTTGAGGGGTAAAATTAATTCCCATTTCCTGACTGGTCTTGGCTTTCAGAACTGATTGAATTCAACTTCTTCTTTACTGATGGGAAAGTAGGAATGCCTCAGCCCAAGTACCAGATCTTGGTCACCTTAGATACCTAAATCCACCTATTAAGCTTGCAGCTTTCTGTCCTGTGATTCAGCTAGTGCGAAGGAGGTGTGAAAACAAAGGAGGGTTTCTTTCATCCATCCCAAGGCCAAATAAGACTTTGGCCTCTTTGAGAGGTAACACAGATGAACAGCTCCCTAGAGGAAGCCTGTGTTTTCCCTACAGAGACCTGCACCCCCAGGACCAGAGTAGTTTAATTCAATTTAATTGGCATAACATTGTTGAACATTTATTATGTTCCAGGTTGCGTGCAAAGCCTTCCTGTGTGCACAATATGAAGAAATCCTGCTGCCTGGTTGTTCAGCCCCAGAATTAGAAGGGCTCAGCCATTTTGTCCTATTGACAGTTTCTTTTGCCTTACAGAAGCTTTGCAATTTTATGATGTCCCATTTGTCAATTCTTAATCTTAGAGCATAAACCATTGGTATTCTGTTCAGGAAAATTTCCCCTGTGTCTTTGTGTTCTAAGCTCTTCCCCACTTTCTCTTCTATTAGTGTCAGTGTATCTGGTTTTATGTGGAGGTCTTTGATCCACTTGGACTTGAGCTTGTACAAGGAGATAAGAATGGATTGATTTGCATTCTTCTACATGCTGACCACCAGTTGAACCAACACCATTTGTTGAAAATGCTGCCTTTTTTTCCACTGGATGGTTTTAGCTTCTTTGTCAAAGATCAAGTGACCATAGGTGTGTGGTTCATTTCTATTCCATTGATCTACTTGCCTGTCTCTGTAGCGATACCATGCAGGTTTTTTAAAATCATTATGTTTTTGTAGTACAGCTTGAGGTCAGAGATGGTGATTCTCCCAGATTTTTTCAAGTCTTTTTTTTTTATTGGATAGTTTATGTATTTACATTTCAAGTGTTATCCCCTTTGCCGGTTCTCCTCTTTCCCATCCCCCTTCCCCCTGCTTCTATAAGGATGCTCCTCCTCCCACCTACCCACTCCTACCTCAACACCCTCGTATTCACCTACACTGGGGAAATGAGCCTTCATGGGACCAAGGGCTTCTCCTCCTATTGATGCCAGACAATACCATCCTCTGCTACATACACAGCTGAAGCCATGGGTCCCCCCATTTATACTCTTTTGTTGGTAGTTTAGTCCCTGGAAGCTTTGTGGGGGTCTGTTTGGCTGATATTGTTGTTTTTCCTTTGGGGTTGCAAACCTTTTCAGGTCCTTCAGTCCTTTCCCTGTGCTCAGTCTGATGGTTAGCTGCAAGCATCTTAATCTGTATCAGTAAGGAGGCATTCATATCAGGCTCCTGTCAGCAAATACTTCTTGGCATCAGATGTTCTTTTATTGTTGAGAATAGTTTTTGCTATCTTGGGTTTTTTGTTATTCCAAATGAACTTGAGAATTGCCCATAGAGTTCCAACTTACAGGACATTTAGCCCTTTGAGACTGTACTCCTTTCCTGATCTGGTTCAAGAGGGGCTGTTTCCAGATGGCTGTTTCTCACTTGGACTTATCCTGTGGTGGGTTGGATCTAGGGAGGAGGCAGCCCTCCTCACCTGTTAACCTTGCTCCATGAATAGCTATTCATGTTCACTACAGAGCAAACTGTCACTTCCCAACCCTACAGCATTTTCAGCAACATACACATGTGGAGCCAACCTATGATCCCAGGAGTTTGTCAAAGAGTGGAGGGCAGGAAGAACTCAGGCAGAGGGAGGCAAGAGAGAAGGGAGAAATGCATATTGTCTTCATTCTTCTGGCTCCTCCTCTCTTTCTAGTGAATTCTGTGTGAGACCAGAAGTTAAGTTTGCAAGGAAAGTGGGGTAGAAACTGTCAGGAGAAGAGGAATGTTTGAGTACTGAATTGTGACTCTGTGGAATGGTCCACATGCTCAGAGAGGTGTTATGATAGGAAATCAGGGTCAAAATCACAAAAGTTTGCATCTCTTCCCATAAGCCTCTCTTACACTAGCATCAGAGTTCTTAGAGCTCCACATTTATTAATTATTCTTACTGTTCATTTGAACACCTCAAGACAGCAAATCACATACCTTTTAAGGCTAGTTAATATTTCATAGCCACCTCTGGCATTTGTTTTCTAGTTGAGTACCTTTGGGAGACTTGATTAACCTCTATGAGCCTCCTTTTATGACATGATTGATGTAGTTGCCAGTAGCACCATCCTAGCAGGAAAAATACCTAAAACAGTTCTACTATGTAGTAATTTGTTTAATATATATTAGACCCAATATCATCAACTTGTAATAAAAGACATACTCTCTGTTAGGCTGAACCCTTCCCAAAGCCAGCTTTGAGACAAGATTTTTTTTCCAGAGGTTTATTTGAGAGGTGATCCTAGGGAGCAAGAATAGAAGAGTACATATAAGACAGAGAATGGAGTCTTGCAGACCATGTATTAGTGGGGCAGGTACTAAAGGCAACCAAGGCTCAGTTCTATTGGTGACATTAAGGATAATGTAGGACAAACATATCAGAGTCATTTGAAAGGTCTAGGAAACTAGACTGTTCATTTATCTATCAGACTGACTTATGGGTGTGTCTTGATACATTTTTTTTATTTTCAATTTCCACCCCTTATTGAGAAAATAGATTCTTTTCTTATACGGTATGTCCTGATTATACTTTGCCCTATCTCTACTCTTCCCAGTTCCTCCCCACCTTCCTTCCCAACCAGATCCACTCCCTTTCTGTCTCTCATCCTTGTTCTGACTTTGATTTACCTTTCTTTCATTCCAGCACTTAAGCAGCTCTTGCGATCACTGTGATTACTGTTATGGAAGGCTGGCAGAGGCCAACATAGTGGATAAAAGATGTTGTTGTATGTGTCTTCCAGCCCTTGCATCGGCCATCAGTTGCTCCTTTTGTTCTGGAAAAAGCTAAAAGTCTTCTTGTTGAGTCTTAGATGGTAATTAAAAAGACAATATTTCTCAAAGGGAAGACTCTTTGTATCTCAGTGTAAGGCTTGTGAATATGTCGTTCCTGTGTTTCCTAGTCACATGCTGAGTGAACCTTGTGCTCTGTAGTTAAAGACCCCCACAAGGGACTTAGCTCTAATCATTCTTAATAAAATTTGCCCTGAAAAATCTTGTAAGTAGAAAGGAAAGTGAGGAACATTTTTTAACCCATTCTCTATAAAGCATTCAGCCTCAGGTAATTTGTTACAATAACCACAGACTAAGACAGACAGAGAATATAAGACCAGGAATTATTCTGGTCAGGGTAAAGAGTGAGGATCTTGATCAAATTATGTTGTGGTAAGCAGGCCAAGAAATTTAGGAAGGAAATATTTGAAAGAGATCTGGGATGGTGATATATAAGTTTTACATTTCACTATGAAGAAAGGTTTTGGTATCTGATGGCTCTACTTGGAATGTCTATGACCTCTTTTTCTCTCTCTTCCTTCTGCTTTGTTTCCAGAGGGCACATTTTTATTTGAGTATCTGGTAAGGAACACATGTCCCAGAAAAAAACATTATTCAATTCAGATGTTTAGGAATACAAGTTTGTTTTTTAAATAATTAAACATGAACACATCATTTGCTGATTATTTCAACTTTTGGAAATCTTCACTTCCTTCTTAAAGTGTCTTTAAAACCTGGTCACTTCCAGGTTACTGTTTTTGAAGCAGAATTCACTTTATAAAGAGGTGGGCAGAAAGACTATAGTATCTATAGAATAAGGGGTTTGCTGTGAGATTGTGTAGGCTAGGAATGTAAGACACTATACATGTAAAGTCTTATTAGCATGACTGCCCAATATGAACTGAACAGGGATGATAGCAATGGACATCCCAAAATGGACAGGGAAAAGCTATGAGGTCTCAACTCTACACAAAGAACTAAAGGCAGCTAAGGAATGCTAAGCATGGGAGAAATGGTTTTCTCCAGGGAAGCACACACCAATTGATTATGCAATACCAAATAATGAGCCTTGAAAACATATATACAAGGTAACATTACATAGACTGAGCAAGTTATATTCAGCAATATATAATCACACACACACACACACACACACACACACACACACACACATACACTGTATGCAATTACAATTAATGAAGGAAAGAAACCATGAAGTTGAAGGAGAGAAAGAAGAGGGCTATATGGGAGGGCTTGGAGAAAGAAAGGGATAAATATTGTAATTATATTATAATCTCAAAAATAAAAACAATAGAGAGGAACATTTGCAAACTGCTAAGATGATATATACAGAGGACTGTATGTGTACGTATCATATTTTCTTCTTCACTATGCACAAGGATGGGATGGAGGATCAAAATGAAAACTTGACTCTGTATGTGTGTGTAGGTAAATATATGCCTGTGTCGAGGCCAGAGGTCAATCTCCTGTGTCATTCATGCTTTCTGCCTTATTTTTGAGATCTCTCACTGCTCAGCAACATGTCCCTTTGGCCAGGCCAGCTACCTAGAAGACCCCAGGAATGAATCTGTGTCGGTGTCTCAAGAACAGAGATTACAAGCAAACTGTACTGGTCTTCCCCGCAACCCTCTTTCCTTTGCCTGTGTTCTGAGGATCAAACTCAAGTCCTTCTGCTTATAAGACCGTAAGATGAGCATATGACCAAGTGAGGATCTTCTCAACTGTGGCCGTCATTTCTAAAAACCTAAAACTACCAGGAGACCCTGTCTGTCTTGGAATGGGATAAAAAAGAGGGAGACAAACATTGATAGCAAAGCTGACAAAAGATATCTCTAGGGCCATGTGAAGAAAAGACATGATGGTGCTCACAGAGGAAGCTAGTCTTTCGGGGAACAGTGGTGAGGGACCCAAAGAGACTGACCTTAAAGGAGTGACACCATACTTGAGGGGACTGTGAAGACTTGCTCTTGGGCTAAGATGACACCAGTTGGTTCATGACTTCTGGTCAGAGTGTGTTCTGTGTTAGTGTACCTGCAGGAGAATCTCCCACCAACAGTGAAAGGTATCCTTGCTTCCAGGTCTTTTGAGGACATGGAGTGAAAGGCAAAGGGCTTGAAAGGAAATGCAAACCCAGGCCACCAACCAGCACAGATGGGCAAAGCCAGCTTCAGGTAGAAGCAGGGGACGGGATGGAAGAGAAGACAAGCCTATGCACGTGATGCTTCATTTTGAATTACCGACAAATGCCCCTTTCCCTTCCTCCATCGTCTTCCCCAAGGAAATAGCAGTTACGGGTCTCTGATTTTAACCAGGACTTCCTTAGACAGGTGGGGGTGAGGGGGTGAATACTTAGCCTCTTCCCCTCCACTTCCCCCAGCCTTCTCTCTGAGGCTGCCTGCAGTCTGTGTTTCACTCCCTGCCTCCTTGTGAAAGCTCCCTCGCTCCCTGGTGCAGCTGTTCCCTGGCTGGTGGCCCTCCAGTCACCTCCTGTCCACCCCCATCAGTTCCCCGTTGAAGGGAGCTTGGGGAGAGTGGAAGGTGCTATATCAATATAAGATATTTCCTCCTTTGTCCCCGCAGCTGCGCGGCTCAGCTGTGTGTCCTCCGGCGCTTGCAAAATCCAGCACCTGCTTTCCAGATGTTTGCATCTAGTATCCAGCAAAGCTGCCAGTCCCACAGAATGGAGACAGGTATTGAGCTGGAAGCAAAGTTCATTGGAATTATTAGCCTGGAAAAGTTTGGTGGGGGTGGGGAACTGTTTTTCTTCCCTCCTTCCATGGTCAGAAAGCCTGAAGCTAAACAATAACTTTTTTTTTTAAAAAACATTATCTAGTGGAAGAATCTACGACTTCCCTTGGGCTCATTTTCTTTATGACTAGTAATATTTTTTTCTAGCTTAAAGAGAGACAGACATACACTGTGCAGACCTCATACATAATGATCACTCTTCCGTTTACTCCAAGGTCAACTGTTAGAATGGGAGGAAGTACAGGCACCATAGTATGAACACTATCTGGACATATAAGTCTGTGTTTAAATTCAGGTCTACAATGACTACGAATGCCTTAAGCTCTGCATCTCAACTCTGTCTTCTTTAAAACAAGACAGTAACACTTATCGGGAAGAGTTGTTGTAGACTAAACATAATACATACCCATACCTAGTGTTGGTGTGTCATCAGGCACGTCAGCTGATGCCATTGTAATTAATTCCGACATTAATAATAACCACCACAATAGACTGTGCTCAGCACTAAGTATGGCAGTCTGCTTCTGATAGGAGTCTGTTAGTAAATGTTGCTACAATGAGCCAGCACCTGCTTTTGTTTACTTGCTTGCTGTTATTGTTGATAAAGTCATTATGTAATCCAGGTTAGCCTTGACCCTCTTGTTTAGTCTCACTGGTGCTGGAATTATAACTAGTGCTGGAATTATAACTAGTGCTGGAATTATAACTAGTGCTGGAGTTATAACTAGTGCTGGAGTTATAACTAGTACTGGAATTATAGACAAGCATTACCACTGAGCACTGGCTGTGTGGTAGGGAGATAGGAAAAGGTTGGAATTTGTAGACAGAAACTGAGAGATGTAGGTCAGCATCCCAATGTTTCTGAATGGCTAAACTGGAGGAACCACTTCTGAGAAATCAGGGCTCACCGGAGCTATCTGAACGGTGCATTTACACATTGCATTCTTGCTATAACCCTTTGTAAGGTTTATATTTATTTATTTTATTTATTCAATTTATGTTTTTCTTAAATCACTACGCATACCTATACATATATCAGTGTGTACATACACACACAGGCATGCATGTAAACTTTGACTCAGGCTTTCACTCTTTCAAGTGGAATACGGAAACCTTGTTATCATATCAGTCCTTTTCCCTATTTGTGTT
This sequence comes from Micromys minutus, assembly GCF_963924665.1. Classification (NCBI taxonomy): domain Eukaryota; kingdom Metazoa; phylum Chordata; class Mammalia; order Rodentia; family Muridae; genus Micromys; species Micromys minutus. Next base: position 23,996,617 of record NC_137954.1, on the reverse strand, counting down.
AAAACCATTTTCTGTTTTCCATCTTCACACACTGGAACCCACACCAGGCAATGGCTTTTGTTTGTTTTTTAGTATATATCATACCACGCAGCACCACTGGGGAAGGTGGGGAAAGATGCCCACAGACCTGTCCTCCATCTCACTGCACAGGTAGGTCACAGATACACAGAGCTCAACCTACTACCATGCAGAGAATCATTCAATGAGGAAGACAAAGACCTGTGAACCACTATTCCACCCAAAGACCTGCCATCTGGCACATGGCACATGTAAACCATAGACACCCAATTGCCAGAGGATGTCACCCAAGGGATGCGTGAAAGGGTCAGTTCTGCTGATCCAAAGAGGCAGGATTTCCATGATACAGGGCAGCAAGATAACCAGAAGGAGCCCTGGTGAGGGTTCAGTGCTGATGGTGTCACAGAAGCCAGAGATCTTGAACCAGACCAATGACTCATTGCAATGAACATCTGCAAGTGAAGGTGTGTGGACAGAGGGATATGTTGTGAGGAACACCGACATGCCACAGTTTCTATAATGAGATGTTTTCCATGCTTTTGTTTGTTTGTGTGCCCTTTTTTATTTCAGTGGAATAGGACGAAGGGAGGGGACAGGGGGACGGGGATATGAACAGGCCTGGAGTTCATGCAATTCACAAAGGACAAATGAAACGTTTTATGAAACGCAATAGAAGAGTTTGTAATATTCATCAAAATACCCCCTCTATTTTTTCCCTTTACCCCTAATCTTTAGATTTCCTCCTCATATCACATCTTCTCTATCTAAAGTATTCCTTGTAACAAACTTTATAGGGAGTTCTGACAAAAAGTTAAAAAAAAATAACCTTTTTAACTTTTCTGTGTGTGGAAAGTTTATACTTGTTTTCAGTTCTCTGTTTCCATTGGCTATAGAACTCTGTATGTACAGGGTTTTGCTTTCAATACCTAAAAACAAAATTGTTTAGATTTCTCGCCTCCTTAACTTCTGATAAGAATCTATGGCCTCCACATCATTAGGACCAAAGTGGCATCTTCTCTCTCGTTGCTTTCATGAGGTTTCTATCTTCAGTTTTTAGCGTTTTTCGTAGGATAGGTCTGGGGTTGATGGATAGGATTTATCTGGATTGAGGTTTACCTAACAAGGAACTAGAAAATGTGAAGAAGAAAAAAAGAAACAAAGAGCCTCCTTCAGACAAACTCTAACAATAAATAAAATATTGGACAGCTAGAGGAGAAAAATCAATAGTAGAAGGAGGAATCAGTGAAAATTACAAGGCAAAGGTGCTTTCACACAAAGGATCAGATATGGATGATAGAGAGAAATATATCCATAAAAAAGAACAAACCTCAGATACACGGGGGAGAGGGGCAGAGGAGAATCTGGGGACTGTCTAGCCCTCAGAAACAGAGGAAGAATGGTTACCTGCTCAACAGGAAGAATCTGTAGCCCCTAAGTGGGGCCTTTGTTTAAACTAGCAAGACCTCCTGCCCAGCTGGAAGGGGATCCTTTCTGCTCCCAGTGAGCAAGCTGGGAAAGGGATTTCTCCTGGCAGGAGGCGGGGCTGACTTGGTTTATGAAGCACATTGGCCAAGGGCAGGGTCCACAGACCAGACACTTGTCTATCCTTCCTCGACTTCCGTGTGGTCACAAACACTGCATTACAGTGTAAGCCTCTTGTGTTGCCCGGTTTGCCAATTCTCTTCAGCTCTCATTAGGTGTTCCTTGCTATTCCTGCCTGAGGCTGCTTTCCTGCACAGGGCTCCTTGAGAAGCATATGCTTTAGTTCAGGGCTACCTTGGGATATAGCCTTCAATTTTGATAAACCTGATGACAGGAACACATCAAATGGTGAGATTTTAGAGATAACAAGCAATTCTGCTCCAAGCCAGAAGCATAGAAAGGATGCCTTGTAGATATCCCTTCCATCTTGGGACATGTAAGCTCCCTGGATGTCCGGTTTCCCAGCCACACTTTTGTCTGGTGCTTTCAAATGTAGCCTCATCCCCAACGTAGTGCTGTAGATTAAGGCAGAACTTCCTTAGTAGCTGGCTATGAGGTTCTCTGGAGAGATGCTGGCAGGTCTTACGTGAGCCATGGGCTCCAGATCTCATGAGAATCTCAGGTAGTGTGCTTTCCTCTGTACCTCCTGCTCAGAGGCCAGAGTGGTAGCAGAGATAAGGAAGTCTTAGCAACCTTGAGATTTGTACCGGATGGCTGTGGGGAAGGACTGAGGGCCCAGAAAAAGGGACGGATCCAGTAGAGCAATCCAGGACTTCTGTCTCAAGCAGGAGAGCAAATGTAGCTTTCTTGTAGGGGAAAGTAGAAAGTGGTGTTCACAGGTAGCAGCTGAGAGTTTTAAGAAGTCTGTTAGTGCAGTCTGTCCACAAAGTTACATTTAAGAGAGGCAACATTCTTTTCTTTAATGCTTTTAACCACCCAGAAAGTTGAAAAATGAAATAGTTTTTACACTTTCAATTTGGTATGTTTGGAAAGCCTTTCTTTGCAGCAGAAGGCATAAGGTAGGTAGGAGCAGAGGTTATCTCCTAGGGTTTAGTGTAGCTAACACATGCTGAAAAAAAATGAGTAAAGATTTCTTGGTTATTTATTTTTGCAATTTATTACAAGTGAAGATGTGTCTATGGATTTGAGGTACTGATGGTGGATCTTTTTTTTTTTAATTTTTAAAAATTTTCTTATTTTTATTTTTTAATCATTAGCCTTTCTTTTTTTAAAAAAATTGAACAACTTTAAAAAACAAAGATAAATGTACAGATTTTAAGCATTTTTGCATGAAAGTATATGAATACATTTTTGTCTGTACTTGGTTTTCTTAAAGGTTTGATAGTGTGCATTAAGATCTTACTAGTTACAATGAGCATAAAGTACATGTTAAACAAGATGTAACCTGGAAATAGTCAACGTTTTCTTGTTGTATAAAGATTAAGCATAATGGTTTTTCATTTTCTTTCTTCTTTTTTTTTTTTTTTGGCCTTTGTTTTTCTTGAACTTCATATGGCCTGTGAGTTGTTTCTGGGTTATTCAGAGCTTTCTGGGGCTAGTATCCAATTATCAGTGACTGCATATTATGTCTGTTCTTTTGTGACTGGGTTACCTCACTCAGGATGATATTCTCTAGATGCATCCATTTTCTTAAGAATTCCATAAAGTCATTATTTCTGGTAGCTGAGTAGTACTCCATTGTGTAAATATACTACAATTTTTGTATCCATTCATCTACTGAAGGACATCTGGGTTCTTTCCAGCTTCTGGCTATTATAAATAGAGCTGCAATGAACATTGTGGTGCATGTGTCTTTGTTGTATATTGGCATGTCTCTGGGGTATATGCCCAGAAGTGGAATAACTAGATCTTCAGGTAGTACTATGTCCAATTTTCTGAGGAATCGCCAGACTGATTTCCAGAGTGGTTGTACCAGTTTACAACCCCACCAACACTGGAGAAGTGTTCCTCTTTCTCCACATCCTCGCCAGTATCTGCTGTCTCTGATGGTGGATCTTAAAATATATTTTCTATTTAGTCAGGAGTTCCTCAAATGATGGCATGGGACCCGGCTATGATTTGCTAATCAAGTTTCTTTCAAATGGGCTCCTATGGGCTTGATTACTAGCCACTGCTGCTGCTAAGGGATGCTGTGGTCATGAGGGCATCAGCAGATGGGTCACTGAGGGGCTCACAACTGAACAGGCTATTAGTAAGGTGGAAAATGATTGGAGAAATTGGGTCATAGGGGCATGCTTCTGAAGGTTCTTGTCTCTGCCTCGATTTCTCTGACTCTTGTCTGCCACAAGGTTCCAATGTATTTTCCCCACTGTTACATCCCACTGAGCCCAGGATCATTGGAGTCAAATGGCAATTGCAGAAACTGTGATCTAAAACAATCTGGCCTTCTTTTAGATTTCTTCAGTATTCTGTTATATCAACTGAAAGTTTACCAAGATTGTCTCTCAACTTCTAGGGAAGAAAATGAGTTCTGAGTCTGTCTATGCCTAATTAGCCCTGCCACTTGCATTTCAGGAGCCAAAGTTGAGATTTCCATTTCAATTTATCCAGTTTACCTCTAAACTTCCGGCAGATATTATCTTATTGAATAGTTGGTAGGTAAGGTAGGTATTATCCTATTGGATAGTTGGTGAGGTAGGCATTATCCTATTGGATAGTTGATTAGGTAGGCATTATCCTATTGAATAACTGTCAGGGGTAAATAAGGGTCCTTTATAAGTATTTATAAGAACATGTGAGAGCCATGCAGGATCTCTTTAGGGATGAAGAGGAAGTCATAGGAAAACACAGCAATTGCTTTCCTCACTGACTTTATCTCTGTTCCAATATTAATATAGCTATATCACATACCAAGTAACTTCTGCCATATATGTTTCATATCTACCTAGGAAAATATGAAACTCTTAAAAACCCCAGAATACTATTATTACTTTAAATTTAAGTTCTTTTAAAAAATTAGATATTTTATTTATTTACATTTTAGATGTTAGCCCCTTTCCAGGTTTCCTTCTGGAAACCCTTTATCCCACACCCCGTCCCTGACCTCCTGCCTCTATAAGGATGTCCCCTCATCAACCTACCCACTCCCTCCAGCCTCCCTACCTTGGCATTTCCTTACACTGGGACATCAAGCCCTCACAGGACCAGGAGCCTCTCTGTGGGTTCTCGTTGTGGAATAGTTTGAAGAGTATTGTATTAGGTTTTCTTTGAAGGTCTAATAAAATTCTGCATTAAATAATGTGGTCCTAGGCTTTTTTTTTTTTTTTTTTCTGGGTGGGAGCCTTTCCATGACTGTTTCTATTTCTTAATGAGTTTTGGGACTGTTTAGATGGTTTATATGATCAATCCTTATTTAATTTTGGAACCTGGTATTCGTCTAGAAAATTGTCCATTTCATCCAGATTTTCCAGTTTTGTTGAGTATAGGCTTTTGTAGTAGGATCTGATTTTTTTTTTTTAATTTCCTCAGTTTCTGTTGTTATGTCTCCCTTTTCATTTCTGATTTTGTTAATTTGGATACAGTCTCTGTGCTCACTAGTTAGTCTGGCTAAGGGTTTATCTATCTTGTTGATTTTCTCAAAGATTCAGCTCCTATTTCTTGTATAGTTCTTTTTCTTTCTACTTGGCTGATTTTAGCCTTAAGTTGATTTTTTTTTTTTTTTTTTTTTTTTTTTTTTTGCTATCTTCTCCTTTTGGGTGTATTTGCTTCTTTTTGTTCTAGAGCTCTTAGGTGTGCTGTCAAGCTGCTAGTGTATTCTCTTTCCAGTTTCTTTTTGGAGGAAATCAGAGTTTTGAGTTTTTCTCTTATCACTGCTTTTAATTGTGTCCCATAAGTTTGGATATGTTGTGCCTCTATTTTTATTAAATTCTAAAAGACTTTAATTTCCTTCTTTATTTCTTACTTGACCAAATTATTATTGACTAGGGTGTTGTTCAGCTTCCATGTATATGTGGGATTTCTTTTGTTTTGTTGTTATTGAAGAATAGCTTTAGTCCATGGTGATCTGATAGGATGCATGTGATTGTTCCAATCTTCTTGTATCTGCTGAGGCCTGTTTTGTGACCAATTATGAGGTTAGTTTTGGAGAAGGTACCATGAGGTGCTGAGAAGAAGGTATATATATTTGTTTTAGAATAAAATGTTCTACAGATATATGTTAAATCTATTTGGTTCATAACTTCTCTTAGTTTCACTGTGTCTCTGTTTAGTTTCTGTTTCTGTGATCTGTCCATTAATGAGAGTGGGATGTTGAAGTCTCCTACTACTATTGTGTGAGGTGCCATGTGTGCTTTAGTAAAGTTTCTTTTTTGAATGTGGGTGCTTTTGCATTTGTAGCATAGATGTTCAAAATTGAGAGTTAATCTTGGTAGATTTTCCCTTTCATGTGTATAAAGTGTCCTTTCTTATATTTTTTGATAACTTTTGGTTGAAAGTAGATTTTATTTGATATTAGAATGGCTACTTCAGCTTGTTTCTTGGGACTATTTGCTTGAAAATTTTTTTCCAACCTTTAACTTTCAGGTACTGTCTGTCTTTGTTGCTGAGGTGCATTTTCTGTATGCAGTAAAATTCTGGGTCTTGTTTAGGTATCAAATCTGTTAGTTTGTCTTTTTACTGGGGAATTGAGTCCATTGATGTTAAGAGATGTTGAAGAATAGTGATTGTTGATTCCTGTTATCTTTATTTTTAGAAGTGGAATTATGTTTGTATGGCTATCTTCTTTTGTGTTTCTTCAAAGGTTACCTTTTGCTTTTTCTAGGGTGTAGTTTCCCTCCTGTGTTGGAGTTTTCCATCTATAATCCTTTGTAGGGTTAGATTTGTTGAGAGATATTGTGTAAATTTGGTTTTGCCATGGGATATCTTGGTTTCTCCATCTATGGTAATGGAGAATTTTGCTGGATATAGTAGCTTGGGCTAATATTTGTGTTCTCTTACTGTTTCTATGACATCTGCCTAGGATATTCTGGCCTTTTGAGTCTCTGGTGCAAAGTCTGATGTAATTCTGATAGGTCTGCCTTTATATGTTATCTGACCCCTTTTCTTTACTTCTTTTAACATTATTTCTTTGTTTTGTGCATTTTGTGTTTTGATTATTATGTGATGGGAGGAATTTCTTTTCTGGTCCAATCTATTCAGAGTTCTGTGGGCTTCTTGTGTGGTTATGAGCATCTTTTTCTTTAGGTTAGGGAATTTTTCTATAATTTTTATTGAAGATATTTACTGGCCTTTTACTTGGAAATCTTTGCTCTATTCTATACCTACTATCCTTAGTTTTGGTCTTTTCATTATGTTCTAGATTTTTTTGGATGTTTTAGGTTAGGAGCTTTTTGCATTTGCATTTTTCTTGACTATTGTGTCAATGTTTTCTATGATATCTTCTGCACCTGAGATTCTCTCTCCCATCTCTTGCATTCCATTGGTTTTGCTCTCATCTATGACTCCTGATTTATTTCTTAGGTATTCTATCTGCAGGGTTGTCTCCCTTTGTGATTTCTTTATTGCTTCTATTTCTGTTTTAAGATCTGGATGGTTTTATTTAATTCCTTCACCTATTTTCTTGTGTTTTCCTGTAATTCTTTAAGGGGTTTTTATGTTTTCTTTTTAAGGGCTTCTTAAAGAATACCTGTTTACCTGTGTTGTCCTGTATTTCTTTAATGGAATTATTTACATCCTCTTTAAAGTCATCTATCATCCTTATAAGATGTGATTTCAAATCAGTATCATGCTTTTCCAATTTGTTAGAGGTATCCAGGACTTTATGTGGTGGGAGAACTACTGGGTTCTGATGATGCCAAGTACCCTTGGTTTCTGTTGCTTAGGTTCTTGAACTTGCCTTTTGAATCTGGTTATTTCTGTTGTTACTTGTTCTCGCTGTCTCTGACTGGAGCTTGTCCCTCCTGTGAGCCTCTTATATGTGTCAGCACTCCTGGGAGACCAGCTCTCTTTTAGTGACATTTGGGTGTGTCACAGTGTTAGCTCTGGGCACTTCATGGTCCCTGTGCCTTGTGGGCTCCTGATGGATCCCTTGTTGGCAAGTTATTGGAACAAAAGTGATAGTCTCACACTTAGGAGTGACAGTATTCCTGAGAGACCAGTTCTTTTTAGGCAGGATCTGGATATGGAGAGCTGTGGCTTAGCCTTAGCTCGGGGGCATAGATGGAGACCCTTAAATTCTTAATATTATCCAATATCAGTTATTATTCAAGTCTGTCTCATAGGGTTTTCTTGTTTAACCTAAATTTCAGCTATACATACAGACACACAGATATGCACACAAATGTGTGTGTGTGTGTGTGTGTGTGTGTGAGAGAGAGAGAGAGAGAGAGAGAGAGAGAGAGAGACAGAGAGAGACAGAGAGAGAGACAGAGAGAGAGACAGAGAGAGAGAGAAGAGAGAGAGAGAGAGAGAGAGAGAGAGAGAGAGAGAGAGAGAGAGAGAGAGAGAGAGAGAGAGAGGAGAATGTTTGCCATAGGCTCTGGTCTCAATTAGTGGTGCTCTTTGTAGAGGTTTAGTATGTATGCCATTGTTGGAGGAGGTAAATTACTGGAGGTGAGCTAGAGAGTTTAAAAGACTTGCTCCATTTTTAGGCCACTCTTTCTGCCTTGTGTTAATGGTTTAATAGATGAACTTCCAGCTTGATGCTCTAGCTGCAATGGCTGCCTGATGCCATACATTCCCTACTATGATGTTGATGTACTCTTCTCCCTCTGAAAACATAAGTCCAAATAGACTCTTTCTTATATACATTGCCTTGGTCACAGTATTTTATCAAATCAAAAGAAAAGGAAGTAATATGAATGCTTTGTTCCTATTGCCCATGTTTCCACAGTGGCAACAATGTATGTAACAGAATTCCATTATCAAAACCAAGAGATTAATATGCCCATAACACAATAAACGAGACTAAAGACCTCATTAAGATTTGACTTCACTTATCTTTCTGTCTTTGTGTTTAATTGTATGACGTTGTACTCTATGTCTAGTTCATAAGACCTTTCTGGTTTAGACCATATACAGGACCATAGTCACCACAATGGAATTCTCTTAACCACACCCTCCTTTCTTTTTCCAACCCCTAAAAATCAGTGATCTATTTTATATCTCTACAGTTTTATTTTTAGAAAATGTTATATAAACAGAATAATAAAATATGCTACCTGCTGGTGTCTCTGTGTTTTAAATGGTATTTTGGGGAATTCTTTATATGATAGAGAATTTGCAACAGACATTTTTAGAAGATCTAATTCTAGCCTACCAAACACATGGTCATGCAACTGGGTGTTCATTCATTCAACACATAGTTATCAAAGATCTGTTTGTAGCACAGTGGTAGATAAGAAAATAATTGTTTTATTGTGATTGTAGCTGTGCTATGTGTCTGGCTGGTTGAGTTGTCAGAGTAATGTCTACAAGTCATAAATTAGTTCACTCAGGAAGGGGATGTTAGGTTTGGCCTGGGTTTCAGTCCCAGCTCCCTTTTCTACTCTTGTCTGGGATTGTCTGACTCCACCCATGTAATCAGTCTGTCTCAGTTTATTCAAAATCCTCCAACAAAATACCATAAAGTGAGTGGCTTATAAACAGAAATTTATTTCCCACAGGTCTGGAGACTTCAGGGTCAGAGGTCAAGGCACCAGTATATTCAGTGTCTAGGGAGGGCTTGCATTGTGCCTTCTCATTGTTCTGCACAGCAGAAGGGTCTAGCTCGCTCTCTATGATTTATTTATGAGGATGTCAATTGCCAACAGTAAAGACCCTATCTTTCTGACCCAATAGTCTAAAGGCTCCACTCAGCTCCTAGTGCAATCAGCTTTTGCATGAGAAGCTCAGCATATGAACCTGTGGGGGCATAAACTTTAGACCAGTTGATGCCTCTCAGGCTTTTGAATCAGTCTTGAATAGAAGCAGGAATAACTTCAATCTGTCTTAGAATCTGGCCCCTAGAAAGCTGTGCTCTTCTCTGCCACCATCCTGGGACTGTGGACCTGTGTCTGCTCACCAAGTCTCTCCAGCATAGGCCAGTGTTTGCCTAAAACTTCATTACTATAGTCCCTCATGTCTGGTCACAGTTAGTGACTCCTTTTTATCTAAGACCCCTTGGGATTAAATTTATCCCAACTAAGCTTGACATACAAGAATAGTGGTGCCACACTGATTCCTGTCAACCCCCTGCCCAGACTGTCTTTTATTTACAACAGAATTCTGATCCTCATTTTTCAAGCTCCAGTTGGTTTTCAACCCCCTGTTCTTATCTCTCCTTGTGTAGGTACTTCTTTTCTGCCCTTTCCTTTGCATACAAAAGAGTTTACTTTCTGCTTTTTGATCCTTAAATTTATACTGTGACACACCACTAGGATCATAGCCATGATTATTTTCTTCTTTATAAAAGTATCTATTCTTGAGCTAAACCATCAATAGAACCAGTACAAATACTTTCTTTCCTAACTAGAAATAACACAATATAGAAAAAAAGGACCAGAATGTTTCCAGGTAGAGTTAAAACTATGGGAGTGGGCATAACGGACTCAGGTTCTGTTCTTAACTCATCATGTGCATAGATGAGTCTTCTTTGTACTGTTTTGTATTAGATTGTTTAATTTTAAGCCAGATCTTTGAGTTTCACTTAAAAAAAACATTAAGTGAATTTTGGCTTAACATTAAAACAGTATTTTCAGCAATTTCTGAATGGCCCTTAATATATTCCTGAAGTTTTGTGGTACATATTTATGTAGAGTGCCACACTCAGCATTCATGATTATAAAAATCAGAATCCCAGTCAACTTTGGGAAACTGTGAAGATGCTCCCTGTACTGTGGTATAAAAAAATATGGTTCTGTGAAAGAGAAAGAAGTACTGGAAATGTGAACAGAGGGAAGGAGCAAAAGTGAGTAGTGGTAAACATAGTCCAAGCACACTGAATGTATGATGCCATAATAAAACCGACAGCTGCAGTTAAATATGATGAAGATCCCCCTCCCCCACGCCGATTTCCTATTTCTTTCCTGTAAGGACAGCATAATCCATGCTTATTATACCATTTCCTGCCAGGGTGCATGGAGCAATATTTACTTAAGGACTGAATGGGTCACATTAGCCAGAACTACCATTTTTTAAAAAGTTAATTTATCACCTCACAAACAAATGCTGCTTTTATTTGAAAGAATTATAAATAAGTTGTTAGTCTCAAAGTTTAGGGAATGGAATGCTGAGAGAGACAAACCCGTTTCTCTCCACCTCCATTTAGACTAGTCACTTTTACTCTCTCCCTGTATTGGTTTTATTGTCTCTAACCAGGGATAGGTTTGTTGTCGTCTCCAGTGTTCACAGGCCTCCCATTCTGTCCTCTAAAGGAAAAAAAAACCAAGCCAAAACAAAACAAAACACCCTCAAATTCTTATTCCTTTCTTCCTTGATTACACAGAATACCAAAGAGATAGTAGTATTCTTGAATGGGCTTGCCAAAAGAAATAAATGTTACATTATCAAGGATGTCAGTGACATTTGCTGTCTTTGTTTTGTAGCAATATAGTCTCTTTGTTAATAAGCTGGGACTTAACCAAGAGATAATTGTTGCCTGCTAGAGGAAAGCTGTGCTCCCAATGTGTCAAAACCCAGCCTCCAGTGGTAGACAAGACCCAAATGCAGATACAGTGGACTCTTCTTTAGAGCAACAGTTCTCAACCTGTGGATTACAACCCTATTAGTGGGTGTCACATCTCAGATATCTAATATAACAGATGCTTATATTATGATTAATAACAGTGACAAAATTATAGTTATAAAGTAGTAACAAAAATAATGTTATGGTTTCTGATCACCACAACGTGAAGAACTATGCTAAAGGTCTGCAGCATTAGGAAGATTGAGAACCACTGCTTTAGAGGAATTGATGCTATTTACTGAGAGTTTTTTTTTTTTTTTTTTTTTTTTTTTTTTTTGTTCCTGCATCATTCTGGATACAATGTAGCCTGGGATAGGTAAGAGTGAGGACTGGGAAGTTGTGGGTTTACTTAACTAGAATGGAAATCAAAAGACTATCTTCTTGTTGATTGTAGAAGAATCTTTATCACTTAGAAAACCCTGTTTTGTACTCCATAAATACTCTATGATATAATATAGTAGCACTATATACTCTAAGATTATAATTTACTATGAAAGGAACTGCATATATTTTTATGACAGTCCAGATTTTCAGTATTTTAACCAGGTAAGTTACCAATATAGTATAGGAATCATGCACCTTTGTTTCATTGATTAAATTTTATAATTCAGCATTATAATAATTTTTACAACAGGTCATTTGTCATATGATATATGCTGATTTTTGTTAAGATGGAAGAAGATGACTGTACACCAACACATACTTGATCTGTATGATCAAACATGTTTGTAAAGAATGTTATTCCATCCTTAGATCATGTATTCTGGATGAGTCTCCTTCCATGTCTACAGAGCCAGGGGAATAATTTGTGTCCACTATATGTAATCTACTAGATTTCATTCTTCAATGAATCAAGCAACTACTTCTATTTTACTCAGTCGTGTGACCCACTGTCCAGCAATGATAGTGGCTAATTTATATTGAGTGCATAGTATATATTGGATACTTTGTATTGTGGTTTGAATGTAAAGTGTTCCTCATAGTCTTGGGTTTTGGTCTCCTGGTAACAATGCTGTATGGGAAGGCTGTGGAAAAATGACTCCACAGTTTTCCTCTGACCTCCACAAATGTGTCATGGTGTGAATATATCCCCTCTTTTTCATTCACAGTTGACCTGGATATTTATTTTACTTTTCAGGTTTTAAAATTTAACCCTACATTATTTTGTTGTTCAAAGTATTCCATTTTGGGCCATTGAAAGTTCTCTCAGCTGGTACTCACTGTCTTCCCGACACACCACAATTGTTTCATTCTTTGGAACTTTCTGACTCTGGGTATTGCAAGTCGCTCTGGGCTCATCTTATCTCTTCCCTTCTTGCCCTAGTCCATTAATCAGCTATTTCTTTAAGAGGCCGTGGTTTCTTTTTGTTTTTGTTGTTAAAGGTATTAGAAACTAAGATTACGGAGAGTGATTCAGTTGTGTAGATATCTCAGAAGACAAGCTTTTGGCTGCTGGCTCTGCATGGTACTATGGGAGGGTCATTGCTTCTAGGTTGTCTCAGAGGTGCCAACACGTGGGTGTGAACATAGCCAAGGTCGTTTTCATATATAGTCACCAGAATCTACAGTGAAGGTGAGTATGAATTCCTATTGATATCTCCTACTGTAATCTAGCACCATATTATTAATTCTAGCTTTGTTCTTCTCTTATCTCTATCATCCAGGAAAACAGCTTCACCAACCCCCATTTTATTTATTTGTACAACCTTGGTACATGAAGCTTTAGAATTCATGGGAAACCACTTCATCAGAGATAGCACAGCATACTGCTTATATATAGTTCCATTATGTACATTTAAAACTATTTTTCTGTTCAATGGTAGATATATTCTTTCACAATTGTATTACTTTAGTTTGAATATACTTTATGTCATTTGAATTAATATGGTAAGTTTATTCTGTGTATATTTAATAGAATAAAAAATAGAATAAAGCAGTTTTATTTTCTTTCAGATACTCTAATAAATTTATGTCCAACTTTGTCTTATTATGAATAGCTTTATAGTATGGATCAAGAATCTGTATTTTAACCAGTTTCTGAAGAGATTGATAGCCATAGAGGCTATTAATGGACAAAGAAAGAGGCACCTGGGTGGTTCTGGGCTTTCCAGCTGTGCTGGCAGTATCCTGGCAGATGCTGGAATCTTTGGACCTATCAGCATGCTGGCTGTGCCACCTTGAAGACCAGCAGAGCTATGGCCTTCTCCATAGGCTGGGGGCCTCTTCTAGTCTAGCCCTCACACAGATCTGGCTAAGCAGCTCCATCTCTGAGCTGTCTGGGAATCTCCCACTGAGGTTGTGCTGAGTTGCAAAACCGCCAGAGCTCTAACCCCTCTGCCTCTGGCATGATCTAAACATGTCAACCTTGCCACATGAAAGAGAGCTGCTTGTCTCTTGGAGCAGGGTGCCAACTGGATAACCAAGTATCATCCTCCCATCATAAAACTTCCATTAAACCCTTTATTACATTTCTTAGTCTGTAGAGCAAGCTTGACTTGGATGGACGACAGTTGAAGGAGGTGCCATCTTCGAGTCCTCAGCCCATTGCCCAAGGCTGTCTCCTCTGACACTTTAGAGGGCATTCAGCTGCCTGGCAGTAGAGGGGCTTTCATTACTGAGCCTGACCTGGCCTGTGTAATTAGATGCTCTGCCTAGACTCTGTCTCAAGGCTGAATCACCCAGAGAAAGGTACAGCTGCTAGATTCTGGGAAACCTTGAAACTGTCCGCTGACTCATTCCCTAGTAGGGAGCATATGTGTTTATTAGGGAAACCATGCAGCTACATGGGTGATCAATTGCAGGTCCCCTCAATTCACTATCAACAGTATTCTAATTATGTGGGGGGGGTCTCTTTGTATGGATTGTATTGGTGTGTTCTGTGTTCTGTGCCCCTCTGTGCTTCTGAGTAAGCAAAGGAGATATATCATTGTGACAGTCAATACTTACTTCATGCTGCTAAGACCAAAATGGGACCCATAGTTTCTTGGGAGAGACTTAGGGCTGAGGACAGCTTAGCCATTCTCTTTGGTCAAGGATCTTAAGAAAAGACATGCAGTCTCTCTCTCTCTCTCTTTTTTTTTTCTTTAAAAAAAAATGCTGTTTCATAGATGGATGCAGAAAATGACTACAAAGGAGTTTTGTAAACTTCCATCTTTTAAGCCAATGTGCTCTTGGTTAGAAATGAAATCCCAGGTAACATTCCACTCTACAAGCCCACTCTAAGCCTTCCCTCTCCTATGTAATTTCTCTGAGGGCCCTTCCTTGCCAATGCTGACAAAGACTCTCCTACCACTCTCCTACCTTTCCTTTCCCATGACCCTGATCATCAGCTTGTCTCCTGTAGGATTCTATTTCATTAGCCCCTTCTTTCCAGTATGCAGAACCGTTTCTTTCCATTTATGCTTCCTCCTCTGGTAAAACTGTCTTCTTATCAGTTCCATGTTCTAGAATGTTCCTGTGCACTTTCTCCTAGAATGCCCCATCCTCTCAGACTTTCCCTAGAGTAACTCCATATTTGTGTCAGGCCGTACATATCTGTTTGACCACTGTCATGGCCATTTCAACTGTTATAGGGTCCCTGTTGTCTGAACTAGACCTTGTGCCATGTTGCTGTCTTAATATCAGCAGTGTCCCCAGTAGGACTGTGTAGTCTGTTGGCCCAACCCCTGCTCAGGAACTAATGCACTGATGTACTGATGGATTGCAGTATCAGGGGTACCAGGATCTGACTTCTGAAATCTTTTGCATGGTTTCCCCCCTTCTCAGTAAAGTTATTTATTTCATACTATGAGTAGACAAAGGAAGGTCAATGTGTTTGCCTGGTCTCACCTCCAAAAGCCTCTCAGCTCACTTCAGGTATATTCACAGGGAGCTGTTTTCTTTCATCTTTGCTTCTCCAATTTCTTTCTGTGGATTTAGATGCCCAGAACTCATTTCTTTCATGCAGCTCCCTGTTTCTAATGCAATAGAAAGATGTCAGTACATAGTAGCTCAATGCATCTTGAAAGAGTCTCCTAGGTGTGCAACCATATGAACAGAAGGATGGGGGAGGTGGGAGGTAATTGATTTGTGAATCTCTCTTCAGGACCCTTCCCAGATGTGATAGTTAAAGTTCTGGGATAACAAGGCAGACCATAGAACATCTGAACCATCACTAATGTTTTCTCATATTTAAGGAATGTAACACCCAGAGTCATCTCTGCTTGAACACGAAAGAGTGATGTCCTGTGTTCAGAAAAGACATTTTCCAATACTCTGCCACTGAGTAGCAATGAGGTCTCAGAATATCTACTTGATTTCTCTAAGCATCTGTATCTTTTGATTGATTATAAGGGGCAAATTGATGTACAGCAAGGATCAACTGAACAACACAGTAAGTGTTCAATACATCTTAGTTATTATTAGTATTACTGTATAACTTATATTACAAACAAGCCCTTAATTATTTCCTTATCCCTGTTTCTGCCCTAGGCAAGCCCAGTGTTCCTCCTTTCAGCCCTTGGGCAAACTTTTGTAAAGAATATCCCTCAATGCTTTCCTTTTCTTCTGCTCACAGTTCTAGCCCAGCTCCTTTCTTCATCATTAATGCCAGCTTCCTGTCTCAGCGTATTCCTTGTCCCCATGGTCTCAGCTCCACTGCGGGCCCCTTCCACACCTCTCGGAACTGTGGAAGGACCTCCTTTACTGAAGCCCCCTTATCAAGAATTTCCATTCCTTAGTTTTCTTTCTCTCTTCTCTGATGCTGTTTTTTTTTTTTTTTTGTTTGTTTGTTTTTACTCTGCTCTTAACATTTACCTTGTGTGATAAGAGAGAGAAAGAGAGGGGCAGAAGGATGGGAGGAAAGAGCAGACGCCCTCCCTGTACAGGTAATAGGAAACAGGCTTCTAATTTTTCTTGTATCAGGTCCCAAGCACAGACTGTGACATTATTTGTATTTGGTCTCAGCCACTCTGTTCTGTAGGCACCATAGATCCTACCTCCTGGTGTGACTGGATCTCATCATGGAGTGCTTCATCTCTCCAAGGACTTTTTAAAGGCCATTTTGCTTCAGCTCAACATTGACCTTATGTGCTACTTTTGGAATCTAACACCCACCCTACCCCTGTAAAAGTCACAGTGCCCTGACCTCCAACACAGACCTGTGACTCACATCTGGTGAGTCTTCTTTTCCACTGTTCTTAGCACTTATCTTCCGTGACAGATCAATTTGGTTAAAAAATAATTTTATCTTCTATTCACTTCTCGGGTCCTGTGTTTTCTGTGCTCTCAGTTGGTATGTTCTGGAAAACCTTGAAGTCATCTTTTTCTTTGAACTATTGTTTCACTCATAACAACTGTATAAATTTATGGAGTACACTGTGATATCTTGAGGCATCCATGTGAAATGCAGTAATCAAATCAGGGTGATTGGCGTTGAACATATTCAAGCATTCTATCTTGTGATGCACAGTACATTGCTGTAGCTTAGTACAGAACATATTTCTCATATTCATCTGGAATGTTGTACCCATTGTCCACTCTGTTTTCATTGTCTCCTCTCCTACAGCCTCCCCCTGACTCTGGCAAACAACATTCTGCTCTACTTCCTGGAGGTGACGCTTGGGTTCTGCATGCAAGTGATTGTGTGCTGTTTCTCTCTCGAGTTCTTTTCAGACTTTGTGATTCTTTATCCCGTAGAACGTTGGTGATTTCTGGACGGTGTTGGAAGTTTTCCAAGAAATATTTCTCCTTGTTTTTACCCTTCTTCAACTCCCTGTCCAGGCATAGCTCAGCGCCAAGCTTGATCTGTTACTCAAAAGCATTTCTTGACTTTGCAGTTGATGACTGACTGGGGTCCCAGATCACCAAATATCCCTTGGATCTGGTGTGCTTTTTTATTGCCAAAGTTTTACTCATACTGTCCACTCAGCTTGGAATACATTTTTCCTTCCTCCAAAATGTCAAAATTCCTCCCAAGCTAGCCTAGTCTTTCAGATAGCCACTCATTTGTAAGGTCGATTCTGATCTCTGATGTGAAGAATTAATGAGCTCAAACTGGTTCTTTATAGCATTTTGTTTATTCTTGTGTTGAGAACACAGTCTGGCCAGGGGTCACTGTGAAAGAGACCATCCTCCCTGCAGGGTGGAGAGCTGTATCCTAGTTTTCTGGCTTTTACCATTTTAAAATGCCCTATCTTCTCTTACCTCTCCTAGGGCCCAGCCCAGTGATTTGCACTCAAAGTGTTTTCCACAAATATTTGAGGTTGGAGGCGGTTTGCTTGGGGTGTTGTTGACCTGAAAGATTTTCAAGTGACAGGTGGGATTCTTTTGAAATGAACTTCTAAGTCCTTAACTGGCTCAAGGCACTTCAGGCTTCAGGACGAGGCAATCTATGTGCTGATGGATGTGCTGCCCCCACTTCACCTCCACATTCCCTTCTGGAACCAGTTGCACAAGACTAACTAGATCCATAGTCCATACACTCTGAACTCAAGTTATCAAAGATTTGGGTAAATGTTGCCTTGTAGCCTGGGAGGTGTGTCCATTGTTATACAGAAAACTTCCTGAGAGGAATGGATGAGTGTCTCTGTTCCCTTTACTTCCAATAAATGTCCCCATATAACACATAACACACACACACACACACACACACACACACACACACACATGCACACACACACACACACACACATCATGTAAAAAGATTTTTCAGGTCATTTGAATATTTTTCTCCAACACTTATTTTTTGTTCTGTCTGTTTCTTGTCTTCAGGGAGAAACATAGTGGTGAAAAAGATCAAACCCAACTCCTTATGAACTCTGCTTGATACAGCCGATTACTTTGCCACATCCCCTTGCTTCAGCTTTTGAGGACTCTCCTGCTTTTGAGTCTTCCCTTCTCAGTGTTCATTTTCTACACTTCCTCCTCTGCCTCCCTCAAAGAAGACCCCAGACTTGCTTTTCTTAGTCCTTTGTCTAGGTCCATGGTGCCATACTGAAGACTTCTGCTTTTATTTATTTATTCATTTTATTTATTGGTAAATCTTGGTTCAGGTATTATCATTCCTGCTTTTTAAGATGTACAAATCACTATGGCTTATACCTTACAATTTATATTCAAGTGAACTGTGCTGAAGAACTGTTATTGTCTATTGTACAGGTGGAGATAAATGAGTCCCACAGAAAGGCAGCCACACTGGTGGGAATAAGACGTAGGCTCCTGACTCCATATGCAGGGTTGTGGTCACTTATCTATGATATGGAATGTTTTCCTCCTCAGGCAGGCATGGAGCTCCACTCTTGAACCAGTACATCATATCTGAAATTGACTTGACCCTCTACTCAGATGAAAACTTCACACACTCACTTCTTCTCTTCTGTCCTGAAAAATTCTGTCTTCTTGACCTTTTCTTTTGCCACACGGAATCTATTTAGTCCTTAAGAAACTCAGCCTACCTGCCACATATGCTTTCTGACTTCCTACTCCAGATGAGTTTTCAAGGGGAGGGGAGGTGGGGCCTGAATGATCTGTGAAGCTAGTATTTGTGGAGGGAGAGGGAGGCTGGGGTGACCACTGCCTTTACTGATTGTTATCCAGATTTGATCACTTTTCAGGTTTTCTAACCATGAAAGTGAGGGTGGCCTTCTGTAGGTTTATGTTAAGGTGATACATGATTGGACAGTGGATAGGTAGGCTGGGAGCAGGGGGAAGGAAACTGGAAGAAGAGGAGAAAAAGGGATGGAGAGGGGTATCAAGGTGGAGCTGGAGAAAGCAGACTTAGATTCTGGTGGTCATAATTGGTGATAGGTAAATACAAATATTTTTAAGGGATTTTATAGGTCTTTTTATCCCTTATAGAACGGCAATTTATCTTTGTCTACTGTGTTTAATCTTATTGTGTAGAGGGTTTATAGACTGAGAATCTAATATATAAACTTATAATGAAAAGCAATCTAGCTTTGAAGTAATGTTTGTGCTGGGCGGTAGTGGAAAGAAACATGCCATGGTGGTAGTATCCATCCAGGGCAGAAACAGCAAGGTAGATGGAAGTGTACCTCCTGGGAAGGGAATTGTGTGGAGAGGGTGGCTTGGACAGAGTGACAGAGTCTGAGAGTTCAGCTCCATACTAAAGTGGCACCCACCGAGTAAGACCGCAGGGGCCGATAAAGAGATAAGCTTTCCATTTTAATATTTACAGTAACGGCCTTCAGCTTCTAGGCACCTTGGATTTAGTCCAGAGGTCAGTCTTGCCTCATTCTCCATTCTGCTTTACATCTCTTCTCCTCGAGATGGAGGTCTGAGTCACTTGCTTTCTTGTTGGATTCCCCAAATAGAAGCTTCTTCTCATTTCCCTCAGCTCCTACTAGGACTGATTCGTAGGCCAAATCTGAATAGGAGATCTTTGCTTTTTTGGTGCCCCTTCTATACACCTCAGGGCTCTGGAGGCACAAAGGACCAGTTTTCACTGAACATATTCTACCCATGCGAAATGTATTTAGCATTGGCAGTAGGTACCACAATGGACTGTCTCCCTGTCTAACTACGCCTTTGTTTTAGGAAGCAAAATGTTGGAAGGAGGGAGGGCCAAGAGGAAAATGACTTGGTTGACTGACCCTTAGAAGCAGGAAGAAGCAGAGCTCAAGGAAAATGTGTCTAAACCTGGAATGAAGAAGAAAGGAAGGGATGCAATTAGATTCATAGTAGTCATCCAACTTGCTTTCTGCCTCACGATTCTCTGTCTATGTTCACAAGCAGAAGGGATTTATGAAATAGATTTTATTTCTCTACTCAGGGTTCTAAGAAACATTGTCTTGAAAGGGCTATGTTGACTCTTTAAAAACAAAATTAAGGCATCGTCAATAAAATGACTCCGCTTTGGTATCCATGAGCTCCAGATGTCTGATAACTTTATTTTTATACTCCTCAAATTCACTTTGGTATTTCCACAGGTGGACGTGCTGCTGAATAAGTGTTAAAAACTCAGACATGTGATAGAATATTGTAGTCTTTGGTTAAACATCAGAATTCTTTAGGCAGTTTTATTAAACTAATAACTCCACATGTGTTTGGAAGCTGCAGGTAAAGGTATCTAGGTAGTGACCAGCTCGGGCAGCTTGGCTGCTTAGTCTGTGTGGACTTCATGGATGACTTAGAGCCTCTTGTTACTCAGCTGCCTCCTGCATTGCATTGTGGGAAGGTGAGCTCCTCTCCAGGAGCTCAGGGTCAGTAAGAAATTAGTGAAGCCCTTTGGTGGGAAAATCCTTGTGCAGCAACAGGGGGTAGACTGACTCCTGAGCTTCCCCGCAGCCTGGGCAGCTTGGCTCTTCATCTTAGTGAGCAGTTGATTGTAATTCTCCCTTCTTGCAAAGTTAGGGATTTTTCTTGAAAGAAATAATTACCAGGTACTTTTAAATGTTGTCAGTGACTCATTCTTTGAAATGCTGACCTGAGGTTGTCTCCTTCAGAGAATAAAGTAATGATGGTAGTAATTTATTTCATAGTTAGAGTTAGGCCAATTAGCACATGCCCTATGCCCAGAACATAAGTAAAAATTTTGAAAGTCTCTTTAGGCCGTAATGGGTCCCGAAATTCCAGCACTTTTTCTTCAAATGCTTTTTTTTTCTTTCTCCTTTATTTATTGTTATTATTTTAGTTATATATATTTAGGGGGTAGACGGTGGCAATTTGATACATGTATATAATATTCAGTGATCAAATTAGGTTAACATCTTCTTAGCCATTAATCTTTTTATTAACGTGCAATAGTTGAACATATTTATGGAATGCAGTATATTAGGGCTTCCATAGTTGGAAAGGAGTCTGAGATGCACTATATGGAGAAGCTTGGGGACCAGTGTTCTAAGTCTTTACCTAGCATGCTGAGGGTTCCTTTGTAGGCCTTCAGAGTCAAGAATCCATTTGCAAAGACAAATGAAAAGACTTTGTTCTGGTCAATGTCCATGTTTTATTAGTCTTTATGTCATCTCAAGGGTCCTGGGAATGGGTCTTCTCTAACCTATAGCACCCAAGTCTCTCACAACAAAACCTCTTTCAGATCCCTTTTTAGAGCCCAGTTCAGCGCCCACACTTTGTCTCTGATCTTTCTCCAGTTTGCTTCCCACTACTACTTTTCTTTGGTGTGTGAGGCAAGGGAAATCTGCTAAGATTCAGAATAAGAGAGGTATAAGGCACCTTGGAAATTGGTTGTATCCAAGTCTTTCATCTCATCAAAGATGAGAGACGGAGTGGGTTTGTGGAGGGTGAGTGCTATGCCTTCAAAAGACTCTGTGGGCTGGTGGGCTTATGAGGAGTAGACTAAACCCAATGCCTCCTAACTTCCTTCTCTTCTCCATTCCATATCTTCAGATACTAGAAATTCAATGCAGTTATAAGAAACATGAGGCAGGCTTGGGATTCCAAAGTTTATAGTCTTGACTCGGTACTGAAATGTAAGGCTGAATTTAGTTCTCCCACAACCAACTCCTTATCCCTATCATCCATATTCTTGATGGAACTGAAAAATGGTGGAAAACAACTCTTTTGGTAGCTCACATAGAAGCCGCTCCTTCTAAGGGCATTTTTATCCCTTGGTTCCAAGCCTCAGGTTTCTCCTTCTGTCTTTAAATGAATGGAAATGCAGGGTTGGCATGTCTGCTGAAGACAGGGGTAAGCATAGGTCAGTGTTCCCATGTCCAAAGGAGATACTGCACTCTTTGGTGATTTGACAGCCTTGCTCAGTTGTTCAGAACTGATGTCTAATCATTTTGGGGTGAAAACTTACCTTCACAAAGCTCCATAAGACACCATGACTGTCTGCTAACAGTTAATTCTAGGTTCTAGCCTGTGTTGGTCTGAGCTTAAACTCGTTCTATAAATTTGCTTAAATGTAAGGAAGCCTCAAGTCTGTAGATTGGACAACTGAAATGAAAATAATCCCCATTCGTCCAAATCCTAGGGTCATTAATATTAAATAATATTTTGTATGTCCATTACCTCCCCCGAGAAAACAAACAACTTGTAAGAATACATTTTATTGCTGTTACTTCTTGACAACCAAACGTCATGGCACATGGCTATGGTTTCAGCAATTGGGAGATGTAAGCAGGGGTATTAGGTGTTCAAGGTCATCCTTTGCTACGGGCAGCAATCAACACACACATACACACAAACACACACACACACACACACACACACACACACACAGAGAGAGAGAGAGAGACAGACAGACAGACAGACAGACAGACAGACAGACAGACAGACAGAGACAGAGATTATTTCTTGACAAATCTGAGAAAAAGCCTCTTCATTCATTTAAAAGATGATCTGACAGGCCACTGCATAGGCTTGATCCTGGACAAGCTGGACCTGGGATGGTTCTAACTCCTGAGCTCCCCTTCCCAATATCTGCTCACCAGCAGTTCTAGGACCTTCCTCTAAGATAGATTTACTTTTTCTGAAAGACAAGGGTTCCAGGCCAATATTTCTTCATGGCCAAGTCAAGAAACCCCTGGGGGAAGAGTGGCTCAGCAGCTTCTGAGCTTGTAAATGAGAGCAGCTCTCTGCCCTCACCCTGGGCTGAGTTATTCTGAGGCTATAAAAAGATTCCTGTCCACTTCAAAGGGCTTTTTATCAGCTTATCCATACAGATCCTGTTCAACTCGTCTCATTTTCAAAGGCAAAACAAAACCCCTTGGCTGAACCCAGAGCTGGGCTCTTACCTTTCTTAAAATATCTCTAACTTCAATTAAACAGATCCCTCTTGGCTCCCTTTAGCAAATAGGTTGTCTACAAAGAGTTTCCTGACACTCTTTTTCTCCCTCCTTCTAACCCTGTCCCTGTCAGTGACATGCCATTTTGATCTGCTTCAAATTTGTACTAAGTTAGGCAATGTCACTTGGGCCAGGTCTTAATGCTGCTGGACCTTGTAAGTGGACTCTTGTTTCAGAACACAGCAAGTTCTAAAACCACCTCTGTTCTGTAACAGGGGGATAGTCAATTAAGCATTGCCTTAAAAGATGACCACCTGGGTTTCTAGGTCTCCTCTTGCCACAGAAACTCTGTGTGAATCTGATTAAGTCTAGGTTTTATTTTTCTCTAAGTAAAGAAGGAGAAGTATAATCACTCAAAGTGATTTTTTTGTAATGATTTCTTTGCTAGAGTTGCCTGATTCTAAATTCCCCACTAAGTATATATTCCCCGAGGCCAGGGAAAGTCTCATCTTTGTATAGAATTTATCAGAAATCATTAGTTTTTAATGATCATACCTGGGTTCTCTTTTTATATACCTTTCCATCTTACAGAGTGGTACTCATCTGTCTTATACACTGTGTGTATATGTGTTTATGTATGTATGTATGTATGTATGTATGTATGTATGTATGTATGTATGTGCTGTGTCTCTCTGCTATTGTTTAACTTCACTGTCTCCCAACCACTTAACTGCCCTCCATCTTCAGCTACAAGTATGAGCTCTAGGTGATCCTATACTATGCTACTACAAGAGATGAATTACCTGAATATTGAACTCCCAGCTCTGTTATAAAACCTTGGGGTTCATAACTTACACCCTAAGTAGGATCTGGCTAATTCTCAATAAACTACTAAGTGAGACAAACTAAGCACAGAAAACAAAACAAGGAGATTTATCCAATATAGAATATTGCAAAGAGGGACAAAGGCAATCTAACAAACCTCTCAAGTTTTTCTTCAGAGTCTTGAAGTGAGATTAAAGTTTAAATACAGGGCTGAGGAAGCAGCCAATGTTTAAAAGTGACATCTACTTGAGGGGCAGACAAAGTCATGAATCAGAGAAAGATTTGACAGAACGAGTCAAATACAGGATACCCCCAACACTCAGGAGAGAAGCTATTTAAGAGCAATTCAGGGAGAGAGTCAGTCAATAGGAGTCAGTGCAATTGAGTTTGTTCATGAGTTCATACAGTTTAGTGCAGATCAACAGAGGCTGTTAAACCCAGAGAATAAGAAGGAGCCAGAAGATTAGAACAAATTGCCAGAGTTAGTTTAAGTCCAAACAGAGCAATTCAGTGAGAAGCCAAGAGAAGCCAGATTGAATCAGAAGTTTGAACCAGAACAGCTGAATTGAACCAGCCAGCCAGAGTTCATAAAGAACTAGAGAGGGTGAGCTTATTCAGCAGTAAGCCTCTGAGATGACAGTTTTATCTGGAAAACAAAAAAATACTTTAAAAATCTTGTAAAGTGGTCTAACAGGTTGTTGGGATTGTGTGAAATCTCTTTCTGGGAGACACGATATTCCTCTGGCTATTGTTCTTTCCTTCACCCAGCACAAGATTCCTGAGGAATTTTCCATGTATTTGGGGTCAGTTGTTTCAATAGACTAATAGTTAGACTGAGAAACATGGTCTCTTTTGAATACCTTTATTTTTGCCAGACTGGTTACAGATTTTCCCATGGGGATATAGCTTGTACTTCTAAAAGGCTCTGACAATGGCTTTCTGTTTCTGCTGCATCCTTCTCCTCCTCCTCCTCTTGAGACAAGGTCTTACTATATAGCTCTGTCTGTCCTGGAACTCATTATGTAGACCAGGCTAGCCTTATGCTCACAGAGATTCTCCAGACATTTGCCTCCTGCTGGGGTTAGCCATGCACCACTACACCAAACCTCAGTGACTTTTGGTTCAGATGACACAACCTAGATCTCAGTAGATGAAGTTTGGTGAGTGGAAGCCAGAGGAAGGGAGGGTACCTGAAAATAAATACCTGAATTTTTTTCTAAGAATCTGTTGCTCCATAAATCCTGTGTAGAGGCATCCAGAATGATGGAATGAGCCTTTGGGCTTCTTGGTAGTATTTAAGGCCACTGTCAGGTAGACAAGATATTATCTTTGCTTCTTATTCTTCCTTGAATCATATCCCTTGTGTCCTGGCTACCCTGGGGTTGATTCTCCTAGTACACTATCAATATGTAAGTCTCACCTTCTAGGGAGATGCCATTGTTACAAATCTGTCTACTCTAAGTGTATTTATCCCTGGAGGCTACAGAAAGTTAGATTTGAAATACTAATGCTACCCAGTTACCCATTTTTCTCTTTTAAAGTTAGTTTAAGACAGTGTCTCATGTACCTTGGATCACACTCAACTGCTATGTGGTCAAGGATGGTCTTGGATGCTTAAACTTTCTGCCTCCACTTCCCAAGAACTGAGATTATAGGCAAACACCACTATGCTTGTCTCCATTATTCATTTTAACAAATATTAAAATGAGAAATCAAAGAAAGGAAATCAACTGCTCTAAATGAGTGGCTGTATTGGTACTTGGTACAATCTAGTCTAGGACACCGGTTCTCACCCTGTGGGACATGACCCTTTGGCACCTATTGCCTTGCCCTGTTCCTTCTCCTCTTCCTTTTCTTCCTCCTTCTCTTGAAACAGGATCTCACTATGTATCTCTGACTGTCCTGGAACTCACTATGTAGACCAGGTTAGCCTTAAACTCACAGAGATTCCCCTGGTCTCTATTTCCTGCTGGAATTACATGTGCACCACTAGACCTCGTCTCAGTGACTTTGGTTCAGACACTTATCTCCAAAAATATCTGCATCATGATTAATGACACCAGTAACATCACAGTTATGAAGTAGCAATGGAAATGATTTGATGGCGGGGGGTCACCACAACATGAGGAACTGTATTAAAGGGCCACAGCATTGGAATGGTTGAGCTAACAGAGAGGAGTTATCTCAGTGGAGTCCTTCAGCCAGTAAGAACTCTGGAGAGGTGACAGTGTTTGAGCTTAGTTTATTTTTGGCTGGCTGCTGGGTTGGATGCCTCAATAACTCAGGATCATGTAGACAAACTAAGAAAAGGGTGTTTTATTCATGTAAATGCTTTTGGACAAGAAGATGCATGCACCACCCTGTGTGGGAGTGGGAGCTGAGAGACCTCAGGGGCTTTGATCAGAGAAAACTAAGCTGATATCTTCACTTACTTATTCAGACTCACCTCATCCCTAATTCACAGCAGAGCTCCACGGGCATTCAGAGTGCCTCTTTAGAGTTAACAAGTGAAGCTTTGTGCATAGCCCCATTTAAGTGCCTTCCACTTTTTCCCAGGGACAAGAGTCACAGGCAGAGTGGGAGGGCTCATCCACATGGCTGGTGTCTGTTTTTAGGTTAAGAGGAGCAAAGAGAACAAGGGACTCATAGAAAGAGCCTGGAAAGAGGCTTGGATGGTGCATGTTGTTAACCCATCTTAATTTATGCAGATAATGAAACCAAAGTCTCGGAGATCACATGACCTGCCCAGGGTCAGGCAGCTGATTGGGTCTGATCTGGATTCTGAAATAGCTTAGTTTTCTAATGGAGAAAGGGCAACTCTGAAGAGAAAGATAAGCTTTCCAGAAGGCTGGATAGGGCAAGATAGAAAAGGAGAGAGGGTCACCCTTTATCTTTTCATCCCATGTGGGGATAAAAGACAGTCCTGCACAACTCCTTCACCTAACACCTTCATATCCATGAAACTGCAGAATGTTCTTTGGCCTCGAGTCTCACAATGCCATCTTTTCTGGCCTTTTTCTGAGCTGTTAGAGAGGAAGACAAAGCTGTGGAAAATGATAGGCTACTAATTAAGATGAGGTAGTCAGTGAATCCCAGTCAACTGACAAGCTGCCTTGTTAATGGGGACCAAGACTGAGGCATATAACATTTCTGAACTTCAGTCTCTATCTTTAAGGAGGACTGAGACTATCTGATTCATAGGGTGGTGAGACAGAGCACATCCTACTTAGAAGCAGCCAAATCCAGGTAACTTGAGGAAGCATTTTCAAATTAGGACCATTTAGAGAGCTTAAGTCTTTACAAAGATACAGTTGAGGGAGAGGGAGAGGGAGAGGGAGAGGGAGAGGGAGAGGGAGAGGGAGAGAGTGAGAGAGAGAAGAGAGAGAGAGAGAGAGAGAGAGAGAGAGAGAGAGAGAGAGAGAGAGAGAGAGAGAGAGAGAGAGAGGACAGTCAGCAGAAGGGAGAATCTGTGTGGGAGGGCACTTTGGGTAGGAACTTTAGAAGCTCCAATTCAAGGTGACCTTGCATACTGGGAGCCAGAGAAACCTGTGGTGCCCTGCCCTCACCCTCCCTTCTCCCTCTAATCTTCTGCCAGGCTGCTGTCATCCAAACCTAAATGGGAGTTGGAGGGCAGGGAGCCTGCTGATGTCATTGGTACAGGTCAGCCTCTAGAACAGAAAGGAGGGTGGAGAGAGGTAGAGAGAGAGGCAGAAGGAAGATAGCTGTACAGGACACTGCTCTTAAACTCTGAAGTCATTAACATAGTTGTCAGACTCTGCAGGGCCATCTTGGATCACTAGACTGAAGCTTGTGTCCTTCCAGATGTTATTGGTCTCATTTATTGACTCCTTGTCCCTGAGTGAGTCCTTCTCTAGGACTCTGGCTTTTTATAGCTGCTCAAGTTTGTACCCTCCCCACAAATGTTGGCCATGTTAAATTTTTCTTTAACTTGGATTATGATCTGTCTCTGTGGAGTTACTTTAAATCTTAGACTCATGGTAGAGTTGGTCATGGTTGTTTATTATTTGCCTTTCATATGGCACATTGTAACCCAGGGGAAGACTTAATGCCTAGGTCCTGTACTATGACCCGTGTTGTTTACATCAGTAGCTCTTGTCTGACCTGTGCCTAGTTTATTTCTAAAGACAGTAATTTTCTAAAAGAGCTGTGATGGGAAGGAGCGTGAATATGGGATATGTGTAGTTTAAGTAAGATACAGAGGAGGAAGTCCACTGAAACACAAGAAATGGCAGTTTATGCCTTATAGGTCCTAGAGAGACAAGGGCAGCCCAAACAAGTAGGTCCAAGGGGAAGATGGCAGACATCTGGAAAACATAATTACCCAGTAGATGAGGAACTAGAGAGAATGATTTAAAATAAATGCATTCTTGGGATGTCATACATTATTTAAACAGACTCTGATTTAGAGTTACAAGTAAGCAGGAATGAGTCCTATAGGATCGAGTTGCGATTAATAATAATTAATTATTTTTCTCATCTCAGTGACCAAATATCTAACAGAAATAACTTAAGGCAGGAAGGATTTATTTTGATTCATAGTTCAGAGGATACAGTTTATCATGGTAGGGGAGGAAAGATGGTTGGGTGGGTATGGCCTTGCTCTGTGGTGGTTGGAACTTGAGGCTAGTCATGCTGTGAGGGCAGACAGGAGGCAGAGAACACATGCCAAAACTAGAGGTAGATATATTCTTCAAGGCTTGCTCCTAGAGACCCAGCAAGTCTCCATGTCCCTCAAAATAGTACCACAAGCTGTGGATAATAGGAGGTTCAAATATATGAGCCTATATGGGACATTTCCCATCCAAATTATAATAGACATCTACTCAGCATATCTTCACAGTCAATGCATGCTATGGGGATGACTGGTCTGCACTGAGTAGGTTGTATCCAGCTACCTCATATGGAGGTAACCATAGAAGGAATGGATCTGGATTGCAGCAGGTTGGCAGCTGGAATCTATGTCAAGGATAAGTGAGTGAGCTTTGTTTCTGGTTTGAGGATGTTCAACATATTTTCAGAATGGATGCCAAGGTGACATGAAGTCACAACTCACTATAGCCCATCTCTGACAGGTCTATGTAAGTAATAAAGTTCCCACTCTCTCAATTCTAGATACATCCAAATGAACATCCCAGCTGTAGCCATTGCTGTAACTGTCACCTGGTTCAGTGTCACTGCCTACTTTTTTCTCTTCCCATAGGAGTTGATCTTGAGAATTGTCTCTTCAATTGTCAGACCTAAAGTGAGTCTGCTTGCTGACTGTTTTGAGTTGTGACTCACACTGAGTGTGTCATTATGACCCACCTGTAGATTTTAAACCATTCCTATAGGCCCAGCTTTATACTTTCTTTTAAGTTGTGTGCTTTGGAAATCTGGATGAGGGCAGAGAATGTCTTATACCCACACTCCAAACATTGCCTAGCAAAGGGGACCTTTTTCTAATTTACACAGAGGCCTGGTAGAGTCTCTTGAAGCCCCTTCTAAAGGCTTAATTTTTTTTTCTCAGCCAAGTGTCTCCATGGAAGCAATAGAAAGGAATTTCAAAATGTCTGAGATAAAGTTGGGACATCTGTGAGAAAATTAAGAACAGGTTGTCTCTTCTATACACTTAGAAACGGTGCCAAGGACAAGACTGATACAAGTCTCAAAGCATTCTGTTTGGGCTTATTCACACACATCTTAGGTGTTCTTACTAGAGTTTGATCATTTAACAGGCAATGCATAGGGGTTGTAGGCATAATATCTGATTCTGACTGTGATTCTCTTGCTCAAGAGAGTTCATTTTTCTCCTTGACAGCTAAAGATAGTACTATAATGTATATAGTAGTATAAAGACTATGTCTCTTATTTATAGTTGTTGGGGAATACTCTAAAGAACACTGTATTAATCTAAAGCCCTCTCCTTATTTACTTCGCCAATCATTTTGTGGTCATACATAGGTATACTATATATGATTATATTACCCCTCATGGTTCCCTGCTGTTCATTTTCTCCTCTATTCTCTCTTCTATCACTCCCCTTTGTCTACTTAGAAAGCTTTAATTCTATGCTCACATTGCACATATGAAAGTAGAATATATATATATATATATATGTGTATGATTTTATGTATCTATTTAAAATCTAGAAAAAGCAAATAAAAGAAAATATACTTGACTAAGTACAAATAATAACAAATACCTAGTAGGCATGAAATAATACTCCACCTCTCTAGTCATCAGAGAAATGCAAATAAAAACTCTACTGAGGGTCCATCTTACCCTAGGTATAATGGCAGTCATAAAAAATAAACAAACCAACCAAAATCAAACAAAACACCAACCAGACCATAAAACCTAGCAAGAATTCTGGAGAGGGATGTGGGGAAGACTTTTATTCATTGCTTGTGTGGATGTAAATTGGTCCAGCCACTACAGAAGGCAGCATGGAGTTTCTCCTCCATTTGACCCTTCTTGGTATTTCCCTGAAAGATTCCAAATCACAGGGACCCTCAAACACTCATATTTACTGCAGAATTACCCAAAATAGATAAGTTATGATTCCAATATAGGTGTTCAGCAACTGAGGCTAAGAGAAATATGGCATTAAAGAATAAAGTCACATCATATGTGACTGGAGATAATCCCATTAAGTAAATTAGGCCTTTTCTTGTACTCAAGAAGTCACTGAGGGGAGGGAAAGTCCTTCCCCAGGCTATGAAGCTCATTAGCTTCGAACCACAGTGGCTTTGACACCTGAGGAACCTCTATCCACCTTTACTTCCACATAAGCTGGCATTTTTTCAGGTGGTGAAGCAATTCCCAGGAGGGGAAGTTTGGAGGACCAGGACAATCTTAGCAGGACCAATTTCTCTGTTCTTAGACAATCTGAAAAGAGCCTAGCAATGGGTGTGCATCTTCTCTCCTTGGCTCCATCCCAGGAGAGGCTGGGCAGAGGCAACAGGGAACAGAGAATACTTCTTTGATGGAGCTCCAGAGAGAGGCCAGTCACCTTGACCAGTGGCAGGGCTTCTATTTCATGCAGATATCTCTCATCTTTCCTTTTCTCAAGACATCCCAGCAGGAGATGAAGCATTGTGCATATATGGTTTTGACTTGCCAAGAACAACCTACTCATCTCATAAGTCCTGCCAAGCCTCCCTCCAGCCATAAGTCATGGCCAGTTCTGTCAGACTAGAGGAAGATAGGAGTCACTGATGGGCCGGCACATAGCCATTGGTAAACCCCTGCTTCCTTGGGAGTCTTTGTGTCCTTGTCCTTCCTGCTCTCTGAACTTTGAGTCACAGCATTCCCACAGACAGTGAACTATTACCCCTAGAGATAATTTGTATTCATCTGCTCTCCTCTTCACTCCACCCACCATTCCACTCCACTTTGTCATTCTAAATTTACATTAAAGGCAAGCTCTTTCTAGTTACTGGTTCCAAAGTCTCAAGTCTGCTTCATGCCTCATTCAAATCATAGCACTTCATGTTTATTGATGAAAGCTTGTCCTGTTGGTTAGCCATGAGCTCTGGACACATGTTTCCTCTGCTAGATGGCTAGCTAGCCCTGTCTGGATTGGAAAGACATGAGAGTTTGGGAACAAAGAAGGCAAGAAGGTCATCTTCTCTGTTCTTTGATAGCTTTGAGCTCACTTTGGGAGCTTTGGGCTTCTTGAGGTGCAAGTTCAACCAACACAATCCCTGTCTCTGATTTTAGAATGTTTCTCCTCACTTTTCCAAGTGTTTCTTCTTATGTCATCTATCAATTTGGCTTTGTCCATTGGTCTAGTCTGAAGTTCCACATCCCCTCCTGCATCCTCTTTACTTCTCTCTGCTTGGCATTTCTTTCAGATAGATCTCTTCAGCTCACAGGACAATGGGAATAACAGAATGCTAATGTTAGAGTTACTTTATACTTTAAACTAGACAGACCTGTTTGGGTTGATGTTAAGGTGATGATGATTGGACGGTGGTGAGGTAGGCACAAGAGAAAAAGGCTAGGAAAATGAAAGGAGGAGAGGAGGGAAGATTCTGGAAGGAATGAAGATGGAGGCAGATGTTTGTTTCTCTCCATGCATTTTTTTATAAATAAGTTTGTTTTTGAATGTTTTATAAGGGATGGAATTGTACAAGATCATTTGACTTATAAAGGTTAGCAAATTATATTATACCTATTGGATCAGAGTAGTTTGGTGTGTTCTTTGATGTGACTACTTAATTGAGTTTGAAAGGTGTGGTGGCGGAACGCATAAAGCCCGCAACAGAGTTGGGATGAGTATGTTTAAAGCTTGACAACAACATACCAAGGGGAAGTGAGTGAAAACAATACGCCAGTGTGGTCATATCCAGCTGTTTCTCACTGTGTTTCTGTATCTCTCTGTCTCCCATTCTCTCTCCCTTTCTTTCTCCTTCCTTCCTTTTGATAGATCAGGAGTTTAATATAGTGTATAATTTTCTTTAGACAGGGTCTCATGTAGCCCAGGTTAGACTTTCACACTTTCCATTTAGCTAAGGATGTTCTTGCACTAGTCCAGATCAGATCCTCTGTTTCTATCTCATGAGTTCTGAGATTATAAGACTGTCACAATGGCTCCTCCTTTCCTTTCCTCCCCTTCTGCTTTCAGGAGTACTATGGCTTGGCTCTACAATCTTGTTCGTACTAGAGAAATATTCTACCCTGACTTTTTTTTTTTTTTTTTACTTTTTATTTTGAGATAAGGTCCTATTAACTTTCCCAGGTTGGCATTGAATTTAAACTGGAGCCAGGCAGCCTTGAAACTCACAGTCCTGCCTTTGCCTTCTGAGTGCTGGGATTTCTTGCCTACCACTACCCTTATCTCTAAAAATTGCTTTGGTTTAAATCACTCTATTGATGCTTTCAGCTTCTACCTCTATCTCAGTCTTTGCTCTCCCTGAAGACAGGGAATGGGAGAAATCCAAGGATACAAACTTCTGGTCAGTACAGTGGTTAGGTGTGAAGTTCAGCTTCAAAGCCAAGTTACATTTCTGTCAGAATATACCTTAAATGTGGGTTAAGAGTGGCCACAATACCTGGAAGGTTATTGTGAGCCCATTATTAGGCCAGAGACAGATGAACACATTGTGTCTTTCTACAATGTCAGAATTAATTAGCCATGAATTCACAAGGCCCAATGGTTTCAGTGGAACTGTCTTGGTAATCTGGCTTAGGAGAAGGCAGGTTTTTTTTTTTTTATTCAAATTTTAATTACTAATAGTATCTCTCATATCACATAGTAACTCTTCATCCCCACCTGCAAATATGGACAATTTAAAGAATGGATACATGTTAAAGAGGCTACAGCAGAGGTTAAAAGGATTAATATGTGGGCATGAGAACCATACATTTATATTAATATAATATGAACCCAGACTATCTTTAGGGAGGAAACTGTTGCTTAGGCCACTGGAGAGTCAAGGCTAAGAGTGAAGATGCTGAGTTGAGTTCTGCTGTGACGTGAAAGGGCAGTGTTGGGCAGAGCAGGAAGAATGGTTTCAGATGCAGGCAGATGAGTGGATATGTGGGCAGTCCACCAGTTGAGTAGGGTGTGCTCATAAAGGGTGGGGGACGGACCTGAACCCAAGAATAGTTGGGAGTCCTGCCTGGTGTTTTTAAAAGTACATCTTGGATATCAGATAATAGTTGGTGTGGGGCCATTGGAATCACAGGGCAAGGTAGCCACCATCCTGTGGGGGCCAGGTTTGGGAGTTAACACTTCTTCCTTGTTTTGGTGTCTTACAAAATCTTGAGTCTGCGTGTTCCCTGATGTGATTTTATTATGCCATTAATGTCTCAATAAGTGTATAAGTGTATAAGGGAGCACCCCCCCTTTTTTTTTAATCCCCAAGGGTAAGTCAGATTTTTTCCCCTGTGCTGCATGGTTGGTGACAGACAGGTGGTGGTGATCACACCTATGCTACCCACACAGTGATCATCCTCTATGATCTCAAGGTGAGGATCAACTTGAAAAGTCACTGTTTTACAGAACGGAATGACTCAGAGCAGGACACACAGGATCTCAGCAAAGGGGAACAGGGAGAAGCAGCTGTATCTGATGTCTGAATAGAACCAGCCCTGATGAATATTCTTAAGCTGAAGGAGGAAACAGACATTTTGTTCCTCTCTAAGCCATCCAGAGACACATAATTGGAACATCTTCTCTCAGAAAGGGTCGATAGACAGGATAGGGGATGGAATTAAAGATTTACAAGTAGCCAGAGGGGTTTTGATTCATTTTCTTTCTAAGAAAGATATACTCTGGCTCCTCTCTCAGAAAATTGATGGGCTATGAGGATGGTCCTCCTTTTAGGGAAGATAAAGATGGATGGAGGGTGGGAAGAATGAAAAGAGAGAGAAGGAAGAAAGGGGAAAGCAGGTTTATGTTTGTGTGCAGGGTGTGTGTGTGTTTGTGTGTATGTGTGTGTGTGTGTATGTGTGTGTGCGCACACACACACAAAAGCCAGCTGAATAGGCCAAGTCACTTTTAATGGTTCCAAGAATAGGACAGAAAAAAACAAGGACCTAGAGCAGCTCCTGCTTCTTGATTATGCCTCTCTTTGGGTCATTTCAGTCCAAGTATTGACTATAATGGTGAACTTGTGAGGTCTTGCATCTCAGCAAGCAGGTAGGTGTCCTGAAAGGTTAATGTGGTTTCCTCAGTGTGAAGGGCTCCACAGTAGAAAGTGACAGGAGAAATGAGGACACTAATATTCACTGCTAGCCAAGATTGTTTTTAACTGGGTAAATTATAACATGGCAGTTTCCTCATCTGAAAGATGGAGCTGTTGAGAGCAACAGGTAGGATGATCAGGAATGCCTGGCTCCTACTCTCCCTGCAAGTTGGTCAGGAAATTTCAATGTCTCCTTAATTTTTCCCCTTGCTTCTCCTTCAGCCTTTGTTTTTCAGGGGCAGGGAGGCAGGTAGTTGGGGATTTGAGACCAGGGATTTTTAGTGTACCCCTGGCTGTCCTGGAACTCACTCTGTAAACCAGTCTGACCTTGAATTCACAGAGATCTGCCTGCCTGTCTGCCGAGTGCTGGGATTACAGCCTTTCTATCCAAACCGTCAGAGAAGCCAACTCAAGTGGAACTCGACAAACTCAACAGTTCTTTGCTATTGTCTTTGACTTTAGGAAGGACAGAGAAAGTGGAAATATATTGCAATCTGGAAGGACAACAAGACTCATTAGTATTTGGGTGGGAGCTAGAGATGTGGGGTCTTCTCTTTTTCATGATTCTGGGCTGACCTTGACAGTTCCCCTTCTCTTCTCCAGCTCTGGAACTCCCTTGGTGGTTGGGGGTGGGGTTGACTTCTAGGCAGAACAGGACTCAGAATTCCCTACTAAGTTACTTACTCAGCATGACAAAAGTTGGTAGATTTATTTATCTATTTATGTATTCGTCCTTCCTTCCTTCCTTCCTTCCTTCCTTCCTTCCTTCCTTCCTTCCTTTCTTTTTCTTTTTTGACCTACCTCAGAAACAAAGTTGCAAAGTGGAATCAGATCTATTTGAAAAAGTAGATGACCAGTGAGCCCAAGTTAAAAGTAAAAGATCCCAAACACAATTTTGTTTTTTGGTTTTTTTTTTTTTGTTTGTTTGTTCGTTTTTAATTTCTTGCTGATAAGATTTTCTAGCTGTCTCAGCTATCATGTGGAATTTGATATAAAACCCTTGGGAATCCACAATACAGTGAAAATAGACAAGTACAGTTTTTCAATGGCTTTCCATTCTTTCTAAATCTCAGCACTTCTGGCTTCTCTCACAGATGACCCTTTTTGCTGCAGCCTTCCTATCTTCCTCTTGATTTCTTCAACTTGTGTGTTCCCCTTTTCTCTCATACTCTGGACTCCCCTTCTCTGATTTCTCCAGGTAATTCATTCGTGCCCTGACTCTCAGCTTTGATGTCCCTCTCCAGAGAGCTGTCCCGATGATCCTTCAGATGCCTCAGGATCCTCTATTTTAGGCTCTCATTGCCAACTACATGCCATAGTTAGAACCAAATCACCATGTATCAGTTTGATGTTCCCCTAGCTGAAAGAGTTTCTGCAGAACATTGCTTGCCTGAGCCATCCCAGGAGG
Organism: Micromys minutus; assembly: GCF_963924665.1. Classification (NCBI taxonomy): domain Eukaryota; kingdom Metazoa; phylum Chordata; class Mammalia; order Rodentia; family Muridae; genus Micromys; species Micromys minutus. The sequence goes on along the minus strand of NC_137954.1, from coordinate 23,960,821 downwards.
CCCTGTATGCACCTCAGTACTCTGCTACTGTAGATGGTCAATGAGTCGATTAGTATGGAAGGTTTGACTTCAGTGCCAGAGCCAAGTAACCACAGGCAACAGTGATACCAGGCACCAGCAAAGCCTGAACAATGGGGTAAATAGTACGTTCTGGGAGTTCTGAGATGCCATTGGCTAAAAAATGAGGAGAGTCCCAGATTACAGATCACAAGTGGGTGTTGGCCCCTCATTCCTCTTACATTCCAACTCCTCAAACTCTAGATCTACAGAGGACTCAGCCCAGATTCTTCAGATGTTTCTGTGTCACACCACCTGACTACCTGATTATCTGCATGCAAGTCCTGCCACAGCTGTGCTAAGTTTATGCAACAGTGGATGTGGTGCTGAATGGGTCAGGATTCAATGACCCCAATATATATATATATGTCATAGAACAAGCTCCAGTGACTATTTTCCAATACATTCCCAGAGTCCTACATGTTAATTTGTCTCCTGGTTTTAGTGGATGAATCTCAGCATGTCATTTTAGTGATGTCATACTTTTTAATAATAATCCAAAGGACACAGGGACCATTCTCTTCAAAGCCTTCTGTCTCATTATAGTATCTTCCTTTAGAGTAGGCAGCAGGTTGTGAGCTAAGACCACTGTTTCCCACTGGAGAAAAGATGAGCTCCTGGGGTCAGGGAAGTTTGAATGGTAGGGTAAATATGACCCATGTCTACTAAAGGGACAAGGTAAGATAGGAGGTGAAACATCTTACATTTTGCAGATGAGTCTTTGGCCATCATTTTATGCTTAATGTGTACACTAGGGCTAGTTTACCATGAAGTATACAGCCTTTGTGTTGCTAATCACTCTTTCTTAGCACCCTGATGATTGGCACAGTGACTGCTCTGTATGTTGTCTTGTGACATTTGCAGTATAACTAACACGACAGATTACACACTGCTGAAGTTACCAGTGGATACATTTACACATATCATGTGCCCAGAAAGCCATTACCCCAAAGATGATCAATATATCCTTTACTTATAAACCTTTATTCCCAAGCCCTGTAAGTTTATTGGATGGCTGTTACACAACCTGTTTGTTAGTTTTCTGAGGGATATTTGTACTGTTCTCAGCCTGGATGACAGGATCATGTCTGATTAATTTTTTTCTGTTTTTTAAAAGAATAGTTTGCTAATTCATTGGAATTTTCATACATGCATATAATATGTTTTGATCATATTTACTTACAATTCCTCTCCCTAACTCTTCCTGGATCCACCCCCTTACAACTTTACTTCTTTACTTTTTATAACCCATCCAAGTTCATAATTTACCTACATACCCATGGGTTTAAGTGTATCCACTGGAGTGTGGGCTGCCTACTAGGAACCAGATCATTAAAGAAAACAGATTTTCCCTCCCATAGAAATCATCAGCTGTCAATAGCTCCTTAGCTAGATGTGAGGGTTTATGGGGCCTCCTCCCATCTATGATGTACTTAGTTTCATATGATCCATTCCCTCCCTCATCCATCCAACTTTGTGACTTTACTCAATCTCTCTTTATAAACACCCATCAAATACCATTTGCTCTGCAAATAATGCTTTGGATGTGTGACCTCCTAGTAAAAGTGTCTTAGGGCTTCCATTGGTGAAGAGACACCAAGACCATGACAAATTTTATAAAAGAAAGTTTTTAATTCAGGCTGATTACAGTGTTAGAGGTTTAGTTCATTATTCCCAGGGTAAGAAGTATGGTGGTTCTTTTCACAGATAGACATATTGCTGGAAAAGGAGCTAAGAGTGCTACATCTTGATTTCAAGGCATCAGGAGGAAAAGTGAGAGAGATACTGAGACTGGGCTTGAGCTTCTGAGACCTCAAAGCCCACCTCAAGTGACACTCCTCTTCCAATAAGGTCACACCTCCTAAGAGTGCCATTGCCAAGGGGCCAAGCATTCAAATACTTGAGTCTGTTGGGGTCATTTCTATTCAAACCATCGCAAGAATCTTCCAGAGGCTATACCCATAAAGAAAACAAAATTTTATTCTCTCAGGAGCTGTCAAGTTCCAACAACTCCATAAGTAGTGTTAGGATTTTTGCTCATATCCCCTCTCCATGCTGAGATTTTGTCTGATTTGAACTTGTCCCCATCTTGTGCATGTTGTCCCAATTGCTGTGACTCATATGGACAGCTCTGTTCTTCTGTGTTCTGGTAGTCACCTGGTACCTATAGTACTTCCACCTCCTCTAACTAAGACAGTAGGCAAGAAGCAAAGAGGGATGAGTGCATGTGCTAAGCAGTTTTCTTTTTATGTGCCTGGGAGCAGCCCCTGGAATGATGCTACACATATTCAGGGTCGAACTTCCCATCTAAATGAAAATGATTTAGGTAATCCCTCACAGAAATGTCTAGTGGCTATCTAATATAGATAATCCTACATAGGCATGCCTGGAGTATATTGTATACTATATTAATTAATAAGTAATACATGATACATAATATATGATACATAATATAATATGGTATATATATATATGATTATATGATGTGATAATGATATATAATGTATGTTGTCTTAGTTGGGGTTTTATTGCTGTGAACAGACACTGCGACTAAGGCAAGTCTTATAAATGACAACATTTAATTGGGGCTGGCTTACAGACTCAGAGGTTCAGTCCATTATTATCAAGGCAAGAACATGGCAGCATCTAGGCAGGCATGGTGCAGGGGGAGCTTCATTCAAAGGAAGCCAGGAACAGACTGAGCATCCTCAGGCAGTTAGGAGGAGTGTCTCCTAGCCCAGTCCCAGAGTGATACACTTCCTCCAACAAGGCCACACCTAATAGTGCCACTCTCTGGGCCAAGCATATACAAACCATCACATATACTATGATGTATAAGATACATATATAATCTGATCATATAATATGCAATAAGAATATATTATACGTATAACATATTATATATTATATACTATACATATAATATATGTTATATTTTATTTGTATGAGAGTGTAGAAAATTTGTCTGAGTCTAGTGCATTATGTGTATGATTTTTGGTTCATTAAGTTTTCTGTGAAGGGCCTACTATTAAGGCTGAATCAAACTTCATTGTATCTGCATTCCCTTTATTCATTTTGTCATGGGAATCGAGCCTAATTCCATATCTTGGCTATTGTAAGTAGTGCTTCAGCAAATGTGGCTTTGCAGGCATTTTTATGATATGTGGACTTAGATTCCTTTGGGTATGTTACAAGGAGTGACATACCTGGTAGTTTTTAGTTTTTTAGAACCCTCCATACTGATTTCTACAGCAAATGGACTAATTTACATTCTTACCAGCTCTTTGATGAAAGTGTAGCTCTCCCTGCCTGCATCCCAGTCAGCATCCCTGTCAGTATCTTTGCCTGCATCCCTGCCAGCATTTGTATTTTTTTTCTTTTTTGATGATAGCCATTTTTAATGGGATAAAAATGGATTCTCAGTATAGTTTTAACTGTTGTTTCTCTGCTGGCTAAGCATTTTGAACTTTTTTTCCCCATAAATTTATCAACCACTTGTCTTTCTCTTGAGAATTCACTTGCCCGTTTAAAGAAGCACCTGGTGTTTTTCTTTAAAAGTTCTCTCTATACTCTCCTTATTAATGTGCTGTCAGATGTATAGCAGCAATGCTCTTCTTTTCGGTAAGTGTCTGTTAACCCCATGTGTCAGTTCTTATCACTCCCTGACCTACTGATCATTAGGCAGGCATTTCAGTTCTCTTATGATCAATATTACCACGACACAGTTCTTTATATTTTAATTTTAAGTCTGTTCATGTCTTTACATTTACTTTTTCTTGTTTATAACGTAATTGGGTATCACTTTATTGGTCCATCTGAAAATATATGAAATGTGATGACTATGACCGTATTGTCTGTTGTGTTACCATTTTCCTGGTTTTGGATGTTCTCCTTTCTCCCCTTTGACTGCGTTTTAGTGACTTCTCTCTGTTGTTAGACAACTCTCTGTCTCTTTATTTCAGTGCTCTCTGCATGGTGTATGGCACACATCTTTAACTTAGCACAGTCAGCCTTTGAGTGTAAGTCATGGTCATTTACAGTTCATGCTGTCACCACCTAGGGAACATTAAGGTGGTTTCCACAAGTTAAGCAGCATTACTGGTGTAAGTTGGAGTTAGAATCCAGGGATGATTCTAAACACTCTTCAAACTACGAACCAGCCAACCAAGAGCAAGCACCCATTCAGAATGTCAATCATACACGTTTGCAGAAGCCCTGACTCCCTCTAACACCTTTATGACTGTAGTCTTTCTTTTTACTTGAGTGGATTTTGTGTTGTCACAATACACTATCTTCCTTCATGTTATCATAAGCCCCATGCCCTTTCACAAAGTTATAAAGTTCATGCCACTTGAAAGCTCTTTTGTCAAAAAGTCTTCTTTTTTCATTTAAAAAAATTTTTTTATTTTATCCATGTAGTGTTTGTCTGCATCTATGTATGTGTGCACATGCATTCAGTGCCTGTGTGCAGTGTCCAAGGAGGCCAGAAGAGGATGTCAGATCCCCTGGAAGTTACAGACAATTCTCAGCCACTGTATAGGTTTTGGCAACCTCACCCTGGTCTTCTGCAAGAGTAGTCAGTTCTCTTAGTCACTGAGCCATGTCTCTCCCTCCAGGCAGTCTTCTTCTGTGTAGAAGTAAACAGCAGGAAAACATCTTATATATTTACCCACATAGTTCTATTTTCACTGTGTTTAATCTTTTGTGCAGATTCTGAATTTCATGTAGAGATCTAGCTACATTAAGATGTGACTAAAGCCATCTTAATCATAACTGTCATTTCCCCTACCAGGTGGCACAGCTTCCATATGTAATAAGATAAAATATCATTAGAATAGTACACTCTACTTTTTTTGTGAATGTCACTGATGTCTAAATTGCTGGACTGTTTCCTAAAAGATGTTTGATGTATTAATTTTTTAAAGGCCAAATACATTTCATTTGACTACAGGCTATCCCTTCTGTTGCTCAGAGGGTAAAGCCTTTCCTCCTACCTTGGGATGCAGAGGTCTCCTGTCTAGCTGAAGTCCAAGACAATTTCTGGTTTGTGTATATTTGTAATAAGTTGTATTCAATACCATCCTGAACTTATTTTTTTCTTTCTTTGTTCTCTTCTACCTTTGGCAATGGTTCATATATACTGAATATTTCCCTGTAACACCCCATCTGACATGCCTTCTCTTTTGTTTGAAGGATTTTCTTTTGAGTTTTGTGTAGTATAGGTTTGCTTATGATCAAAGTTCCTGGAAAAAAAAAAGACCTTTAAAACACTTTTACTGTTGACAGATAGTTTCAGTAGGTATAGACTTTTTAGTTCTTAGTATTCTGTTTTATACAGATAGTGTCCAAATGTTTTTCAATTTACAATATTATAGAGATGGTATGTGGAAACCATATTTCAAACCTGATTTTGACATTTTTTTTATAGATCAGTGCTAAGTGGTAAATACCTTCTTGTAAGTTTGGGTAGTGACAGTGAGTCATGACTACCACTCAATTGTGGGATCCCAAGATAGTCACTGGTACCTGCTCACTCCTGCCCTTGCTAGCAAATATATTCCTCTGCTGACATTAGAGTCTGTTTTTATGGGGTTCTGGTATATACTGAAGGCCAGATGAAATATCCAGCCTCAAAGACTGAACAACTACTAGATTCTTGGACCTTCCATTTGTAGGCAGCCATTGTTGGATTAGCTGGATGATACTCTGTATGCCATTCTAATAAATCTCATATTTATACTATGTGACACACACACACACACACACACACACACATATATATATACATGATGTATATGTGCATGGGTGTACATGTATATAAATATATGATGTACTTTTGACTGATACAGCCTCCATTTTGAATTTTGAAGTTTCAGGTGTGGCTGTTATGAATAGGGCCATTGTCGGTTCTCATAAGCTCTGGCACTGTTCTTTTCAGTCATGCCAGAGGATTCTTTCAGTAGCCACTTTCCTCACACAGACACTGATGGTCCCTGACCGGATTCTGTTACCTGAATTTTTCTGTGTCAGTTTCTTACTCTAATATTCCATCCTATGAACTCTGGCCACTTTAATCTTGCTAGACTTTCAGCTGCCTCTGCTTGAGTTCCTCTACCCTGTGTCACAACTTACAAGCCCCAAGGCAGTGTGCTGGGGAAATCATTAGGCTCACTGTACTCCCTTCTGTTATTCAAGAATCACTACCCACACCCCGTTTTTGCCCAGTGTCCAATGATCTAAAAAAATATTTCTTCATATATCTGGCTGGGTTTTTGTTGCTATTTCAGATCAGATGGCAAGCTCATTAATTACTCCTTCTATGTTAATCAGATTTATATTTCTCTAATGAATGCTTGAATTAACCAGTTTACCAGACAGAAAGACTTTCTTGGGTCCATGATTTCTGGGACTTATTGACTTGTAAATATCATAAAGCAGAACAATGTGGCTTGGGTTGTGATGGAGAAAACTACTTGTCTCATGGCAGCTGAGAATCAAAGAGGAATGAAGAGGGAAAAGCCCTCATTACAAGAGGAATGAGCAGTTGGACCCACCTCTCACAGATTTCACCACCTCCTAATAGTGCCCTGAGGAGACTAGAACACTGGGGGATGCTTATCTGTATCACAGAAATTCCATATGGAAATGTATAGAAGCAGAAACCTGACCTTTCAGTATATTGACCATGGTAGTTTTCCACAACTGCGCATGCTTGTCAAAATCCACAGGATGTTACTCCCAGGGCTATTTTTTTTTATTATGTGAAGTATATACCCCAACTTAGAAAAATGGTTCATGCTATAGAGGAGGTGTGGAAGGCTTGAGTTATTTAGCCCTAAGTTGTACAAATGAGTTGTTTGAGTGTTAGTGAATTGTTTGATCATCTTTGGACCTTAGTCCACCAATTCTTAAATAAAGTTTCCAGTGTTTTGTTTATTTGTAAGAGTATGAAAGGAGATAGGTTAAGAAATGTGAGTTAGAAGATTGGCCAAGTTATATTCTCATACACTACCTGTCTCCTTTGAATTCATGCATTTTGATGTCTTGTCTGTGTTCTTCTGCAGATGGATATCATATTTGATCTTCACTTCTTCGTCTTCACCTCCCCACCTCTGAGCATGTGGACAGATAGTGAAATGTATTTGAATGATAAGAGTAGATATTTAGTGCTGGCACACTTGTAGACAAATTAAAACCCTTTATCAATACATTAAAATTCAGCCAGCTTTAACTAAGTCACAGAACTTGTGAAATTCTCATATGTGCAGCTCACCTATGGGATTAAGGCACACTCTTTTCATTTTGGTTTTGTTTCCCATTAATCTAGTTCACAGCATGGGGGGGCACGGGGTAACACAGTTTTCAAATTTGACTCATTGGCAACTATTTTTCTCTTACTACTCTTTCTCTAAATGCTGAAGGCCAGGGTTCTTGCTTTCACCTCAACAGCCTGCATTCTCTGTCACACACTGACTAGAAGTTCTGAAGCTCAGTGATGTTCAGTGCATTTATTGTGAAGTGTAGGTACTGACCAGGATAATGGACTACTTAGTCAGTTCTGTCATCTATACACAGACAGTTGGCTATATTGGAAAATTATCTTTGATTAGTTCAGAATTATTGGTGGTTTTATTGGGATGACATAAAATTGGGCAGATTAAGACAATAAAAGAAGATGAAATTCAGTCTTCTGTGCATAGCTTTCTTCTTATTGGTGCCTGTCTGTCTTATTAGTCTTCATGGAGAGTTTCTCTGATTCTGGGTTCTTTGACCTAGACAATGAGCAAATTGTTGGGGGACAGCAAGCTTTTGAACACTTCTCTACAGATCTGCCTCCTGATCCGGCGGAATTTGAGAAAATAAAAATTGTATCCCATCATGGGATGGTACTGCCATATAACTGCATGCCTTGTCATCTTTATTGAGTTACTATTCTTTTCCAGAGGCTTCCTGAGTTAAATGGTGCCTTTCGCATCACGAGTCTTTATTAGATGTGCTTGGTAGAGTGTGTACTTGTGGAACAGTGAACACCAGAGAAATGTTGACTTTTGAATGGTCCCATTCATAGAGATCTTACCTCCTGCTCCACTGCCTTTCCAAACCCAGTTTCCTTCCGGTTCTTCACACCTGTGCAAGTGAGGCTTTCCAGCCTCCTGCAGTGTGGGATATTTCCAGTCCAAGTTTATTTAGGCACAGTCTATATAAGTATATTGAGTTTTTAATGCATTCAGCATTTTCTCCTACCAGATGCCTTGGTCTATGAGTAGACTCTCACTGGAAAAGAACCAAACTGAACCAAAACAAACCAAAACATGCTTCTTTCACCTCTGGGGAAGTCACCTGGCTTTTATACCTCCCCCAATCCAAGCAATTCAGCTCTGTTCTGCTAATCTTAGGTAAACTGTGGGGCTGGAAATGGTGGAACAGAATTATAGAGTCATTCACTTGACTCTATAGTTTATGTTTATGTTCCTTGGACCTTTTCCAGCCAGATTGGTATAATTCGAGTTGAATCAAATAATTTTTTTTTTGTGATCTTTTATGGCTTGTCAGTTTCAGCTGTTGTGTAAGCTGTGTGTCTGAATATTTTGGTTTGCTTTGACTTGTATCAAAAGGATTGTTACAGGTCGTTGGGTGACTGACCCATCAAGGTACTATATTTCTACATATGAATACACTTAACATTTAAATGTTTCCAGCATTGGTAGAACAGAGAAGCAGCATTTATCATAAGTAGAGTAAGTCATTCATTCAACCAAAAGCCATTTCCATGGGAACCAGCATTGTTTGCCACATAGTCAATATTGTGGCCGAGAAGGTCATTGCCATGAACTGATCTGTGAATTCTGCCATTCACTGACTGTCACCTGAGTACTCATCTCATTTTTAAAGAAAACTGGACAAAGTAGCTGCCTTTAAGAAGTCACATTGCATGTGAGTTATAACTGAGTGGAACTCATAGAGCACTGAACAGAAAGAATGCCAACTCTTGAGTCGAGTGCCTTGTAAAAATATACTAAATTCATTAAATTCTTACACTCACCTTTTACAGTATTATTAATTTTGTTATGTTCTCAAGACTTCCTGGCTTCCCAGGCTGGTCCATTTTGTTTTTATTAGTTTCTTTGTTGTGTTTTGGGTACAGTTAGAGAATGGAAGTGGTTATTTTTTCAACTACATCCGTGGGTGCAGGGGAATATAGTGACATTGAAAACTCATATATCCCAGGGCTTGGACCACATTATTTTATTTAATCCTCTAACACATTTAGAGGAAAATAATAGCCCTCAGATTTTATAATTACAGGGAACCAGACTGAGTTAAAGGAACTTGTCTAACACAAAAGAAAAAAAAATTATGACCAGGAATCCTCCCTCTCCCCCCTCAAAAATGGCATCTATTTAGTGTGTAGGTGGGTACATGTGTGCATGTGAACATGCCATTGTGCATGTGTGCATGCGAACATGCCATTGTACATGTGTGCATGTGAACATGCCATTGTGCATGTGTGGAAGTCAGAGGAGAATGTGCAGGAGTGGGTTCTCTCACCTACCTAGTGATTGAATTCAGGCTGTTTGGCTTGGTGGTCAGTGCCTGAAGCCACTGTTCCACAATCCTTTGTCTTACGTGTGCTTTTCTACCCAGTGCACTTGCATCTTGCCTGCTGCGCTCTCAGCTCTTGGTGAGTCTTTAGACAGGAGAGGGAACAGCTGGTGTCCTTTCTGAGTAGATTAATCCCTCTGAGACTTGAACACTGTTGTTCATTTCCTTACCTTAGTGGGAGAAATTTTTGCTGGACATTTTGGAAAGCCTTGCCGGATGCAGCTTTAAATAAAATATCCGTAAGCTGGAATAAAGCCACCAGATAGCAGATGACTGCTCTTGGAACAGCAGTATGCTCAGGACCATAAAATTCAACGGTAGGAAGAAACCCTTCTAGCAGAGGGCTCCTTGTTGGGACAGCTGCTTTTTATCCTATTTTTTTTTTTAACAATGTAGCATTTTATCCCACTAAATGGTTAGAACTACTAGTTAGTAGTAAGGCATCAGCAATGTTTCTGTTCTCAAATGTTTAACTTAAACTCTAAGGGAAATGGTTTAGGTATGGAAAAGTCACAGTAAGGGGAATACACGTATAGGAGGCATCCTCCTTTGCCTCTGTGTTCTCATACCTACCAACTGAAATCACATCACAGTGACTTATTGAACATGGCATGCTTGTGTATCCCAGGGAACAGCCGTGCTGTGAAAAAAGTCACCAAAAATTATCCTCTTAAAATAAATTTTAAAACTTCCTCAAACAAAGTTTGTGCCCCATAATCCCTGGCCCCTGAAAAGTGTTTAGATAAGGGCAGGAGCACTGATAGCAAGTCCTCTAAAAAAGACAGAATTATCAAGGAGGTGCCAATGCAGTGGACATTATTTATAATCTTGAAGAGCCCTAGAAGAGACCCCTGGTGAGAGCACACTTTAGGCAACTGCCAAGGGGAAGGCCAGAAAGAAGGGCAAGGAGGGCAAAATGCCAGGGCTGCATTCAGAGAGGAAAGACAAGGTGAGACAGAGTCAGGCCAGGAGGCTGGGGCTCAGAGATCAAGGCACAGATTTGGGGAAGGCACATGGGAGGAGAGGCCTTGGGGGGTGTTTGAGAGTCTTTGTGAGGGAGAGGATTTGGAGAAAGAGTACAAACTCTGAAGTGTGTGCCAGGATCTATTCCTGGATGAGTTGAGTTAAATAATCTCTCCAGGTTTTGATTTCTCCATAAATCTAGGGCAATGGGTTTCAGAGAGTTACTATGGCTTTTCAAGAGCCAAAGAACTGGAAGATTGTTTGGAAAATACCCGATTTCCATAATGACAGTTCTCTTTGTGCTCTGTTCTTAGGCGACATTCTGAGAACCCTGTGCAGAAGATATTGCTTTCACCTCCTTCCTGTGGAAACTGCAGAATTAAGGACTCTTGGTAAGGAATCTCTAATAAGCAGGTAGATCACAATTCACATCCAGGCTTGTCTGACTCCTAAATCCTTTTTTGTTTTTTCTGCCTTCCTTGGTAATTCTAAGACTGTAGCTCTCTGAGGAGGCTGGAAGAACTCAGCTCTAAATTAATTGGAGGTAGACCAGTTAGATTCACAACACAAATGGAATACTTTAATCCTGCCCCTCAGTGTGGATTTCACAGCAGTCAAGGTCAGGGATGGAATTGTCAGGGCAGAGTTAGGAGAGAGAGAGAGAGAGAGAGAGAGAGAGAGAGAGAGAGAGAGAGAGAGAGAGAGAGAGAGAGAGAGAGAGAGGATACTTAATGTAATTCCTGACACATAATCCAGTAGCCTCCTTGCTTTGACGTGCAAATGTCCAAAGCAGGACATCAAACAGGCTGGCATCTCGGCCTCAGCATGCTATTCTGTGATGCTAAGAAAGCCAGCATGTAGCTTATTAGACTAGAAAGAACAAGAGTGAATACAGGGTTTCACTTGCCAGGGCTTGCTCAAAAGCCATGACCAACTTTACAGCTTGCCTCCCCAGATCCCTTAGCTGACCTTACCATTGTAGCTTCATGGCTCTCAGTCTAGTAGATTTACCAGTGACATAATGGAGGAGGGACACAGAAAGACCAACTTTAGGATAATCACCAGGGGGGCTCTGTAAGAGGGACATCATAAGGCTTTGTGACAGTAGGTTAGTCTCCCATGGGACACTCTTTATCCAGTGGGAACAATCTGGAGCTAAGTCAAGTCTTGGGGGGTGTGTCTCAATTGAAGATGGCTTACAGCCTTTGCCCTCTAGAAAGTAACAAATGAGGTGTCTGGTCAAAGCTGAGAGGTTCTGTGAGTATGCTTGGGTATTGGGATGCTATCATGAATTTTACGGCAGGACCAATGTACCAAAGTGGTGTGGCAGCTGGGGCCCCAGAGCCTTGTGAACAGCAGAGTTGTGATTCCCAGAGGCCAGTGAGGCAGATCTCTGGCTGGCCATGTGCACCTGCTCAATAAATGGAAAGAGACCTTAATCTGAGTTTTTAATGACCTCTGGCATTTGTTCCTGCTCTGTTCACTTCTCTCAGGAATAATTCACCCAATTTACTTTGGGTTACCTGCAAGTGGCTAGCATTCCCTGAGGTGACTGGCTGTGTTCAAGGACACAGAAAGGCAGATGGATAGCAGTGGCGTGGCTTCTTGATACTGTGTTTTCATGTGTTATTGCTGATCTATTTAGCATGTATTAGGCATGTGACACCTGGCCAAGCTTAACTTCCGGTATTTAACAGTCACCTCATATTATTAAATACATAAAGAAGAAAAGAAAAAGAAGAAGGAATAAAAAATCAACAGCCTAAGTCTCCCACAGGAAAAGTAACCTGCCTGTGGTGAACAGAGACCTAGAAACTTCCTGACCTTGTCCTAGACTCTCTGGTTGGGATGCCTACTTAAGAATGATACAGCCTCTACACAGAGGGAGAGAAGACTATATACTTTGGAAATCCAGACATGCAAAGATTTACAAAGCACTGGTAGAAGCTTCCAGAAGAGAACCATGTGGAAGGTATTCTGGAGACAAGCTCTTGGGGTTATCACTGAGGCCTGTTTCTGTCCAACATTTCTAAGCTGCCCCAGATGGGTTGCTCACATCCTTGGTCACATTAGAGTCTGCTCTGGACAGGTCAGGATACGAGAACATGAAGGGCTGGCCAGAGAATGAATGATTTAAGTTATTTTCTCAGGGGTGGGGGTAGTGGAGAGGGAGGTGGAAGATACTAACTTTTAGACAACTTAAAAGTTTTCTTTTTAAATAAAAATCTATGCTTGGGGCTTGAGTTTTATTTTAACCGTGCCATGTTTCACAGGGCTCTCACAGCTGATGCATTAGCAGGGAATAACTTAGCAGGCACAGGGACAAAGTTATGCAGCGTGGTGGGGGGAGAGTTCCTCTAGTTCCTTGTGTTCAGTCCCAGAAGAATTAAACCTTCTGTGTAGGCTGCCTGACATAGACCGTGGCCTTGTCAGTGGCTCCGGAATTAACAAAGGGGTTTTTATTTACCCAGCGCAAAGCTTTCCTTACCTCCCTTCCCGTCCACTAAACCAGCCATGCACAACAGCGCGTACTGAGACCTCAAAGAAATCCAGCCACTGACTTGAAAGAATCCACACAGCCAGATGAAGGGGGGGGGGGAGGGCGGTTAATAAGCTTGGTCTTTCCTTTTCTTCTTCTAGGACTTCTTTTTTTTTTTTTTTTTTTTTTTTTTTTAAATCTCTCCATGTGTTTGCCACAATAAAATGCCAAAGCCCTGGGAGGCCATAAAGATGGCCTTCATCACAGAGCTGGGGACAGTGAGGAGTGCTTCAGCAAGGTTTTGGGAAGTGTGGGTTGGCTCGCAGCCAAGGAGTGGACAATTCAGAACTGCTGAAGCTTTTCCTCACTTACAGAAAACCCTTGGCACAGCCACAGCTTGAAATATAGGCATTCTTTCCAAGCCCCGCAGCTTTACTGGCCAGTTCTTCTTTCTCTATAGCACTATGGTCTGTCTACTTTATCTTGCTCTCAGAGTCACAGAAGTTGTACCTTCTTCACGTGCAGATCTCAGCCTCTGTAAACAGTGACAAAGGCTTCTCAGGTTGTCTGATGTGAAGAGTTGATCCTTCCTTCTGGTAGACAGTGCTGTTTATGGTGGGGATACTTCAACTGTAAGTAAGTACACTTTGAACATTCTAGAGAGTGAGGGATGGCCTGTGCTCTCCAGAGACAGACAGAGAGAGGGGAGAGGCAGAAGGAGATGGAGATGGAGACAGAGGTGCACACAAAGAGACAGAGACAGAGTACCGTGAGAGATTTTCTGTGATCTCTGATTGTCAGGTGAGTTGCTGCAAGGAAGCATCCACAATATACCATAGTAGTTGCTTCTCTTGCAGTTGTGATCTGATACCTGACAGAAGCAACTTAAGGGAGAAAGGGTTTATTTCTGGCTCACTGTTTTGGCCCACCATGAACTCAGGCATTGGAAATGTGCAGTAGAGGCTCCTCACATCTTGGTAGGGTGGGAAGAGAGAGCTTATATTGACCTAACCCTTAAGGCCTACTCCAAGAAACTAGTTTTTCTACCTAGGCCATTGTTCCAAAGTTTCCATAGCACCATCATCTGGGGACTGGATATTGAGATACATGAGTCTGTGGATAGTTCACATCCAAACCATACCAGATACCATGACTGTGGAGTAGTCCCTGTGCAAGCCATTGTCTGTCAGAGAAGAAGGGAAAGACAATAAGCATCTTCTCACCAAGTTTCCACTGCCCCTTAGCTTCATGTGTGAAGCCATAAGGAAGGAGGGAACCCAATACTCCCAGTTAGCTACCACAGTGTGGTTATTGGAATGGTCAACCACAAGATTCCCAGAGCAGTGGTGACCACTGAGTACCTGTGTTCTGCATTCAGGTGGACTGCGGTTCATGGCTGTGACCAGAAATGATTCTTGCCATTGTAGAGTCTGGGTAGAAAAGGAGACTATGCCACATCCCATCTCCCTCTAGCCTGCTGGGGCAACCATGAAAGGCATGTGATGAGATGAAAAAGCAAGTAGTCCCCAAAGTCAGTGGTTGGAGGACAACTCCTACCAAGTCACACTTGGTATTTGGAAAGTAGAAATTCAGCTTTGGTTGTGTTGAAACACTGAGATTAGATGTCTGTCTATGCTGACCCTTAATGATTCTGGCCATGACAGTTAGGATGTTGTTATACTTGGTTGTTCACAGGGGCAGTCTAGAAGCCTGCAAGTCCTAATGGAAGCCTACAACTTTCTAGCTTAATTTTTTTAAATTAATTAATTAAGTATTCACTGTGTGGTTTTGTACTTGTGAGGGTTGTGTTCATAGTGGCCAGAAGAGAGCACTGAAAATCCTGGTCCTAGAGTTAGAGGCAAGTTGGGAGTGACCTAATGAAAGTGTTAGAAACTAAACTCAGATCCTCTGCAAAAGCACTCTTAACCACTGAACTTTTCCTCTAGTCTCTACATTTCTAGTCTTACACAGCCTCCACAAGTTTGTTCATATACACATATATATGTGTGTACATATCATATATATGTATATATTATGTATACATATATATATATATATAATATATACATATATAATGTATACACGTATGTGCATAGGCACGTGTATTTGCATAAGTGCATGTGTATAGGTCAGAGGCAAATATTAGATAGCTCTTCATTAAAAGTAACTTTCTTTTAATCTAGACTTTAGAAAGTAGCCATAAATTAACGCATCAAAGGAATGCTGTGAAATAGGTCTGTGACCTCTTTCTAGTGTGAGGTTTTAGTAATGATGATTACAAGATTGTAGATGGGGAGAAAGATGGGGATTAAAAGAAGTTGTCCAAAGCCAAAGTGCATTTTTCAAGTCAGTATTGGAGAGAACACATGACAAAGGCTGTGGAGTCATCCTGTTGCATGGCCAAAGGAATTGCCGACTCAGTAGAATAGTGCCTTTGATGCTCCTGCTCCAGGGACTTTCTCTTTAATGGGGGGTAATTAATTATCATCATCTACTCTTACTTAGTAATAATCTTTTTACAAGCACTTGGGCATTCCATAAGCATGCTGTTGTCTAATATCCAAGCTGGAGAGAAGTGGTTCTTGGGTGGATGAGAACTGCATCCTTGGAGAGCTTCTGTCTTGAAACACACCTCACTCAAGACTGTCACTCACTAGCTGCATGGATCACTGAGATCTGTATGCTATCAGCAAGTATGGGGACTCCTGGACACACATGTACAGAATAACAGAGTGGAGACAGTCTAGTTCTTTTCTGGAGAATAGAGGCACACATGAGAATCCTGGCTGTGGTTGAAGGGGAGATAAGGGAGATGTGCCAGCCTTCCTTCTGCCTTTGCCTCACATAAATAGCCATGTGTAAACCATTCACCTTCTTAAAGTGAAGCTCTTCAGTGTCAACTGGACTTTTGCTTTTAACCTCACCTAGCTGGTTCTGGAGAAGTCTGATGCCATCAACCTTAAAGGCAGAGTGCATTTCAGCGATTGGTGCAGAGTCAAAGCCAGCTATTAAGGCTGACTTCATGTATGTACCTTGAACTAGTGTAGTAGGAACTTGCTGTTATGCCTATGACTTTGCCCTTGAATTTTTTTAAAAGTTTAAAGGACATTCTGTTTCATGAAGGTGGGTGAGGAGGAACAGGAAGGAATGTGGAACTTGTGTTTGGAGAACACTGAAGTCTTTGGAGCCTCTGCTAAGTCAAATCTCTCTGCACCATTCAGCTTGAGCCTTACTCTGGATCTTTGAGGTTGCACTTTACAGATTAAGAAAGTAAGGTTCAATAAAATCATGAGAAATTAAGCCATAGGGGTCAAAGGGCTCCGTACACTCTGTAAAACCTTTTTTGAGGAAGGAAACCCAGGGGGATGAGTGTGCCCAAAGCTAGGCGTGACACTAGACTAGACTAATCCGCCTGTCATGTCATTTCGTGAATGTCACCCGTCTTTCTTTTTTTTTTTTCTCAAGTCATTTTCAAGTCAGAGAAAAAAGAAAAAACAAAATTATAGGCATGACCTCCTTTAACCTCCCTTATCCCTGGCCATTCTTGCCAAAATACTTCTACTCCTCTTTCTCCCATCCTTTTTTCTGGGTGTTGCAAAGCTACTCACTGAAGCCTTGCAGCATACTTCTCTTCTCACAATTCCACCACAGCCAAGCTCCTGGTGACAGGAAGATCAGAGGAGCCAGGCTGTGTTAGGTACCTGAGATCCTTGTGGAGAAGATGAAAGGCATGCCCTGCCCTGCTAGTCTCTTGGCTACTGCTACAGTAGAATTCCAGAGATAAAGTCCTTGACTTCTTGCCATTGGCTCTTCTTTACTGAGGGAGCCTGCTGATTTTAGTCTCCAGGGGAGAGAGAAGAGTTCTCCAGGACAGCATTGACCCTGGTGCTCTCTGGTAGTCTTACTAGAGACTGACAGTGCTTGGCTCTAGAAAATGCATCCCCTCCCTCCACTGCCCACAGGCTCTCTCTCTCTCTCTCTCTCTCTCTCTCTCTCTCTCTCTCTCTCTCTCTCTCTCTCTCTCTCTCTCTCTCTAGTTACTGGTTTATATCATCATGCCTCATGCAAGACAATGAGTATTGAGTTGGAGAATGAGAAGAGGGAAGCAGAGAAGAAGAGAGGAGGGTGAGAGAAAGGAGGGTAGAAGAGATAAAGATAGGGAGAAAGACAAAGAAAGAAGATAAAGATGGGTAGGGAGGTGGGCAAATTTTTTTACTTGGTAGGTAGGACAGACACTAAGGCTAATGGTGGGACACAAGTGTCATCTCATAGCCTCTGGAACAGGTGCCACAATGTGAACAGCAAAGAGATAGAGGGCACAGAGATTCCAGCCCTTCCAGCCATTACATAGAGCATTGTGGAACTGACTTCCTTTTTTGTTCCTTATTACAGCATCATCACCAACATCTGAAGAGGCAGGCTATCTCAGCTCCTCTACCACGCAGGCAAATTTACACACCATGTGGCAATATCTTGGGCAGAGGTGGAGCTGACATGGCATGCCCTCTCTCTGAATTCAAACCATTTATTATCTCCAAAGTCTACTCTGCCAGCAGTTCTGTCATCAAAGGCCACTTTCATAAGCACACTGTGTCCATGGCCATGCCCCAAGGTCTGCAGAGTGGATGGCATGTATGGCTGCCTCGTTTTAATGTGTTCCCTACAGGAGTTCCTGAGTCAAGAACTCTGCTGAGGATTTCACAAGCACCATTCCATTGCCACAACAAAAATCCCATTCTGCAAAAGTCAGAGATTAGGTATCTCATTCAAAGGCAGAGAAGCAGTGATGTAGGGCCAACCTGAGCATGGAGCTCAAAGTCCCATTCTTTTTACCCGTCTTCTTCATCTACCTGTCTGATGTCTTGTCTGGGGTAGTGTCACTTGGAGCATCGATTTGTGATGCCTTTGGAATCACAGTTGCAGCATAGTGGGACCTCTGACATGAACATCTACTTCTCCAAGAGGGAAGGGAGGCAGTGAATGACTTGGCCCTGTATGACTTTATGACCTGGCTTTGGGTATTATCTAGCCACGTTTTTCCAATAATTACATACCTGCTCATGCTTATAGGGAAGGGACATTCTCCAACTCAATAGTATACTGTCAAAGACTCTGGACTTATTTAAAAGCCACCAGATGTGATAAAATTGTGGGTCAGAAAATAAGTGGGCTAGGTGCATTGAGATCCTGATGTACGCACAGGATAGTGCCTGTTTGTTTCTCATTCAAAGAGTTAAACATCCTAGGATGACATTTGGCTGACGTCATTTAATTCCTTTGTCACCAAGGTGATGATGGGTGGAAAAGCAGGTACTAGCTCAGGGCAGAAGGGCAGCTGGATGTCACCCACCAATGAGATGTTGTCTGAAAGGGACACAAAAATTTCTGCCACATGAGATGTCATTCCAAGTTGGAGTCAGCTCACTGAACCTCAGTCTTTCATTTTATAGTTGGCAAGTCTGAAGTCCCTGGAGCAGAAGAGTCTCATCCAACCTGACACCGTCCAGCCTGGTGGCCTCTAACTCTACGTGTCTATAGGAGTGGAAATAAACGAAGATGGAGCACTTACCTCTCAGTCACACTGACTGGTTTTTAGGGCTCAAGTGCCACTTGTGGCTGGTGAGGACTCCACCCAGTAAAGTAGATAATAATCATACCCACAGTAGCCCTGATCTACTGGCACCAAAGCTGCTGGATTTGGAGCGAACTCTAGTCAGGAGGGCCCTGTCCTCTGTTGACCAGGCCTTGGAACTTTCCCCAGAGAGGCTGTGGCTAGCTAGGGACTGGCTGTCAGAAGAGGTTCAGAACCTCTCTAAAGCCCCAAGCCTGCCTACTCCATTTGCTTGTCCACTTTGGTCTGGCTGACTCTCATTAGATTTGTAGCAAGAGGCTAAGGGCTTGGCTGTCTAGGGGGAGTATGGCTGACTCTTTGGGGAGGAACCCTGTTTAGGGATTCAAAGGACCTAGGAGAGAAGCTCTCTGACAACAGCCCTGCAGGGGCTGATAAGACCCCCCCAACCCGTACACCCCCCCATGCCAGGAGAGGAAGGTTGCCTAGAGATCTATCTACACATTACCACTTCTGGCTACAGTCCTGGATCTCAGGAAAATTAACCCTGTTTCGCCCCCCTGTTCTCTGTATTTCATCTCAGCTTGGATAAGAGACCAAAAGCCAGTGCCGTCCCTTCACAGGCTTCTTGGAGGCCCTTGACATTAGCATCACCTCCCGTTTTGGGTTAGGAGAAAACACTATTCCTCCTTTCATCTGTGGTTGCAGGGAGGGAACATTAGCACCCACATTCCACTTCCAGGCACTTCCAAGGCCTCTTTGGCCCTGTGCCTACTCTGGAGCAGGGCAACAGAGGCTAGAGTCTTGGCTACTGACCCTGGGTCCTCTCCCAACCCCACAAGTGATTTGGCCAAGTTACTTGTCATTGTTGGACTTTAGTTTCTCTTCTGCAAAATGAAGGGGAAGTGACTGAGCCAATGTTTCTCACAGACCACGTGATCAGGAACCTCCCAAGGAGCATGCCAAAGGGCAGGTGTGACCCAATAGGTCTAGGTCACTAGGTCTGAGAGCAACCTGAGACTCTGTGTTTCTTGGGATCTCAGGGCTGCTCTTGCTGTTTGTCCATAGAGGCAAGAATCTAACACTGTTTGGGGGACAATTTCTATAGAGATAGGGACATCCTGTTTGTTCTCTTTGGTAGGGAAGCCACCTACTGAAGGAGGCTACTGAGCACTTAAAACAGAGCTGGTGAGCCTAAGGAGCTAGCTTTTTGGTTTTACCTTGTTTTAATGAGTGAGCCTATCCAGTGGCTACTGTGTCAGATGGCACAGCATGGGTCTCCTCTAAAGCATTTTACTGACCAGCTGTGTGGAATTAGATAGGTCATTTAATTTCTCAGACTCACAGCTTTACCAGTAGTACAAGTAAAAACAAAAGAATAACGTTTCCTGTTTATCAGGGATGCTGGCCAACTGGTAAGAATAGTTTGTAGTCTGAGGACATGTAGACTATGCAGTTACGATACTGTTGATACTGTTACTACTATTGGTATTTTACAGTGGAGCAGTGGGAAGCAAAAGTTATTGACGTTAGACAAATTGTACTAAAATCTCATATACAGCCAGCTCTTGTTTTGGGCTTCTGCAACCATTGGTCGCACCAGCTCTAAATAACAGCTTTCCAGGATTGAGAATCTTAAATGCATTAAAAGTTAAGAAGCTACAGGTACAATGTGCAGGATACAGGTGGTGGTCAATGTTAATATGTTCAGTCGAACACTATCCTACCACTCTTAGATGCCAGGGTTCAAATCCTGGCCCTTATTACCCATGTTTCCTTTAGAACCTATTAAATCTTCTTTCCTTAGTTTTTCTTCTTCTTCTTCTTCTTCTTCTTCTTCTTCTTCTTCTTCTTCTTCTTCTTCTTCTTCTTCTTCTTCTTCTTCTTCTTCTTCTTCTCTCTCTCTCTCTCTCTCTCTCTCTCTCTCTCTCTCTCTCTCTCTCTCTCTCTCTGTCTGCTAGAGGAAAATCAGGATGCATATCTAGGAAAGGCTAGCCACTGATGTTACCATTTGACAAGCAATGAGTTAATCTTTCCGTATTCTGTTAGGAACCTGATAAAGAAAGACAAATAAAACCAGAAACTCACCTGGCTCCTCTCATCCCTATCAGTCTGTGCTAAGTCAGATTCCTATGGTGCTGAGGGTGGGTGGCGGTATAACCAGGTGGACAGGCAAGGCCATGTGTAGAGGGGCATTTCAAGGGAGCCAACACGCAGTTGATGATTGGATGTTGGGAGGGAGACAGAGTCTGGGCTGGAGATGTGAGCGTGTACCTTTTCTGCTCACGAAGTTGTTGAGAATCAGCAGGAGGTCATGTGCAAAAATGATCAAGTATTTGGGAGTTGCTCAGTGCATGGGTGTCATGTCTCTTCCTTGTGGAGTGGCAGAGCAGTCAGTCACCCGTGCTGGCTGGGCAGTCTCAGGCCCTGCACAGGAACCTGTCTTCCTGCTGTAGCTCAGGTCTCCCTAAATTAGGAGCATTTCTCTGTTATGGTTGAACAGATATCACCGAATTAGGGCATACCCAGTTTACCAGTTGATGGCTGTTGCATTGAGCCTCCCCCCCAAAAAAAATGTCAGCACAAACAGCCTATGACATTGGAGAATGAGTTCACTTTTAACATTTATTTATGATTGGGCTGTGTGTGTGTGTGTGTGTGTGTGTGTGTGTGTGTGTGTGTGTGTGTGTGTATACATGTACATGCTACAGCCTTTATGTGTTCATGTGAAGACCATACACAGAACAACTTTCAGAAGTTCTGTCAATCACATCTGTTGAGAATAAGACCAAATTTGCCAAATTTGAAGCAAGCTTTCATTAAATACTGGCCAGGTTGGTACCCAGCTTCTCAGGAAATGGCCACAAGTCACATTTTGCTGAGGCTTAAAAAGGCAAAACCATCTGGTTCAAGCCTTTAATCCCAGCACTTGGAAGGCAGAGGCAGGTGGATCTCTGAAGGTTCCAGGCCAGCCTGGTCTACAGAGAAAGTTCTAGGACAGTCAGGATGGCCAGGACTATACAGAGAATCCCTGTTCAAAACAAAACAAAACAAAACAAATAAACAAAAACAAACCCCACAATTCACCCCATTTCCCCTCAGATCCAATCATGGGCAAGCAAACATTCTGACTATGTCTTGCCCACATACCTCCCACTCACATGTGATTAGGCACATCTCAAGCATGTGGGTCAGACAAACATGTTTAGGGCAGGGAAAACACAAACAATAGCCTCTATCACTTAAGGTGGGTTTTCAGGTCTCCCCTTCTACTGTTTTGTGGGTAAATACCTTTACCCATGGAGCTATCTCCCTGGCCCTGGAAATGAGACCTGAGTAAGTTCTCTTTCCAGGACGTTCCACAGCTCGAGTGTAGTTATTGGTTTATAGCTCCTTTGAGTTTCTTCCTTTACAGTCTGTATTGATCGTTTGTCCTTATGCTATTACCCATCAATGAGATGGTTTATTATGGTATTTGATAGTTGCTCTTCTTTCACATAACTGATTTCCTTCCCCAGGAGAGGGTTTGGGGTGGGGAACTTGTCTTGCACCCATGTCAGCATAGCCACCTGACTTGCTGCTCATGTGGGATGTCATGTCAAAGCTAAGCTATGTGACAGCATTCAGGAGGAATACCACAGGGAAGGAGCATCTGGCTCAGCCAGAAAGAGCCCTAGTCTGACAGTAATGTCCTCTCTGGTGCAAATGCTCTTGGGCTCTGTTAGGTGGACAATTTGCAAAGTAACTAATTAGCAGTGATGCACTGTGTCCCAAACCAGATACTTTGTAGTATTTGCTTAGAGTGTTTAGCTGCTTCTTCAAGAACCTGGTAATAATCTAGTAGAGAGGTCTCCTTTTTGTTACTACTGCTTATAGGACCTAATGAAACACGTTTTCATCATTAGCATCAGAATTTCAGTGTTTTAACAGTAACCTTGAAGTTTCTGTTCCTAAGTATGTGGAAATCTTTCCCCTGACGGGTACTTCTGATTTATTTTCCATATTCTGGGATATAAATGCTAATTAAATCTAATCCCAAACCAGGTTACTTTGTCTTTAAATTTAAATGTAAATGTCTGATTTTTCTTAATAGTGAAGATCTCCTTTAAATTTACTTTGAAGTTTTAGTATGTTTTCAGTGCCTTTGAATATAAATGTAAAGTTTAGTTTAAATGTCATCTTGCCAGGAATGGGTGATTAAGGCAGATGTGCTGTTTGGAGAACTGTCAAATGCTATTAAAAAGAGCTTAATGTTTTTGAGAATGAAAAATGGCAGTTTAAGCACAATAAAAAGCCAGAAATGGCAAGAATGATAATTTCCATTACCAGAAACATGTCAATTTGAAAAGGAGCAACAAGGACTTGGTAGGTATTATCAGAAAAACCTTTATTGTGCAGCAAAAGTGAATTGTCTCTTTTTAATAAATCAGCAAAGCAACTATCATCTTTTTAAATATTTTTCTATTAAAAAAAAAAAAAGACCTGGCATGATCCACATGTTTTTAATCCCAGGCTTGTGAGACAGAGGCAAGTAGATCTCTGAATTTGAGGCCAGACTGGTTTGCAGAGGGAGTTCCAGGACAGCGAGGGCTACACGGAAAAAATTCTGACTCAAAAACAAACAAACAAAAACAAAAAAAATTAGATAAAATAAATAAACTTGAAAGAAGATTTGGTTTTGGATTATATAAAATTAAATAATTTCTTCCTTCCTTTTTTTTTCTCTCAAAAACCTTCTTATATACTCACATCTTTCTTTCTTTTAAATCCTTTTTTTAATTGTTCACACAAAATGCACAACACACAACACACACATTCACACATACACACTCCTAAAAACATAAAACCTACCGACTCAGGCTCTATAACGTTACTAGTATGTAGGTTTTCCGTACTGACCATTCAGTATTGGGTAGCCAATTGGTACTGTCCTCCCTGGGAAGACTATCTCTTCCCGTCCCATCATTCCTTGACTGTCTGCGGCTCTTTGTCCAGGGTTGAGGCCCGTGAACTTTCCCTATCAATATCAGCATGTCTGTTGGTGTTGTCCTCGTTGGGCACATGTTTAGAGAGCCATGTTGGTAGCTTCATGAGTGTAGTTTCTGACATTTCTAAGAGTCCCAATCTCAAGGCAAAATCCTTATTCCTTTGGCCCTTTACATCTCCCCATCCTCTTTACCCCATTATGTCTTGAGCCTAAAGGTGCAGGACTTATGTTACCAGATGTATCATTTGGTGCTGGCATCCTCTGCATTTTGTTGGTTGTGGTTTTCTGTCTGTTACAAAGAGAAGCTTCCTTCATGAGTGGCGAAAAGGGAGAATACTCACCAGTGGGTGTAAGAACAAATATTTAGAACTATTTAGAATGTAGTTAGGGATTAGTGTCTCTGAGCTTGGTGGATTTTTATCATTCTTTCCCAATACAACTCTACCCTGGTTAATTGCTCTAGTCATGTTTTAAAGGGAACTCTGCTTGTCTCTCCTGTTTCTAATGGACTCTCCCTCTGTGTGGAGACTCTCTTCTGGGCATGCTCAGATCAAATTCTCATTTTGGTTCTGCCATTTCCTGCTGTGCAGTTGATAAATATTTCCAATTAGCTCTTAATTTAACTAAAATAATTTACCTTTAAACAACTACTCAAAAATCAAGCAGAACTATAAACGATATTCATTGAAAAATGTAATTTAAAATTTAATTTTCATTCAAGTTATCTGAAGGAAATCAGAATTAGTGACAGAGTAGAAAAAAAAAAAACCCTCTTTGAAAATGAGAATATGCCAAGGAGCTTGTGTGGAAAACATGCAGAATAGTCAAAAGGCTTTCTGCGTCCATGACCTGCTGTAATAGGTGGATTCTAGAAGCTTGGTGGCTTAGCACAGTGGCTGTGGGAACTGCTTTCCTGGAAACTGGACAACTGGCCTTTTTGAGAAATTGTTTTTAAAAACGGGACATCCTTTGAAACTGTTTTTACTGAACTGAAGGGTTCCACTCAACATCACCTTTTCCTCTGGGGCCCCCTAGAATCCCTATCCCTGGAACTCTGCAGATGGCTCCTTTTCTTGGATCCAGATTCACCTTGAAAGTCTGGATTCAGGTGTAGGATTTAGAGGTTAGGTTCATTCGCTCCTTCCCAGGCTCTATTATGTCAAAGAGGAGGGCTTTGAAAAGATCCTAGACACATGTGGCATCCTTGTTCCTCCTGTGACCATCCTCTGAGAAACATTGGGTGATAAACTTAAATCCTACCCGTGAGTAAAAAGAGACAAATCTACACCTTCAATTCTCACTCTGTAGGGGTCTTCAGACCACCTAGGCCAGGGTTTTTTGGCCTCAGGACTGTACATATTCTATGCCTGATGATACCTTAACATAAGGGTGGTTCTGGGTGGGGGAAGATTTTTGGGAGCATTTCTAGTTTTGTTCGTTAGGTTCTTTTTCCTTTTTCATCCCCCCAATCTTCCCATTTTTAATTCCTCTTGTGTCTCTGTGTCTACTGGCTTTCAAATTCATGGTCTTATCTTTAGCTATTATTGTTACTCATGCATGCACACACATGTGCACACACATTCATATATACACACAGAGGCAAATATAACCAATTGAGTCCATTTAGTGTTTGTTGCTTGTATGAACATGAATTTGGGTTTGACTGCTAAGCATTGGATAACCTACTGGCAAGCCCATTCCTGGTGAAGGTAAGTCCCTGTTGCTGAAGATATGTGTCTTAGTCAGGGTTTCTATTCCTGCATAAAATATCATGACCAAGAAGCAAGTTGGGGAGGAAAGGGTTTATTCAGCTTACACTTCCATATTGCTGTTCATCACCAGAGGAAGTCAGGACTGGAACTCAAGCAGGTCAGGAAGCAGGAGCTGATGCAGAGGCCATGGAGGGATGTCACTTACTGGCTTGCTTCCCCTGACTTGCTCAGTCTGCTTTCTTATAGAACCCAGGTCTACCAGCCCAGGGATGGCACCACCCACAATGGGCTGGGCCCTCCTCCCTTGATCACTAATTGAGAAAATGCCTTACAGCTGGATTTCATGGACGCATTTCCTCAACTGAGGCTCCTTTCTCTGTGATAACTCCAGCTTGTGTCAAGTTGACACAAAAACAGCCAGTAAAATATGAAATACTTTATGTTCTGTTTATAAAAAGATAAGGGAGAGAAGGAATGGGTTTGGTGAATGCTCAGTCAGGTGTGGGGAAAGTGGATTACTTTGCAGGCTCATGCTGAGGCATCCCTTCCTTCGGAGGGACAAGCCACATGACAGCATACTATAGAATCGAGTTTATTCAGGGCAAGGGGAGGGGGGGTAGAGAGGGTAACAGAGACAGAGAAAGTCAGAGAGAGAGGGAAAGATAGATAGAGAAAGACAGACACACACACACACACACAGAGAGAGAGAGAGACAGAGAGAGACAGAGAGAGACAGAGAGACAGAGAGACAGAGGGAAAGATAAAGACAGACAGAAAGAGCCAGAGCCAGCCAGCCAGACAGACAGGCAGACAGAGAGAGAGAGAGAGAGAGAGAGAGAGAGAGAGAGAGAGAGAGAGAGAGAGAGAAAGAAGAAGAAGAAGGAGGAGGAGGAGGAGGAGGAGGAGGAGGAGGAATAGAGAAGTAGAGGTATGCCATGAGCACACGGAGGGGGGGAATGGGAAGAGAGAGAGGGATGAGAGGACAGAGTGAGAGTAAGAAGGCATGAGAGCAAGAGAGAAAGGAGGGGGCAAGCAGCCCCCTTTATAGTGAGTTGGGCATACCTGGCTCTTGCCAGGTAATTGTAGGCTGGAGCTTAGACAAAATACTAACACTTCAAACGTGAGACTTAGAGGAATTGAGCTGTAACTGACCTGGTAGCCTCCTTCCTGAGACTGGCTCTCATAGTATATGAAGGTGCTGTGCAAGCTAAAGGAGAGAAGCAGTCAACAGTCCTCCAGCTTCAAAGCCTGTGAACCACAGAGAGCAGCATGGGAAGATGGCCTCCAGGCTATAGTCATGATCTATCTTGGAGGTAACCAACAGCTAACTAACTGGATTCTCTATTAGATTCAAACACGACTTTGTGACAATCAGCAGTCTCCGTTTATGACCATATATTTCTTGGAGGAAAAAGTAATTCCTTGTTGAAAGCCATTGATCCTCTTTCCCATGTAATCTAGAACTTTCCATTGTACACCTTACACCTTGGAAACACTTCAGTGGGTGGTCCTGGGAACAGCACCACTGGTGCCACAAGATGGAGATTGGCCTAGGTGCACGGATCTCAGTTCCTGTTTCTGGGTTTCAGCCCGTGTGACCTGGATAAATTTATAAAGGTATTTCAGTTTGTTTCTGGGCATGTCCTAAACCCCATTTCACAGCTCTGCCAGGAGGATGCAGTGGACATGTAGAAAACATGTAGCCCTTTGGTATGTTTGTTAACTGTGATCGATTTATGGGACTTAGATTTATCAGCTTCAGTCTCCTCTCCTTGGTTGCATTTCTCTGAATCAACCAGCTTGTTGGCTCCTTGGATCTCACTACTACTAACGGTGTTCACCGTTAAGTCAGTATGAAGCTAGGTAAAAATAAAACTCAGGGCTGGTACCACAATGAGGCTAGAGGCATCCTCACAGGCTTTATCAGAAGACTTTGCTCCTATAAACGTTGTCACTACCTGTATAAATGCTGCCATGGTCACTGTAACAAGGAAGCCATGTTAGAATTGGCAGATGAACAGCCTAAAAGGACCACGATTTTTTGCAGAGACTATCACTGGGCAGCCCGGGGTGGTCAGGCTGAGAGGTGGAGGCCACACTGTACTTGACATCTTTTTCTTTGCCAGTTGCTCATTTGGAATCAGTTTCTCACACTTTCCAGGAAGTACAAATGTGACACAAACCCTTCAGTCTAGAGATCCAAGATGCTGCCTGGCTGCTCAGAACAGCCTGAGTCTTCTGAACAGTTAAAAAGGTACCGGTGTCAGGGAGCTGGCTTGTGTCCCTGTGAGACTTTCTGACTTCTTCTTCCTTGCAGAGGTCAAAAGCTGGGCTCCCCTCGGATGCTTCAACTTGATACACTTGATACAGCTTAATTGCTCCTGAAGATTTTAATGCATGGAAAAATTGAGGCCCCAAGGATTTCCACCTTATATTTGGGGAGATATTATGAGTCACAAAGTTGGGCATTCATCTGTCTGGTCCCAGTAAGATCTTATGACATTGATGTCATGTTCTCCAGGGTGACAAGGCCTAGGGAATTTTCTTCAGTAGATTTAGTATAGTTAACTTAAAAAAAATGTCAGAGTTGACTCTTTTGTCTTCTTGGGATAATTTAGAAGAAATGAGATCAAAATGGCTCTAATCTAACAGCAGCCTCCTGGAGTCCTACTCAGGACCTATTGAAGCACTGGGCAGTGTTATGACTTGCACACTAGGCAGTCCTGGCTGCCATTTCCCGGGTAGGAGGGCCTGTTAGCCAAGGGGATTAGAGAAGATTGTTTAAACATGGGGCTCTTGTGTCTGGCCTAAGGCTCCTTGCAATTTAATTTTAGACATTCTCTTGATTTATGGCTCTAAATTGTACTGAGTGCCCTGAATCATCAGTGTCTGTCCTTTGCAAGGTTTGTGAGATAAGAACTCCATGGGAGGTTTCTTAAGTCCAGAGAGAAAGAGCAAGTCTGTATTTTCTAGTCTATGAAAAGGTGGGTAATAGGTCTGGAGGCCATTCTTGGAAAGCTTGGGATGTATGAGGGTAAAGGCAGACTCTTCTCAGGTCTGCCCTGTGCTCTGACTCTGGGATTGAGGAGAGGGGAAAAATAGGGAGGGGCCAAGCCTCTTGTAGTTTGAAGGGCTAGCCAAGGGTAGCCTCTACTCTCTCTGGAAAATCACCTTTGTACTAAAACCTCTTCAGATGAACGTGATCATTCTAGAAGAAGAGTCTTCCGTGAAGAAGATGTCCTACTGGCTTGTTTGTTTTAGTCACATGATCATACTATAGAGTGTAACCAAACATTTCCTCAGGAAGTGTTAGGATTTGAGGATTTTATAACCCCAGGGAGCACTGGAGAGCTAAAGAAACCCAGTGGCCAGTCAGCCCATTCAGCCACCCTCAAGTCAGAACACAGGGAAGCTGGAGCAATGTTAACCCTTAATGCTGATTGTGAACCACACAGGAGAGTAATCCTCTGTAATTCATGGCTCCTTAAACTGGGTAATGACTCCATTTCTGGTCACATAACCAAATGTGGGGATTGTGGGGTACACTTAACAACAAGTGTTTCTGAATGTTCAAACATCCAAAAATTCTTTGAAAATTAAACATGCCAAATGCGCGTTGTTTCTGGGGATGATGGTTAATATCATGCGCATGACCCCTCTGCAGCTGTGGTTCTGTTCACATGGCATGTACTTTGTTCTACATATGTCCTCATGTTATTCATTGCCTGCCTGGAACATTGCATGTTTGTGGTTCCCATGGAAACAAGATACTTTATGTACAGTAGGTAAATAACTGCTTGTAATATTTTCTCATCATCACTCCTCAGCATGTATCAAATTAGTATTTCTTCATGTTATAGCCTGTCTGATTTTAAAGCTTTCTGTTAGAGTTGTTGACTTTTAATAAAAAATTTGTTAAATGAATTTTTAACTTGGGATTAGGATAGAATTTCCAAAATTTCTAAAATGGCCCTAGAAAATCTACCATTTTCTACTACATGTTTATGGGAAGTGGTGTTTTCAGTATTGATGATTATAAAACTTAAATACTGAGCCACTTTGTAAAATGTTGA
This sequence comes from Micromys minutus, assembly GCF_963924665.1. NCBI lineage: Eukaryota > Metazoa > Chordata > Mammalia > Rodentia > Muridae > Micromys > Micromys minutus. Next base: position 23,931,378 of record NC_137954.1, on the reverse strand, counting down.
AGATGCTGTACATCATACAGTATCAGATATCTAGCCAAGACTTTGTTCTTCATGTAGAAACAAATAAGCATGTCCAGTCCACTAGTAAGCAAATTTGCACTAATCTTTAGTAACAAATAAGCATGTCCAGTCCATTAGTAAGCAAATTTGCACTAATCTTTAGTAAATCAAAAAATTATATGCATTCCCAAAGAACTGTTTTAAAATAAACTTACTTATGACTTGGAACAAAGTGAATGTTTAATTTTTATATGTGCCATATGCACATGTATATGCCTTAGGTCTTATCACATTTCTATAATGAAAGGGGGTCATAAGTAGGAAAAGGTTAAGAAGCCTGACATATTTTTTCTTTGTGTTTAATAATACCGAATTAATTACTCATCATTCATAACATTGATTGAATCACATTCGCTGAGTTGTCTATTCAGCAACAATGCCTGAAGACTAAGATCTATCTGCTGAGGTAGGTGCTCAGAGTTCTGTATGTGAAATCCTCAAAACCACACTGAGGGCTTTGTGCAAACAAGAGCACAGAGTCTTGCAGAGATGACCTATGGGCCAGGTTAGACTTGGATTTGAATCCTTCTCCTGTGCTTTTCTGATGGGCACTTGACCTATTGGCACTGACTATGATGTTGTGTAACATTGTGTCCTTCTGCCTAAATCCAACGTGGCTCCAGCATGAGCTCAAACTCGCTCTAAGGTCATGAATGGTTTCTGAATCTTCTACTTCTACAGCTGCTTGCAGACTGGCTTTTCAAAGTTTCACATTCTCAATACTATTCCTCTCTCCATCAGAACTCTCTCTTTAGAATCCCATGGGAGTTAGAAGCATGCTTATCTTCAACCAGACAGTCACTAATATTTTGTGCCTCATGAAGCTATCAGAGTTCCACTTTAAGGAGAGATAAAAAAGCAAGAGTTAAAGGTGGGATGTTCTTGTTGGTTTTGTCTTCTGGGTCAAATAAATCCCCATGACTTACAATGTCAGAAAACATCCCCAGGCATGTCGCATCTGATTAGTGCTCTAGGTCCCAAACCTGGAGACCTCAGAGGACAGGGGTCACAGTGGTTCAGAAAGTTTAGCATTCCACATAATCCTTTAGGAGGCCCCACCTTATTTCTTTGCTTACAGTATCCCATCTATCTCCCTACACATGTGCTCAACATAAACAATCATTCATTGTCCCCTACACTATTGTCCTCAAAGATTTTGTGTCTCTATGTCTCTTTTGGGGGGCTTGAATGTCACCCTCACTGTGGAGCTCTGCTTGGGTAGAGTTTTTCCCTTCTCACCACTTTAGAGCGATATTCTTTTAATTTCTTATCACACTTCCACATTCCACTAGGTATCCACATATCTTTGCTTAGATAGACTTAGAAATGGGATGTTTGTGCAGAATGCTAAGCCAGAGAAAAAGTACTCTACTTGAATTTTGGTGTTGGGCCATTTTTCAGGCCAACAGGTAGCTGGAGAAAACTGGATGGAATCAGGAATCTGGATTGAACTTGGATTAATGGGTGTAATGAGTATGGGTGAGGAAACCACGATATTTGGGCATCCCTGGAAGCTTATGTGTCTGATATCTCTGGTCCCTTGTTTCTCAGTCACTTTAGCACATCTTCTTCCTTCCATCACTCTAACAGATATGTTCATCTCTGCGTACGTGTGTCTCTAGGTTTGTGCTGACCTGGCACTGCTTTCACCAGCATTCAGGATTCAAATGCAGAGAGACGGAGAGCCTGTGAGCAACTCTTGGCTACACTTTGGAAAGAAATAGTCCTAGAGCCTGGATGCTCCTAACGGAAGCCCATCTCCACTTGACTTGTTGGACCCTGAAATGCTGAGCACCATGAGCAGGTGGCCGAAGCAGCAGATTGGTCTCCTGACCTTGATGCCTTAAGGATGTATGAGATTCTTCAACCACTATAAACATGGATCTCTTTAATACAGGGCAAGTGCCCTCTCGATGCAAAGCAAATGCATTGACAAGACTGGTCAAGGACCTTCTGGAATTAATCGTCTCTGGTATTGTGTTTTCAGCCACTCCCTTAGCTCCATGAGAACTAAGGACGTAACATAAATACACATTATTAAAGGAGAATGGCTATAGTGACCCTGAGTGCTTTCACATTTAGCTCTCAAGTTCTCCCTACTCTTTGCTGTTTTATTTTCAATTATGGTGTCCTCTAGGAAGGAGATATTTCGATAGAGTGGGAGTTGTTTTTGAGGCTGGACCCTGAACCTGGAGGGGCATGGAAAAGAGGGGAGGAGGTGGAAGCCATGGGTTTCTCCTTGGACTTGGTGAGTATAGGGAGTTTGAAAGGGAACGTTCTGACCTTGTAAAAGAAATTCAATGCAGAGGAGTGGCAACTCTTAACTGAACTCTCTCCAGTTAAAGGCTGCAAACAGAACCAACAGAGACCTCAGTCTTCTCTACAAGACTTGGCAAGCGAGTCTGTATTTACATTTTCCGAAGACCATGTTAAGACGGGGCACATTTTCTTTCTATGTTTTCTTATCGAGTTATGAATACAAGCTCCTTTCCTTTGTGTGCACGAGGTTGAAAGCCAAGGCAGGGTTAGTGAAAACTGAAGACGGGGTTCTGCTGCGTTACCTGAAAGATACAAGTGCTCTTTTCTTGAGAGGGGAAACAGCTATCTGGAGGAGTTAAATGACAGACTCAAGGAGATGTGAAATACTAAGGATGACACTGGCTGGACACCAAAGGACATGGCTGCAGGCTTTATTAGTTAGTAATCCTAAATATTATCTTCCCCTGTGTTCAAAACAGTTTCAAGAATTCTCTGAATCAAAAAAAAAAAAAAAAAAAAAAAAGACTTCCAGATATTCATTGACCCCCTTTCTCTTGTCCCAAATATATACACTCATATTACAATACAGTTAAAAGTAACTTCAGGCTGCATGCAACTAGAAATAGTAATGTCCTGTGGCTTCAGAATGTGGAGGGAAGAATAAGGTAGAATTCTGAGAAGAAAGCTAAAGAGAGGTGTAGAGGTATCAGCACGGCAAAGCTTTAGATAGCTAAGTCTTGGAGAATCAACTTTCATACCTGAATAAAAAAGTAAAGTGTTGGGACCTGGTCATCCAAGAGCTCTGGTTCTAGGGTACTGAACAAGAGAAACTGGCTGTGTGTGGGGCTAGGCTATCATATGAGAAAGACACCATTTATGTAAAAGAGGAGGTCTCATGACAGAGGCCACATGACAGAGGTGAAGTTGGGGGATTCTTAGTGAAGAACACTAGAGAACTGCTCAACCAAACAAAAGCGAACCTCCAAACTGAAAGACCAGCTGCCGATGCCCCCCAACCCCACCCTAGGTGCTGTCAATAGAGGAAACTCAACTTTTTCATACCAGAAGAGGGCGCTCATGAACCAGGAAATGTCTCAGGCACGTAGCTGCACAGCTGTGCCAACACACAGTCATTTGTGTTAAATTCTATCAGGTACACAGAGAATGGCAGTCAGCATTCATACAGAGTCCCTAAGAAGACCAATTGGAGCACTGAAGCCATCAGTGAGTGAAAATACTCCAACTTGGATCATACACAGAGAAGGCAGGAGAAAACTTTTAACATGCATCTGGCTGAATTCATGTCTAAAAAGCAGCATTTCAACATATGAGACAAGAACTTTAAATCCTAAGTTGCAAAGCTAAGAACAAAAAATAGCCCCCAACCCCCTTATATAGTCAAGAAAAATGTGAAATAAGAATTAAATGAATTCTGGAAATCAATAGAAGGAAAAATAAAATAAATACTAACTCAGTACCCACAGGACAGCAAATCTCATTGGATGTGAGATCTTGAGGCAAGTGAGAGAGGTCAGGAGAAAGGAAATAAAGCAAAGGTGAGAACAAAACTCATACAGAGACCATGTGCTGGAAGGCAGTCCCAGAAGAGTCTAAAACAGAACATGCACAGTAAGAAATAACGCATACCTAAAACTACAGGCTACGATGAATTTCTATCAGGAAATGAGAACCTGAAGCTACATCTTTAAAGATCCACAGCTTACTTGCAAAAAGAGGCCTGGCGATGCCCAAGACTGAACTAGGGAAATACTGAAAGAGAAACAATGACAGAAACTCAGATCTCCAGGCAAAAACCAGACCAAATATGCTGCAGGGGAAAGAAAATGAAACGTCTTCCTAGAACATCACAGAACAAGAGGAGAGGAGGATATGAGGGGTTTCCCATGTACAGACCTGGAGAATGCTGTACTCACAGTCCCTCTGCAAAGCTCAAGGGTAGTTTTCTATTAGGGACCATTTGCAGATCTAACTAGAACCATAACAAAAACTGACGACTAAAAGCTGACCACATGTCTTAGTGTGTTCAAGTTTAAACAAAGCAAAACACGGTAGACTAAGTAGGTTACAAAGATTTGAAATTATGTCCTCACAGACATGACAATGGCGAAGTCCAAGATGGAGATGCTACTAGATCCAACGCATTGTGAGGGTTCCCTTCCTGGTTGTATCTTTACATGGAGCTAAGGACTAGCTATCTTTCTGGCAGCCCCTTTTGTATAAGTAGAGCCTTAGCAACCTAATAATCTCCTAAAGGCTTTCTCCCTTAGTGTTATCACCTAGGGGTTAAGATGTCAACTGCTAGATTTTTCTGGGACATAAAAATTTGGTAAATACTGGAAAATAGCTATTAGTGAGAAAATTTGTTTTTAATACTCCAACCTGAAAACTACCAAATACAGCATTTCTTTGTCTAACCACCAAACTCTTGGAAAGGAGACATAAGTGGAACTTGCAGGTAACTCTACCAAGGCAACGATAGAAGGGAAAGGTTCCTACAAGAATTTCTGGCTTATAATAATGGCATTGATCTGAGGAGAAACCAAACCCGAGAAGAAATAGTTAAACAACCTTAGCTCACAATTGAAAGATGTAGAGAGCACACAAACTAACAAAGGCAAGAGGAGAAAATTCTGTGGTAAGAGACAGGAAAAAGAACAGAGCTAAGAAAGGATCAAAACTCTCACGCTTGGGATAGGATGCATGAAGTGTCCTTGAGACATACAGAGAGCAAAGCAAACTGCAGAACTGTGCGAAGTGAGAGGCTAAAGGAACATAACCCAGCACAAAGCAACGCAAGACACAAGCGGGCACTTTACAGATGCAAGCACTGGAATTCATTATCTCCCATGAGATTGGACTTTTCTAAAATGGACACCATTTGATTTAGAGTTTAGGCAGGCCGTTCTGCTGAGTGGAAGGAAGACAGAGAACGTTCCTAACTTATGAACACTCCACATAGAAACACCAGACTTCGATCCCTCAGAGAGGAACTCTGTAGGTGACTTTGTAAGCTGCTTCCTCGGTGTTACATTGTACACACATAGAGACTGTGAGACTCTTTATAAATGTGACACTGGAGCCCTAGAAGATTGACAGCATTAACAATGACTCGATGTTGTCATGAGAAACTACAAACCCGTGCCCTTTGTAAACACACATACCTTTGCTTTCACTGCTGTGCGCTCATAATATACCCAGTCACAGACAAAATGATCATATAGATTGGAAACCCAAGCGAGTTGCTAATGAAGTGAATTGGTATTAGATAAGAAATCCAGTAAGTCCTCGGGATCATCGTTAACTTAATAAAAGCCAGCAACCTTCCTGTATACAAGATCATCAACAAGTCCAATATATATCGGAGAAAGAAAAACTCACTTATAATCTCAGGTATAAAGGAGAAGATTAAAAAGAAACATGCAAGTTCTCAGTGAGGTGGATAATCGAAGTATTTCCCGGAAGACATTAAAGCAGATTTGAGACAACAGCGGGATGTGTTGGCGTCCGGCAGCAACTCCTCAGTACCATCTAGGCGCCACTTCCTCTCAATAAGTATTAAATGCAACAGCCATAAAAATGTTAATGCTAAACAAATTAGTTCTTCAAATAACACAGAAAAAGGAGCATATAAGAGCAGCTGGGAGATCCTGGGCAAGGAGAGAAAAGCAAGACACGCTGATGCAGCAGACATTGTGGTATATTAAAGCCTCTCCGCATCAGCCATAGTGCTTGGGTTTGGTGGCTGCATACGTGGTGGATCCCCGGGTGAGGTAGCCTCAGAATGATCTTTTCTTCAATCCCTGCTCCTCTATTTGACCTTGCATTTCCTCCCGTAAGTGTTTTGTTCTCCCTTCTAAGAAGGACTGAGGCATCCCCATTTTGGCCTTTCTTCTTTTTGAGCTTCATAATGTCTGTGAATTGTTTCTAGGGTATTCAGAGCTTTCCGGGGCTACTATGCACTTATCAGTGAGTGCATACCCTGAGTGTTCTTTTGTGACTGGGTTGCCTCACTCATCCATTTTCCTAAAAATTCCATGAAGTCATTGTTTCTAATAGCTGAGTAGTACTCCATTGTGTAAATGGACCACACTTTCTGTATCTATTCTTTTGTTGAAGGACATCTGGGTTCTTTCCAGCTTCTGGGTATTATAAATAAGGCTGCTGTAAACATGGTGGAGGATGTGTCCTTGTTATATGTTGGAACATCTGTGGGGTATATGCCAGATAGAGATGCCTCCTCAGGGACTCTGTCAGAGTCATATAGATACAGCTGAGCATGCTTGCAGCTAACCATTGGACCGAACACAGGGACCCCAATGAAGGTGCTAAAGAAAGAACTGAAGGAGCTGAAAGGGGTTGCAACCTCATGGGATGAACAACATTATCAACCAAACAAACCCTCTAAAACTCCTGTGGACTTAAAATACCAACCTTTGAGCACACATTGAAAGACCGATTGATACAGTTGCACATATAGCTACAGATAACAGTGTCTGGCATCAATGTGAGAAGGGGCTTTTGGTCCAGGGAAGGCATGTTTTCCCAATGTAGGGGAATGCCAAGGCAATGGGGTGAAGAGGGTGATTAGGAGGGAGTGCACATTTATGAAGACAAATGGAGGGGGAGGGGAGCAGGGCATGGGGGGAGGGATAACATCTCAAATGTAAATACAGAGTATCTAATAAAAAAAAAACGTGAGAAAAAGCCCCCTCTCTGTGACTGATACAGTCTGGCAAGGACGAACAGTGTAGAGAGGCTGGAGGGTAGATCCAAGCGTGCACAAAGGCATTGTTTGATATAGCATTTTAAATCACTGGGAAAGTTGACATTTTCTTTCATAAATATTTGTGGGACAGTTGGGTAGCTACCTGGAAAAAGATGAAGCTGGATGCACATTTTATACGAAAAATAACCACAATCTAAATAGAAAATGACAAAATAAAGCAGTTACACACATAGTAGAGGAAAATGTGGAGGTGTGGCTGGGTGCTTTATAAATTGGGTGTAGGAAAGGTTTTCTAAATAGGATCTCAAATTCATAGACACTGAGAAAAAGACTGATTGGTTCTTTATAAAATTAAGACTGAAATGTGTGAAAAAAATAGTCAGATAAATAGTGGCCCTGTGGAAGGTATTAGAGATCAATGGCTAACTCTTTAAAATACAGAGTTTTAAATTTTTTTTAATGACAAAAATCACACATTTCTTTAAAATCCCAAGAACATTATTTTTTAAATATATGGGAGCATGTTCATTTACCCTTAGTAACAGTTGTATAGACTAACACTATACTTTTGTCACTGGTTAAATTGGCAAATAATTTAAAAAATGACAATAGCCCTTGTTGATGATATTGTGGGAGAGACAGGTTGCATTATTTTCTTTGGGTTCATGCAACAAAACGCTAGGCATTTATGTTTACACTATGAAGTCTCCCCAGTACAAGGCAACTGAACCTGTTCTTCAAGGATCATCTCCAAATATAACTAAATTCTGAAATACCTTTAGCTATAAGTACATGTGAAATTTTAAGGGACACAGTAGTACAAGCGTATCCTACCTTACTTTGAACGTTTAAACGGGTATGAGTCATTTGGATGGAACTGTGTGAATAGCCAAAAAAAAGTTTTATATGTAATATTTGCCTTTTGATTCGGTGTGCTGTGTTGTTTTTTGTCAACTTGACACAAACCTAGACCTATCTGGGAAGAAGTCTTTATTTAGAAAATGTGTCTATAAGATTGGTTTAAAAGCAAGTCTGTGGGCCATGTTTTTGACTGATGACTGATATGGGAGGCTCTACCTCATTGGGGGTGGTGCCACCCCTGTGAAAGGAGCTTCTGGATGGTATAAGAAGTGGGCTGAACATGCCATGGGGAGCAGGTAGCAGGCAGAACTCTTCTGTGATTATAATGTGGAAGTATAAGCCCAGGAAGCCCTCTTCTCCCCAGGTTGCTTTTGTTCCAGGTGTTTTTAGCACAGCAATAGAATCCCAAGCTACAACACTCAAGAATCTAACTTCAATGTTTATCTCGAAGCTAAACTTCAAAAACCAAGCAAAAGTAAACAAAGCAAGCAAAAACATATAATCAAGCTCATTCATCAGTTGTTGGAGGGCAACAATCATGATCTGAGTGCACCTTTCTAAGATAATTTGACTTAATAAAAATCAAATAAGCAAATGACTATAAGAAAAAAAAATAGGCCTCAACTTCAACATAAAGAGAAATAAAAAAAACCCCACTGTTCAGCCAATTAATAGTAGACCATGGAAGAGTGCAGTGTGACATATGGTTCTAACTGGTATATACTTAGTGGCTTGCAGTCGAAGGGGAAAAGTGCCATGCAAAGAAACTTACACTCTGCTCTGTTTGGTGCTTGTATAATAATTTACACAGAACTTGGATAAAATTGTAGGATAGAAAATGAATGACTATTAGCTATTTTCAGCCACTGTGAGAGACAGAAGCTGTTATGAGTAGGGACGGGGAGGCAGGAAGAGCCTTCTGCATGGAATTTAAAGGTACTAGAATGTATTCATGGTTTAAGGAATTGCATGACTTGGCTGTGGTCAGGGTCTGAGGAAAGGAAAGTATGCTTAAGGCAAATAAGGAGTTTAAAAATTAAGGTAGACACACCATAAAAAGAGAAGAATAACTGAAATCAACCCCCACTGGCTGAATTATGAACAGATTAAGCATAAAAAATGGTTATGAAGCACTTCAGAACAGAGTTGTAAAACTAGAATAAAAAAAAAAATCCAACTAAACAAGTTCAAGCAGGAGGGCAGAGAAGGGCTCTGGTAGAATGTAAAATGGATGACAGGATTAGAAAATAATAATTATGTAGCCATTGAAGTGTGGAGGTAGGGCATGAATCTGCAAGGTGTCAGCAGAGCAGTGTGTGTGTGTGTGTGTGTGTGTGTGTGTGTTCCCAATAAATTCCTATAAATATCACACAACAAGTCATTCTAAAGAAAAGTAAAGGAAGGAATTCTTAACTAGGAATGAAGAAGCATGCCAACAAACTGGTGAAATGTATGACAATGAAAGTTTTTAGAATGATGTAAAGAAATAAGAACACAACATTTTATAATTGTGAGCCTTTGAGTATTTATTGATTACTGGTATTCAATGAATATTTATTTATATATTTACTTATGATTATATAGTATTTAATAGATATTGGTTATATATTATTGGTGGTGTTGTGACATTAATAAACAGCTGTTGAGTAGTAATAGCACTGTGAACAGGTGAAGGCAGGTCCCTGTTCTCAGGAGATAAATGGTGAAAAATTGAGAGATGAGGGGTGAGGATAACTGCAAGTTTCATCCTGGTGGTTAAAGATGAAAAATGAATCCAAACACACAACTGGCAAAATGTTCTAAACAGACAAAGAAAAGCAGTAGAAAGAATGAATCAAAACTCTCCCAAGCAGGGGCTCACACCTTTGAAGGTAAGAACCCACAGACAAGCATCACACAAATGCTGAGAAGAGGTTCCCCAGATTTATGGGTGTCCATATTTCATTGTAAAGATTGAACTTCAGATAAAATCCAGTGAAGGATTGTTTTTCATAGCCAAGTGGCTCAGTAGTGAGTCAGTCAATGGAACAAAGGACCCATTAGCACAATTTCTTGTGACATATATTCCCTTGGAAAATAGAGATTTGTCTGCTAGAGAGAGAGAGAGAGAGAGAGAGAGAGAGAGAGCAAGCTTTTGGTACCAGTGGAAGCACTTAGGACTATTGCTGCCATCATCTTCAGGGTAATTTTCAAGTCATCATTTTGTCTAAATTGTTTATTTCATTTATTTATTCATTCATCCCCTATGCACACACTCTTTATCTATGTCAGACCAAAAACGCTGCCTGCCGCTGAAGATTAAAATATAACCTAGTCTCTGTTTCCAATTCTACTGGGACAGACATGATAAAACATAAATACAGTACTGTGGGAGCCAAGGGAGAACAAGTAACCCTAGCCTGGGGGATTTCAGAGGGCTTCAGAGACGACCCGATGGAGCACCCTATAATTTTCCTTCATGGCACTTATTTACAATTATGGCTATGGAGCAATTTAAAAGATTATTGAGTTAACATTCATTTCCCCATTAGACACTGGGTCCTGTGGAAGCAGAGACTAGGTCTGTCTTATTCACCATTATATGCCCAACATAGTGCTTAGCACATTTTGTGTTGTCAATAGTGATTTGTTGAATGAATGAATGAATTGTTTCAGACCTGGTGGATGAATATGTTTTTGGATTCAAAAGCAGCATTGGGACTTTTATGTGCAGAAGCCATGCTATGAACAAAATTACAAAGATAGGAAAAGAGAGAAACACTACAGGGATAGAGAGTTGTACTCAAGGTGTATGAGGGTCAGTGAATGGAGAGTGAGAAAGATTAGCTGTAGTCTGATTGGGAGGGCATTGTTTGGCATTGACAGGTCCAGAATTTACTCTGGAGACAGAGAGGAAGTAAAGAAAGTTTTGGAGAGAGGGATAATATGATAAATTTCTTCAAAAAATGGAAGAAATATAAAGACAGTCTGGGCCAAGAAGAAATCATTAGTAGAAATATTTTTTCAAGGTGTGGATGAAAGAAAAGATCTGGGAATAGGAAAAGCTATGCCTTGAGATTTTCCCTGGAGTTGAAGAAGGCTTTGAAGTCCTTTTGGACAGTGAGAGAGTGAATTTGAAATTAATGTTGGGGAGTCTAATTTGACCAAATAGGTGGATCACAGATATGGTCATTGACTAAAGTAGTGGAAAACACTGGCACGAAGTTATGTATTAGACTTCACTGGGAAACCTTAAGCACATTGTTTCAAAGGTTCATCTAGGGCAAAGAATTCCATTTAGAGTGAAAAGTCTCAAGTTGAAGAAGCTGAAGAATTGGCTTAGTGGTTAAGAGCACTTGGACCAGTGTTTAGTTCCCACCACCCACATGGTGACCTTCTATTAATTCCAGCTGTAGGAGATCTGATGCCTTTGCCTAACTCCACAGCACAAGGCACACATGTGGTAGACATACATGCATGCAGGCAAAGCTACACATAAAATAACTCCAAGAAAAATTAAAACTTCATGTTGAATAATAGGCACAGAAAGTAGTATCTGAAGTTATTGTAGCGTATCATCTTTCTCAAGGGTCAAGAATGGGATAGGAGTGGGTTAAGAATGTGATATTAGAAACACCAATATTCCTCGAAAAATCCTATTGTCTTATTCCCAGTCACTCACAGGATTATCTGAGCTTCAAAGAACACAACAGTTGTTCACCATGGTTGGAAGACCCACATTTTTGTAAGGGTGCTGCTAACAAACAGCTCACTGGGAAGGTTGACAACTTAAATGAGAAGACTGCTTCTAGTGGTATCAAAAGGTAAAGGAAACTGTGACTTTGAAGTAGATGAGAGCAACTGTGGCAACCAGAGCTGTTCTAGACCAAGAAGCAAGGGGAAGAAAGAATTACCTGTGCCTGCTAAGAAAGGTATCTATATAGAAGAGATTTTCTAACAAGAAACATAGACACAGCATGTGTCTGTTGCATAAAGGCCTGAAGGTCAATTGAGGATGAGAAAAGAAATTCCCCAGCTTTTCCTCATGTCCACATTCCAAATGTGGAGCTACAATTCACATACTATGAGCTTTTACATAAGAAAATTCACCACTATAAAATTGCAATTCAATGGTTTTTAGTGTACTTACTGTGTAGTACCATCAACATGACCCTACAATTCCAGAGCATTGTTATCATCCTCAGAGTCAGTTTGCAAAGGCTTTGGCTGCTTAGCTAAGGAACTGAGGATTTATCTGCAGGCAGAGAGGAGGCAATGGAAGGTTTGAATGGAGGAGAAGCAGAATCAGATAGGCTTCTTTAAAAAAAAAAAAAGAAAGAAACCCAGGGAACACCCAGGACCAAACAAACATCCAGAACTCTAAGAAATCTCTCTCTTCACTGTTTCCTTTCAGATCTTGGAAATAATCATTTCTGCATCTGTGTATTTGTCATTCTGAGCTGTAGGCTTTGATTTTTTACAAACCTACTTTAATAAAGGTTCTTAAATGCTTTAATATCCCTTTTAGCCCACCACCCACCTGAGGTAGTGGAAAGAAAAGGTTAATAAGGCAAAGGGGGATGTGGGCCTATTTGTAAGTAAATAGTTCTTTGGGGTGATTCCAATCTTTGTTTTCAGGATATGAGCAGCTCATTTCACATAAATCACTGGCAGTAGTTTGCTCCACTTGCAAACACCAATCATGAATTAGCAACTGCAGCTTGGTCCAGAAAAAAAAAACAAAAAACAAAAAACAAAAACAAAAAAACAACAAACAAACAAACAAACAAACAAAAAAACAAAAAAACAAAAACAGGAGGCTTAGCCAATTGGCCTGAATCTTCAGAAGTGGCAGAAAGCTACCAGAATATCATGAGAAATTCTTTGGTTCATTTATCTCCATGAAGTCACAATAGCAAAGAGTGGCAAGGTGAACCAATGCCAGAGTACTGTTTAATGTCTGTTGGGTAATACTTCTACCCTTTTCAAACATTATATGTCCTCTCAAGTGTCCACTCCAAGAAAACATCAAATGCCCTTTTACCAGGCAGCCCGGCAAAAACCTCTAGTGTCTGTTCTCAGCAAAACATCCTCTTATGTGTCTGCTTCAGCAAAATATCTTCTCATAATATAGTTTCTAGAAATATGACATGACACAACTGAGTCTCTAAAGAAACCAGAAATTTCTACTTCACTTAACATTTCTTATACATTGATTATACAACTTGTGTGTTTCTTTTTGTAGTTAGTCCAGTGTTTTTAAAGTTAACCTATCAGCACTTCCTTTCTTTTGAGGATGAACAATATTATATGGATGTGCCACATTCCTTGTATGTGTAGTTACATGTATGAGTGTACATTTATGAAGGTCAGAGGGAAACCTCAGGTATCTTTACACCTTAGACATTGGCCACCTTTTTTTAAAGTATTTTTTTGAGACTCTCATATACTTACATCATTTTCTCCCTTTCCTACCTCTAATATATTCTATAGTACATCTGTGTTTTTTTTTAATCCATGGCCTCTTTGTTCATTCATTTTTTGTTATATAATACATAGTCTGAAATATATAAATAACTATAACCTCCTCAGTCTATATAATGTTTGCATGAATATTTTCAGAGCTGATGATTCAGTACTGTATAACCAATTGGTGAGCTCTTCCCTGGGAAAGACTATTTCTCCTGCTCTCAGCACTCTTTAGTAGCTGCTAGTTCTTTGTGTAGGGTTAAGTCTCCATTAAAGTTCCCCTATCATCTTAGTTAGGGTTTCTATTGCTGTGAAAAGACACCATGACCACAGCAACTCTTATAAAGAAAAACATTTAATTGGGGCTGGCTTACAGTTCAGAGGTTTAGTCTGTTGTCATTATTGTGGAAATCATTGCAGCATGCAGGCAGACATGATGCTGGAGAGGTAGCTGAGAGTGCTACCTGTGGATCAGCCAGCGTCAGGAAGAGTGACATTGATCATAGTTTGAGCAGTTGAAACCTCAAAGCCCACCCCATTAGCATACTTTCTCCAGCAAAGCTGCACATGCTCCAACAAGGCCACAGCTCCTAATAGTGCCACTTCCTATGGGGGCCATTTCATTCAAACCAACACACCCATCTACACTAGCAAATAGTCCCTTTTTAGCTCCTGTTTAGGCTTCCCTGTTGTTGATAGTTTTTGGGTGTAAATTCTGACATTCCCAGGAGACACAATTTCACAGCAGATGTTGTTTTTCTGGCTTTTATAAACATTTTGTGCCCTCTTCTATAATGACCCTAAGCTTTAAAGATGAGAGTTGTATTGTAGATACAATCTTTTGAGGTTGGGTTCCACAATTTATAATTGGTCGTGGTTTTTCTATTGGCCTCTGTATATTGCAAAGAGAAATTTCCTTGATGAGAGGTAAGGTCTACACTGAGCTGTGGACATAGGAGTAATATTTAGAATATAGATAAAGATAATGCTACCACCTCAGTGTATGAAAGAGTTTCTCTTCGTCAAATTTGGCTATTCAGAGAGCACCAGATATCAACTTGTCTCTGCCTGCTGGTACCTGTGATTATAAACGTATCACCACTTTTTTATATGGATTCTGACACTCAAACTCAAGTCCTCATGCTTTTGTGACAAGAACTTTAGTGTCTGAGACATCACTCTAGTGACATATGCCTAATTCTTTAATCTTTCACTGGTATTCAGATCGTTTCCATTTATTTATTGTAGAGAACTTCTCAGTCACTCAGAACCTTCTTAGGTTTTTCCCAAGTGTGTGACACAATCCCAGCACAGGTGTAAATTTCTTGATTTCCAGGAATGTTAGGATTTTTTCAAGCTCCTGTGGGTGGGTTATTGTTTAAAGTTTCCTTCTAAACTATTTGGTTAGTTAATTGTTTCTGGTAACTATGGGACATTACCTTAGAAAATATTTATTTAAAAACACAGGTAAATGTTCTCAACAAATGTTCCCCCCTCCAGGGACTTTTAGCACTATGTAAACCCTGGGACAGGTAAAACCTTGATGTGGTCAACAAATTTATCAAGTTTCAGAAAACAGTCACTAAGTACTATTTATCCAAGCACTTTAATCTCCCTTTATCCCTTTGCCACCCCTGTCTTCCAATTCATATAAAGCAGGTGAGTAGAAAAATGTCCATTGTTTTGTGAATGAAGTTCAACTAATCATTTTGCATTTCAGAGACCACTGCTCTGTATCTACTACAGAAGAACAGTACAAAGATGCTGCTTGTATGTTGTTTTTTGAAGATGCCTGGCATTTGTTAGGTCTCTGGATCATCTAATCCCATTTGTTTCCCTCCTATACTTTACTCTAAGGAGACTCATGAAAAAACTTTGCTCCATGAGAAGGTCTAGAATAAGACAAATTTGTGTCTTTGTGTTGGTGACATATCAGTGTTCCAAGCATAAATAGGGGGTGACAGGCTTTGATTGTTTTATGGACTCCAGGAAAAGTTGTCAAGTTATCCTTATTCAGAGATTCTTGTCTCTTCTACAATTTTCTTCTATAGTATCCTGCCTGACTTTCTCAAACCTCAAGAGTTAGTGTCCACACAAAATGACTTTTCCTACACACTGAGTTCCATTTGCCCATTTCTTTATCATTGTGGAAAACTACTTGTCTATGTCTACTTTATATCAGAATGCTAAGCTATACACTAACACCTATATGTGGAGATAAGTCTGTGCCCTGCTTTAAATAACTGGGTTTCATAAAACAGTGATGCTCAGACTTCGTACCTCTGTTTTGTAAAGCAGGACCTGGCTCCAGTTTGAGCACAAAGGAGGAAGAATTGCTATATCTCATTTGTGCTAATATCGACTCCAGGACCTGTTACACACTAACCACAGGGAGAGACTAATAAACAAATGCATACAAGTAAAAAGTACTACACACAAACTTACCAAAGCAGACTAGGTACACATGAACACACAGATGGGTTAAAATCATGCCATAAAAATGAGGCTTGAAAACTTGAATATCATCAAACCAATGAATTGTGTAATACCCTCACTTTGACCTCATAAAGGGGTGGACACCTAACATTGCATTGCCCAGTTGACCTTGTGTTCTGACCATCCAATACATATATCAGTGGACTCAGATTGACAGGTAGAGTACTCTCAACTGACTTCAGAACTTCAGCTCCCCAAGTTCCTCATTGCTTGCTGTAGTCTGCTAAGACTGCCATATTTCTATCCATCTGTCTGTCTCCTACTAAACCAGTTCTGGATAGTTCTGGCCTCCATGACTCTTCCCAGAACCCTGCCTCCAGCAGTTCTCTAACTGGGTTCATGAGTCACTTCTGTAATAGCATGCAGTGACTCCTTATTAGCTTCTACATTCAATAGGGTTCTGTGAGTTCTACATCCCTGAGCCATCCTTGTATCCATTTGGTAAACCATACATGTGCTAAGAGTTGTAATATGTGATTTGAAAGTTAACATTAGTAGTCAAGATCAGAACAACAACAACAACAACAACAACAACAACAACAACAACAAAATGTGATCAAAAATGGCCATACTATCAAGGGAGATTAGAACTACTTGGTAAGTTACAGTTAATGAAACAAATATAACTTGGCAATTTATTGTTATTTGATTCCAACATTTTGGAAAGACAGTATTGTCTTTAATTATGGCATTTGGTGCTTATAACAATATAATCACCCCAGGAGATGATTACTATTTTTCTAGGTTCTATATCCAACTTTTAATAGTAATGTTTGATGACTAACTACAAAAAGCAGACAATGAAAATTCCAGGAAAGACATAGAGCAAGGTCTATGGGCTGGACATTCACTACTCCTGTGTCCTTATCTTTCTCTGTTGTTTTACACAAAGCATTTTCTTGTCTTTCTTTCTCTCATTCTTTCTTTCTTTTTAAAAAAGTTTTATTTATTTATTTTATGTGAGTAAACTGTAGCTGTTTTTCAGACAGACCAGAAGAGGACATCTGATCCCATTACAGATGGTTGTGAGCCATCATGTGGTTGCTGGGAATTGAACTCAGGACCTCTGGAAGAGCAGCAGACAGAACACTTAATTGCTGAGCCATCTCTCCAGCCCCTACATAAAGCGTTTTTCAACATGTCATCCAATGGGTTTTCATGGCAATGTTATGAAGAATATCTTCCACATTTCATATATGATATATTTTGTTGCCTGTAGACATGAAAAAAATTCAAATTGCAAAACGCAGAGTTGTCTAGACCCAAGTCCATGTGATTTCATAGCCATAATAATATTGTCATAATTCTTAACCTGTCATAGTTCTTGGAACTCATTAGCAAGGATTTCATTGATAAAGTAGCCTCTTCCAAGTCAGGAATTTTCTTGTTCAAAGACCAAGGAGAGATAACCACAGCCATGCTTTCCTGTGTATTGTACATTTGTGAGCCTACATGGTGAATGCATATAGGTAGTCCAGAGCAGACTGTAGATAAAAGCAAGGCACATACCTAACACATTGGTCTCAACAGAGTACCAATGTTCCATTTCCCTATGTCACTGAAAAAAAACAAAACAAAACATTTTTTTCCTAATGGAAAAGGAGGAAAAATAGTCAGAGAAACAATGTTTGTGAGCATTTGAGCTTTACTAGGGAATGTGGTAGCCTTGACTCTTGGCCTTGGCTTGTGGGGAAAGGAGACTGGCTATGTCCTGGTAGCCTGCTCACAGGTCAGCACTACCTGCTTCATCTACCCTTTATTCAGTTGGGCAGGAAGCCAGGGCTAGGTTTAAGTTGACCTCTGCTTGTGTGTCTACATGTTGATGAGGTTAAGGCCTAGCAGATAAAGCATAAATGTTAAACTTTGCCTATAATGGCTTAGTCAAATTCAGAAGGCAGGCAGGTAAAATAATTGTTAGCATATGAATTATGACTCTTCTTTTCATAGTCTGCTGACTGAGGTAGGTAACTGAAGTGGCCAAGAGTGATGTTTATTTACATGCTTGTTTTGAAGCAGTCTAGCACACATTTCTAGGTGAGCACATAAACGGTGAGGAGTCAGTCAAATTCTACATATTCCCATAATCTATGCCCTTCAACTTTAAGTTATGATACTTTCTTCTCCTTCACTAGATTCCTGCTCTCTTGATCCCTTTATATTTTTCATTCTTCTCCACTACAGTTTTAAATGACAATAAATTAAAAATCTTCATTTATGCATTTTTGGAACACAATCTTTAAATTTGAAAATTTATACATACATACATACATACATACATACATACATACATACATACATACTACATTATCTTTGGTTATATTTACTTGCTTGTCTTATACCCATCACTGCTGACAACTCCATTCTCTTCCCAGCAAGTCTCCCACTCCTTCAATTTTCATATCTTTGAGTTTAATTTGGGTTGCTTTTATGAGAGGCCCCACTACCCTTTACATACAAACAAAGCCAAAACCCTTTAGAGTGTAGTGGGGGGTAGAGGGGAGGGTTGTCTCACCAGTACTGTAGGCACTGAGACCTAGTGCCAAGGGCCCACACAGAACTCAACATGTATTGGGATCTGGGTCTCAGTCTGGATTTGTTGGCTTTTCACAAAACTGGTCCTCAAACCTCAGGTTATTGGCACGAACTAAAGATGAGGCATGGTGATGTGGTTGAACACGGAATGTGTTTGCTATGGCAAAACTGTAGGAGAAAATTGAACTCGCATCTCTCCCACTGACTATATTCACTAAAAATAGCTGCCTATTGTGGTTTCTGAGACTCACAGAAAGGGGGTCTCTAAGTGGTTTATTTCAGAATGCTCATGAGTTCCCACCAAGATGGATTTTGATGGGTTAAATGAAAATGAATTAAAAACATAAGGATTAAATTTCCTTTACCATAACATAGTTTTAAGTGAGGGAGACAAGTTGCATTTACTTTTCCAAACTTCAAGCACTGAAAGAAAAAAATAAAAGCACCCAATAATATTCAAGATGCCTCAGTAAATTCAGACAACTTCACTATTTTTCTTTTCCCTCTGGAACTGGTAGACTACTTATGTAAGAAAATAGGAACATGACTAGGTTTCTGAACTTCTAGTATTTAAGGTTTAGATCTGTTTTTTTTATCTGGTATAGATTACTCTAAATTCCTAGATAGTCAAATAATAAGAGTGTCACTGGTCTTTCCCTTAAATATGATGCAGTGTTTCCTCAACATGTCTAACCTCATCCAATATCTCTTCAAATACATAATCTTCATGAAGTAGTTCTAAAACTAGGAATTGCTATATCACATTAGGCCAAAGGTATTTACTTTGTCTCCAGTTTTTACATGCAGTAATGGATTAATGATTATTTGTTGATTTGAGGTGAGATCTATAAATAAGGAAAATGTGGGTTTTTTTCCTGGAGTCTCAGTAAATTAAAGAGGCTGCAGTGTAAACGAAGAGAAGAAAGATTTAAGTAAGGAGGCTCTTTCAGGCTCCTGGGGTGAAAAATGAGAGAAATGGGACTTGGAGTTAGAAATAAGATTAAACCTTGAGAGACTTTGTGTTTACCTACCTCATGTTCAGAAAGATGGGGGCTATGCTACTTGAGGTATTGTGAATAGTGCACTAAATGTAAGAGAGTGGGCACCTTTTGGTATGATGATTCCTTGTCCCTTAGATACCCTCAGCATTGGGATTGCTTGGTTATATAGTAGATTTTCAGTGTTTTGAGGCACCTCCCGACTCTCACCCATAACAGCTTCACTAATTCATACCAACATTGTACAAGATTTCTCCTGACTTCACATCCTTTCTAGAGCACCCTTTTCTTTTCTTTTCTTTTTTAAATATCAGCCATTCTAACTGGAACAAGTTGATATACTACTGTGCTTTTGATGTACTTTTCCCTGATGGTCAGTATATTAGAATGTTAAAAATGTACGTGTTATCTATTTAAATTCCTTTTAAAAGTAATGTCTATTCAGATTACTCTCTTATCTTTTAATTGGAATATTATTCATTTTGTGGGTGAGCTGCTTCTTAACATTAATTCCTCTCTAAAATAATAGATTGTAATCATTTTATTTTTCTGTTTATTCTGTCAATCATTTCCTCTGCTCTTCCTTTGAGATCATGTCATTTGGTTTTGATGTTTGTGCTTTGGGATTTTACTAAAATACAGTTGCTTCTGGTAATGTCTTTAAGAGTTTCCCTTGTATTTCCTTCTAGTATTTTTTTTAGGATAATTTTCTTAAGTCTTTTATTTAACTCCTTGATAGATTTTAAGTTGATTTTTGTACATGGTGAGCAATTAGACTAGGGTCTAGCTGCATTTGTCTTTATATAAATTTTTTCCAATACCATTTTTTGAAGAGATTGCCACAAGTATAAATACTTCTGCCTTTGCAATTATAATTTTATAATTTTTAATTGGTTGTAAGTGTGTGGATTAAATTCTAGATTCTGTCTTGTTCCATGGGTTGGATTTTTTATGTTGGTACCATGTTGTTTTGGTAATGGTAGTTTTGTTGAATGTTCTAAAGTCCAGTATGATGCCTCTAGCTTTGTTCCTTTTGCTCAGGAGGCCAGTGGCACTTCTGTAGTTCTTGCTAGTTATTTTTATGTTTCTTGGAATTTCCTTTATCATCTATTTATTCACTGAAATGTAATCTTTGCTTTTTTCTTTAATTTTAGAAGCAATAATGAAAAATTTATGTTAGAATTTCCATAGAATCTTATGCCTGTGAAGAATGGTTGGTGCTTCATGCCTATAATCCAAGCCTTTGGTGGAGGGAAAAGGACCCATCAGTTCAAGGCTAGCAATAACTGATATAGCGAGTTAAAAGCCAACTGGGCTATGTAATACCCCATCTAGATAAACTCCTTTGCTCCCTGGCCCTCCCCCCTCTCCTAAAAAACTTTGGAAAATATTTTTCTTTTGCTACTATTCAGGTCTAAGCTTTATTTTAGAAGTTGAAAACTCACCCATAGTGAGTCCTTCAAAAGGACCCAACTAAGTTTCTTAGTGACATGTCCTACCATGTCCTTTTGCAAATAGATAAAAATTACTCAGTCATTATGGTAGTCACAAAAATTATAGTACATAGATATTACAGGTGGATTTTGAAATATGCAATTCAATAGACTCAGTACTAAGAGGAAGTAGAGAAATTGGAGGCCATTTGTTGTTAATGAACAGAAGTTAGGGGATTGGGTATATGACTGTTCTTTTGCTTCAAGGCTCTTCTTATTGTTGCTTCTATTCTCTGAACCCCTTTTGTGGGTCCATGTGGAGAACCCTTGATCATCCATTTCCACTCAGGTCACTACCCTGAGAATGTGTCACATGGATGTATAGTATTTCCTATTTTTCTAGAACACTTATTCATTAACAGTTGGCATTCACAGAGGCTAAAAAGAAGGACCAGTCAATGCATAGTTAATATGTCAGCTTGACTACTGCAGACAACAATGGACAACATGGTTTCAGGGAAAGCTGGCGTCATCAGAAGAAGAATTCAAAAGCAAGCCTAAGCCTGAATCAAAAGTAAAGGTGAGGAAGCCGGCAGCTTTGTGGAAACACTACAGCTGGGTCTCTGGGTGCAATCCACCACACTGTGCCTCTGGTTGCTAAGTGTGACTACTCTGCTTTGTGTGATCATCTTCCTTGGGCCTCCATACCCAACCCATCATTTAAAGGAAGGTGATGGATGTGCATGCAGGCAGAGCAGCTGCAGGCTATCACGGCTTTGCTCAGGACATGTGTCATCTTTAGAAGTTACATCATTTCTCTCAGACTTAGTTTTCTCATTTATCAAATAGACTTGTCTTGAGATTATGTCAGATGGGTTTTGGAAAGCATCCATCCACATGCCTGTCATGCAATGGATAGTGGAGAGTGGCAAAAAGCAGAGTCAGGGGACAGACACCCTGAGTCTGAGACTCCTACTTTGCATTTGCTATGGGAATGCAACGCATGTTCTTCAATTTCTCATCTTGGCTTCCTCATCTTCAATGTGGGACTAATAAATACACTAATCTTCATGGACTGGTCAAATTAAAATATGGTAGAACATGTACAAATGAATAGAAAATTACCCTGTAAGTGATCCAAACTGTCGAGATGATGGCGCTTGCCCTTGTTACTCAGTGGACAAGAGAGAGATGGATCAGTTAATTTTCAAATTTAGTCTACACTTCGACTCAGACTCAAAGTTTATTATGTTTGTTCAATTCCTTCCACACTAAGAGAAAATAAACACTAGTCAATGGCTGGATGTCCTCTGGCTTCCATATGTTAGCACGGGCACAGGAGAAAGGCTGACTAACTTCTATCCCTTCGTGAGACTGGGTAATCCTGAAGCTGTGTCACCCTCTACACTTGGAGGGCCCAGGAAAGAGGGTCCAAATGAATTTGATGTCTGCTTTTCCAGCACCCACATTGACTGACCTCACAGGGACCATGTAGTTCCCTACAGTCCTGGGCTGTAGGGAGAGAGCAGAGGGCATTTGAGGTGGGTAAACCTGATTCCCAAGTGCAAGTCAGCAACTTTGAGATACTGACTTCTAGAAGAAGGTTTGTGGTCTGAAGCACAGAACCCCCAGGAAACTCGATAGCTAAATGGGGTAAGAAACAGAAGAAACCACAGTTAACCATGTAAAGATTGCATGCTGACATCAAGTTGTGCAAGGCGCTGCAGGCAAGGTGGGTGAAGTGGAGTGTGTGTAGGGGCACACGTGCATTGCACATGCATGTGCCCGTAGGCGCTATAATGACTTCCACAGAAAACTCCTCCGCCATCCTTCCCATCCCAGTGTTGGGAGCAATTAGGTAGACTTGGGCAGAATGATTCATGCTTCAATAAATTCAATTTCAACAAAACATAATTATGGTGAGTCACCTAATCACAGCTATAATCATGGCACGCCCCTTCAGAAGTCAAAACAGTTGAGGGCATTCAGTAAGGGCGTCTGATCCCTCACTATGACAAGCCTCCATCTTTTGCCAAAGAGAGGTATTTGGAACTCCAGCCCTTTTCTAAGTTTTTGGATAATAGAATATTTCACACACACATAGAGGGATACTTACTCATACATATCAACCAGCTTCGAAGTAGACATTGCAGATATGATGGAGATAAGGTCCATGCTGATAGATCTTTAGCCCATCTTGGTTTCTCAGGAGGGATAATAATGTTGAATTATTTAACATTCTCATCTCTTTCTTTTTATATAGCTACTCTCTTCTGTATCCTTAAAATTACATAGCTTTTATTTTACTTTTTAAATATTTATTTATTTATTTATTTATTTATTTATTTATTTATTTATTTATTCATCTGCCATGGGATTTCTGTGCCCATTCCTAGCTGTCTTGTAACTCTCTGTGAAACAAGTTGTTTTCAGATTCAAGAGCTCTAACTGCCTCAGCCTACCAAGTGCTGGGATTAAAGGGATATACCACCACACCCAGCTATATTATGCACATGCACACACACACACACACACACACACACACTGAAATATTAAGTAAATGATCTTATTTGTCTATCTTTCTGTTACTTGGTTTTCTTTGCTTAACTTTTAAAGATTTATTTATGTACAACATAATCTTTGGGTTTTATCATGCTAACATGATTTTAGAATCTCACATGTGACTAGATCAAGATGTATGTGTGTGTGTGTTTGTTTGTTTGTGCTTGTGGTAGTGTGTGTGTGTGTGTGTGTGTGTGTGTGTGTGTTTAATTTAGAATTATTGTATGATGTCCATGAAAAGTGGGAGGGGAGGGGTGGGACTCATTTAAAGGACAAGGACATGGCCAGTGCTTGGGCTCCTGTTGTCTAGAAGACAAATAATAAAGGACTAGGGCCAGAGGTGGTATGGAATGATTCCTGTGCATACCAACTAGTTTCCTTAGGCAGACGACTGGAAGTCGAGTTACCGGGTTATCATATCACTATGGTTTATTAGGTCTTTTATTCCCTTATTTTTACTATTTTCATTCCTCTGGTCTCATTTTAGAATACTTGAATATGTGTAGTACTCAGCTTCAGTTCATATTGTATTAAAGCTGCATATTATTATCTCTAATTGATATATTATCTATCATCAATCATATAACTATTCTACTTTCATAGTGTAAGAGGGAATGGTATGAGTCATTGAATCTCAACAACCCAATGGGCTTCTTTACTGTTTTTTATCTTGTAGTTGTTGTCTTACCCATATGACATTTACATGCATCAAAAGGCTCATCATTGTTTAATCTTTTAGTGTAAACAATTGTGGCTATTTTAAAGAGTTTAAGAAAGGAAAATAGCTTTAAAACCCAGGTGTGATGGGTTCTAATGTGCTGATGGGGCTGAGTTGGTAACCATCCCCCTAGTCAATCAACACAGACTCTGATCTTATTAGGACGAAATTTTATAGATGCTGTTATAATCTCTAGTCATTACTTGTTACTCCAATGAATCAAAAGAGAGATTATGCTGTGTGAGACATTTAAAACAGAGCTCAAGTTTTCCCTGAGCTCAGAAGCTACAAATCTGGGGTTGTTGCCTACTTATTTCCTTCCCTTTCTGATCACCTGCCCCTGCCAGACCCCATAATTATGTAAACCAGATTCCCCTGTAATAATCCAAACTCTCTAGCTACCTTACTTCTTGGTTGAACTATGATGCACTAAATATTTAGTTTTGATATTTTATTTTTTCTCGATGATGTAAGCTCTCAACAGTGTCTTGTTCATACATTTTAAAAGAGATTTTTTTTCTCCCTGTTTTGATAGTGCACTTCTGTTAACCATAAAGTCAGATGTTTCCTTTATGTGAAAATATTTTTATTTTGCTTTTGTTCATGGAGAACATTTTTTTTTTTAAGCTGACATGAAATTTTGGATTGATTGATTTTTTTTCCTTCTTACAGCTTGAATGACACTATTCTGTGGTCTCCACAAATCCTGATGAGAAACCATTGTTATATGTGTCAGAGGTTCTCCACCTGTGAGTCGTAACCCCTTTGTTGGGGGTATGGAGCAAACCTTTCACGGGGTCACCTAAGAACATTGGAAAACATATACATCTACATTACAGTTTATAACATCAGCAAAGTATAGTTATGAAGTAGTTAATCTTTGCCTCACTGTATGTTTTCAGTATTTTTGTTAGATTATTTCTTCTCATTTTTTATTTTTATGGTATCTTTTGTTCTATATATTTTTATATTTATTTTGATGTACATAATTTTGATGCACAAATTTTTCTTTAAAGATTTTGTTTTTTAAAATTTCAATTTTTGTTGTAGATTTCTAAAACTATGCCATGATTCTTTACAAGGATTGCTTTACATCGATTGCTCTCATTACTGACATTAAATATGATTTTGCAAAGGGGTAGGGCACAGATGTAATTAGAATTTCTTTTGAATATTAATAAATAATTATTTCAGCATATATTATCCCACCCAGTTACATTTTCTGATATACTTAGAAATGTCTTCACCATCAGATAAAAGAAACACTCTATATTGGAAGACTTTCTGGCATTTAAACAAAATCAAAGCTATGGGTGCATAATACACCACTGTGTGCTTTAAGACCTCTGGGTTCTAGGTTGATGATCCTCAAAGGGTTGTTCAGCATCAAGTCGTATTTGTGTTAACTGCTGGTGCCACATCCTGGCCAACCTATGGCAGCCCAGGGCCTCAGAGTTCAAATACTCATGTTATAAGCATAACCTTTAGGTTCAACTTACTGCCTTTTCCTAGCCTGTGGAAAGTCATGATTATCACAGAATTAGCACTTTTCCTGACAGTCAGTCATTTTCTAGAGACTCAATTAAATCATTTCTCTATACTAATATTAATAAACTCCTTTAAGCATTTCCTGAGAAATAAACTTGCCTAAAACAAAACAAAACAAAAAACCAACAACCACCAAACTGACCTTTGAACCTTTGATTTGAATGGCCTCTTATCATCCAGTTTGCAAATGTTATGTTTTTGGTTTTCTTAAATGGCAAAATTCTCTCTTGTATATTCCCTTCATATTTCCCATGAGTCCCTCCTTCATGTTCTCTGGCCTTCCTTCCAGAGTTATAGATGGGCACGCCACCTTTGTTCACCTTGTTCTAGATGAAAAACATTGAAACTAACCCAGAAGCAAATTACACACATCCAGGCACACATGCATTCCCATCTTGTCAGAAAGATGATGCTGGGTCTTAAAAACCTTGGCATGGAGACTTCCCTGTGTCCCTGACCAGCCAGTTATCCTCCCTAATTATCTCCCTTCAATCTCCTAGCAGACGGGGCTATAAATAATCCCGCTGAGCTGACCCAGGCACTACCAAGAACTGTGAGGCCATGGCAATCAATCGTGGGCCTTGGCTTTTCTGATGTCCCTGCTTTGTGTGCTTTTCTTCTCCAGCTTCCCCAGGTCAGCACAGAGTGTGCTGAAGAAGTGTTCCTCATAGGTCAGAAGGGCGTGTCGGTCATTTCAGGTCATGGCTGCCAAGAGCACCTAGTCATTTAGGGTCAATAGAGTCAGATGTCCTGGTCTGCTCAGTGGTAAATTGGGGGAGTGATTTTTTTTTTCTTTACAACTCCAATATGAGGAATCTGTTTATGGCTGGCAGATGAGGACCATGCTGGTTTCATGTCTTGGAGATATCAACCATATGCGATTTTTAAAGAAGAAACTGTTTTGATATTTAGGTATTAGCAACTAATAAAAAAAAAAAAAACAAAACAAAACACTGAGAACTAAACTTTCTATGGCCCTGGTAAAATATGTCTCAATCTCGGGGTCACTAGTGGTGACCTCCAGACGAAATGGTATTTAAAACCTCTTCCAGGACTGAAATGTTACACTTTAATTACCCAAATGTTCTGGATTGAGGAAAGAACTTGTGTTTGAAAATGAGGAAGATTTTCCTGGCATTCTGCTCTTATATTTTGAAACAGGTGACCAAGGAGAATTGCAAAATACCCTCCAAGTAACCTTGAAGAATAAGGCACCTTGTTGCGTCTGGGATTCATTATAAACAGTTTCCAGGCAGAGGATGGTAGATACATCCCCTTGCTATTCTTTTCAGTTGGGACATCGTGAAAATGGTCTTTAATGAGTTTCATTTCTGATGTCCTCAGAGCCTTTTAGGGGAAGAAGGGGGGGTGGTAGTTTGGTTTCTAATTCTCAGGACCCTCCCAACTCAGTTCCTGGAATCATCCTGGGGGACTCTGTAAACTGAAATTTAAAGTTCCAGCTTGCAGCCTCCTCTGTAAGGTTTAGATTGGGTTTCATAACTTGGAACTGGAGTCAGGGCAGCAGTTAGAGTGTGGGTGAAAATGTCCACAGCTCTGCTTGTCAGCACTCTAATGCAAACCAGAGAGGCAGTAAGTACAGAAGATGCATGGCGGAAGGTGGAAGGGAATGAAGACTTGCCACCTCATTTGATCTCCGTGAGGAGTCTCTCCTTATGAAAAGTGTCTGGGATAAATGACCCAGATTCATTTCTGCTTGTGGATTAAAAACACCTAGGAAACCCACAAACATCTTTTCTATGTGATGTGTGCTCAATGCCGGAGTTGCCAGTTTCACAAGCAGAGAGCATCTAGTATAGTTACTGACTGTATCAGTATAAACACTAGGTCTCTTATTGCAAAGTAACCATAGCAAAGTAAACACATCGTCGCCCCTAGAAAGAGACAGTACACAAAGGCCAGAATGCCAGACAGAAATGTATTTGCTTCTTAATCAGAACTGCTCCAACTGTCACTGACACGAATACTGATGGGCAAGAACAGGTATGGAACCTCAGGAAAGCCAAGCTAGAAAGACAATCTAGTTTTGTGTTTGAATAAATACCTTGGGTCATGATCAGTGAATACAAATGCTTCTGCAGGTTAGATGGGAAAATAGAACTGAGATTGCATGAATCTGCATCACCATTATAAATAAGAAAAACACCAACCTTGATTAGATGGTTGAGGATAGAAAGATCCAGTTATGTCCCATCTATGGAGGCCATCTGTTCATACTGCCTCTCCGCCATCACTTCTCCCTTTTGTAACAGCATCTTGAATTTCCCTTAGGGTACCACTTCTATGGCATTGGTCTATGGTCTATGGTCTATGGTCTATGGTCTATGGTCTATGGTCTATGGTCTATGGTCTATGGTCTATGGTCTATGGTCTATGGTCTATGGTCTATGGTATATGTTTCTTTGGGCCTCTCAGTTAACTGGCAGCATTGCCAAAGGCTGAGCCAAATTAGGTGACAACATCTCTCAAAGGAGTTTGGATCTTGAGAGAAGCTTCACAAGGGGAAGCCTACCCTCCATCCCATTATAGACCATTGATAACTCTCCCACTGTCCTTCTGGCTCTTGTCTTTTTCTGAGGTCTGATACTACATCCTTTCCTGTGATGGGCAGAGCTATCCTAATGCCTTCTAATTACATCTGTTACATGAGAGTTAACCAGTGGCTTCCACAGAGTTTAACCTCAATGACAAGTGGTCTGGGGGTAGCAATAGGAAGCCTGGGAATAGAAGGAAGTTCTTCACTGGAGTCCCTCCTGTCACTTGCAACCTAAGAAACCTAAGACTATATGCTAAACTTCTTCATGGTGATGTTGCTAGCTGAAACCTGATGGTGAGAAGACATATTGACATTTCATACCAAAATTACTAAAATTAATAGGTATGTTTGATGAGGTTACTATATAAATTTCAATATATAAAAATTGATTTTACTTTTATCTACATACATAAATAGTTAAAAACTAAATTCAAAATATATCTTTTCAGTATATCAGAATTATCAAATAATTTGCTTATACCTATTAATGAAGTCATATATAAATATATAATATTATATATATAACCTCTGCAATTATAGATATATAATTATCTAAAA
Organism: Micromys minutus; assembly: GCF_963924665.1. NCBI lineage: Eukaryota > Metazoa > Chordata > Mammalia > Rodentia > Muridae > Micromys > Micromys minutus. Next base: position 23,902,604 of record NC_137954.1, on the reverse strand, counting down.
TAACAGTAAAATAAATTAAAGATCTAAATGAGTTCACATTTTTTGCCATAAGTTATTAAGTTTAGTTACTATATAAGTTACTATAAGTAATTAAGCTTAGAGTGGCAAGTAGGAAAATGTGCCTAGAAGGATAGAACAGACCACACAAGCTGCTCTTGAAAGATCTTGAATAGCTCATTATTATTGCTACCTTACTTAAATGGGTCTCTATTGCACATTTTAGCATACCTGAGCTAGGTCTAGACCCATTTCCAATCTCCTAGAACTAGTGTTTATACATTACAGACCTTGGTCTGGCTCTGCCATTTTCTCAAGGCATCCTAGTACCATGAAAGCCAACTGGCTGAGTTCACTGTCTAGTGAATTTTCTGCCTTGAATTCAGTATATTAATGCATGTTGACTTCTGGGGTCAGTAACCTTCCTATTTCTGACTCTGGAAGTAGCTGGAACTTGCTGGGAGATTGATCCATTGCTGCTCAAAGGGTCTCATTCAAACAGGAGACATCTTTATGTTACATTTTTCCAGTGTGCTCACAGACATGGTGTAAACTTCTACCACTTCTCTTCTTTCTGGGATAACCAGACTTTATTAACCAAACTCAGACAGAGAATTGCAGAATTCCAACCCACCCCCACCCTTGGATTTTCCTTCTGCTGTTTTTTCCTCTCTTCCATGGTTTATTTTTTTCCAACTAGGGAGACAAGGGGAATGTGTATCCCAGGTAAAGTGAGGAGGGAGGGGGCGGGGCGATGGCACAGACACATCAAAAGGGCCCTTTGTGCTCTGGGCACATTATTCCTGGAATCCAATCAAGTGCCCAAAAACCCTAACCAAGCTTTTCAGACAGCCCAGAAACCGGTCATGCAGGCCTCTTGGGCTCTGCTTTTTATAAAGCTTTATAGGGTACACTGAATTATTTGGTTGGGTCTTTTCAACCGTGTGACATTTGGGTTTTCAATGGCACAAATGGAGCTGATCATTAATTACTTGGACGCTTTAATTAAAAACAACAACTCATTGTGGATTTATGAGGGTCTGCTGGGGGGCAAGGACAGGGACCCCTTTAGTGATTCTCTCATCTGAATGAGGGTGAGTCTTGGGAAGGTCTAGAAAGGGAGGCTATAGAATCATCTTCCAAGAAGGTCTTAAACTCAAGTTAAGGTTTATTTGAGGGAGGGGGTTTTATAGTGAAGAAAACGAAAGGAACATGAGGGAACAGAGTTCTGACCTGCCAAATGCCCAGAGGGGCGGGGCCTTGAGTAAGAATCAGTGGTCTATCTGGGAGCCATCAAGAGTTTTTGAATCAACACCTTTCACATCAAACTAGTAAGCCCTCTGGGCTGGGAAGGGAGAAGGGCTGGTTTCTGGAACCTGTTGTTAACTGAAGACAGAGCGGGTCTCCAGGATGAGACAGCTGTGAATGGAATGCTGAATGCCCAAGCTAACAGGATCCATGACTTCCTGCTTAAGTTTAAAGAGGAGGATTTCTATTTTCTTCCATTCTGGTGCTGTTTGCAACTTCAGCTTTCCATCCCTTGACTGTATGTCCCTCTTGAGCCTGACACACTCTCTACCCCCTGACATCCCCCCAGATTCTCATGTTCCCAGGGAATTTGACTTCTGGGTACCCTTCCACATGGGTTAATCTCAGGAACAACTGATCTGGGAGTAGGGACAGGACACCAGGGGCAGGGAGAAAGTTCTCTGGAGACACTGGGAATTTCCATCTGTCCAATATCCTGAATCCAGGCACCTCAGAAAATACATAGCACGCTTAGAAAATATGGAACACCACCCGTTTTTGGTATAACAGTCTTTCGGGGCATGCGAAACATGTTGATGTTTTGTGTACAGATGTGGATTTGGAGTTTACAAACCCATTGCCTCTAGTTGGACTAGTTTAATATGGAAAAGAAAAATAACACAAACTCTTGGGTTTCCCTTGGATTCTATCCTTTCAAACTGCACAAAACTATTTCAGGAATCGTTGCTATGGTGCCAGTAGATGGGATGGTATTATCTATCCTACATTATAAAGAAGAGAGACAGAGTCTGAAGGACCTCAAATATGCACTCCTCCCAAACACTAAGATCATAGCCAGCTGGGATTCTGGAAAAGGGCATTTCTCACAAAATACTCCTAAGTTTCATGCACAGGATTGCAGTACTAATGGGCTGTCTGGATGATGCTTCAGAGAGACATTCAGGCCATTTACAAATGGACTGTTTTTTCTTCCTTTTGGCCAACTCTTTTCAAAGCCAGCCTGCACGCATCCAATTTAGAGAGGAGGAAATTTATTCTGTTTTTTTTTTTTTTTTATAGCCAATTTATCTGGGATGTTTGGTGGTGGCTGCTGCCTCTAAAGTCCGGCCAGGTCATGTAACTCTGAAGATAAACAGGTTCTAATTATTTGGCAATAGAATAACAGGACTGTAAGACCAAGAGGCATGGTGTGATGGATTCACTCAACATGAAAGCAATAGTAAGTTTTCAAGTCTCCCCCCCAGCTTCAATAGATCAGGTTGGGGGTGGGGAAAGGTTTAGGATTTCAATTTTGAAGGGGGTGAAGTAAGTGTATCATGACTCTAACAGGTAGATAGGAGAGAGGAAAACCATCTCAGGATCGGTGGGCTCTGTAGGACGGTGCTATCTGCTTCAATCATCTGAAGAAAGCATCAGGATATGGTTAGTAGGTTTTAGCAGGAAAAGCTCTATGCTCAGGGGCTGGAGAGATAGCTCAGTTGGTGAAGTGTCTGCCATACAAACCTGAGAATCCAAAGTTAGATCCCTGGAACGTGTGGTGATTACCCAGAATCCTAGCACTGCATAGTCAGAGGCAGAAGGTTCCCCAGGGCTTTTGTGGACAGCTTGTCCAGCTCAATTGGTGAGCTCTTGGATCAGTAAGAAGCCATGTTTCAAAATTAAAATAGAGATCAGTAGAGGACAACACAATTCCATGTGCTCAAATGTGAACACGATACTTCACATATAAGCACACAGAGACACCCCCATCCCCATTACCAAGAAAGTACATGGATTAGAGAAAAATGTCCCCTTACCTTAGTTTTGTCTGCAGTGAAAAGCAGTCTCTGCTAGTGATGGCTACCACTGAGAGAGATGGATGTTTTGAACAACAGCTAACCATACGCTCATAATTTGCACCTAAATTCAAGACAATGTTTTAACAGTCTTATCGTTTTGCAGAGTTCCAGAGTCAACAAATTTGAGGGCTGTCTAGTAATGAAGGAAGATACTCAATTTGAGTTAATTTTATTATATCACCATCATCTGAGATAGAACAAACCTCATAAGTGCCTTTGTGTAGGACCCACCTTCTCTACAACTTTACCCAGTAGAGACCCTTAAATCTTGTCTCATCTCAGTGCAGAGTTCAGAAGTGTTTTGTTATATCTCCCCATCTAAATTATGTCTTTACATCAGTCTATCTCTGCATCCTACATATTCCTGAAAGAAAAAAATGGTTGGAAAATGAGATGAGCTAGTTAATATTTTCTTCTGTTAGACAGTAAGGATCCTAAGGACCAGGGCTGTGTCACATTTACAGTGATTCCTAGTGCCACAGTGACTTCCATAAAGTGAATGAATTAGCATTCTGGATAGGACACTCCAGTGTTAGCCTGTGTTCTTCCAGCATACAGCTGAGTAGGCCTGGCCTTCCTGAGACCCAGTTTCTTCATCTGTTAATATACTCTGAATCTTTTGGAAGCCTCTTGTGAGTAAATCTTTTTCCCCCAGCGGTTAGTTCATTCTTTAAATCACCCTTCAGATGATCTGATTTTTTATCCCATCACTAATAAGATCAATTTTTACTGTTGGTTTCTTAGTTCCCTTGGAAGGAGCTCTCACTCTCAGGTCTGCCCACTTCACTTGCCAAATTCTTAGTTGGCCTTTCTTCCACTTTTGTTCTCTTGGTTCTCTGAGGCTCCTCTTTCCTGCTCTGAGTCTCTGCAGCCTCTGAAAGTTCTCTGTTTTAGACAGAACAAAGCAGCATGTTCCCAAATGCCCTTCTGTGTTTAGTTGCTCCAGGGCATCTAATTGTAGATGCTCAGCTATTCAGTGAGCTGACAGTATTGCTCAAGTTCACTGTATGTTTATTTCCAAATCCACATTTGGTGACATCATGTTGGGAGCTTGAATTCAACCATGGTGAGAATATTTATACTGTGAAAATTGGAAAGTGCTAGAAACTGGGAGTGTTTTTTTTCTCCTGAAGAACCCAATGTTGATTATCTACACACTGCAGTCAGAGTTCCTTTCCTTGCAGGGCTGTGACTTAGTGTAGAAAGCTGGTTAAACTATATTCTTTCATCACTAAACATCTAAGTAGAGTCTTTCTAATGAGAACTTCCATGGGAAAACAGCTCCAAAAGCCAGGTAAATAAACTGAGAAAGATGTATATAAAATTCCAACTGAATTTTTTACATTTATGCCAAGAAAATAGAACCCATGCCAGGTAAACTAGGAAAGGGATGCTGCTGTCAGAAACTTGATAGGAAAGTATGATCAAATTAGAAGGTCAAATGAGAGAAGTAGGCCCTGGGTTACCAGAAAACTACTACTGTTCTTGCACTGGGGTGCCCAAGAGAGGTGTGGAGATCAGGAATGAGGCCAGCAGAAGGAGAGACCTTGTCGAAATGCAGCAGGCTTCTGCAACCGGCTGCTGCTGCTTCTTTATCTCTAAAACCAGGGGTAAACAAAGGAATAGCTTGGCCTTTTCCTTTCCCCAGTTTTCTGCTGAGGACTTCCATTAGAAATCAGAATCAGAAGCCAAACGGAATAGGTGTTTGGGAAGTACAGCTATCAGCGCTCAGTGCCCCAAACAAGAACTGGCAAGGAAATGGATGATCAGTAGCTAAGTCAGCATCAAATAACAGCAGTTCCCAAATTAATTCTCTAAGGCCTTTAAGAGACCACCAGTTACTAGTCTTATAGCATCCAGAAGCAAGCCCTATTCTAGGAACCTAAACAATCCTTTTGGGTTTAGTTCCCCAAATCTATTCCGCAGTGAACTTTGATGAACATCAAAAAATTAACATATTGACAATTTTGTGACAACTTTGTAAAGTTGAGGTCAAAAGCAAAGGACTATGTTGTTTTGCAGAAATTTACAAGCCTTCTCAAGTTTTATCCTGAGCCATAACTAGCAATGGCTATACATTATCTGTCCTGTTCTTGCTCTCCCCTTCCCCATCTCCTTTCCTTATTTAAGAGAACCTGGGTAGGATTCTAGAAGATAGGATTACAGAGATGTCTTAGAATTTGCCCACACTGAATTTAGCACTGCACAGGAAGTGGGTGATCATAGGTTGATCATGGGCATGATAAATGTAATATTCACCGATTAATTCTAATGGAATAAAAGTGGTGCTTGCTGCAGGGGCAGACCAAGGTGGATGAGCTCAGTGGTGCTGTCACACAAGTGTGTGGAACACTGAGGACGTTAACCTCCCCATTTATTTAAGACTCATCTTCTCTTTGGGACTGATATACTAATGATAAGTGTGGGCATTTCAATAGATGTAGTTGTCATTAAATATCTGTAAGAGGAGGTCAATTCTATACTCAAGGAAAACCAAACTCTAAGGATGCTTGACTAAATATCTTGTCATTGGATGCTCAAATGAATATAGATGTGTGTTTGTTTCTAATCTATTTAGCATCTCATAAACTCTAAATGATCCCTGTGGACATATGTTATTCTGTTTTCATTGGGGAATCATGAAGAGAAAGTGTCTGTACAGATACAGTTTCAAAACCATTTTTCTCTATCGGTGGCCAAACTCTTGGATAAAGAGCTCAATGGGTATTGAAGGCTGGCTGCATTTTCTCCCCTTCATGTGCTCCTCTTCAACAGAGGGAGTCTGTTTTAGAATTTTGCACTAACTACTATGCCTTGTAAACATGGGAAGTCCATCAGGATTTGTTCTGGCTTGAGAAGGTCAGATCATCCATTTCAGACCTGGCTGAACCCGGTTCTAGTGATTTGATTAGAGTGTGTGTTCACAGCAGCATTGTCCTGAAATGTGACCATGTAGCTGTCATTACATGTTGTCGAGGAATGCCAGCATCACTCAGCACTTCCAATAACTCAGGTTTTCATCTGCTGCTCTTCTGGGGAGTCAGATGCCGAGAACAAAATACAAAGAGGTGAAGGCAAGAACATGGATGGTATAGAATGTGCATCTGCAGAGGGCACAGGAGTGAGGGAGAAAGACAGATGGTTTGGAAGTCATTTTTAGCTGTCATGAACAGCTGTGGCAAATGATGGTGAGGGAGGAGATACCTACAGAGTTCTCTGAGGCTGTTCCCTGTCTTTCTCTGGGGGGAAACCCCTGCACTAAAGATTTACTTACTGATTTTTAACAATCAGAAGAAATTGGAAGATGGAGTGCATCTTGGTTTCATTTTTATGGATCAACAATAAAAATACACTGCCTCAAGCAACTTGAGGGAGGAAGGGTTTATTCTGGCTTACAGTTTAAGAGTACAGTCAGTCATTGCAGGGAACTCAAGGTGGCAAGAGTTTGAAGCAGCTGGTCACGTGACTCCCACCATTAGGAACCGGAGGACTACATTCGAGTCAGTGCCCAGCCTTACTCTCTTAGTTATGCCGTCAAGGGATCCTGCCAACCACATTGGTTGGTCTTTTCACCCCAATGGATGCAATCAAGATAAACACACTCGAGGGCATTCTCAGAAGTCTGTCTCTCTGGTAATTCTTCATTGTGCGGACCGGGCAATTAACACCAATCATTCCAGAAATGCTTTGCTTTGTTGGGTAGGGAATTCCTAGGTATCCAATTTCAATCAGGTCACAGGAGCTTGTTCTTCAGTAGGCCTGAAATATTCTCTGATGATCCAATTCTGAGGAACTGTGAGTTTCTTCAGAAATAGGATGCATATACCGAAGCATGCGAGGAAGCCTGCAGACAGCACGTGGTGACCTCAGATGGCCATGGGGTCGCTCATTCTCTCACAGCTCCAGCTTCCTCATCTGCACACATCTACTGCACTGGTAGGCCAGTCAACCCCAAAGTCAGCCTGCTGAAAGAATTTTGTGAATTGTCTATATTTCATCCACATGAAGAAAAGTTATTTAAATGACATTTCTTGGTAGGATTCAGTTGCCTCTCACAAAGGTGGGGTCAGCTTACTAATGCCACCCTTGGTACTGAAAGAGTGCCACTCACATTTTTTTTCTTTTCTTTTTTTTTTTTTTTTTTTTTTTTGCCTTGGCTAAATTGGAAGCAACCTTTTCATTGCATATAAGTGGGAATTACTAAATGCTGTATCTACCTGAGAAATGCCTATAAAACTTCTGTTCCAGTTGGTTTGAATTGTCTCCAGTGTGGATGGGGAAGCTATACAGAGTTTCTCCAGAAGCCAGAATATGACCAAGGCCTTGTGGGCTGCAGGGTTTTGAGGCCACAGAACCCTCCAGAAATCATGGGCGTGCTCCATAGCTCTGCTACTGAGTGCTTGTGTGTACTTGAGTCTCAGTGCATGGGAGCGCGTTTATGAGAGGATGTGGTGGTGGCGAGAGCTGGGAGCCTTCCCCTGCCAACAGACTTCCCGCTTTTTAGAAAAAATGGAGTTTTCCTTGGCTTTACCGCCAGCTGCTTTATCTGTTTTCATTTTAAAGATGTGTTTCCAGTGTACACTCCTGAAATCCCCTGGCTCAAGCCAGGTATGCAATTCCTCAGGTGCAGGTCCAGGGAGAATGTACATTGCCAGCAGAGGCCTGTGAAAGGGAGGGTTGCTTAGCAGAAAGCCAGCTGAGGTCCTGCCAGGGGCTGGAGAAAGATCTGGAACCAAGGACCCTCCATGGGAAAAGTTCTCCCTCAAGCTCTGGCAGAAACTCATGTCTAAGAATTTTGATTTGCTTGGCTACATTAAGTTCTTGTGATGAAGGAGAGAATGCTAAGCCCAGGTTGAATAGAATACTACACGTTGAGGTAAAGCTTTTCATAGGGAGGCTTTTCATCGACTCACTTCCCAATCTTTCCCTGTGGACGGTAGCCGCCATGGCTTATTTGCTTCTTTCCTTGCACGTTTATGCTCACTTGGGTAAATACCTCATCTGCCTCATCAGAATTTGAGCTTTGAGCTCAAATCAAGCTATGCATCAACTGTCTAGCCTGTCACAGCACCAAGCACACAGGTGGTGCCTAATAAATCCTGATTATGTGAATGATCAAATGACAAAGTTCTAGAATTACTAACGGGGATCAAATTAACGATTCGGTCATCCTACATGGATTTACTGAGCATTGGATATGTGCTAAGGCCTGTTAGAAGTGCTAAGGTAGAGATAATAGGGCTCAGAGTAGGAACAACGGGTAAGGTTTGTTACATGTTCATGTGTGTTCATACGTGTATGAACTCATGTTGAACCTGGATCTCACCCATTCTGCTAGGCTACCAAGTGATCACCAGGAGTCTGCCTGTCTTGTCTCCCTAGCATTGGAATTACAGATGTCAGTTGTGTAATTCTTCATATGAGTGCTGGGGATCCAAACTCAGGTTCTTATGTGGCCACCACTTTGTCAACCCGGCCATCTCCCCTGTCCCTTTGCTACTTCATTATGCTTTTGATGGTTGGGAGCTTCTCATCTCTTTTCTGGTCCTAGACTTAAACTTTCCACATCTATGGCCACTTTCATCTTCAAAGCCCACACTCAAATGACCTTCTGAGGAACCTGAAATGGCCCCAGGATATCTCAAGAAAATGGGTTTCTTCCATTGGTCTGCCAGCTCTCCTCTCTGACCTAATATTCAATGACAGCATGTCTGTCCGCTTTCTGGCTCTTCCGTCCCACATGTGGCCCCAGCTTTGCTAATGCAGGTTCCCAAGAGGTAACTTTGATCTTAACTTGATGGAACACATTTTAAAGATGTTACAGAACCATGGAAATTTTCAAGAAAACAAGTAAACTCTCCCTAAAAGGAAGTTCCCTAAGGACAGCCTTTATGGGCACTTGGGATGTGAAAGAGACTTCTACCTTGATGAACAAAGAGAATTCAGCACTACCCTGAGCCCTTGGAATCTCAGAGGAACCATGCTCCATGCATTCCCATCTCTGATCAGGTCCTGGTAATTGATGTGAGGGTGACGTCACATCAATATTTGACATCACCCTCAAGATGTCAGAGGAGTTCTCAGGCTCTAATCTAGCTTCTTCGTGACGACTCCGAATTTGACAAGTCCAAACTACGAGTTGTCAGAGTCTCAACTTCCCTGCCAGCAGATCAACAGTGGCGTCTGTTGGATGCCATGGTGGGAGGCATTTTAAGGGAGCATAGGAGTTGCTGGTCATTTAGCTGGTAGCTGAACAATGTGCATCTTGCTCCAATCTCCTTGTCTTCTGCTTCCCTGAATATCATAAAGGATGCTTTTTGTTCTGGCCATGGCTCTCTTCCCTTCTCTGCTTTCTCCTTAGGGTTCTCAAACATTGCTTCCTTTTCCTCTATAGACTAGACTTCTCTAAGGAGCATACTGTTCAGATCATGTTATCTCAATGATCTGAATTCTTTCCTTTATCCCCCTTTTCTTCTACCAGCTGACTGGTGATGAATCCATTGGAAACTTATTAAAATGCTAAAACCCACAAATTTCAAGTAGCAAAATGATTCAGATTGTGGAACAACTGTTTTGAGGCTTTCCTGGGACTATGCAGGATCTTGGGTCTGAAAACTGAGAAGAGATAAGATCTAGGATGCATGCTGTGTGGCTACATGAATGGTCAGGCCCACAGGTCTGAAAGAGGGCTTGGGGGTCAAGTCTGATTTCCTTATTGGGAAAATCAGTGCTTTAAGCAAGGAATGGAATTCCCAAAGCCATAGGTGAGAGAAACACCTTCATTCAGCTCTGCCTTTAAAAACTCCAGGGGCATCTCTGAATGGAGAAACTTCCTTAAGTTTGGAACACTGGTGAGATGATTTCTCTCTGTCATTTTATAGAGTAAAAGAGCATCGGACCCTTGGAGCCACATCTAGGCTTAACCTTAACCACACCCCTTTTCCTTTCATGGTCTGCATATTTGGAGAAAATAAATAGAAATTTCTTCTCACCTAGAAACCTTGTGGATTTCTCTAGCATACATTTTCTCTGGTCCTTATCTTCAACAGTACTGTTGCTAGATTGCCTACCACAAAGTTGGTAACCCTAAATGCTTCAAAAATAGGATGAATATTGACTATTTCCATTTGTGGATGTTTGTATATAGAGGAGAGAGAGAGAGAGAGAGAGAGAGAGAGAGAGAGAGAGAGAGAGAGACAGACAGACAGACAGACAGAGACACAGACTGAGAGACATACACAGAGACACAGACTGAGAGACAGGTAGACAGAGAGCCAGAGAAGAGAGACAGAGAGACACAGGGAGACACAGAGAGACCCATGAAGGCAGAGAAGACCTTATATACTAGTCTGTGAATTCCTTGGATAGCTCATACCCCGACTTCAAAGATATATGATAGACAGATGTTGTGCTGTCAGCTCCCTTTCCAAGGGCTCAGTGTCTTTCTCTGAGGGTAAAGTTTTCCTGTGTAGCCACATTATCACAGAAGAAAAAAAAAATGGTGCTATAATCTCTTTCTCTTTGGGAGGAGATTGTCAATGTATTTTTTCAACACTTTTAAATTCCCAGTTGTTTATAGTAACTGGAGATGGTAGAACCTGGCTGAAGTGGGAAGGCTGAGTTTTATCTAACCTCTAATTTATTCCTCTCAAGTTTGTCCAAGTTCCTGAGACGCCTTTACCCTGTAAGCTAAACCATTGTTTGTCGAGGGAAATATAAATTAAGAGCTCTGTTTCTGAGTTAAATGGAAACTTGGGCTGAGGAAGCAGAATTTCACTTTGCTCTTCAGATCCCCAATGTAATATTGGACTTGGAATGCATGCAAGACTTAGATGTGATGGATTCTGGAGGAGTACTAAACTCTGAGAATGTGGGAGGTGAATAAAACCAGGAGCCTCGCCGGGGTTTGACTCACCAGAGCTCTTAATAATCAGTTTGGAAATTCCATGGCATTATTGAAAGGGGGGGATTTTTCCTTACCTCCACACAAAATGGAGTCTGAAACCATCCATATTCTTTAATTGGAATCCCGATTGTATGAGACAAAGCTGTGCCCAGACCCACAGCAGTGACGCCATGGTCATCCCTGTGTTTATTGTCATAGGACAGTTAACCTTCTAGTACTACACGAGCTGTCCAATTATGGATCTTCAGATTGTATGATTTGGAAGACACACAATTAAGGAGTAACTCTGGCCAAAACTGAGTTTGCAAAGCTGGTCTAGAGCCAATGAGAAGCAACACAAATCTCCTTTGGTTTTTTTCTCTGCAGCACTAGAAATAATGATTACAAGTCTGAAGTCTTTACAGTGCAAGACAAAGGTAGATGGGAACCCTGTTCTATAATAGATGCTCACCAGGCACTAAATTCCATCTTTCAGCACCTAACCTTGTCTGATGAGCATCAAACTGCTTCCTGTTGAACTCCATATCTATCTACTGTCATAGACTCCAGAAGACATTAAAGAGAAATGCTGAGCACAGGTAGTACAAAAAGGACCAGCAGCCAAGACATGACAGCCTCCATCTAACTGAATTATGAAGCATCACTAGTAAGCAAGTCACACTCAAGTGGTATAGAATTCATATAGTTCTGATATACTAGCTTTATCATAAGACAATAGTTTATAAAATTGGTTTTGAAAATGGTATTTATACTTAAAATATTTTACTGTTTCTTTATGGCTCTGTGTATGTGTGTGTGTGTGTGTGTGTGTGTGTGTGCATGTGTGTGTGTGTGTGTTTGTGTGTGTGTGTAAGTGCAGGAAAGTGGACACCTTTGAGGAACTGGTTCTTTTCTCTGTGGATTTGGGGCACTGAGCCCTGATTGTCAGGCTTGCCCAACAAGTGCTTCACAGCATCCCACCTGCCTGGAATTCACACATGGAAATGAAGCTGTCAACTATGCTCTACAGCATGTAAACACTGAAGTTGTAAATCACTGGTAGAATCTTCCTGGGATCATAAATGAATTTAAAGTAACTGGAGGGCTCCCCTCTCCCCCGTCACCACTTAGACTGATGATTCTCAGAAATGTCCAGTGATGGACAAGGCTACAGTACCAAATCAGGTCTCAAGGCTCCTAGTTCATCTTCTGTTACAATTAAGGATGAGAATAGAAATGTCTTGGCCCTATGGCAAGGGAAAACACCAGAAGGGAATAGTGAGAAGATACTTAGAAACTGGAGACTTGGGCTGATGACATAGAGATAAAAGGCGCTAGAATGTTGTACAAAGACTAATTCTGCCTGTAGACCTATTTTGCAAGTGGTGGTAGGTATTGTGGGGGTGTGCTAGAGCTAATAGAAATGGAGGAAGGCTTGGGATGGTTAACTTGAGTGGTTGGAGAGCTCAAGGTATATGACGTAGAGATGAGGTATAAATTGGCACTTTGTGCCAGGATAAAGTTACTTGACTCATGCCTTTTCTTTCTCGACACCAAATCGAGAGATTAATAGTAGCTTTGGGGGTGGGGGTCGGGACTTGCTTCTTTGGAAAGAAGGAAAGTCCTTAATATCCCAGTACCACACAGCCTTCCCCACTTCCCTTTTGTTTGTTAGCCACCCAGCCTGCTTTAACATACCACCTACTACTCCCAAAACAGTGACATGGCTTGACTCACACAGTGAAGGGCTGAGAAGTCCTTGATAGCACCTCTTCTGAGGTTACTTCAGTGTAAGCCTTTTGAGTCCTGAACTCCGGGGACTGCGGGAGAAATTCAGAACTCTTCCAACTCTACTTCTCTTTAGTTTACCAAACACATGGACGTGCCATAGCTTCATGAGGATCCATGTTAGAGAAACAAAACATACTTCCTACTTAGATCCATCTTCTACTTGCTCCCCCTCCCAAAGCTTGTGATAATTTTCTATAGTTGTTGAGTCATTGTTTTGTTGCTAGGAGTATGAGGGGCTCCCTGTTCCCTCCTAGTATATTTGCCACTATAAGAATTTGAAGTGGGTAGCTGATTTTTCCTTTGTAATAGTTTATCTAGCTTCTAGTATTCCCATGTGTGAAAGGGTAATCTCAACACTGCAGTGTTCTTGGGTCATGCCAGATAAGAGAAACAAAAGGCTATTTGGAACCTTAGGGAGACTAGGGGGACACAGAACAAAGAAACTGTGCTTATGAGAATGATTTTAGAAATATTCTCCATGGCTGAGATGGGAAAGAATGGAACAGGTACATGATGAGAATTTACCTTTCATAAGAAAGAGGGGCCCTACTTTCAACTCAGAATCCTGGGAGGAAACATCTATACTGTGAATCTCCCATGATGGTGCTGTACTGAGACTTCCATGCCTTGGTAGAGTCCTGGAGACAGCAGGACAGGTACTGCATGTATGAAACTAGTGAAGGAATTCTTTGAGACTGTATAGCAATGGAATCTTCCAGCAAATCAAGAGTAGTCTGCTTGGGTTGATGGCCACTCATGGCCACTAATGAATATTAAAGGCAGCAGAGTGAACATTCATATGGACGTTTGGCCTAAGGTCCATGTGGGTGCTGACCTTTTGTGAGCAGCTAGACTCAGTCTCTACCATTGGTAAGGTGAAGAATCTTTCAAAGTCAAGTGATGATCCTATCGGACTAGTGCCTTAAACTGTAAAGTTAGCTGTTTCTATTTTTCTTTTCTTTATACGTCATGAACCCCCAAACAGCAAACTTATTTTTTGTATGCAATGAGGGTGACTGTCACATACTACACAGGAAAGGCAGCTGAGTTAGGAGAGCTGGTGGCCACTTAGGCACCTCACCTATGTGTATTAGACACCTGACAGCCACCCACCAACCCCTCTTGTTTTCTGGGGGCTTTGTATCCTTTGTTATTCAGAGGTTTAGAGGTGGGTCCAGTGAAAGGGTGTGATTATGTTCTCCATCACAGTATTATTTGCTTCTGACTATTTATAATATGGGAAAATGTGAGTCAGAACACGTAGAAAAAAATGTAAAGAAATATAATATTGGAAAACTTTTAGGTTCACTCATTCTGGAGTAAATCCTCAGACCCACAAATATTTCAATCCTCTTATTTCTGATTTGATATGTTCCTTTTGAAAACTATTTCAAAGGCAGAGAGGGGTAATCAATTTATGCTGTAATGGGGTGGATCCCCTCCTCAGACATCTAGGAAATTGCTTACAAATTTCAAAGGCTTTTTAACCTTTTCTGACATTTAAAACCAGAGATTGCCCAGTGCAGGTGAACTGAAAGCAAGAGGCAAGCTAATGTCCAATGGGAAAGAGGTTTGATTCTCTAAATTCCTTTGCTGTTATATAATTGACTTTATGAAATGGTTGAACACAAATACACCTCCCCCCAAACTCACAATTGCTGGATTGTCATGGCTAAAAATGTATCCAGGGCAAACTATCAGGAACATGTCCAGATAATATTTTATCCTTTTTACTATCATTAAGGTTTTAATGGTTGGATTCCACACTGGAAGAATTAAAGCTAAACTGTTGGGAAATTTATAGCCTAGCTTAGATACTCTCTCTCTCTCTCTCTCTCTCTCTCTCTCTCTCTCTCTCTCTCTCTCTCTCTCTCTCTCTGCTCTGCTCTCTCTCTCCTTCCCCCCTTCTCCCACTCCTCTTTAACAAGTTAGCAGCATCTGTCTTGCCCTTGTTCCAGAAGCGATTATTAAAATAAAAAACACCTTTGACCATAAACACAAGTGAAAATTGAAGCACGCTTATGAAAGTTTATTATTTTTTGCTTCAGTAACTTCACCCTACATGGAGAACTTTATTTGCCTCAGGAGGTGCTTGGGTTAGGTAACGAAAGTGTGTAGGGGTGGGCAATCCCAAATAATCAGAATCAGGAGGCAGCTGAAGGTTGGTATGCATCTTGGCCTTGGGCCTGCAGAGCTGCTCCAGTGTGGAGGCCCATGCTCTCCCTTTCTCTCTGTAGGGCTGCCTTTCCTGGGTCATTTTAAGAAAACTGGGTATTGAGTTGGTTTCAAGCCAATTGCTCTTCTGCTGGCTTGGCCAATGCCTATCCTTGTCATATACTAAAGTCTTAGCTTTGACTTTAGGTATTTTAAGCCTCTGCCTGGGATCCCCTGTCCTCAACAAAACATCAGTGGGGTAAGGGGGAGGGGAGAATAAGTGAGAGGGGCCAGGATGTGAAGAAGAATGAAATCACATTTTCAGAAACTGTATGTAACTGGACATGATCATATTAATCAAAATTGAAATAAGCTAGACTCAGAAAGACAAAACATGCATATTTTCTCTTATATGCAGAAGTTAACTTTAAAATTATTCATGGGTGTATATATATATACATATATATATATATGTCTGTGTGTCTGTATATGTGTGTGTGTGTGTGTGTATGTGTGTGTGTGTGTGTTTATGTATACATGACTATGGGGGATATTTATGTGATTTTGTAGGTCATTAAAAAAGAAGGGGGTTCATGAGAGAAAAGGAAGCAATCTTAAGGGTAGTGGAAAATAGAGAGTAAAGGAATCCATTTGATAGGAAGGCAGAAAGAGAGACTAATGGATAAGGAATGGGAACTGGCCATAGGAGGACCAAGAGGGAGGGCAATGAGGAGAATGAGAACAGTGTACAATGGCACATAGATATTAAGATTCTGTGATAAAACCCAGTACTTTGTATGTTACCCTATAATAATAATAGTTATAGTAATAATAATAATAATAATAATAATAATAATAATAATAATAAAATGTCAAAATAATAAATATATTTTAGAATAATAAAAAATTACAAACAAACCGTGGTAACTAAGATTTCATAGAGTTAATAACTATACCATCCCTGGGATGTGGTCCTTGTTTCAAGTCCAAGATGGTGTCACCTGTGTTTAAGGCATCAGGTAAAGAGTGGGATGATGACTAGGTTGAGGAATCATGTCATTTATTTCCTCTGGAATCTCACACATGAATGTTTTCAACCAGCAAGAAATTATCCCTTTGACCACATATACTGTAAAGAAATGTGGAAAACTCATTTGAAGTAGAAACTTCTAGTTTCTTTGGAGAGTTAGTTATATCAAATGATGTTTTGCTAAAGCAGACACAGGTGGAAGGACATCTTACTAAAGCAGCCATGTGAAAGAATGTTTTCCTGAAGCAGAAACAGGTGAATGGATGTTTTGATATAGCAAACACGTGAAAGGACCAGGTTGAAGAAATATAAATATGGCCCAACAGACAGTGGGAGATGAGCACCGAGCATTGGTTTGGTTTGCTTTAACTCACTATTTTTCACTAATGATATGCATGTATTGGTTCGCCTTACATATCACTGTTGAGCTCAACTTGTGGAAACACTGCTGTTGAGAGAAACTTGTCTAAAAGCTGCTTGTAAGGTTCCTGTGGAAATCTGCTGATTCTGAAGCCTTGCCTTAGCCTGATTGGTGTTCGTGCCTGGTGTCTGCTTATTGAAAGGACTGGTGTAAAACTGCTAGTTCCTTTATGTCGTCTGCTTGCTTAGAGGATTGATCGGCACCTGCTGAGTCAGATTTGGTGTTTGCTACAGGACTGAACTGCTGCCAAAGAAGATCCAGCTCATCCCCAAAGAACTCTTGCTGAACACGTCCCCTTCCCATATCCTAATAACTCTTCTCTTCCACTACCTCTGCTGGGTGGTGGCTAGAGGAGAGGTGAACCCTTATTAAAAGTAGGTTGCAAAAAATGTATGCCTACATTCATTCTTTATTATCAGTCACTCAGCTGAATTTTTTTATTATTATTAAAGGATAAGAGAAAAGACTATATGGGATGGTGAGAAGCTTCTGTTATAGCAATTAGTGGGATCTCTGGCTCAGACTGTGATATGTTGGCCCGTGCTTGGTTGACCATTCTGTTCTCCACTGATCATCATAAGGAGAGATACACTCACCATTTCCTCATTCATCTAGCCTTTTCTGTACACCTTTCCCCATGGATTCTTGTTCTATAGCCCATCAAAATTGTCCTTGAATTAACTTTATATGAAACCCACCAGCATTATGCTGTAGATGCAAAACTCAGCTATACAACAGACCCCAATTATAAGTTTATCATATTATTCTAAAATTGAGGACCTGGGAATAAGACTGTACTATTTTCCATGACTTATTTTGTGCTTGTCTGTGGGGAAATGAACCCAGTCATTTCCCCAAAGCCTTCCCAGTAAAGGATTATGGCTATAATTGTCTTTGGATACTATCTGGCTCAGAAATTATGATTTTCCCCCACTGGGGTTCTCATGTGGCTTCAGTCTCTCACCCTGGGACAATGACTAAGAAGCACCAAATCTTGCATTTTCTTTCTCCCCACTGCTTCCCAACTTAGCCATGTAAGATGATTCTGGTTACTGTCTTTCCAGCATAATTAAATCCAATCGGCCTTTTGGTTGACCTCAGGAGTGTCAGTTAAGCCTATTTATTAAACATGAAATGATTCCAAATGCTCATGATCCAACTCTCCCAAGGGAATGCAAAAACATCATATGCTGAGAGCATCCTGCTGGAAATGCCAAAGAGAAGGCAGACGTGGTATCTTTGGAGTTAGCATCACCATCCATGGTTGGAACTCTCAGCTCAGTGATGGTAATAATCCTCAGTGATCACAGAGAGTCTTCTCTTACCTCCTCATTGTACTTCTTTGTCTATTTAAGAGGACTTGCTCTTGTTTGGAACACATAAGGAAGACTAAGATAAATGGCATGCCATTGTGGGATAATATTTTTGTTTTGATTCCTGACTATGGAGCAAGATTTCCAGACATAGGGTTGAGATACTTCTATCCATTATTCGTGATGTGTCTTTATCTATTACCTTCCATCTTATTATTATTTTTTTTTTGTGACAGTGTCTCTCACTGAATCTGGATCTTATGGAATTAATTATACTGCTGGCCTGTGCGCCCAGGGTTTCTTTCCACTTCTCTCCAGTTCTAGAGTTTTAAGTACTCCTCTCCCTGCCTGTATTTTCTGGGATCTGATCTCACTCAGTCTTCATGCTTGCTCAGTAGGCACTCTAAAAATCTCCCCCACTCTGTATTTCTTACTTTCGTCTTACTCTCTTACCATGCCCCCCAGCCTCTCATGAAAAAAAAAAAAAAAAAAGAATAACTCACCTTTGGGAGACTTCATTGGTGGCCTTTCTTTTACAGTAAGGGTTCAAGATGGGCCTTTTCCCAAGGCAGGTCTATTCTTAGAGCTGATGTTTGGAATGAGGGGAAATGGGATGGGTCTTTCTAGATGAAAGAAGGCTTAGTCTTCTAACCCAGTTTTTGTTTTTGTTTTACGAACACTTATATTTTGGGGTTGGGAGACTAAACCTAATGACCCAGTGCTTACTTTGATCTTCCTCTATGTCTTGGTTTTGATTTTTCAGACACTTGATGATAGAATAGGGGGGTAGAAGGAAGGCATGGTATTAAACATGTGTGGTTCTCTTTTCTGTTCACTTTTTATGAAGTATTCTTAGAGTTATTTTTCTCCATTAGTTTTTCAGATTCCTTGTCAACTTTGCCTTTCTAGGATTATTAGGCCAAGTGATACTGTGCCTAAAGAGGGTACAGGGTAGAGGAAACCAGGAGACAAAAGAAAACAAGAGAGGCCACTCAGTAAGGATGTCATGTGTGCTAAAACAGTGATACTGAAATGCATACTAGTGTGTTCTGGGCATTTGTTGCTTTTTCTGTCTTGTGCTTGTCCTAGAGTTGAAGCCCATTTCCAGATCCTTCTGGCATCATAAACTTGTACAACGTCCATGACATCTGTGTGCTCAAATTAAATTATAATGCTTGTCCCATAGGGATATTTGATGGTTAAATAAGTTATTATGCAACACCAAGACACAGTGAATATTAGTTGGATAATTATTATCACCACTCTTACCAGGATCACCACTATCTCCAACCTCCTCCTCTCTTCCTTCTCTGTATCACAGTCAACATAGACTTATTAGAAGCAGCTTCACTTCAGGGCTTGCGTAGATGATAGATGGGATCAGTGCTCCTTTGTGCTCCGAGGGTAATTGTAAGCAGAGTGAGATGGGTCTGGGACCAGCAGTCAGGTGTCTGGCAAAGCACTGTTTCAGACAAGCAGGGGGAGGCATCTCCAGCTTCCTGTTCCCAACACTTCCATGTCCTTTGGTTCATTTGATTAACTAGAATCTTTAATGACAAGAACAGAAAAGAGAATCCATCTTGTTGCCCTAAGATGAGCTGAGACTGTTTTCAAACTGTCCCATCTTTAAGTCTCTGTCCTTGGCATACAAGTTGCCTTTGCTACAATCCCACGGTACGTCTCTCTCCTCTCCAAAGAATGAAGCAGAAAAACAAAACAGTTCCTTCTACCATATAAAACAAACTTTTTTTTTTCATGCACTGAATGACATGGTTTCTCGCTTCTTCCCTTCACCATGGGGACAGGGTGGAGCCCACATTCCCACAAGGAACCCAAGGTCACAACATTCATGAGCAACCACAGCTACTACAATGCATTTTCAATTCACACACACAAAGTACTTCCTCCTATCTCTTAAATTATGGTCCTATATTTATCAATGACAGCACACCCCCTCCCTCCCACCCCAGCTCCCCAAACCTTCATCCCTGCTCTCTCTTTCATCATGGTTTCATCCATTCTTTTTCTTTTCATTTACAGAGCCAATTTTGTGATAAGAAGAATGTGGTCATTACTAACATTGATTTCACTGCCCACTGAGATTTGCATGATGCTGAAGGCTGGGGTTTGTGGTATAATTCTGCCCTTGCTTCCAATTTTACTCCTGCTGGGTGTTTAATCTGAGCAGAGTTTTATTACTAGCTGATTTGCTGTATTTGCAACAGGAGAGACTTTTTAATGTCAACTTTTTCTTCACTCCATTTTTTCACTTTTAATACATGTATTTTGATAAACAGTTACACACACATGTATACACACATGCATACATACATGGACACACACACATGCACATAGACACAGAGGTATGTGTGTAAACTTTTTATCTCTCTCTCTTTCCAGCCCTGCTCCCCTTATTTCCACGTCCTATCTTTTCTTACCTTGGCAAGTTGGCACCTTGGCTTTGTTCTCCAAAAGAAAAGGGGTCATCCTATGTTAGGAGAGGTATCTTGGGGATCTACATACTATCCTCAAAATTCCCCTCCAGTTCTGAGACTGTGAATTGGAGAGGTCTGGCTCCAATCTTCTGGATGTTGTGAGAGACCAGCTATAGTCAGGGAAATATGAATGACATGATTTTTATATAATATTTTCATAATTAGATACCCAAAAATGTATAATCTGTGTGTGCATGTGGTATGTATGTGTGTGTGTGTATGTGTGTGTGTGTGTGTGTGTGTGTGTGTGTGTGTGTGTACTGGGGGAAAAGCAGGGATTCATGTGAGATTAGGAGCAAGACTTTTCCCTTGCTCATTTTTTTTCTTATTTCCTAAGATATATATGTAAAGAGTTAAAAAGGAATTATCTCATAATGGGGTGGTCAATAGTCCAACGGACACTACATCCTATCAAAGAGATGCTCATGTACCAGGAATGAGTTATTTGTTTTTGAACTGTTGGCTAACGGGTTTCTATAGAACAATCATTACTGGCTGTTGCCAATGCTAATAATTATCCCCCAGAACTTGAAAGAATGACTGAAGATACTTGAGTCGTGGAACAGAAAGAAATACCTCTCATTGTGCTAGAGTATACTATGCATACTACCAGATGAGAAAAATAATTATCAACCCCACCCAGCTGTGACCTCTGCAAGCTATAGTAACAACCCACCTGGAAAGATATGCCAATAGTGGCACAGAGTCTTTAAAATTGGATTTAAGGTGTGCTCTGTGACATGGAATCTATACCAGATACTGTCAACAAAGTCAAGAACTTGTGTCTAGACAGGAAATGGGTCATATCAGATAACCTACTTTTATGTTCCTAAAATTAGAAAGCATCAAAATAACACCTCATGATTTCTTGCTATACCTATAGATCAACGCATCTCTCAGCTCTCATCAAATAAGCTTCTTGCAGTAAACAGTGGTTAACACAAAAATGTGCACCTGTTCAATATGCAGAGAATAATATTTTGAAGTACTCAGCACTAAATGGGGGTATCCATATCATACCAGTCAAGGCCCAGGGATCTTGGTAGAGATGGGGATGGTGTAAGAACCAGAGGGGGTGGGTCCTTCCCAATAAGAATAAAGTTGGTCTTCCCATGGATTAAAGCTGGTCTTCAACAACAGAAAACACAGAAAGCTTACATATTCATGGAAACTAAACAACTCTCTACTCAGTGATTACTGGGTCAAGGAAGAAATAAAGAAATTAAAGACTTTCTAGAATTTGATGAACATGAAGGCATTACATACCCAAATTTATGGGGCACAAATAAATCACTGCTAAGAGGACATCTCCTAAAATTAAGTCTCTTCAAAAAGAAAATGGAGAGTTCTCATACTAAAGAATTAAAAGTATATCTGAATGCTCTAGAAAAAAGGAAGCAAACATACCCAGGAAAAGTAGATGGCAGAAAACCAAACTCGTGGCTAAAAGCAATCAATTAGAAACAAAGAAAACAATACAAAGAATCAATGAAACCAAGAGCCAGTTTTTTGGGAGAAAAAAAAAAAGATCAAGACAGGCAAACTCTTAGCTAAGCTAGCTAAGAGAGAAACAGTACCCAAATGAACAAAATCAAAAGTGAAAAGCGAGTCATAGCAACAGACACTGAAGAAATTAAAAATTATTAGGTCTTACTTCAAAGGCCTGTACTCCACAAAATTGAAAAATCTAAATGAAACGGATAATTTTTTAAGCAGATATCAAATACCATAGCTAAATCAATAGGTAAACCATCTAAAAGCTCTATAACACCTAAGGAAATAAAAGCAGTTATTTAAAATCTTCAAAACAGATATGGAGACATGGCTCAGCAGTTAATAGCACTGACTATTCTCCCAGAGGTCCTGAGTTCAATTTCCAGCAACCAAATGGTGTCTCATAATCATCTGTAATGGGATCTGAGCCCTCTTCTGGTGTGTCTAAAGACAAGCTATATTGTATATAATAAAATAAAATTTAAAAATCTCCCAATCAATAAAAAGCCCCAGGCCAGGTTGTTTTCATGCAGAATTCTACCAGACTTTCACAAAGCTAATGCTAATATTCTCCAAAATGATCTACAAAATAGAATCAGAAGGAACTCTACCAAACCCTGATACCAAAACCACACAAAGATTTAACAAAGAAAGAGAATTTTATACCAACTTCCCTTATGAAAACTGATAAAAGAATACGTAATAAAATATGTACAAGCCAAGAACACGTCAAAGACATCATCCACCATAATCAAATAGGCTTCATTCCAGGGATGCAGAGGTGGTTCAATATATGGAAATATATCAATGTAATCCACCATATAAACAAATTGAAAAAAGAAAAATAAAAAAAAGATCATCCCTCTAGGTGCCGAAAAAGCATTTGATAGACTCTAATACCTCTTCATGATAAAAGTCCTGGAAAGAGCAGGGATACGAGGGGCGTATCTAAACACAGTAAAGGCAATATGCACTTATCCAATAGACAACATCAAATTAAATGGAAAGAAAGTTAAAGCATTCCACTAAAATTGGGAACAAGACAAGGTTGTCCACTCTCCCCATCTGGCTAGAGCAATAAGACAACTAAAGGATATCACTGGAATGCAAATTGGAAAAGAGTAAGTCAAATTATTGCTATTCACAGATGCCATAATAGTGTGCATAAGTGACCGCAAAAATTCTACCAGAGAACTCCTACAGCTGATAAACACCTTCAGCAAAGTGACTGAATACAAAATTAACTCAGATATTAGTAACTTTTACACAAGCAATGAATGGGCTGAGAAAGAAGTTAGGGAAACAGTACCCCTTCAGAATAGCCACAAGTAACATAAAATACCTTGGTGTAACTCTAAGCAAGTGAAAGACCTGTATGACAAGAACCTCAATCCCTCAAGAAAGAAATTGAGGAAAATATCAGAATATAGAAAAATCTCCCTTGCTCACAGAATCAGTAGGATTAACATAGTGAAAATGGCCATCTTACCAAAAGCAATCTATAGATTCAATGCAATCACCAAAACTGCAACATAATACTTCACAGATCTTTAATGAACAATTCTCAACTTCTTATGGAAAAACAAAAACCCAGGAGAGCCAAAATGATCCTGACAGTAAAAGAACTTATGGAGGTATCGCCATCCCTGACCTAGGTTTGTAATACAGAGAAATAGTAATAAATACTGTATAGTATCTGTATAAAAACAGACATGTGATTCAGTAGAATCAAATCAAAGACACAAAAATAAACTCATATACCTACAGACGCTTGAATTTTGACAAAGAAGTCAAAACCATAAAATAGAACAGGGAGAGCATCTTCAACAAATGGTGTCGGTTTATATTAAGGTGATACATGATTGAACAGTGGAGAGATAGGCAGGGAAAGAGGCTGGAAGAGCAGAAGAGATGGAGAGAAGAGATTACAAAGGCAACATGAAAGTTGATGTACATGTTTCTCTCAGCACATTGCTAGCTTGATGAGGTAGTTATGATTATTTCTAAGTGTTTCTATGGGCCTAATTTATCTTTTCTGGATGGGCAGTTTATTTCTTTGTCCAATGGTTGTAAGCTTATTATGTAGAGGGTTTGTGGATTGAGAATTTAACATATAAACCTGTTTGATATGTTAATGGATGTAAGTCATATTTGTACCAGGTGGAGAAAAGGAACATGCCGGGGTGGTCATATCCACCCAGGACAGAAGCAGCAGGGACAATGGAATGAACCACACTTGAGTTAATAAAGGTAGTATAGAGTGCCAAAATAGAGATCCCCTCAGGGCCAGATGGCCCTGTGCAGGAACTGGTAGCCCAGCTGAGAGAGGCTGGTGTGGGGACTGCATGGTGTGTGCTTGGCTCTTCACTGGAGTGGCATCCTCAGAGTGAGACCACAATGCCGATAACAACAGAACTTTTTAATATTCAAAAATGGTGCTGGTCTAACTGGATGCCTGTATGTAGAAGAATGTAAATAAACCCATATTTATCACCTTGCACAAAACTCAAGTCCAAATGTATCAAAAACCTCAATATAAAACTAGACACACTGAATCTAATAGGAGAGAAAGTGAGAAACAACTTTGAATGCATTGGCATAGGAGAAAATTTCCTAAACAGAACACCAATGGCTTAGCCACTAAGGTCAAGAATTAAGAAATAAAACCTCACAAAACTGAAAAGCTTCTGTAAGGCAAAGGACACTGTTAGTAGGACAAAATAGCAGCTTACAGATTGGAAAAAGTGCTTCACTAATCTTTTATCTGATAGAGGCCTAATATCCAAAATATTTAAAGAGCCCAAAAAGTTTCATACCACAAAACCAAATAACACAATCAAAAATGGGCTACAGAATTGAACAGAGAATTCTCAACAGAGGAATCTCAAATGGCTGAGAAGTACTTGAAGAAATGTTCAATATCCTTAGTCATCAGGAATATGCAAATCAAAACAACCTGAGATTCCACCTTACACCAGTCAGAATGGCTAAGATCAAAAACTCAAATGATAGCACATGCTGGTGAAGATATGGACAAAGAGTAACACTATTCCATTGCTGGTGGGATTGTAAACTTGTACAACCACTCCAGAAATCAGTCCGGTGGTTCTTCAGAAAACTGGGAATAGTTCTTCCTGAAGACCCTATATCCTTGGCATATATTCAAAAGATGCAGTATTCTTAGCTTAAGCTTGTTAATCCCTGGGGCATCTTCTGGGTCAGGTGGCATCTCTTTTCCTTTGAGTCTTCTCTGGATTCAAGGGTGAGGCTCAGGCACAGCACTTGACTTAGGTTACAGCTCCATGTGAGTGGGATGAGGGATGCTCTAACTTTTTAGCATGTATTCAAGAGCGAGCTAGTCATGGCCTCCTCAGTATCTTACATGTAGTCTGAGGTAAGTGAAGCAAAATAGTTTCTGCCTGGCCATTGAGGGCCCTGAGATCTAAGGACCTGAAAGAAGTATCATCCTCTACCCTATGACTATGTCATTCTCCAGTCCCATCCCCCATATTCTGAACCTCTTTCTGGCCTGATTCAGGGCTCTGGGAGATATTTCTCTCCCTGTGTAGGATCCAGAGAGAACTTGTTACTGAGTGAGGAGGAAAATCATAAAAGGGATTTTTATCCAGCCAGGGAATGCTTAGTCAGTCAGTTTCTCCTGAGAAACAATGAATTGGCATCAAGAGAGAGGGAGCAGGCCAAAGTATGTTGTGAAACCAAAAGCAAAAGGAGAATAAAAAGATGATGGAAAATTTCATAAAAAGAGTTGGAACTCTTATAAAAGCCCAGCCCATAAGCAGGAGTTCTGAAAGAGAAGGTTTTAGTGCCACAGCTTTAGCAGTTTGGGGCTGAGTTCTCTCAGGCAAGGACACACACACACACACACACACACACACACACACACACACACTGTTATGTCTATGTCTTTTATCTTGAAAATTTTTATACTTAAAAATTAATATATACTAATTGTTCTTGTTATTTACTTGATGGTTCTCTTTGTTCCTCTAAGAAAATCGGCATTATTCAAAATGATTCATAAGGAATAGGCATCCAGATAAAAAAAAGTAGAAAAGTCAGACAACTTGGGTGCTAAAGGAGTAGAGACAGTCCTACTAAAGACAAGGCCAGCCTACAGCTGGTAATAGTACTCAGGTTAAGGACAATCTGCAGAGCAAGACACTTGATATAAAACATTTACATAGCAAGGCTAAGCAGTATTGGCTGAGGGCTATTAAATTGAGACCTGCTATAGTTTCTGGGGCCATTACCACAAAGGAAAGACACACTCTAGATTCAAGGAAGAAACTGATGAGCTCATTGGTCTTGGTGGCTATTTTCTACCTGGGAAAACTGAGGTAGGGAAGGAGAACATTTGTGTGTCATGGCATACTCAGGCCTGAACTCCTTAGGACAATGCATTGGAGCCTACAAATTCAGAATTCCTTCTGGTGTGCTGTTTATAAGTTTATCTCTTTTCCTGATACATTTGGATCCAATTGTTGTAAAGAGTGATAGATAAGGATCTAATTTTATTCTTCTGTATGTGGACACACGCACATGAGCACAAACACTGGCCCAGGCACACACAGCTTCTTTGTCAAGTATCAGATGCCTGTAGTACTCATATTTGGAGTTCAGGTCTTCTGTTTTTATTGTTTTATTGGTCTACATGGCTGCTTCTGGGCCAATACTGCATTGCTTTTATCACTATAGATTTATAATATATTTTGAAGTCTGGAATAATAATCTCTCCAGAATTCTTTTTGCTTGGTATTTCTTTGACCATTTGGGGGACATTTCTGGTTCCCTTTGATTTCTAGAATTTTTTTTCTATTCCTGTTCAGAATGCTATGCATATTTTGACTGGGATTGTATGAAATCTGTAAAGTCCTTTTGGTAGGATAATAATTTCCACAGTAATAATTCTGTCAACTCATGAACATGATATGTCTTTCCAGCTTCTAGTGTCTTTCAAAATTCTTCTTCAGAGGTTGGAGGTTTTCATCAGAAGCTTTTCACCTCCTAGCTTAGGTTTTATTTCAAGATAGTTACTGCAGTTGATGCTGTTGTAAGTGGGAGTCTGTTCACTATTGGTATATAGAAAGACTACTGATTTTTTCTAAGTTGATTTTTGTACCCCACCATTTTGTTGAAATTGCTGATGGTTTTTAGTCTTCTGGTGAAATATTTGGATCTCTTATGTATATTGTTATATCCTTGGCAAGGAGGGATAATACGACTTCTTCTTTTCCTATATATATTCCTTTAGTTACGCCCCTTTTAATTCTTTTTGCTCCAGCTAGTACTTCCAGCCCTGTATTGAAAAGGAGTGGAGATAGTGTGCAGTCCTGTCTCATTCTTGATTTTAATGAAATTTCTGTGAGTTTTTCTCCACTTAGGATCATGTTTGTCATATATAGCTTTATTATCTTGAGGCATATTCCTTCAGTCCACTGGCTCTTGGACTTTGGTAACCAAAGTGTGTTGGGTTTGTCATGGGGTTTTTCTACATCTATTGAAACATCACATAATTTTTGTCTTTTAGTTCACTTATACGATTTATTTTATTTATTGATTTGCATATGTTGAGCCAATTTTTCATTACCGGAATAAAGCCAACTTAATAATGTGAATGATTTTCTTGATATGTTCTTGTATTAGATTTGAAAGCATTTTATTAAGGACTTTAACATCCATGTTCATCAGGGATTTATGTTTGTTTGTTTTCATATCTCTATCTGGTCTGGGTATTAGAGTTATATTGGATTCACCGAACAAGTTTGGGAGTGATCTCTGTGTGTTTATGTGTCTCTGTTTCTCTCTGTCTCTCTCTCCCCCTCCCTTCCTCCTTTGCTCCCTCCTTCTCTCCTTTCCCTTCATTCCTTCCTTCCTTTTATCCCCCCACAACGAGTTTAAAACAGATTGGTCCTGGAATTTTTTTTCTTTTCTAAAGCAGAAGGCTTTTTATCATGGTGGCAATCTCTTCTTTGTTATGATTCTGTTTAGGTTGTTAGTATCATCTTGGTGTAATTTTGGTATTTTGGATTATCTAGAAATTTGTCTATTTCTTTTATTTTTTAAACTTAATGAAGTACAGGTTTTAAATCTATTTCCTTATAATATTCTTTGGTGTTTGCTGTAATGTTTTATCTGGTCATTTCTACTTCTGTTAATATGGGTCATCTCTTTTTTATTTTGGTCAGCTGGGCCAAGGGTCTGTCAATCCTGTTTATCTTCTCAGAGAACCAGTTCTAACATTTGCTGGCTTTTAGTATTGTTTTCTTTGTTTTATTTCATTACTTTATGTTTTGATTTTTATTATTTCTAGCCATCTACTTGGGTTGGGTTTGGTTTGTCTTTATTTTTCCAAGTCTTGAGTTGCATCATTTATTTGTGCTCCTTCTGATTTTTAAATGTAGGCACATAGAACTATAAACTTCCCTTTTAGAACTGCGTTTAATATGTCCCAGGGGTTTTGTTGTGTTATGCTTTCATAGTTCCAGGAATATTTTGATTTTTTTTCTTGATTTTGTCTTTGACCTATTCATCATTCCGTAACAAGTGGTTCAATGTCTGAATTTATTGGACTTTGTTTGCTGTGGATTTTAAGTTTTATTACATAATGATCCAATAGGATATATGGGACTATTTCAATTTTTCTGTTTTTGTTAAAGTTTGCTTTCTAGCCTAGCATGTGGTCTATTTGAGAGAAGCTTCCAAATGCTGTTGAACAAAATTCACATCCTTTGGCATTTGGGTAGACTATCCTGTAGAAATCTGTAAGGTCCTTTTGATGTAAAATGTAATTTAATTCTGTTTTACTGTTTACCTTGTCTAGGTGATCTACCTATTGAAGAAAATGGGTATTAAAATCACCTACTATTATTGGTTTTGTATTAATCCATATCTTTAATCCCATGGATATGCTTTTCTATGAATTAGGTTCACCAGAGTTTAGTGAGTACCTTTTTAGCATTATGATATTTTTATGACTAATTGATATATTCTTTATAATGAAGTACCCTTCTTTGTGTCTTCTGATTAGCATTAGTTCGCAGTCTATTTTGTCAAATATTAGGAGGGCAATGCCTGATTGCTTCTTCATCCCATTTTCTTGGAACACATTTCCTTGTATCTTCACTTTAAGGTTGTACCTGTCTTTAAAGCTAAGTTTTTTTTTGCTTTGTTTTGTTTTGTTTGTTTGTTTGTTTATTTATTTATTTATTTATTTATTTATTTATTTATTGTACACAATAGATACATGGAGTTTGTTCTTAAACCATTTGACCAGCCTGTGTCTTTTGTTTGGAGAGTTGAGACCATTCATGTTTAGAGTACTGAAATGGTCTCTAAATGAAGCTGGCAGTCGTTTTTATGCTTTATGCTTTATGTTCATGCTTATAATTGTGGTTTGTTTTCATTAAGTCACAGCATTCTTTGTTTTTCTTTGAGAGTCTTTTGTTCATGTTTATTCTTCTCTTCAGTTTGAAGTATTGCTTTCAGTAGTATGTTTATTATCTTTTTGTTGTTGTTGTTTTAATCATGTTTGAATCAGGGACAGTTTTTCTTTTTTCTTAAAGTATGGCAGATAGTTTTGCTGGGTATAGTAGTATAGCCTAGCATATGTGATCATTTAGAATCTGGAGGGTATTTCTCCAGGCTCCTGGATTTCATAGTTTTGAGTAATAAAGTGTTATTCTGATGGGTTTTCCTCAATATAAGACTTGTGCTTTTTCTCTTTTCCTCTTGCAGCTTCCTGCTGCTCTTTATTTTGTGTATTTGGTGTCTTGACTATGTTAGTTTGTTTGGTCTTCTCTAGTCAGGATTATCTGTGCTTCTTGTATCTGTATGACTGTCTTTTCTTAATTTGAGGGGGTGTTCTTCTAAGATCTTGTTTCGATTTGGCCTATGCTATAAGCATTCATTGTTACCCTCTTAGAGTTCAATGAAATGTTAACCCTTGTCTTCTTTAAGTTTCTTGAATTCTTTGATATATTTTTTTGGTTGTTAATTTTTAATTCCATGTCCTGAGTTTCATCTAGGTGGTTCTAGATGACTAGAATGATTAGAGAACCCTTCTATGAGACTTGTGGTTTTGAGAGGAGACATGCTATTTTGGCCATTTATGTGGGTTTTGTTTCTGTGTTTTGACCTGGGCATTTGAACTTTTTTCTTCATGTTTGGGGTGATAATCTGGTTTTCCTTAGATGGGTCAGTACAGGGATATGTGACCTGAACTCGGCCAGGTAAAGCTGGTGGAGAAGCTATTTAATTGGCCTGGGGAAAAGGTGATTCCCAACTAGTCAATGGCAGACCATGCCAAAGGCATTGACAAATGAAGAGGGCTAGAAGTATGAGCATAAGTCAAGTGACATACTTAGGGGTTGCTCACATTCAGAAAGGGTTTATGGCAGAACTGGAACCTGGTTTCTTCTCTTTGCTTCTTGATTGCAGTTCAAAGTGTTAGCTCTGAGCTAATTCTGCCTCTGTCTGTTGCCTGCTGCCTTGGTTTCTCACAGTTTCTCACCTGTATCCCTCTGGAACCAGATGCCCAAAGAAACTTTTTCCTATAGAGGTTGCCTTGGTCATGGTGTTTTATCATGTTAATGTCTAATCTTATTGTGTGAGAATATCACTCTTTAGTCTGTAATTGCTGGACTTTCAGGTTGTTTTTTTTTTTTATCAATTACAGTAAGTTTCAAAGGTGATTCTTACTCTATTCCTCATCCACAATATGAGTTAGTCTTTTTTTTTTTTTTTTTAAATATCCATCAACCTGCAGTAAAGACAGGGGGCTCTATCAGACCACTAGGTTTGGGATGACTAACATTGCTCTATCAACTGGATCTGGCTAGCCAAAAGTTGCACTTTTTTGCAATGCTAATTTTACAGCAATCTCTAGGTACTCATTAAAATGTATTCTTGACATTGAATTCTAACCAAATCAGAATCTTGCTAAATGGGATTTTTTTAATCTACAGAGAGTTCTACAAGAAAACTACCACCTGGTTCTTGGCATTCCATGTTCAAGTACAGACCAATATTTTGAACAGAACAGAGAAGGAACTGACTTATGTTTCCATTTTACATCTTTGTGTCAGTTCATGAACTATTCATCTGGAAAAATGAGTCTTGGCAAAAGCCTTAGAGGTTTGGGTGAGTTTCATTTTGTGGTTAGGAAGCTTGCAGGAGGGGAGAATAAAATAGTAGGGGTATGATTTTAATTACCAAAACACCTTGGATGCCATACAGCTCATCTCCAACATACTAGTGTACTGAAAATCTCAGAGGTCACTGAGCAGCACATAAGACTTCTAGTCTTAGAGCTGTGAACACAGGCAAGGGTAAACATATGAGAGATTTCCAACTTTGCTCTTCTCCAAATGCTGATAGCCCTTTTCTTTCCCATCATTTGGAATCATATAAATTCCTACCATGATGAACTTTCATTTATGGACATCTGCCTTATTTCTTTGGATATTGAAAAAAATAATAATGAAGAAGAAGAAAAGAAGAAAAGAAGAAGAAGAAGAAGAAGAAGAAGAAGGAGAAGAAGAAGAAGAAGAAGAAGAAGAAGAAGAAGAAAAGAAGAAGAAGAAAAGAAGAAGAAGAAGAAGAAGAAGAAGAAGAAGAAGAAGAAGAAGAAGAAGAAGAAGAAGAAGAAGGGAGGAATGATATTGTTGAGCGCTGTACCACATCTTTGTGAGTCATGTGACTTAGACATATAATCTTTCCTCATGCTTGTTATTCTTTGAACACTTCCCTTGCATATACATTGGTATCCCAGTCTTCATTTAGTTGCTGTCCCTTCTATCTCCTTGGCCTTCAGAGCCTTTTCTTCCACTCTCTGTGTCCTCTTGGTTCTATATTTTTATATCTGAGAACGGTTGATGGATGTCACATAGCACTTGAGCTCTAGCCCTTGGTGACTGCAGGTTTTCATCTCTTGGTTTTGACATCATCTCGTTTGTATGGAGATCTTGGTGATGCTATCTGTAACTCTCAACCTGAGTTCTTTTTTAGATGGAAGTGGGTGGGGAGCTGCAGCATGCCTGGAGGTTTCTATCTGTTGTTCTAACTGTCTTCATACTGGTGTATTTGTCTGTAGGTGTCTGAACCACACATACCCAGCTGAGCCTCTTTATAGGTTCTGTCTCCTAACAGCACAACCTTTGTATCTGTTCTGAACCTGGAAAGTTCTATAGCAACTCTGTTCTTCTTGTTCTGGCCACTGCTGTGGGTTCCATTTTCACAAGTGGCCCTGTGTGGCATAGACGCCCTTGCCCTCATATATCCAAACCCTGCTTTCTGTCTCCTGTGAAATACTCTTCAGTCTTTGGGGCTCCCATCAACTGCAGCTTTCTCTATGAAGGCCTTCTCATAGACAAAGAAATAAATGCATAGAAGTGCACAAAGTGTAAAGAATTCTCTCCATACCACTCCCTCTCCTCAGGGGTAAACATCCAGGGAGATTTCTATTTTTAGAGCTTCTGTGGGTATCTCTATGACTGTTTAAAAAACTTTGCCTTCATTTAAAAATTTAAAAACTGAAACAGCATCTTCTGACACTATTTATACAGGCACTACTTATAGGCAGGGCTATTTCTGGTATCCAATTCATTAGATTTATTTATTACTTCAATGAATATGTTAAATCCAGTTTCTTCACTGAAAACATGTTGACCATAGGACATGCCATGGTACCCCCAGTATTTAAGAATGAACTTGTTGTCCAATTATTTCCCTTCACCTGTCTCACCTCCCAGTATCACCATTCCTTTGGAATTTGAAAGTCCATGGCATTTATAGGCTACTTCAGTAGCAATAAAGCCTTATCAACAGATTTTATGAATACCCAGAACCCATAAACAGAATATTGTTTATTTCAGACCCCAATATGTGTTCGAATCTGAATAGAAAAGGTAGATGTTTTATACTGTCATTTAGAAAAAACACTTCAAAGGTCAGCACAAATAGATGTTCCTTGCAGAGTCCCTTAAATATTCAATATTATGCCACAAGATATGATATAAAGGGAAGAACACAGGAAAGGGAGTCCTATGTTATCTCTGAGATGGATATAGAAGGTAGCAGAATACAACTATCAAAAAAGCCACCTATGTACTCCAGGGTATTGTGGGGAAAGAGATGAAGACTAAGGAAGAAGAAATGGTTGAGCAGTAGGTGAGGCAGAATGTGGGAATAAGCAATTAAACACCTCATTTCTAGATATAATGGAGTTAGAACCTCGTGACTATCTCTCTTCTTAGAGGAGGTCATCTGAGGAATAGTCTGATGGTGATAAACACCAGAATTTGGAGAAGGATGAGTCTGGGTATTCCCTCACAGATCCCAGGATTTCTGTGCATTGGCTAAAATGCTGAACAGGATCTCCCTGAGGCAGTATGAGTAGGCTTCTGGGTAAGGCTAATAAAGCCTCAGTAGCCATGGGATTATCTAGGGGATCCATCAGAAGACTCTGTCAGCTCTGAATATTATATCTGAATATCTATAGTGACCACAGGAGTCTGGGTAAGCTGGGTCATACATGGGATGGATAGAAGGATGTCAGGCAATAAAAAAGAAAATCTCATGGGTTCTGTTAGTTAGAATAGCCAGTATCAGAAGAGTTGCCAGGAAACTGGCAACTTTATGTAACTTTATTTATTTTATAAAGGTTCTAGCCTATAGTACTGAGTAGAGGACACTGTGAACATGGAAGGGTCTCCTCTCCCCACACTGTGCAGAGCTCATTGGAAGCTATCTTCATGTGTCTAGAAACCATACTTGCAACAGGAGTAGAGGAGTAATGGAAGTATAAAAACATGAGTGTCTATAGACATTATTTATTGCATTTAGCTAAAATTACATGATAGAATTAAACCAGGTTTTACTTATCCTGCTCATGTGAACATCTGGAGAGAATCACACCAGTTATAGAGATGTGAAGAAGCCACACCATCCTTGTACATCTGGGCGTACATGAGCTTTCATCCCTAAGAGGGATAAGAACACTGCTATTATTATTTTTTAATCTGACAAACAAGCTCTAGTCTAAGAAGGCCTGAGTGTCCCGTAAAGACTGAGATTATTCATGGTCATGGGGGACAGGGAGAGGCTTGGTCTTCGTAACTTCTCACAATAATTCAAGAGTCAAGTTTTGCCGTGTATTAACCATTGACCAAAATTTCCAGTTGCTCAGAGGTTACCAAGTGAACTGAGTTGAACTGTGTCTCTTTATATGGGCCCTATCAGAGGAATGATGATTATGAAATCATTAAATATGATCCTCACTCCCTGTAGTTGCAGAGACTGGGCACAGGGGAGGCATGAGAATGAACTAGATCTACGAGTCAGTCTAGTGTAGCTCTAAGTATTTATCTCAAGGTACCCAAGGTATCTCAAATCCTTCCTAGGATAGCTTTCTTTTTAGGATCTAGTCTCCCAATACCCTGGGAATACAAACTCCCTCTCCAGGCTGTAGCACTTGCATGGTCTTGTTGGCCTCTGCCTTCCTTCCTCAATTCTGTGTTTTCATCTTGTACCTTGCTCAGTAAACACCACTTTTATGTCAAACGTAGGCTAAAAAATTTATGAAAATCTTAAAACAAAACAACTTCATTTCTTTAGCTTGAAGACATAAACCTGTTTGCTGCCAAGTATCTTTCTCCTCCCTTTCTTTTAGTAGCTATCCACCTTGTCATGGATAGTTTCTTAATTTGAGTGTCTTTTTGATGGAATGTCCCTTTGATCTTATATACTCTTCTGTGACTTCTCACTATAATCCTTCATGACCGCTTAGCTATTGCTGACTCATTACAAGTTGTGACTTTAGCTATTGACTAGTTCCTGTTACTGTCTCCCACTTTGCAGTGTAAGTGCTAAGAGGACTGGTAATACATTGGTGATCCTTGTGTCTCCCCAACCAGCAGAGGTCTTGTCAATGGTCTTCATTTTCAGGGAGGAAGGGTTGGATATATGAAATGGATAGGCATTGAGTGCTCTGAGCTCTGTGTGGTATCCAGAGAGAAGAAGAAGGACACAAGACCAACATACAGTCTGCAAACTAGATAGTGTCTGTTTCTCAAGAAGGCTGTGCCTTGGTTGTCAACAGGGAACCACCCATTCTAATGTGCAAGCTTGATAGTGTCCTTTGAGGAGACTGTGCTTTCATTACCCCTGGGGAGATGAAGAGGCAAGCTTCCTTATGGCACAGTGAGGATTAATAGAATAGAAAAGAAAGACAATGGAAGCCTCCAAAGTAAAACAGATGTTTTACCTCAAATCAACTTTGTTTTGTGAAGAAAAGGAGGAGCAGCTGGGGAGATAATAAGGAATATTTGCCTGGCTTCCTTCCTGAATTGCCCAGTCACTGATGACCTGGGACACTTTCATAGCTCTTTCCTCCCCATATCCCCTTGCAGCCTCCCCAATGAGTCACTGGTGATATGCTTGTGGAACAAAACTAGCAATTTTCAGAGAGGAGGGGGGCTGACATCTGGGAGACCTTATAACCATTCAGAATCTACAAAGCATTTGTCATTATCTTCTGGGCCACCAGTGAAACAGTATGACAGAACATTAGCAATCTTAGAGGCTGACTATGGGACCTATGGATACACAAGTTCAATGAGTTATGGGCATAGGGCCAAGAATGGGGGCAAAGTTAACCTCCTAATCTCAGGTGGACAGGGATTTTACCTGAGCATGAAAGGGTCAATATAGCTGGCCTCTGGCAGGTTGACTACTGGTGGCTAGAAAAGGATGCTGCCTGTGTCAGTCTGGAGTATTCCACAGATTCTCCTGCTGCTCATGTTTACATGCAAGAAGAGTTTATCAGGTACCTACATGTGGCAGAAGATTGTCTTATTAAAAAATCAATGAAATGAACACACAGTGAAGTTTTCTGCCTAGTGGATATAAAGATTATACGATTTATGAAAATGTATGTTGTGTGTACTCATATTTCAGGAACACGTAAAGGCAATAGCAACACTGCCCTATCCAGAAACCTTTTGAAATTGGTGACATTCAATGGCATCAGTGCCATGGGCAGTCAACAGAAAGAAAAGCAGAAAGGAGAAATGAATTAAATCTACCACAGGAGACTGGCATCCAAGAGCTTCTTATGGGCAAAAAGATAATGGTCCTCAGAGTCAGGAAGACTCTGGGAAGGACAGAGGCAGCTCCTGTGTGGTTTGAAAATCCTTGATAGACATGGGAATATTCTCCTAGGTCTAACTCTCTTTTCTGCCTGATTGCCATGTCTTCCTTTGCATTCCATCCACCGGCTCCTTTTCCTTCCTGGCTCTCCCACCAGAGGCAGAATATTCCTAAAGGCTGCGCTGTCCTGCTCTCACACTTCTGTTTCTTCTCTTCTAGCATTCTAATTGGGATATATCTGGTAAAGAAGGAAGAGGTGGGAGGGGATCTCCAGGGGATGTTGAGAAAGGACCAAAAACACAATACAGCAATACACGGTCATTATTTTCCTTGCTCTACTTCCACAGCCTCGGGTTCATACTCAGGGTGTGCTCAGTCCTCCCTCCCCCAAGTCCTCATAATCCTCTGGACAATAACAGTTGCCTTCCTCAGCTCTCTTTCCCTTGCTTCTGCAATAGAAACACCAGGTGTAGTCATTTTTCTTATCCTTCAAGCCAATGCCCCCACAGCCAATCACCCTCATTTTTTATACTTAGCCTACACCATGAGCTACAGCTTATCCTTATAAGAGAAAATTAGCATTTCACTTAAAGTATTGTTTGCTATAATTTCAATAACATGTGGCCAAATAATTGACTAAGTGTGCACAAGAATGCCCTGGTCCATTTGACCAATTAAATTTTATTCTTTATTTTATTTTATTATTGTATTTTATGGAAAAGAAATGTTTTTACAACATATATGTAATATATATACATATATATACTAATATACTCTCTCTATACTCTTTCCAATATATATATATACATATATATATATATATATATATATATATATATATATATATATATATAATTAAATCAGGGTTATAACCATTCCCATCTCCAAAAATATTGGTAAATTTTATGTGTCAGGAATCTCAGACAACTTTAGTAATTTTGATGTTTTCTGGACCTATTATGACCTTGTTGCTCTAGAAGGACCAGTAGCCCCCACCCCAAGTCTTCTGCTTTTGACTCAACTTCTTTCTTCTCCCTTCCATACCTTTCCAGCTCCAGGTACATTCTAGTCTACTCCACACTACTCCAAAACAAGGCTGACTTCAGTAGTTTCCACAAACGAGTGAGTATTATCTTTCTGAATCTGATTAATTTCAATTCATTGCAATGACCTCCAGCTTCATTCATGTCCCCACAAATGACAGTTCTTTGTTCTTTTACTATAACTAGCTGATGGCCCATTATGTGATGCTACAGGATGTAAAATCAACATACATAAAACAGTCATACCTTCATGCATCGATGATAAGTTTTCTATAAAAAGAAATCGAGGAATATATTCATGAGGGCCACAGAATGAAATCAACCATGGAGGTGAAATATTTCTACAATGAAAATTATAAAGAGCACAAATAGGGCTTGATAAATGGGGAGATACCCTGTATCCACAGATTAGAAAACTTGATAATACAAAAACGACCACAGTACATTTATCTGAAGATTCAATGCCATTTCAGTTTATTACTGGTCTTGTCATGCTATGGCTGATTTTAGCCCATACTTCTGTAATGGGGAAAGTAAAATCCACAGAGGGAAAGGAATATGAGAATTACCGGGACAGGAACCTTACAAAGGAGTCTAGCATTCGGTACCAGAACCTTTCTATCTCTTTGATCTAAAATAACAACAAAAGGCAGAGGTGGGAGAAAGAAGCACTGTGACCACAGAGGATACACACTGGGCAGAGCCACAGTCCCCCAGGCTCTAATCATCTCGTGGAGACACAGACTGGAAAATGGGCAGCCCTTGCCACCTGGAAGGGCCATGCAAGCCCAGGCACCTGCTCCTGGAGTTTTTCTGTTTGCTTTTCTAAATTGCTTGCCTAGAGACAGATTCAGCCTCTGCTCATTGGCCCAGAGCATCATTCAGACTGGAGCTGCTGGCTGCACACTCCTGAATGCATGCTAATTAGCTACAAGAGGCACACACAGGAATCACTGCTGCTCAAGGCTGCCAAGCCCTCTTTGTGTGCCTCCTTAATATTGGCCTCTGTTGAGTCTCATGGAGATGCTCGACATTTGCTTTCCTTATCTCTGCTTTTCTGTCTCAGCATATAGCATGGTGGTCGCAGTCTTCACTCTGAACACCCAATACCTTAATTCTCTTTCCCTAAACCTCAGCAGCAGACCAGATCTCAGGATGTACTTTCCCCTGAGCTGCCCCTTGTCCTTGTTCTGGCTTCCCCGCATACCCCAGCTCCTCTGAGAGGCCCGTGGGATTTGCCACCTTTGTTTCCTGCATGGGTTGAATGCCGCTTGAATTCCTAGTAGTATTGGGCACTAACTAAGCAATCACATTTGTATGTTTGTTCATTCAGTTTTTTTTTTTTTTTTCTTACTAGAATTCAGATATCTCTTCTAGAGCAGATACATTCAATTTTGTGGGCACTCATATGAAATTCGTATCTGGCTTGAAATAGACATCCAAAATCACGTGCTGAACAGAAGTGGATTCAAGATGGACTTTTGCAATGAACTAATTTTATAAAACGTGGTCTCTGTGCTGTGACGACAGGGAGAACATAAGGCACCTTTAAATAAGACTTCTCATTGGCTCTCCCGCTCATATGCCCAGTATAATGAAGGAGAGCCACCCAATGATTGACCTCTGTGTCACTCGCCAAGCTCTAGCCCACATTCTTGATCCAACAGGGAGTTTATTCCATCACTGCTAAATCAGGCTCTTTTATAGCCACTCCAAAATAGAGTGGCTGTCTTTCTCCTGAGTCAACTTAGTGAGAGGTGCGTGCCTGCACTGGCTGCCTGCTAATTCCCTCATCCTGACTTCTGAGTTCCTGGGAGAGTATTTCTCTTTTTCTGATCTCTCTGTCCTGGAATTCCAGAGGCATCAGAGAGGGTCAAGAGTCTTCTGGAGAGCCAAAGGGAGAGGGTGACTTATTTCAGGTTTTGATAAATGTTGGGGTAGGTTTCCAGTTTGGATCATTTGTCCCACTGGAAAGTATTTGTTCTCATCTGCGTATGCCAAGCTTCAGGGCTCCCTGCCACCTCCCGTCCCCCTGTGCCCACTTCCTATTATTTTCTTGTTCTCATAAAATGTTTCCGGGATATTTTCCCACAAGTCTCAGCCCTGCCCCCTGCATTCAATTCCTGCCTTGTGGCCTCCTGTAAAGACCTGTACCTGTCTCTCTTTGTTCCGAAATTCCTCTGTACCCACCAATAATTACTCAAAGCTTTTCCTGTAAGGGAATGTTATTTATTCACTCTGTTCCTTTCTACCAGACTTATTCCAGTCATCCTTCGACATACTGTCTGTCTGTCTGTCTGCACAAATCCACCTTTACGAGACTTTAACATGTCCAGATATGACTAGGCATCATGCTTCTGAGCCTCCCTTTATAGTTCCCATTTGGTAAAAGTACCTTCCAGTTTTTAAAACTTTGTGGGATTTTTGTTTGTTTTGTTTTGTCAAGTCTCAATGGGAAAGAAGGTGTCTATACTTTATCTGTTTAGATATTAAAATTTTATTTTGTGTGTTAGTATTTTGCCTGCATGTATGTTGTGCGCCATCCATTTGTGCCTGGTACCTGTAGAGGTCAGAAGAGGGCATTGGATTCTCTGGAATTGGAGTTATAACTCCAGTTGTGAGTCTGCATATGGGTTTTGGGTCACTAACTTGAGTACTCTGTGTAAGAACTGCAGGCGTTCGTAAATACTGAGCCATCTCTTCAGCTCCTATACTTTAAATCATTCCTTTTCCCTTTTTGGGGCAGGCAAGTGGAGTGGACATTGGAAGGACTAATAGAACTATCATGACCCCATACGAATTCCTGGTTGTCCCTTTCCCCGCTCGAACTTCTGTGCCTCCTTTTCTATAGCCGGGCAGCTAACATGTTGCAACTCAGAGAAATGACCTCAGTCAATCAAAAACCCCTTCTGCTGCAAGGTGTGGCAGAGGGACCAGGAGGTGGCAGACCAGAGGAGGAAGAGCCTCTGCCCTCAGGGGTCCTACCGTTTATTAGAGAAGCAGATGTGAAGGAAAACACAGCAAGGTGGAAGGAAATGGTTTGGCAGGCTGGAGTCTTGGCTCTTGGGTCTTTGTTTTACCCACCACTCCTGGCAACTGTCTAGGAATATTTCAGAGTTGCTTGGGTAGAGCCTGAGAATGAATCAAACGTCTCTTTTCATCGACCCACCAGAGCTGGCTGAGAGCTGTGACGGTCATTCTGTCCATTCCTGGCCCCTAGGCCAGACCACATCAATTCAGCCTGCTCAGCCAGGGCTAACTCCTGTTTCCAAACCTCACCGGAGATGGTCCTGCCCAGCGCTGTCTACTTTTCCTGCTCTGGTGGTTCTGAGCCCTGGAAATGAATGGCTAAGCCCGGCTGCATTCCTTGGACGGCCTGAAGCCTTGCATATTTTTCAAGTCCTCTTGGAGAGGCAATTCAAGGGGATCTAGAGGCAAAGGCTTATGTGGGAAGGGGCAGCCAGAGTCAGCTTTTTCCACTGGGCCATTCAGCTACATCCTGACTGTGCTCCAATGTAGGAAAGTGGTTCCCGTTTGCAAAAAGATGAATGTCGGTGTTTGACTTCTTGCTGTATTGGGGCCCAGAAGCCCTGGCAGAGAAAACCTAATTTAATTTGGAAAAAAAAAAAGCCTTTGAATTCCACCTGCCTGCTCAATCGTCAGCACTTTTTCCTCTTCCACCCACCTCTGTGTGGGACTGCAGCCTGCCAGGACCAGCCTCATGGACAGAGCTGTCTTTGCTTGGGTCCCCAGATTCTACTGTCTATCCTGATGGGTAAAATGCTGACAGATGATACCATTCATTGTTGCTGTACACTAAGGCTCTACAGGGAAGTGCCAGCGGTCTTGGGTGAAGTGGCCATGTCAAGAGGACAGAGTGTGGATGGAAGGCTGAGGTTTAAGCATCTTTAAAGGTGATCCTTTGCTATCTTTTTTTTAAAGATGTCTTCATTGTGGAAAATTTTTATTCCTTCCAGATTATTTTAGGGCCTCCAATTCTGAATGGAGGAACTTTGCAGAGCTTGTTGGCCAACCATCATGGAAAGCGAGTAAGAACGGGCCCGTGCGTGCTGCTGTGTCTTCAACCTAGGGAGCTGCTCCTCGGAGATGCTGCTCTGTGGTCTCAGACACTGGGGATGAGAAAACAAGTGCCTCTGCCTTGGCTAGGCCCCTAAGGATCGAAAAGCAAAGCTTGTGCTGGGCTTGTACATATCAGGAAGTCTGTCACTTCAGGGGAAGAGCTTCCAGAAAGGGTGTAAATCCAGAAACTAGATAGCAAATGCCTGGAGCATACATGAGATTAAAGAGTGGACAGTAGGTATATCCAGACAACTTCAGCAAGAAATCTGTACCTCGCAAACAAAACCAGGAGGAAGTTATCAGCTAAAGAGACATGGAGTGAGAAGGGAGGATAACTTCTGTGTGTGCTTTAAAATAGAAGTAACCTGAGTGTCCACATGACTATGTTCTGGGTCTTCTTGTATTGAGGTCCACCCTTGGCTGTCTGGTGGCTCCATTTCTTGGCAGGCTGACATTTCTTGATTATGTTGAGTGGTCTCTAGCTTCCACTTGGGTTTGGCTCATAGGAGCCCAGAAGATGAGGGCTTTGAGGGGTGAACCTCTGGATATCTTCTCCTTTTTTAGTTTGAGGCTCAGCAGTGTGCTGTGTTGTTTGGTCAAATACTGGGACTCGGTAGCACAGATGAATGCTCTACAGTTCTGTTCCCTGTTTTTGTTCTAGCTTCTTCTTTGGCCCTAGGGGTGTTAAGGGATCCCCACTCTTGTTAGCCTTGTGAGGTCATGCTTTTCTGATTTTCCTGGACTTAGTCCATATTCTGGCAAGTCCCTCCTATTGTTAAACTCTTCTCACCCCTGCCTGAGTCCCTCATCTCTTTCTTACTGTGGACCTGAAGGGAAATGAGAAACAATTAAAGACTGTGGTTTCATCTCAAGGTTCCAGAGGATGTCAGGAATATTGAGCCAACTCATTAGAAAAAATATAATAACAACATTTTTGTGGAAACAGGGGAGTTTAATGTTATTAGTTCTCATCCCAAGGCCTTTTTTTTTTCCTGTTTCTGAAACACTGTAGCAACCAAGAGAAGACTAGACATGCAGATGTGGCTGAATCTCAAGCACAGCAGAGCCTTAGGTGGAAAAAGAAAGCAGAGAGGGTAGCAGGCTCAACTCTGCCTTTGTAAATGGGTGGAGTTGAACCATACCTATCAAGTCATGAATAGGTCAGGGAATGATGCTACAACCTACATCCCTGGCTATTAGAAAACCAGTGCCTAAGAGAGGGGAAGAAGACAGAACACAGTCCTGGAGCAATGCCCCAGGTTAAGATGCCTGTTGTTGTAGAAATGGAATCTGTGATATTGCTCCTATCAGAGGATGGAAATTCCAAGCTTGCCACACTTAATCTAAGATCAAGTCACAAAAGGTGGGCGTGTAAAGCAAAATTCTGAAATATTTGGAGAATATTAACAAGCCAGACATCTAATAGAAAAAAATTTAATGGGGAAAAACTTTTCCCCAGCTGAAATTAAAATGATAGAACAACTTGAAAATGATTTGGATTTGATTAGAATTGTTAATTAAATGATACATGGAATGATGATGTAAAGGAACAAAAATATTAAACCCATAATAAAAGTAACAGCAATTTTAAAAAATGTGGCACTAAAATACATCTATTGTGAAAAAAAAAATCACATAACAAGTAGAATAAATTTTTAGAGTGTAGAGTCAAGCAGTAAACAGAGAGGTGGATGGAAAGATCAGTTATAGGTCAGATTGATCAGGCCTGTGGTGAGTAATATTGGGTCAGATTCTACTCTAAAAAATTCTGCATTGATATTTGGGATTAAAATTCACATTTTAACCAAAGTGGATTGTTCTCTATGGTCATATAATTAAATATTTATTTGAAAAATACTGAAGAAAGAAATAGTCAACTTGAAATTTTAAGCTAACTAAATTAATGATGATAAGTCCAAAATAAAGACAAATTTTTGTACATAAAATCTAAGGATATTTACCATGCATAGAACCCTTGCATTAATTCAGGTGAAGGCCTAAAGACAGTTTTTTAAAAAATCCCAGACTCTCTCACTTAAGAATTCTCTGACAGATTGTCTTCACACTCCATCTGTATAATTGGAAATCTAGAACCTGCTGGTCTACACTGCAGATTTGGATTCGACAACACCTTGTGTTTTTACATAGTTTCTTCTCACTGCCTCCTCACATGGAAGAGGGGGGCAAGGTAGCACTCTGGGACTCACTTAATAAGGATCTTACATTTGTGACCTATTGAATTTGCAGACCTCCATCCCCTGAAGTCTTGGTTGTGAGTCTTAGCCTTTAGTGGCTGAGCTACCTCTCTATCCCTTAATATCATCATACTGGACAAGAGGGTTGGCTTCCCTGTGTGAATTTGGGGCAGTACAAACATTAAGAATCAGTAAGTTAGACTGTGGTACCTATTTTTATGCCAATAGGTGAATTAGCCCACAGAGGGTGGAGTAGACCTTAAAAACATGGGATCTGTTGATCTTAGTGGGCTCTGAATTAATCAAGCTTAGAATTGCTCTACCCCAGGACTTTTGTTCTAGGGATGATATGCTTTATTGATTGGTTAAGTCAGTTCAAGATGTTAAACTTTCCTGTTTCTTGAAGCCCGGAGCATCCAAACCCATTCAACTACCAAATTAAACTCTCACCATCAAGGGAGAAGTACCACGCAGTTTCTGATCTACAGTTTTCCCCTGAGCAGCCAGGGATGGCAGCTGGCTTTGGTTTTTCATATCATGTTGGGGAGGGGAAAAGACATCCAGTAAGGAGGTTCATGGGTGCCTGAGGAAGCAGGACTTTCAACGGAGACACTCTTCTAACAAGGAGGCAGGCAGGAATCCAGCAGGGCAGATGACAAGGCTCTGGGAGCTTCTTGCTACTCAGATTAGATGCTTGGAGGTAATAAAAACCACCCAAAAGAAACTCTAAAAAGCCTTGGGAGGCACATCCGAAGGAGTGAAAAGAAAGAAGAACAGAAGGAACCCGTGGAAAGAAAATCTTCCAGACCAAAGGACGATCCAAAAATAATGAGACCAAAGTTCAAAGAAGTAATTTAAACCAAATAAGGCAGGGGAGACCTAGCCAGCAAGGGGGCGGGCTGGCTCTGCAGGGAGTGGGTGAGCATCAGGCAGCAGGATGGGGATAAGCAGAGTTCAGTTTAGGACAACCAGTGGGTCAGAAGGAAGGGAGACATGTTGCCACAGCTGCCAAGGTCAGAGAAACAGGACTAAATAGTACTTTTCACCATCCTGGCCCCACCGTACCTGGGGCACTGCCTCCACCCTCATCATTAGCAGGACTGCTACAATTAGCAAAGCATGTCAGACCACTGGACCAGACCAATAAAGCAAGCCTTGCTTGCTTATAACCACACGTTCCTGTTCATAGTTGATTGCAGCAGACAATTACAGGGGCATTCCCCATGCCTAGGAAG
The DNA here is from genome assembly GCF_963924665.1 of Micromys minutus. NCBI lineage: Eukaryota > Metazoa > Chordata > Mammalia > Rodentia > Muridae > Micromys > Micromys minutus. The sequence continues at coordinate 23,858,198 of NC_137954.1, read as the reverse complement.
ATGGAAGCTAATTCCATCAACTGTTCACTCAGTCTGTGACCTGATTTTTGGTGGTCTTAAAGCTAATGGCCCAAAGGTATAGATGTAGAATATGCAACTGGCTCATTTGTGCATCTGCATGTGGTGTGTATGTGTGTGTGTGTCTGCACATTTATACATGAAAATGCCTTTCTACTTACTTTTCCATTTGCCACAAGCACTGTTCCAGATATGTGTGCTCTATCATCTACCACAACTTCTTAAATCACAAGAATGAGCATTTTGTGTGTGCTTATATGTGTATTCGTGCACGAGTACATATGTATGTGTGAATGTGCTCGTGTTTATCTCTTTGTGAGTGTGCGCATGGGTATATGTTTGTGTGTTTGTGTGTGTCTGTGTACTTGTCTGTGTGTCTGTGTATGTGTGGGAAGCCAATGCATTCGCCATTACAAGATGGCGCCCAGCCTGAAGGGAGGGTGGCCAGTTTTGAGATAAACAACCTAAGTGCACATGCACATATGCCTGTTTTGCTGACTCATGCTGACTCTGAGTATGCTAATTAGGGTGCACAGAATGCACCAATCAGGTATCGACACAGTCCTCCTAAGCATATATAAGGAGGGTTGGTTTCTGGGCTCGGGGTCTTTTGACACTGCAATCAAACCGGCAATATATGCCTGTAGAAGGATCCTGTTGTGGCACATCTTCCTTGTCGGCAAGATAGGCGATTGCTACATGTATGTGCATGTGTGTTTGTATGTATATGGATTTTGTTGTTGTTGTTGGCCCAGGATGTCAGCATTTAATGAGGTATCAATATTTGAGGAGGAGTCCTGGAAAACTATCTCTCTGGGTCCTTCATTCAACTGTGATGCCCAACACTTGACAGAGGATGAAATGGAATGGTGCACCAAACTCATTGACTCCTATTGTACCGAGAAACACAAAGAAAATGTATTTTCTAGCCTTTGAGTCTTTCCTCTGACTGCTCTAACATGAGTCCTAGCAGTGCCGGCTAGGAGTTGGCACTGTTGATTAGTATCCCAATCTTATCTAAGGAGATAACATTAGGTCTTAAATGACTCAGAATTGGCTTGAAATTTCTTTTCTTGCTGCTTTACCAAGATGCTATCTGAAAGCATGTCCTGTTGGAAGAAGAGAAAGATAGACTGAGGCAACATAGTACAGTAAAGCTTTCCATTTGTCTCCATTGGGGTAGAAGTTTGGTCTTTAGTACCAGTGGCCCTTGGGGGCAATACAATTTCATCTTAATCTTGGGGTCTTATCAATGCCATTTTGACCATTCTATGGAGTAAATTGAGCTACTGGGTCCATTGTTAATCACAAAGACTATACAGAGAATGGAGTACAGAGTACAGAGTTCAGAATTAGGAGTCTAAGATACATAGGTGTGAGCAATAGGTTTTCCTCCGTGCTCACGCCCCTTCCATGATACTGAGAGGTCATGCAGTGTGGTGATTTTGCCTTTTTCTGGGACTCTTCCTAGAGGCTCACATTTTGTGCCAAGCTTGGCTGCTTGACAATACTGCCTGTGACCTCCAGCAAATATTTCCATTTCCTTCTATAGCTATTAGGAGATTGAACTTAGTTAATTAGTTATTAATTATTGTTCTTTTGTCTCAGTTCAAGAGGGAGGAGTAAAGTCAGGTGAGTTTGAACTCTTTGATCTACAACTGACTGCTTCTTTCAGTCCCCCTGTGTCAACCAAGTCATTTTCCTGGCAGTCTGACTTGCAGGTGTGTGTGTCTGTGTGTGTGTGTGTGTGTGTGTGTGTGTGTGTGCTTGTGTGTGTGTGTGTGTGTGTGTGTGTGTGTGTGTGTGTGTGTGTGTTGTGTATAGGGGCATTCTCTTTCATCCGAGATATGGTGTTTCTCTCTTGATTTCCTGAAACAGAAAGACAACCTGTGCAAAGACAAGAACTTGCCTTAAATGAAGTGATATAAAGTTTTGAAGTATTTAAAAATACAGCCTTACATTAACATATGCAGCCCTTGAGGTTGAGCAGAGACCCTGTGTAGAAAAACAAAATAAAAAACAAAACCAAAAACTTCTATTAAAGGCTGCCTGTGGCTGAGGAAGGAAGCTAAGGCAGACAAACTCCAATAACACAGAAGCAACTTTAACAAGCTTCTACATGTTCTTTTGGAAATGTGGGACCATTGTTTTCTTTTTTTTCTGTTTTTTAAAAGTAGCACAAAGCCTTCATACTTCGCTGTCCCTTACAATGTCCCTACAATGGCACTACAGGTCAATCTCTAGCTACTATATGAATCCTACTGAGTGGTGTGTGTTAATCAGTACATATTCCTACATAGTTGCAGATTTGCAAATCCGTGGACCCATTTTTAGTTCAGTTTTCTTATTTGGAAGGTGGATCTATACTTTTTTGTCTTTCTCCTTAGGCTGTTCTTTGAGACTATGGATTCTTATGGAGCAGGTAATCAAGACTAAGCAAATAGCAAACCCTCTTTATAACAGGCATATACAGTAATTAATGTCCTTTGTAGAATCCTGAGTCCCTGGCCAATTTGCTCTAAGTGAATCTAACTGTGTTAGCTCTGTTTATCAAAGGTTGTCTCTAAGAATTTAGGATTTGTGAAGAATGACGTGCAAGCTCATGCAGACACAGTCCACTGGCAGAGGAGGCTGTGACCAGGGTGTAAAATGGCAAACCAGCAAGCTCAGACTTCAGGACTCACAGGTCCTGTTAGTTGGCAGGGTCTCTGCATCTTCAGAGTGTGACTTTTCAGGGCCTGTAGGGACCTGCCTCAGTGCTGTGCTTGCAGGATCACAGCTCAGAGCATTTGCCATTGGCCTGTCCTTTGCTCTGTTCTGCCCAATCAGAGCTCTGTTGCTATGCCCCCTCTCCCTGGTCACAGCTAACACACTGTTTGCAGACCTCTCTTGGCTGTCATTTAGACTGATGTCCAAACACTGAATGCATACTTTCCTTGCTGTACTCCCCCTACCCCTACTTCCCCACCATTCAGCCTTGGAGACTAACACCAGGGCACACAGGCACACACAGAAATCAGACTCCGAATTATTAACCAAGAGACTTTGGCTCAAGACAGAAAATTGTATCTGTAAAGATCCTTATCCCGAGCTGTGCAATGCTAAGAGAATCTGCTGCATGTGATGTTTGGGGACATTCATTCAAAGGGTGCGGTGACTACACGTTCAACTTTATGTCCTCTCCCGATTTCAGGAGTAAAGAAATCAGTAGAGGAGCGATAACAAGTACCCAGAGAGTCTTTCCCCTTACCCTGTATTCCCACCCCTCACCGGGGCCCAAGCCTCACAGCTAGTGTGACTGTTCACAAGCTGTCAGTGAACTGGGGCCTCTTGACCTTCCTCCTCTTGTGCAGAACATCTGGATTTTGTTTGCTCATCTCTTCCCCACCCCACATCTCACAAGAGACAGGGCAAAAGCCAGGCAAGCACTGTACTTGAGAGAGGGATACATGTTGCCAGGATTCGGGGCAATGCCATGGCACACCGGGGAGGGAGAAATGATGGAACAGGACAGTTGAGTGACCAAGGTAGTGGGGTCAAATGCCATGAAAGAAAGGGAGTGTGCCACTGGAATAGGGAGAAGATACAGCAGGTTAGGAAGTTGAGGATTCTAAAGAAGTGTGTGTGTGTGTTGCATGTACACATGTGTGAGTGCACAAAGAGGCCAGAGGTCATTCATTCACTGTTGCTATTCAGGAGCCATTCACCTTGGTTTTTGAGATAGGTTCTTTCACTGGCCTGGTGGTGCGGATGAGTCCAGGCTGGCTGGGCAGTGAGCCCCAGGCAGTCTCCTGTTTCTGTTTCTCCAGCTTAGAGCTGACGAATGCACAGCCCCAAGTCCAGCTTTTTATGTCGATGCTGAGGACTGAATTAAGGTCCTCATGCTCAGGTAGCAAGCATTGACCGAGTTAGCTCTCTATCCCTGAAGATAAAGGTATCAACAGGAAGCTTTGACCTGTTGGCTGAATTTCCTGAAATGTTGAAGGAGCCTTGCGAGCTCCGGTTTAGAACAGCAGTGCAGCCGTGGTGTGCTGGACTCCCCCTGCCATGATCCATCCCACAGCTTTGTAAGCACCGTGCTTGCTTGTGGATAGGATTTTTCTACAGCTTTATAAGAACATGCATGAATCAAGAAGCTTAGTAAGGGTCACAGTAAAATAGGGCAAGTTGTGGTAAGAAGGTGAATTTACTACAGACCTTTAGTCAATAGTAGTCTACTATTTACTAATTTGCTGTTTTCTTAAGATACATTGTAAACTGCAACTGCTTAAAGAAAATTAAAGAGAAAGATAGACTACTTTCTTTCAGATGGGTTTCTCCAGGAGATTGATCCCCCTCCTCATTTCCTCAGCTTCTCCAAATTGTCTCCTTTTCAAGACAGTTGATCTGTTAGAGGAAAAAATTATATAAACAGATACACACATAGTACATGCATACACACAAACACACATACCACATACACATACAGTCACACATACCACACACATACACACACACACACACAGAGACACACAGACACAGCCATACCACATACAGACAGACACACAGATATACACACACACACATACAGACAGACAGATACACATACACACCCACACCATATACAGACAGACACACAGATACACACACCACACAGACACACACATACACACCAGGATATAAAGAATAATGGAAACATCTGGTGAGTCTGATCGTATTTTTGAAGCACAGAGTGTAAAATATGAGCCATGGTCTTAACACTTAAGCCTAAAGTAAGAAAAGAAAAGAAAAAGATTTAAAAAGTAATCATCTTAAGGTTTTCAGCAAAGACAATTTTCAACATTTAATATCTGAATCAGTAAATATTTTTTTCTGCTATTAGGAATTCTATATGATCACAGTAGCCTTTCTTTTAAAACAAATAAAGAAAACTTACCACTTTTGATTTTTATAAAGTAAAAAGTAAGATCTCATTATGTAAAATTACACACACACACACACACACACACATTGAGATGACACCTAATGTTGATAAGGGTTATTCTAATGATGGAATACTGGGTGTCTCCTCTTTCCTTTTTTTGTACTTTGAAGTTTGTATAATTTTTTAAATACCATTTTAAAACAAGACTATATCATGTATTGCAGAAACAATGCAACTTCCTTTGAAAACAAAGGACATCAGGATGTACCTTGAGAAGTAACTCAACGCTGTTTACTGCCAATCTGCGAATCTCTTGAGGTTTGCTTATATTACTGTTTGTGCGCACACAAACACACACACTTGTGTTTGTGCATAAGTGTGATGAGAACTGTAGTGCCTCAGTCACTATGATCTATGGGGACACTGTATAAAACCAAAATTCAAGGGGACCACAAATATGGAATGTGACTTAGTAAAAGCATTCTATAGAAAATTCAGAAAGTTCAAAATCCTCTCTGTTTCAGCATAGAATGGTCTTGGTCTTTCCAAGTTCAGGTGGTGCCCTAGCTCCAGCTGGGTTGGCATTGGGAGGAAGGTGGGGAAGAAAAATGAAGAGAATGTGCCAGCATGGCTGGCTCTTCTCCCAGCAGGCAGACCAGTGGGTGGGCTGTCCATTAAGACATAAGCAGGAACAAGGTCCTTTCTGAAGCTAGATTACACTGAGGGAGATCAGAGACCTGGAGGAATGTGTCAGTTGCCAGCAGTTCCCAGAAACACGGTGGAAGTCTCTCAGACAAGGCAGACAGGTTGGCGTAGTCAGAAAAGGGGGAGAGGTGAGGCAGGCCAACATACCAGGAACAGTGGTGAAATCGTGGGTGTCTGGGGGTCTGCCAGCTTTGCTTTCATGGAGCTTCAGTCCAGCTTTCAATACTCATTCCTGGAAAACAGATTGTAATTGGCTGTCAGACCATGTAGGGGCAACTCTGGCCTGGAAGACCCAACAGTGCCAGAGTTCATTTCCTGGCACCAGCTCTTAACTGTAAGGATCTGCATCCGTCTGGGTCTTTTGTTTGGTTGTGAGACTCTTATGGGTCCATTCTTATACCATCAATTCTATGTTACCTACTGCTTTGCTTTTTCCCTGTGTATTGCTGGGTACCATCCATTCCTTACCTGTTACTAGACCCATCTGGTATAGCTAAGTGCTCAAAAAAGGGATTGAAATCCTGTTCCTGTACTCTCAGGGTCAATAGCCTCTCTCTTTTACCTCAACTCTTCATAATTCACAAGGAAGAGGACAACAGAACATAAATAAACAAAAGTTAATACAAAACAGAAAGGCGATTTCCTGGCGTTGGAATGGGAGGCACAGCACGAAGCTGTAGCCACACAAACTTTTCTCCATGACCAAAGAATCCTATGTCGTGACCTCAGGTTGAGCAACTACAATACAAGACCAGGGTGCTGAAGTGCTGGAATCTCTTGCCCTCCAGTAGGTCAGTTCTTAGCTATAATATAATTTTAGAACTGTAATATAATTTTACAAATGGAAAATTCCAGAGAAAATGATTTGCCCCGTGCTACAAAGAAGTTGTTAGTCAATCGGAAAAAAAAAAATAGCATAGGCCTACTCCCAGTTGTTTGATATCCCCGGATCTTCTCTGAAGTGGCTTGGTTGAGATAAACATCTGGGATGGGAAGCAAGACTGTCTTTATCTGCCTCAATTACACCAACCTTTTTTATCTTATTAGGTGACTTTGGGATGAAAAAGGAGAAAGGTCTTTTTGGTTGAAATAATCAGAAGATGCTCTTTTCAAGACCACTTCTCCTCTATCTATATATATTCCCAGATAATTCACATTTCTTAGCAGCAGTTTCATGAACCCTCTAGTTGACAAGTATTGCTCCATCACAAAATAAGGTTTTTGTTGGGATCCCACAAAGCAAAACTAAAAGACCCCAAAGTGTGTGTTTAGGTGTTCAGGATGGTGGGAGCTGCCTCCAAGCATGACAGCCTGTCTGCCCACATAGAGGATAGCCACTTGCAGACGGAGTGAGCAAGAGCCTTATCCAATCTCTTGCTCAGCGCTTGTGGGATCCACCATGTCTATTCTCTCTTCACTCTGTGACTCGGTCAGGGATGAGAAGTTCTATACTAGTACATGCAGCTGTTTACCTGGAGCTTTGCTGTGCATATTCTAAGCCCCCCTGACCAAGAAACCAGGTTATGGTTAAAAGACAGCTCTCCACATTTATTTTCATCTGATGTATAGTTATGTACTGAAATATACTACTTCTCAATTCAATGAGAAAAATGGGAAGTCACTGACTTGTGAACTTTGGATCCAAAGGGTACAGGGCTCACTGAGTTGTCCCTCAGTGCACTAATATTGATGGAAAAATAACCCATAAAACTCAGTCAAGAGCCATTTATAGAGTGCTGGTCCAACTTGAACAACTCATCTCTTGATTGGACTTCTTACCTTGGGTGAGGGATATGGCCTTTACCCCCAATTTGCCAATATAGAAAGATTACCCTTAGAAGTTGGATTACAGATGAATCCTCACATAAGTGAATGACGGAAGTAGAGAAACTATCCCATCATACTTCCCAGACATCTGACCCTTGATCCCACTGCCATACAACAGGGTGTAAAGGAACCATGCTCTTTATGGGACAAATGTAGACCTATCTTTGTCTAGTACTCAAGAAGAAAGTAGACTGTGAATAGACATTTCTTTGTCTTCCCAGAGAGCTTCCACTGATTGTGTGAGCTGAATCAGAAGACCAAGAAGTAACATTAAGTATTTGATTCTCCCTCTTCCTCAAGACTGTACTATATTCATGCTCAGTATAAGCATCCTGCCAAAGAAAGGCAGATTCTTTGAGACATGCAGTATTGTGATGCAGGATAAATCCTACCAGTCCTTCGTAGTGCACAGATCAGAGATCCAAACTGCAATCTTATTTTCCAGGCCTCCTGAGGAGGTGGCTTGGCATGAGATGGAACAATCTGAGGATGACTGAGCCCCATCCAACCCAAGTTGGAACTCTTGCTGGAAAACCAGGGTGAGGAGCAAATATGTTGTGGATAGTCCCTACTTCTAGAGATCCATGGATATTTGAGTGCTTTTCTACATTTTTTGTACTTTTACTTTAGAAAAAAAATGAGGAACAGGTAATGTTAAGAATGGATGTTCATTCTTAAAATACTTTGGAGAATGAAAACTTTGGGAAAACCAAAGCAAGGGATGGCAGAGACTAACACGATGGAATAGCATCAGAATGAAGAATCCAAGAGCTTGGCATCTCCCCCCACCCCACCTGTTTACTAAATATGCAAGTATTGTGTGCTTGGTTTTTTTGTGACAGCTGTCTTCAGGACCCTTGAGTGAATTCTGTCCTGCTTGACATTAAACACAGGAAAAATGAGACAGGCATGACCTCTGTCTGCACTTAAACAATCTTAAAAATATTATGAATTGTTGGGAAAAAAATCTTGTAATGCAATTTTTAAAAAGTAGCACAGAGGGCTATTTACCTGGGTTCAAATCTCCAGCACCACAGTAAGACAAAGAAAAGCTGGCCTTTAAAAAAATAAATAAAAAGACAGGCGTGATGCGCATACTTATGACCCGAGCACTCAGTGAGGAGCGGGGCTCTTGGAGCTCACTGACAAGTCTTTTTGAATCAGGGAGCTTGAGGTTCATTGAGAGATCCTGTCTCAAAGAGAAGGTGGGAAGTGGTAGAGGAAGAGACCTGGCATCACAAACACACACACACACACACACACACACACACACACACACAATCTGCCAAATTCTCCCACTGTGGCGTTTTTCGCTTGTGAGAACCTAGTTTTTCTCCATTTTCCCCATCTAGTTTAACTTTGAACAGCATATCTGAATAGACTGGAGTCTTGTGATATCTATCAGTTAGTGCAGTCTCAAGTAAATGAAAACAAAGCCCATAGACGGCGAGGGGCTGAAGCAGCCCACTTCGTGGCCTCCTCGATTCTCTGATGTCTCATTTTGCTGGGTTGGCAGTACCAAACATGATCTGACCTTTGCAGAGGCAGATTTCCCTCTATTCATAGGGTAGAGCCTCCCCTGGCTCCCCCAAGTGCTCAGTCTGCTCAGGCGCTTCTCCCGTCTCCAGCTTTCGGGCCTCTTCCCAGGCCCATGTGTTCCCACCTGATGGTGAAAATGAAAACCCAGGGCTTCCTGCCATCTTCCTCCTTCCCCTGCACATTGCCTGAGGTGGGAGTTACATAACTATGCATCTTCATTTTTCCAACTCTGTTCTTCTTTCTTCCCACCTCTCTCTTTCCCCATTAATTCTGATCTTTTATTTTGTCATTCAGGGCTTTCTTACATGCTGTTCAGGTCTAACAGAGGCTTGACCAAAAATTTTATTCTGTGGGGACACGCCACAGCTCATTATAGTCAGGACCATGACCAGGTCTCTGATCTCATCACTTTCAGCCCAGTGTGCCTGACTCCTTCTGCCTTTGACTCTCGATTTTGCAGAGCTCATCTGACATCCTGACCCTGTTTGCTCGCAGCCACGTTATGCCTTTCCCCAGAGCTTCAACGTTTCTTTGGAAACACACAGTTTCCCTTGTTGATTGAGCTGAGGTGCAGAGCAGAGAAGAGGCACACCGCCTGTTTGCCAATGATGCTTTTACAAGTCCGGGAAGAAACTGGTGCTCTGAAAACACAGTGGTGTCCACTTAGCTATTTGCTGGACCTGTCCCTTCCTTGCCTTTCCCTGCTTTTTCCTGTGGCTGTGATTTAATGAACATCAGGGTATTTAGCAGCCTGAGGAGACACACCTGCACATCAGGTTCTTAGTGTGGGCCACTGAGACTGAGGTGAATGGAATGTGTGGGGATGCTGAGTGGTAGCCATCCATCCTGGGTTCCAGCCAGAGAACTGACTTCTAGGATCTCATAGCGTTGCACTGGGTACTGAGCAGAGCGATACCAGGCAAGAGGACTGGAGATGCTTCTGCTTCATTTGGACTAGGGGAGGGTTATATTCCAAATTGTGGATGAGATAGCATGGTCTCTGCATCCTGGAGTGGCTTCCCTTGCCTCCACATGCCGTGCTGTAGGTTGTCTCCAACTCCTTTGCTACCCTTCAACTTCCCCAGTTCATTTTTCACACTGTTTCTCAAGCACCCGTGTACTCTGTTCTCTATTCTCCTATATAATTCCTTTCTCTGAGGCTTCCTTCCACCCTCAGAGCTTTGATAGTCACCACAGATAGTTTTGAGCCCTTTGCCTACGAAACATATGCAATTACTCACCGGACATGGTAACTGAAGTTTCCTCTGAAATAAGGTGTGAGTTGACCTATTCCCTCCCCAGGGTCATTTTAACAAGTGACATCAGAGTATACCCAGGCTTGATGACCTCCATTTAATAGACACTAAATTTCATAAATAATCTGTCTAATAATACAACGGACTCTGTTCTCTGTTTAATAGGCTCCTTCACCCTGCCAGCAGTTTTAACCAGGGCTCAGAACCACTATGTGCTTATGCTGTGGTGAATGCATCCACTCACCCCAAAGTGCTGTTTCTTTGTCTAAAACAGGGAGGTCTTAAACTATATGAGTCCTTCTGTTTCACACACACACACACACACACAAGCGTGAGCATGTGCCTGCAAACACATATTCAACTTATATAGGTCACAGTCCCCAAAGGGAGGGGGAACTTATAAAGTTCTTCTTTATTTAGTAGGCCAAAAGAGTCTTGTTTGAATTGTAACAACCCTCAGGCCCAAACCTATAGCTAACGTACAATTTCCCAGTCATTCCTGAGGGTGACAGGCTCCTGTCCTTTGCTTTTGCCACCACAGCAGAGAGGGGAGCTAGCTGCCTGGAGGCGTGGCTCAACAGAGTGGCCATTATTTTCCAGTTACCCTTTTACTGCAGCAGAGGCAGGCACATCAATGGAAAATTCTCAGGTGTGTGTTCCCTCTGAAAATTAACTAGAGGGCAAATAGTAACTCCTGTCCCCACTCTGTCCTCACCACTGTCTGTCCCAGCAGATAGGACAATGAATTTAAAGAGGTTTCTCCTAAGGCTTCAGGGTTCCCTAAAGACCAAGGTTCCTTTGTCCTTGATTTAGGAACCTCACTGAAGGGCACCAAAGAAAGGAATGAGTTGCTATGAGCTAATAGGCTGAACAATGTCCTTGAACTAGCATTGCCCTAAGTGGGAAGCTGCTGCTCTTGAGAGCACACTGGCCCAGAGAAGAGAAACAGCTGGGAGCCATATTCCTTCAGTACTGAAGTTGCTCCTTGCTTAACATGGCACTGAATTGGGCAGTTTGTCCTTCATACTTCTAACCTTGTGTGTGTGTTTCTTTTACTGGGTATCTCCATCCCATTGTCCCATTGTCTTAGCCTTACAGGAGAAAGGGGGCGGGGGGGGGGAGAGAGAGAAAGAGAGAGAGAGAGAGAGAGAGAGAGAGAGAGAGAGAGAGAGAGAGAGAGAGAGAGAGAGAGATTCATTTGTACATGTGACAATACTCACTGACATTTCTGGTAAGAAGTTGGCAAAGACTCTTCAAGAGATGTTAAGATATCCCCGTGCTTTCTAACACAATCCAAACAGAATAGGAATTTGAAGTTATCTCTATCCTCATCAGTCTGTCTGTGCCTTTTTATAGGTATGGAAAAGCTAGCTTTCTGCAAATTAGTAATGTATTTCGGTCTCCCAGTCCTGTGTACTTTCCATTACCGTCAGCTTCCTCATTGCATTCAGATTTCCTTATTCTCCAGAGCCAAGGAACAACAACATTTACCTAAAGTTGCTGCTAAATCCTGAATAAATACAAGTCAGCAAGGTATCATGTGGGGTCTTTTCTTCCTAATTTCAGATGAAGGCTTGCATTAAACTTTAGCTCCAGGCCACTCTAGTGCATTGTGACCTTGAGCAGCTGAGGGAACACTAGACATATGCTACTACCCAGAGCCCCATGCTGGTTCTTGAGAAGAAAGTCAAGACGTTGTTGTTGTTTATTTCCATGTGGAACAACGAAATAATTTCCTAAGTTTTGGTTAGCAGAGTTTGTTCTAGTCTAAGTAGTAGAAACTTTTAAGGGGAACTATGAAGGCCCCCATTTCCTCAGCTATTATTGCATGGTGACTTAATAGGAAATTTTAATTATATCAGTACTAAATCATTAGAAATCTTTTAAGGTAAAGCTTTGGGCAATGCATTAGGTTTGGAACCATTATAACTGGTTTCCAGGCCTGGCCGTGCTCCTGTGACTCTTCGCCTGATCAGGAAACCAGACCATTACTGAGTCCAAATATCCAGAAACTATTTTAGATATAGTGTAGTTAGTGTGAAAAATGCAATAGTCCTGTTGTCATAGATTTTAAGTCAAAAGATTGAAAAGTAGATATAATGATAGTCATGTTATACAGAAAACACAAGTTGAACAAGGCAGTAACAGACAAGGGAATGTGTGTGTGTGAAGTCTGTTGTCAGATTCTAAACTGGGCTTCCCAAGAATTTGTTTTAATTATCCCTTGAAAAGTAGGTCCTAAACTCTGTCCCCTGGAGAGTGGTGGCTGGGTTTAATGACTTCTCCAAAAAGACCAAGGAAGAGTGATAGATAACTCTGGAATCTAGGGGATTAAAAACTGCCATCTTTTACCTTTTTTTCTTTGGGTTGTTTGCAGTAGGGCAAGTTAGCTATTCTGTTGTGAGGGTACACAAGCAGTTTATAAAGAGGTTCATGTGGCAATCATGGAGAAGTCTTGCCAACCCCATGGAATGGAGCCATCCAGGAAACAGACACTCAGCTCCAGTCCAACTGTCAGATGCCTGAAGCCCCTGCCAACACCTTGAGCTTACCACAGTGGAATGAGAACCTGGACTAGGCCACCCAGGTAAGCTGACGCCAGGTCCCTGGGCTAAATAAAAACGGAGACAGTACATTTTTGTTGTTGTTTAAAGCAACAGATTTTTAAGATATGTTGCAAAATAGCAATAGATAACATATGTACCTGTGGAAAAGGAACTACTCATCTGTTTTCAAACTACCATGACAAGGTGCCCAGCAGAGGAAATGTGAGGGAAATAACTCGGCTCATGATTTCAGATCTTGTGGTTCAACATGGTGGTGAAGATACAGAAAAGTAGCACCCTGTGACAGGAGCACATGTCAGGACTCCTCATGTGGTGGCAGGCTAGGAATCAGAGAGAACAGCTGGAACCAAAAGCAGGTCAACCTTCAAGCCCTGCCCATGGGGTCCCACCTCGGCCCATGAGACTGCTCACTTTAGAACTTGCATGACCTTTGAAAAACAGTGCCAACAGCTGTGAGCAAGGGTTCAAACACATGAGCCTTTGGATGACATTTCCCATTGGAATTCTGGCAGAGAAGTTATATTTGGACGGTGGTTGTTAGGCAGAAACAAAGTACAAAGAGGCAAGAGTTGTTTCTGGTGGAAGAGAGGTGTCAAGGTTGCTGTGGGTGAAAACAATGCTTCAACACTGAAGGCATCTCAAGACCTGTACACCCAAAGTAAACCAGCCTTTCAAAGGACAGTTAGCACAACAGAAACGGGAAGCACCTCACTATACTGAGATGTTCCTTCTTGTGAACATACATCTATTGTTTCAGTTACTTGATATTTCTCAAGAGTTAGAGTTCAACTCACCGTAAGACAATTGATCTTTCCCAAAGAAATGCAAGGGTACATAATTGAGTTCTATTCCATAGGAAATAAGGATCCTAACAACACATTTTAAAAGCCTACTAAAATCAAATTCACACACACACACACACACACACACACACACACACACACACACTTCATTCACTTAAAGTTGACAACTTAGCGTCTTTCAGAAAATTCATAGGATAATAAAAATGGGGACATAATCCGACCATAGACTATTTTTGTTCCCACCCTCTAGTAAAGATCCCACATTCATCTGCATTTGTTTTTACCATCTCTCCCACCAATGAGCTGTAGGCAACCACTCATCTACTTTCTGTTGCTATAGATTTCATAAACATTATCCCATGTGTCCACTTTTGGACTGGTGTCTTTCCTTTCGTATAATGTTTTGAGTGTTTCTCCATGTTGTACCATGCTCTAGACCGTCAGTCTATATTTTCGAGTATTGTTGATGTCTATAGATATGCCTTGTGGTCAGTTGTCCATCACTTGATAGTTGACATGATGCTTTTTTTTTTTCTGGATATCGTGAGCACTGTTGCTATGAACGTGTGGGCATACATGTCTGTCTGTCTGTCTGTGTGTTACAACTTCAGTTAAAGAAAATAGAATCACTAGTTGATAAGGCAGGGTCCATGTTTAATAACTTGAAGGGGAATGTTACATGCTGTTTTTCTTCCAAGTGGCTTCACCAGACCAAGTACCTGTTGGCAATGCAGGGATATTCTAATTTCTTTTTACATTTACCAACACTTTTTATTGTTTAGTGTCTAAGGTGTCCCTTTAACAGCTGTCACCTGTCACCGAATAGAGGCATTTCAGTGGTGTGGGTAATTTCTTCGAATGATCTCCATTTGCATTTCTTTAATGAGTAACAACACTGAACATTCTTGCAAAAGCTTAATTGACCATTTTTATATTTCTATTTTTTTAAGAATGATGGCTATTTACATTCTTTGATTCTTTAAAATATTTCTGTCATTTTTACATCTTAAGAATTTTTTATATATTCTGGGTAGAAGCCCTTGATTAAATAGCTGCTCACATCTATTTACTACATTACAAAGCCTGTAGTTCACTGTGTGTGTGTGTGTGTGTGATTACTTGAAAACCAAAATTTTAATTTTACCCACATATAAAATACATCTATTTTTGTTACTTATGCTTTCAAAGAAAATATGAAAGGAAATCATCAAAGAACATGTTGCTTAAAAAAAAACAAAACAAAACAAAAACGAACCACATGAACACTTACAATGTTTTCTTCTTTAAGCTTTTGTTTGTCGGTTCTTCTCTGAGTCCTTTTGTGTTTGTAAATGCTTGTGTGTGTATGGGTGGGGGCGGATGGGTGAGGGGCAACTCTGGAGCAGAGCAAGAGGCTGTGAAACAGAAGTTTAGGAGTGTTAGAAAGTAACAAGGAAGACACACAGGTGCACAGCAACACAAAGGAACAGAGGAACAAAGGGAAAGTAGCTCATTAGGGCAATTACTTCTTGTAAAAAAGATGTTCCAGAACTCAAACTGGGCAAGAAAGCAAACTGGTGCAGGAAACTCATTGGGTTTTTATTCTAGCACAGGTCATGAAATGTGTCCTTCCCCCAAACTCAGTCTTTCTTAACTTAAAGAATCAGAGCAAAGGAAACGAAACATAGAGGGAAGAGGTCCACAGCCCCAGGCTACGAAGTTCCAGAAATGTGAGTGTAAACAAAAGCTTTACCAGTTAGTAATGACTTACATCAATCACTTAGTCATTGTTCTATTGTTATGAAGAGATGTCATGACCACATACACTCTTATAAGGAAAACATTTAACTGGGGCTGGCTTACAGTTCCAAGACTTAGTCCATTCACAGCACGGCAGGAACAGGGCAGTGTGCAGGCAGACAAATGGTGGCAAGGAAGCTAAGAGTTCTACATCCTGATCAGCAAGCATCTGGAGTAGAGAGACACTGGGCCTGTCCTGAGCCTTTTAAAACCCTAAACACCTTCCCCTCAATGCTGCACCCACCCTCAGAAGGCCACACCTCCTACTAGTGCCACTTCCCGGTACCCAAGCTTTCAAATCTCTGAGCCTATGCTGACCATTCCTATTCAAACCATCACATTAGAGGAGATTAAAATATCTACATGGAAATTTAAGAGGTAGTGAAGATTAAAAGTAGAAAAAACTCACTGGATGCTCTCTGCAGGCAAACTACCTTTCATAGGAAAAACAAAACCAAAAAGAAAAAAAACAAAAACAAAAAAACAAACCAAACCAACCAACCAACCAAACAAACAAACAAAATAAACCTGAAAACATTTCTTACAGGAAGATGATTAATATAGACAAAGAATGAACAAACATGGTGCATAGTAGATCCATTTCTCTATAAGCTCATTTTAAAAATCAATGAAAGGAAAATTTTTGTATATACTAAGTGGCAAGAGTTCAAATTCACTCTTTTTCATGTGGAGATCCAGATGTCTCTCTGCCCAGAAGGGTTTTCTTTCCCTACGGAATTAGCTTTGCACCTTTGTTACAGGAAATTGATGATAAATTCATGGGCTTACTTGCTGAGTCTCAATTTTATCTCGTTGACCTCTGGGTCTGTCTTGGAAGGAGCACTATGGTGTTTTAGTATCATATCTTATGGGAAATTCTGAAACTGGGGAGTCTGGGTTCTCAAAAGTACTCAATTTTCATGATTTAAGTTTTGCCTGAGGCTTTTGTATTTCTACCTGAGTTTAAGGATCAGCCTACATCCTGATCATTTCGCATCTCTAGATGCAGCTAAGGAGCATGGTCACCTGAAGTCTTTTGACCTATAAGTATCCATAATCATTCTGCTCTCTTAGATCTTAAAATTGTCTCAGTGACGTACTATGGTGGTCGTCTACTCCTTTTCTTACCTGCATTTCCAAGTGTTTCTAAGTATTTATCTTTACTTTGGTCTTTTTCTTCTTTGTAATAACAGTATAAGCGACATTAATATCCTAGTTGAACTTTCAAAAATCCCAAAGCCATTTCTTTTTTTTTTTTTTTTTTTTTATTGTGGCTATTGTTCTGGATAGCGCTTCTATATACAATGCTGACTAGAAGTTGCAAGAATGAACATTCTTGTTTTGATACTGACCTTAGAGAAAAGAACTTCAGCCTTTTATCATTGAGTTATTATAAGATGTGATCTTCTGGGTTTGTTACAGATGGTTTTCCCAGGTTGAGGAAAATTTTCTCTATTCCCATTTGTTTCTTATGACTTAAGGGTGTTTTTTTTTTCAGTGTTTTCATGTATGTGGTACTTTCTGATTGTACGATATGGCACATTTAAATTAACCTTGCATTTCTAAGGTAAGAACTAATAAATTTGGTGCTTTCTCCTTTTGCACAATTTAATTTGTTGATGTCTGGTAGTACTACTGTTCTAGGTATTTTCGTTCCTCTCTTTCTTTATAGGAGTTGTTGGTCTATCATTTTCTTATGATGACTCTGTATATGGGGTCCCAATAACTCAGGCCCCCTATAATAAACTGAGAACTATTCTTGTTCTTGTTTGTGAACTATTTCTTGTTGATGTTATTTTTTTCCTTTGAATACTTTGTAAGTTTTAAACTAACCAATCTGGCTATATTCTGTGCCACTGGTTTATTTATTATGTCTGCATCTCTTGAGCAAGCATTTATAATTTGTGTTTTTATGGGGATTTATACATTCCATACAAGTTGTATAATGTATTTTTGGTAAGCAGCTGTTCACAATATATCAGTACGAATCTTTTTATTTATGTAATGTTAATTGTGACACTTCTTCTTTTATTCTTGGTTGTATGAATTTGAATTCTTTTTTTTTTTTTTTTTTGGTATTGGTGATAGAGTGTTTCATTGTTACTGATTCAGACAGTTTTGTAACATTGTGCACTTTTAACTAGCTGTATGCCTATTAGTAGGCTTGTAAAATCATTAGCATCTCTTTTTGTATTCATACCTCTGTTCTTCAGATTCTGTTCAGAGTGAGCCTGAGCAATTTAATGCTTCTCTCACTAACAAATAATTGTCTGTTTTGATGAAAGTTAGTTTTGAACTTTTGAAAATTGTCCTTTAGGGGAAAAATGATGAAGATCAAAAATCAGTGAGGAGTTGGAGTTGTAGGAAAGGAGACAAGGGAGAAGAATTAGATGGAGCAGAAGAGTCTTGATCCATGCTAAGAAATCTGCTTTTTCTCGGAGATGAAGCAGTGAGAATTATGGTAGACAAGTCATTTTCTTAACTGGGACCTCAGCACATTGAAATGCCTCTCTGCTTTGTCCTAGGGTAACTGTGAGAAGAAAAATGAAACTATCGAATAGAAAATCCCAGGTCAGGTTGGACGTCAGTTTCCCAGATCCAAGATTTGGCCTGAATTGTTGTTTTCAAATCCTTATCTGTTGACAGATTGCTGAGGAAGGAAGGCATAGAGACTCTTAGAAGGCTTGGACTTGTGTCTCAAGAAATGTTTATTTTGTCCAAAAAGATACTTGGGGATTGAACATGAATACAGGACACAGCCCATCTTCATAATAGCCATCGGCCCTCCAGAAGAGAGAATGGAGCTGAAGAGACCTGAAGCTCTAATGACAGAGTTGTCCCTTCCTAACTCTGCATAGGGCTGCTGGCAAGGGTCTGATGATGGAGGGACAAGAATGAGGAATAGACACAAGTCATGAGAGAGATGTTATGTGTCAGGTGACAGAAGGCCCCAGACAAAGTCAAAGCCTAAATTTGAAGGGGAAAGCAAAGTGCTGAACATGAATGCTCACAGAAAACATTTAAAACATGAGTGTGTTATAATGTTTGGAACAGAGAGAGATAGAGGCCAAAAAAGAGGGATGACATGGTTCTGTCTGAGGAGATATGCTTGAGGAGGGTTTGTCCACCACAAGTTAATGAGTATCTTTCCTCAGCTTGCCTCCTACCACGTTCCCGGATGAGAAAACAAATCAGATCAGTATCTCATTTGATTGTATTTATGCTTGATTTTATTCTGATCACGGCCTGACCTAGACAGTAAGTCATTTACAGGTGAATTAAAAATATTTTGCAATGCTCCAAATCCTCCCTGACACAACTGTATACGTTCAATTCTTGCCATTTGCAGGGAACTCCTACTTCCTCTGGTTTGCTCTTCAGATGTCTTCAGCCTTAGATGGTTAGACTTGTAAGACAGGGGGGAAACTCCAAGGGGGAGAAGAGGTAGGATTCCATGCAAAGGGCCCAGTAGTTGACTGACCACCCAAACTTGAGTCAGGAGGCAGAGTAAAGTTACTCTGTGTCTTCAAGACTTTGAGGTTGCTTGAGTTCTTCCTTTGTTTCTTTATTTGCTCACCCCCTCCCCCTCTTCTTTTCCCCCATAACCATAATCAAGGAGGCTGAACAAAATCCTCTTCGAACAATTTCCTTTATTTTTAATCAGCAGCAGAAGCTCCTGAGAGAAGCATGGTCTAAACATGAGAGTACAATGAAGATAAATGAGTGTCTCTTCCTTGGGAACGCTTCCATAATGTATGAACACTTCTCTAGCTCTTACTCAGCAAGTTCAAGTGTTGCCTCTTTAAGGAAAATTTATTTCCCCAGAGCTGAGGCAGGAGGTTGATGCTGGGGTCTGATAAGACTCTAAGCTTAAGAGATATAGCAGTTTTATGGACAAAGAGACCTTCCACATCCCGCGCTGCTCTTTCCCCAGAGGGTTTTGCTCTTCTGTAGTTTCAGAACATGGTCTCCTGTGATTTCCTGGGACCTTCTCCACAGGTGAGAGATCACTAAATCTAATCTAACTTAAACTATAGCTATCAGGGTGAGGAGCATGGCTTTTTTTAAAAAAAATTTTTCTTATTATGACCACTAATGCATTTTAATTCTGCAAATTAATGTGATTTGTTACATTCATTAATGCTTCATTGATAACATCCATCATTCAACTTTCTTTGACTTTCTGTCTCCTTTTCTCCAAATTTGTAATAATCCAGTTATACTTTCAGGCCACCACTACTCGGTTCTGTGCCCACCCCTGTCACCCCCACCCTAGCCCTGACCATTGTTTTGTTTCCTTGTTATAATGGAAACTTCTCTTTCTGTGTCTAAACACTTTCATTCCAGGGTGCTATGCTCATCCCAGGTGGACCCAAGACACTCATGTCTTCATTTGCAACAAAGAGTGGGCTAACATTGAGGGAACACAGATGGACTTCAGAATAGTATGGTTGACTTGGGCTCTAGCCCTAGCTCTGTCATTCAGTGAAGCTCAGAGATTGTAACTGAATGGTGTGTCCAGGTTCTCTGGGCTAATATCACAACTGCTTAATTGACAGGAATTGGATTGAACTCTTCAAGGTCCTTTGAATTCTAACATTCTGTGTCTTACTGTGACATACAGAGACTTCCCAATGCTCTCAGATATTTGCTTATTTTGTCTTATGTCCCCTCTAATACCTCATCTTTCCTAGAGAATTTTAAAGGGCTTAGACTTGGTGACACATAAAACCACTGATTAACAGAATAAGAAAACACTACCTTGAGAATTTTATTTATAGTTTATGAAATCACTTTAATGTTAAAATCAAGTAAGAATGACAGGATTCTTGCAGTCTGGTGTGGTAATGTATACCTTTGATTCCAGCATTTGGGAAACAAAGACAGGTAGGTCTATATGAGTTCCAAAAAGCCTGGCTTACATAGTGAGTTCCAGGTCAGCCAAGGCTAGTGAGATTCAGTCTCACAAAACAAAACAACAAAACTGTAGTAACAGAATACAGTGTATACAGTGCCTGAAAGCTTAGAATGGCAGGACCCAGTGCAAAGAGTATCTGAAAACTCAGAATGACAGGACCCAATGCACAGAGTGTCTGAAAACTCAGAACGTCCAACTCCATGCATACATGTGAAAACGGTCTTACATGAGAAGATGTCGTTACCTGGATGTGTGATGGAACCCTGCTGGTGTTATCTTTGGATCTGTGTTTATAGCATGCTCAATGAAGTGTGGTACCCTTGGAAGTATAGCTGGATAGGCAAACATGAGCTGAAAGCATGAAGGAAAATAGTTCTACACAATAGGCTAGCCTTCTGTCAACACGCCCAAAACTTAGTCTCTGTTTCATATGATAATAATGATAATATAAACACTTTCCTGCCCTTTGGTACTGCTCTCATTTATCCCTAACTATAGTTAATTCCTTTTGGATACAGCTAGCGTCTTACATTTAAAGTGTTTCTTTCCACTCAAATAGCACCCTTTCTCAAAACCCAACTTTTTAGAAACTTTTATACTTCTCTTAAGCTTTTGGCCACATTTACACACACACACACACACACACACACACACACACACACACACACAAATCATCTCTCAAAAATGCTCAGATATTTGGCAGTGGTAACCCAGAAGGAGCCCAGCAATAGGCAACATGGGGAAAGTATGACTCAACTTTCTCAGAACTATGGTTTTCAACTAACCAGGCCAGGGAGACAGACAAAGGGACTTAGCATTATGTCTCCCAACCATCTTTCTTTTCATCATCTGTACCTAGTTACCTCCTTTGTTAAGAAGATGTTCTAGGTTAACATGTCATAGAATTATCCATTGTCTCTGCCTCTATGTCTCAAGGTCTTAAACAGGCTGTATGCAAGTCCTTCTATGTAGCTATGAAATATGAGCTAATAGTTTCTATGTTCATTTTCTCACCTTCCCAACTCACAGTTTGGAGCAATAAAGAGAACAATAGTCTGGGTGGGTGGATAGTGATAAAAATGGGATTACCAGGGGATGTCCTGGGCACCTCTAAGACTGTGACTTAATGCACTAGCTATTGCGCTCTCTCTCTCTCTCTCTCTCTCTCTCTCTCTCTCTCTCTTCCTCCCTCCCTCCCTCCATCCTTCCCTCCCCCCCTCTCATACACACACACACACACACACACACACACACACACACACACACACACACATGTTATTTTACCTTTTTCTAGATTTCTATTCGATTGCTATCATTTCCTTCTGGACTATCATGGACTTTGGCTTAAATTTACTGTTACTTTTTTTCATTTCTTCTTTTAGTTTTTGGCTATATATGTTGTGTGTGTGTGTGTGTGTGTGTGTGTGTGTGTGTGTGTGTGTGTGAATGCAGCTGAGCCCATATATGCTTGTGCAAAGGCTAGAGGAAAATGTCTGTCATCTTCCTCTATTGCTCTCCAGCGTATTCCCTTGAGACAGAGCTTCTCACTGAACCGGAAGCTCCCCTTGTCAGCTCTGCAGGCTGGCTAGTGGGCTTAGGTTCTCTTTCTGTCTCTGCACCCTGACAAAGGGGTTATAGGCACCTGTGACCATATCCTCTTTTTTTATGTAGTTCCTGGGAATTCAAACTCAGTCCTCGTGCCTGTGTTCCCACCCAGGAACACATCTCTCAGCATTTTGTTCAAGTCGCTCAAAGATGAAGCTATCATAATCGCCTTGAAACTCTTACCCTCTTTTTCTAACATAGCCACTGGGCATCATATAGTCCCCCAAGAGTTAATTTAACAAAGCACAGAGCACAGTATTCTAAGGATGAAACACTGTAACAATTTAATCAGGATAGAATCCCCAAGCCTAGAGGCCTTCCTCAGAGACCACTCAGGACAGCTGTGGAGATGCTCTGACTTCAGTGACTATGGCTTCTCCTGCCCTCGTGGAAGCAGTAAGTTCAGAAGATAGATGTCAGAACAAATGAAGGAAGTTTCAGTGTCATACAGCAAATCTTTATTTTTATCTGTCATTTGTATCTAAAGCTCTTTTGTTCTTTCCTTTACCCTTTTGTGATCTTCTCTGATAATCTGATGATCAAGATTTTGATAATTCAAATATACAGGAACATGGATGTAAAAAGAGATGTCTTTCTGTGAGATGAGCCTCGCCCACAGGAAAACCTGCAAGGAGAGGACATTGTAGTGAGCACCAAAGGCACAGAATGGAACCAGCCAGACAAGGAGCGGATCCCAGAAGGGTTTCAGAACAGCAAGTGCAAAGGTCCTGAGTTAGGAGCACAAGGGAAGGAATCTATAGAGAAGAAACACAAAAGGAAATTTGTGCTGGCATCTATCTTCTAAACTGACTGCTTTGGAGTCACAGCTGTCCTGGGTGATCTCTGAGGAAGGTCTCCCGGGGAGTTTATCCTGATTAAATTGTTACAGTGTTTCATCCTTAGAATACCGTGCTCCGTGCTTTGTTAAAGTACCACTTTTGTGTGCTACAGGGGATTGAACCCAGGGCCTCACACATGAAATCTACCATCGAGCTCCAGCCTTAACCCAAATTTAATTCCTTATCCCCTGAAAGTTTGCCACGAGAAACCGCCGGGTTGTCTTTCTCTTTTGGGTTTTTATTTTATTTTTTAATGCTCCAAAGAAACTTCCCAGATTGACCTCAAATCACTGATTCATATGGAATCCGTTTCTTTGCCTTCTTGAATGGGTTTCTTTGATTCATGGTGACAAGATTAAACTGATAAATCATGGACACAATCTGGTGCCATCCATTTTCAACTCTCTTCTTTTTTCGCCGCCAAGGGTCTGTGATGGAAAAAGTTCCTCAGAAGGCCACTGCTGGCTCACTCCAGCTCGGCAGCGAGTTAATAAACATCTGTTGAAGAGCCTCCCTTACCCTCTTCTCCCAAAGCTGCCTGGCCGAGGACCCGTTCTCTTTATCTCTGAAATCTTTTCCTGGATCTCTTCTCCCCCTTGGCGCTACAGACCTTTCATCGCCTCCCTCCACATGGAGTGATTCACAGCATTTCTGTTCCTCTTGAGTCAGCCTTGGGAAAGTCGAGAATAGGCGCTGTCGTTTCCCCAGCGGTGGAGATCGGCTTCTGGGTCCTTCTCACTTTGCCTTCTGGAACCACATGGTTCCTTACGGCAGAGAGATTGTTCGTGGCCCTCGGTGCCAACCAAGAAGGTGACTGGATAGGATCAGTCAGATCCTTGCTGCACGAAAGAAACAAAATCTGTCTTATGTGCGATCTATTAAAGGAAGAACCAGGTAGTCCCGTACTGGTTTTTAGAGGAAAATCGTCAGAAACGTTTTTCTGACTGTTTTTGTTTCTCAGTTTTCCCGGTCGGGAACCCTATCCTGATGATGAAGGAACAAGCTGACTCTTCTCTACCCTGATATTTCCGCCAGTGAAGGAACAGAATCCTTCTATTGTGTCTCTTACCCGGTGTATTTGCTGCTCCTTGGAGCAGGGGGAAGAAGGGCTAACTCCCTTTCTTTAAGCCCCATTTAATAGTGGGTGGAGTAACAGTGTTTAATGCTATGCACAGTTCACACATGGTACCGTTTCTGAGCTCCTTGGCTCTGAGCTCTCTCTCGGGAATTGCAGGCTCAGAGCCTTGTGTCTTCGCCTCACAGCCAACTCGGTATGGTGAACCCCTTTGAGTCACATCTCCTGGCCTGGAGGCCATGGATAGAGGATGATCAACTTTCTGTCTTCCAATTGGGTCAGAAGGCATGGCCAATCTGTTTCCTGATAACTTCACCGCAGGGAGCTAGGCGGATGACAGATCAAAGAATAGGTTTAAAGGAAGGTCTGAGTAGGTAAAACAGGAATTGTATTCATATATTGATTGTCTCTTCCAGAAGTCCAGGGAGTCTTGTGCGTACACCTATTTTCACTTTTGGTTCATGCCTGAGAAACCTAGATGTATCAGATCCAACCACCCAAAGAAGTGGAGACCCAGAAAGACCCCGCTGCCTCCATGTATCAGACATGTGATTAATGCCACTGTCTTCACATCTTTCCCCGAGTTATTTGAGCTGGCATTAGATATCAGTGACATCTTTTCTGCTTAAGGTTGGCCAAGAAGATGCCAAGATGAAGGCATTAAAATCGTGTCTACATCTTTGTGTTTATGAAGCACCTTGCTATACTTAATCTTGACTGACAATCTGCTGGGATTTGGAATCACAATAGGAACAAGTCTCTGGGCCTGTCAGTAAGGGAGTGAGGGATTATTTAGATTAGGTTATTGAGGCAGGAAGAGGAACTTACCTGCAGGGTACCACTCTATGGACTAGGATCAGCTGAGGATAAGCCTTCTCATTCATGATAATGAATGCAGTGCTACCCACTTTAGACTACTGCTCCCTTGACTTCCCATCATGATAGGCTAGATCCAAGGACTTTGAGCCAAAAATCAACCTTTCCTTTATTAATTTGCTTCTGTTGGGTATTTTGACCCAGCAACGAAACAAGTGTCTAACACATGTCCTTTCGCTGTTACTTAGAATTATCCATGCCCAAGTCTTAGATGATAGTCCCAGGAATGAATTTATTTCCATTCAGAGGGAAGCTAATTGAGCCATCAGCTACACCTCCCTTCATCTTGATGATCCAATACCTTTTCACCAGCCCTGTTTATCTCCCTTGGCACAAAGGTTGATGGAATGGTGATCCTAGTCACACTAAGGAAAGTCCTGGATGTATGTCGTGTCCTGCCACACTATGACAAAGACCTCACTTTAAGTCTTTGCGACCAAATCTCTGTAAGTTTGCAAGATCGGAATGTATTGGGCTAGGGATACTCAGAATCCTTGTGTCATTTGGGATGTGGCCAGGGCAGTCATGGGGTCTGAATGTTTTCATTTTACTCCTGCCTTAATGCCCTGCTTATTTCTCCCATTTTAAAATGTCGCCGAGTAGGCTGGTGTCATTTGTTTTCATAAATTAACATCTATGGCAATTTATGGCCAGATGGGCCACGAAAAACAGGAGGCTTGTGAGCCTCTTGGAAAGCCCAAGGAAAAGCAGTGGGCATTGCTCTGTGAACTTATGCACTTCAGGACTTCATTCTGGGTAGAATAAATACTTATGAAAAATCTTGTTTTAAAACCATTGAGCACAAAGGATCCCTTCTTAGGATTATTTTTGCCACTGTTTCTAATTTCTGTAGCAACTAGAAAAAAATGTAAATACAGTAAATTCTTCATGCTGGGAAACTATGTGTGCTGGGAACAAACTTCATTCCACTTGTAATCCTTCAGAGAAACTCCACAGCCAGTGTATATAGTGGGGTGTGCATTTGGATCATAACGCATAAAGGCTCCCCCAACCCTGTATTTACATCTTTAGCTATTTCTTCATGGGTCAGTGAAGAGAAATGGATCAGTAAGGGGGGAAAAGAAAAAGTCGAAAACACTGGAGAATTTGATGATTCGCTGCTTCTATGAAATAATGGCTCGTGGGAAGCTGGACAAAGGTCATCTTGGCAACAGCCAAAGAGGAGGCTGCTTGGCAGCTGCGTGGATTCAAGAGCACGTGCAGTGAGATTGCTTCTTCCCACAAGGCTACATGCCTCAGGGGATGGGAAGGGCAGGGCTCAAGGAGGCTAGAGGCAGGCAGGCCTAGGAGGCGAGCATGACTTGGGTTCTGTGTATGCCTTCACTTTCTAATAACCATCCTGGTAACCTATTTCCTTACTTTCTCTACTAAGCATATGGCAGCTCTCCCAAAACAAATGCACCTAGCAACCCAGAACCCCTGTACCAGGCTACATGTATACCCCTTTCTGAACAAAACTATAAAGGTTATTTTTCTCTTGCCTCTAATAACAAGCAGTTTCTTTTCTATTCAAACATACTCTTAATATATATATTTGGATATGAAAAATAAAAGAGCTGTTATGTCCTGAACATTTTTTTTATGCATAGGAAGGCAATATTGTATTCGATAGTAAGCTTTTTGGGAAAAATCACCTGTTTAACCTCTGTGCCTATTCGTAATTTAGTGTATATAATTAACATTAGATACATAATAGAAAGGGACATAGGCCACAGAAAAATGATTGCATGATCTAATATATCAATCAAAACAAAAACACATCCTTACTATATCCACTGGTAGCCAAATCCTTCCCTTGAATGACATTAAAGGAAACTCCAAACAACAATTGAGTCCCTTGAGCACCCTTACTAACCTGGTCTTCTGTGGATCTTGACAATGTATCCCTTTCTGATCTGTCCTGTTACTTTACTTTAAATAAAGCTACCTGGCTGTTTTCCCTTCTTTTCTTCTTCTTTTTCTTTTTTCTTTCCCCACTATGCAGAAACTAATTCCGTCTGTTCAAGAGCTCATAGTATAACATCAAACAAGCCCGGGCTTTGATTTGTGAGCTCATCATGAAAATCAGGGAAGAAACAAACAAGACTGAAGACTAAAGGTTCACAGTTAATCATGTTGTAGGCTGTTGGGTTTCTACAACCTAGAAGTTGGCAGACACCGACCTTTTAGATCCTCTGGGTGTTCCATGTGGTTTCCACAACCTCGTCAACCTTCATTCAGCTTCTGGTTTGATGGTGCTGGTTAATCTCTGAGAATTAAGGACTCGGGGAGACTGAGGAAGATTTTGTTCTCAGCGCCATGTTATTTCCTTCACCATTGTTGACGTGGGCTGAGTGCAAGGTGGATTTTTCAGCATGGAATTAGGGAAGGGCAGCCACACATCACTCAGCAGCGCAGTGGTGGTGACGTATCTTTTTAGCTTAATTGTTTCATAGGCACCTTGCACCACCAGTACAGATACTTCCTTCCAGCTCTCTCCCACTTTTCATTCCCATTTCTGGGTTCAATTCCTAGAAATGCCTACCGTCTTTAACCCTACTACCCGCAGGCATACTGGAGTCACCATGTCCTCCCAGAATCCACCCCTGGCAACCGCTGGAATAAAGGGCAACCCTCTCAGCCAATACATAGCAAAACCTAGCAGAACTCAGACTGCAGACACTTCTAATCACATGGCGCACAGGAAGTAACACATTTAGTTTTCAGATAACCTCAGGAAGATTATCCACTGGGTTAGAAACCACAATGATGGTGCAGTCAGGGTTGAACCTGATGGTCTGAAGAAAACTGGACTTGAATACGCTGTCATTTTTCTGCACTGGCTGAGTGAACCCTTTCCTTCGGGCAGAGTGATCATTCTCAACACAGTTTTAGGGATCTGAAAAAAAAAAAAAAAAGAAGCCCCATATTGCTGACTCAGCATTCTTCCTCAGCATTCTGTCTTCTAAGAAGTCCACGAGGGCAGGTTCATTAGCCAGAGACTTTCCCAAAATTCTGATAGCGCATGCCATACCAAGTTCTCTGAACCTCCCTCTCTGTGGTGATCTGATGGTGTGGGGTAGCTGCTGCCACTTCTGTAACTGGTGGGATGAGCTTTTCTTCTGGGTTGTCAGCTTCCCCAGACAAGAAAAGGCTCCGCAGAGCATGGAAGCAGAGGAGCTACCACAACGTTAGCAGTCTTGTGAGCCCTCATTTTTAATTCTCTGGATCAGAGGCCAAAGCAACATGGAAGCTTCTGGACCACCCTGCCACCTTCCATCCAGAGAGCAAATGTTCTTTGAGTCCTGTTGGGCTATAGTTTTGTAATTTGAACTAATTACACCCTATTTCAAGTCAAGCAAAATATCTAGACAGCAGAACAATCTTCCGGCTCTCTTCTGTCACCAGCGTCCTGTTGATGATAATTGTTGACTTAAGAAATTACCTTAGGATCTGAGTATTATTTTATCTGTATTCCAACAGTTAGCCTTTAAATCTCTCTTAATAGGCAGAATGCTATCCAAAGATTTTTACCCACTTAATAGTCTTAATATATCTTTTAGAACCTTATAATTAAAAACATTATTTCTATATATCAAACTCTGTGATGTAGGTGATGCAGGAACTATGCTCCCCCCAAGTCCCCATAGCCACCCTGATTTAGACTTGCCTCCTAGAAGCACAGCTTGCTCATCACTCAACAGGACAGGTGGATGGCACAGGTGTGGCTGTATCTTAAAGTTGCTTAAATCTCGTGGTGGGGGCAAAACAATAATTACAACAAGGTGAAGTGTGTGATGACAGGGGATCAGAGACTCTGCTCAGGGGGATTTGCCCCAGAATGGAGGAGAGCGAAGAGACTTCTAGAAATATTACATGCGAAGTGAAAAGAAAGAGGCTGCTCCCCTCAAGCCTCTGATGGAGCCAGGAGAGAAGGATAAAGCCAGAGAAATGCAGTTCCTTGCCAAAAGATAGGATTTCCGCAATACCACACATATGTGTTAGTAGAAATAAGGCAAGAAGAAAAAGAGGGGCCAAAGACACACATGGAGCAACCAGAAGACTATTTCTACCTCTACAGGTGGAGCAAGCCTTGGGATTACTGTTTCTGCTGAGGATTTTCAGATGTCTTACATCAAGGCAGGTAAGTTTTGGTTAATTTAATAGAATGCTGAATGGATGGATATGAATCTTTGGCAGAGACTTGTCCTCTAGGGACAGTCTTGTCAATACTATATGACTCTCTGTACCCTGGAGACATCTTTCTGTTCTTGTATAGATGTCAGCACCAAAGGCTATCTAAGAGGCAGGAACTCTACCTCCTTGATGTTCATTAGACTGGATAATAATGAATAGAGACAGTCACAAAATGTGTAGGTAAAACAGAAAAAGAAGGCAGAAGAAAAAGAGCAGCTATAATAAGAATTTCTTCTCTGCAGTGAAGCACATAAAACCCTAGGCTAACTATGTATCTTGGAAGCAATGGTCTAAAACAGAAAGCACGTTTTTCCTGACCTGGGGCACTCCACCACAGAGAGTTTCTGAACATCTTAAAAACCATATCTTTATAATAACCCCTGCCACCTATGTCATCTGAACATCTCAATGTACCCAAGTCCCATCACATAAATGACAGATTAAGATACTGCTTATCAAACCACTGATAAGTGCTGGCTGTCGGTTGAAGGCTTTCTCTATAAAATAGATTCTGGTCCTAACAACAAATATAGTTGTGCATTTCTGCAAGTGAGAGAAACTGAAGTTACATTCCCCCAGGTCAGAAAGCTAGTAGTAAGTGGTCGGCTGCACTTTAGCCCCAGAAGGTGTCCATCTGAGCCTGTGCTCAGAACCGTAGAACTGCCAAAACACTCTAGAGCAAAGCAGCTATGATCTCCCAGGGTTAGACCTGGCTAACTTAGACTTCTCAGATAATTTTCCTCATCAACCCTGGTCTTCCAGTTAATATAGCACCAGATTGATAAAACAAAACAGAAATGTTGTGTTTCCCCCTTGCTCTTCCCAGCCCACTAATGGCATTAGATTTGGAACTAGCCATTCCTTCTGTCTGGCATAGTGTGACCTTGAATTCATCATTAAGCTTCTGTAGTCTGTCTGTTTCTTTAGCTGAAATACTGAGGATGCTGAGATGGAGCTCCAGAAATCCAGTGAGATGACAGATAATAAACAACCGTGAATATGTCACAGTCCATGTTGAGGTGATTGGGACATAGACATTCTGTTAGTCCACCACCATTTGTTAAGGATGCTTTTATTTTTTCAATGTATAGATTTATTTTTTTTATCAAAAATCAAGTGTCCATAGGTGTGTGGATTTATTTCTGGATCTTTGATTTGATTCCATTGATCAACATGTCTATTTCTGTAGCAGTACCATGAAGTTACATGGGTCTTTCATTTCTGCCACTCACTGAGTACAAATTCTGCTTCTAACATGTCTGCTTGCATCTGGAGCTAAGAAGCCTAAAATATGACTCTTGCCCTTGAGACCTGAGACATACATGGTGGCAAACAGTGAGAAAATGTTAACAAAAAGGAGTGCTGCCTTAGAGACATGAGCCAGTAGGGAGGCTGAGTAGAGCAGAGATGAACATCCCAAAGTTCTAAAGAGTATCAATTAGTTCTATTGGTTATTGTGTGGTAGGCCATTCTCTGTAGGTCTCTGTTTCCTCACCTGCAGTAGTGACCTAGGGTATCACATGAAACAATGCATGCAGAGTTTGTAGGAATACTTAACAAGCAAATGTTAGCCTGTAATGTTAATCACTGTAATGCAGTTTTCTTGTCTGCAAAATAAAGGTAGTACCTTCAGTGATTACATAAGATTTCCATGGGGGATTAAGCTATGTGGCACCCAGAAAGTCCTTGGTACAGCACTTGACTGTAAGCTCTTGGTAAATGTTAGGCATGGTGCTTACTTTGTGTGACAGAAAGCAGAAGGGAACGTAGAAATGTCCAGGTACATCATGTGCTAATGTGTGAAATTTTCATTGATATGTGTAGGGCACAATAGATCTGGTAGATGAATAAGAATATGGAAAGATGAATAGAGAGGATCAAACCAATCTTGGTAGCTCAGTCTTATAGTGAGCACATGAAGGTCCACCCACCATTCTTAAAACATTGCTAGGTGTTGGAATTGTTCATGATAAAATGTGGTAAGGAAAAAAAAAAACAGATCTCAACATCAAAAGGATCTAATAACCAGGATTCAAACGTGGAAATGATATGTTGGGGGTACTGAAGGGCCACACTGAACCTCTCTTGATGCCTTTCCTTGCTCTAGAGGACAACAACAAATGCTGAGACTCTGAAACATGACGTAGAGTGGTATAAAGGTGTGTATGAGAAAGGAGACAGTGTAAAGACTAAAGGGAACAGATCAGCCATCGTGGATTCATATCTCAGCTCTGTATTTTCTAGCCTTGTCACCTGGGAGAAGTTGTGAAGGTCACAGCACTTCATTTTCCTTACCTGTGAAAATGAATGCAACATCATTTATCTCCTAAGCTTGCTCCGGGGAATTCCTTCCTTAATATTACCATCATCTCCTCCTCTCAGGAAAATGTATTATTGTCTTAGCCCTGATCCTTGCTCCGAGGCATCTGGAGAGACTCAATTACGGGATGGTAGGCAGGGTCAGGGTCACAGAGGGGGGAAGTTAAGAGAGGAGCTGAGTGGAAGTTGGCTCCCATACACAAGTATGTCTGATGAACAGGAGAGACCTAGACTGACTGCTTATTCTGTGTCAGGCACGTGGCATCTAACATTTTATTTTAAAACACCGAAATTATAATCCTGCTGTCGTTCCTTTGAAGGCTCTTCATCAACCTGGGTAGAGTGTGTGGCTGGCAGGGAGCCAGCATCATCCCCTGACCTCCTTCTCCAAGTGATTCAGCACAAATCAGACATTTTAATAGCTTCTGAGTCTGAGTTTGAACTTGCCCCAAATGAGAGCCTCCCTCCCTCTCTACACTTTCTCTTCATTCCTCATTCCTACTCTCCATTTCCAATTTATCAGCTAGTAAATTCTGAGTTGGACTTGGAGCCAGCAGTGGTTCATTCCTTTTTTGTCCCCCTTTGGCAAAAGATCAAATTCTTCCAAGAAAAGGAGGGGTGTGGGTCAGGGGGGGAGCTTAGCATTGAGTAGCTCAGCCCTGTGGAGAAAGAACCCTGTCTTTTGGTGTATTATGAGTGAGTGAGGTTGAAACAGAGTTCGAAATGGGTCGAACATCCAACTCGGGAAATACCAACCTATGGGCTCCTGCTTTGGAACAGGGACTGGGACACTGGAGACTTTCAAACCAGCAAGGGTTTCATGGTAACATGGTACCCACATTCATTCTCTTTCTTCTGGCTTGTGTGGTCACTGAACATGTGATTTCCTGTGCTTTCAAGTAGTTGAAGATATTTTGCTATCAGGCTGATGAGCCTTTGAAGAGCATAACACCGTTCTAGCAATACAAACCACGTTATGTAAGATGACACTGTGATAGAGAAGTGTAAATTGAACTGTGTCTGATAATAACCAACAGCATGAAAAAAATTCTTCCTAAATTTGATAGTATTGAAATATTATGGAAGTATTATGTAAAATGAGAAGCTGCTCACACTCACTGTAAGCAGTAATGTCAGTGCTCCTGTCTGTCTAGGTTCTTTCTGTACACTGGCCCCATATTAATTGATTCGCCCCCTCCCATGCTCACAGGCAACCACTCCTCACATGCATCACGTACATCGTTTTTCATAGATTCTTATAAAATGTGGATTATTATTTTGTGGGATTCATTTTTCATTTCACAAAGAAATAAAGGCATTATTAGAGTATGTTTTACTCTTTAAATTTTGCACCATATTTCCAACATTATTTTACAAGAACACTATTGCTTCAAACTTCTGTGTCGTGCTCCATCATACACAGTAGTTTCTCCATTAACCCTCCAGTGATGGGCCCCTACTCACCACCAACTTCTCACTCCTGCCCCAAACAAAAGCATGCAAACAATACAACAACAAATTTCAACAACAAAATTTCCCCTACCACATGCACATGCACACCCACATGTATATGAGTGTGTGAGCTTATACATGCACTCATGCATGCAGGCAAACAGGGCATGCACTGAGTGCCCCATAATGCTTAGTTTTTTTTTTTTTATCAACTTTATATAATCTAGAGTCATCTTGGAAAAGAGAAGCACAGTTGAGAAAATGTCTTCATCAGATTGGCCCATTGGCAAGTCTATGGGACATTTTCTTGATTAATGATTGATGTTGAAGGGCCCAGCCCACTGTGGGTGGTATCACTCTTAGGAAAATAGTCCTGGATTGTACAAAAGAGAAAACTGAGCACAGCAATGAGGGTAAGTAGGGAAGCAGCTTTCTATAGTGGTTCCTGCCTCTGTTCCTGTTTGAGTTCCTGTCCTTACTTCACTCAATAATGGTAGATTGTGATCGGGGTGTGTAAGTCAAGTAAACCATTCACACTCCAAGCTGCTTTTGGTCATGGTCCTTCTCACAGCAATAGAAAGCAAAGTAGGACACCCCCTTCATGAATGTGCCAACCTTTCTTTGTGTATATGTATATGATGTATATGTATATGATTTATATGTATATGTATATGATGTCTCTATATCTTTATCTACAAATCTGACTTTATTTACATCTATTTAGGATAGATACACTGAATTATACTATATGAGTGTATTTAGTTTGATTAACGAGGAGACTAATGTGATGATATCTCTCCAAATTAGGTTTTTACACACACACACACACACACACACACACACACACACACACATACACACACACACACACGTTTATGAATTTGGCACTACTAAAAACTACACTCACACATTCACCAAGATATATCCACAAAAACACTGTATATTATAAAAATCCTGTGGGTCTCTGAAGGTTCATGGAAACCACAGCCCTAAAATGAACGACTGCAGAGAGAAGCAAGTACAAGGTTGAGAGTGTATCCAGGAAAAGCATTCAGGAATCCGGCTCATGTCCTCCATGAGCTAATGTACCCAGCATAGGCAGGTAAGTTCTTGTCCTTCTTTGTCCGTATCATTAAGGATCACAGTTCATATTCATGAGTCAGAGTCCTAGGAGGAAACAAATTTCACATTCAAATTGAGTAATCTGAAGAGCATCGAAAGAGTGGGGCTGATTATAAAGATTCAGTGAGAATAAGAAAAGAGGCTATACTGGTTAGTTTTTTCACAACTTGACACAAGCTAGGGTAATCCAGGAAAACCAAACCTCAACTAAGAAAATGTCTCTATTGGAGTGGCTGGTAGATGAGTCAATGGAACATTTCTTGATTAGTGATTAATGTAGGAGAGCTCAGTACCCTCTCCAACTCTCCGTCCTCAATTCCTCTGCTGTCACAGGGCTCACTCCAGCAAAGGACCAGAAGTAAGGGCAATGTGGTTTATTTCCTTGAAGTGCAGTGTAGACTTGGGGTTGAGGTGGAACAAATGGAAGAATCCAAAGAATCCTGCAGAACTCCATGCACTCCTATTAAGAGAACTATGTGAAAACATACATATAATATAATTAGCAAAATGAGTGTGTCTATAACCTAGGGGTGGCGTTGCTAGCCATATCTCAGACATGTCCGTATTGGTTGGCAGGTAAAACCATCGAGTCTGTTCTCAGTTACTGCAGAGGATAAAGTCTCCAAGATACATACCAACAGCAAAGCAAGACAGAAGACAGATAGTATAAGAAGTGTGAATATCTTAGTGGAGAGAGAGAGAGAGAGAGAGAGAGAGAGAGAGAGAGAGAGAGAGAGAGAGAGAGAGAGGTGTGTTAAAGGCAGCTGACTGTGTAAAGAAGATTTGAGAGTGAAGATGAGAGTAGGGATAAACCATTTTCCTTATCCCTTTCTAATGTTGGTACTTTTAAATCACATGCATTTGTTAATTTGTAATTACTGGTGAAAATGTCAGGTAAGTGCCAGCTGGGAGACAGACTCATGGCGTTTGGCTTTTCTCCTCACTAGTATCTGCAAATTTAAAAGTATTTGTTCATTTAAGAATAAAGTATGCTGAGAAAATAGTATATTCTAAGTAACAAAGGGGGGTCCCAAGTTGTCTTGTTAAGAATGTGAAGACCTGAAGTTTGTTTGACTATTTGTTATGGAAACATTAGGCTTGGCCTCACATTCTCCCATGAGCACATGGGTTCCCATGCCATAGTGTTCATGCCAGGGACACCTGTTGGCATCAGCTCTTGTTACTTTGAGGCATCACTTGACGATATCTGAGACATCCCACCAGTCCTCCTTCTTCTAGGTTCTAACTTGGAAGGAATGACCTCCATCTAGACTTCGGAAGTAAGAAGGAGCTTTCATCCGTAAAGCAAATTCCCCCTGAAATAAGAGTTGTGTATAGACCATATAGATGTTAATATATTCTGGTTCCAATTTTGATCTCAAAATTTGTACAGAGATGGGGAGAGAACTATGGATATACCGTTTTCTTCCCTGTGGTTTTATGAATGTGCTTCTAAGGTTTTGTGGATATGTGTAGATACATGTATTTTTTTTCCCACATGACACAGATATATTGCAAAGACAGTCACCCGATTCTGACATCACTCCACTTAGATTGGAACACTGACTTCATATGTATAAGCTAGTAAGTGTAGGCCAGTTACTTGACTCCTCCAAAAATTTGGCTTTCTCATTTCTAGAATGCTACCTCCTTCTTGGAACTTGGAGGACTAATGAAAATGAGTACAGCTGAGTTAGAACCATTGTCCCATGAGTGGGAGCCGTCACTTATTCTTAGAGTCTAGATCAGCTCTGTCCAGAGAAGACTATTGTTTCCAACACAGTTGTCTCTAACTCATTCCTAATCCAGCAGCAGCAGAATATCCCCTGACTGAGAAAGTTGCTGAGTGGCAGTGCGTCTCTTTGGACTGTAGATTTTTAAAGTCTACATCACTTGGAATTGAACTCCAAGCCTTCTTGCTTAGATTAATAGAAACGTTGTACCCACAGAAGTTCAGTGGCCCATTGCAAACTTGCAAGGCTTTGATCTTCTTTAGGTTTTCCTTACATGATTTAGGACTACCAATAGCTATTCAATAAAGTAAATATTAAAAAGGATGGCTTGTCCCTTTATTGGCCCTCATGGTCTCACTCCAAGGATGACGCTCTAATATGGAGTCGAGCACACAGACTCTGTCACTTGGTCCACAAGCTACACTCTCCACATGATTCCTTTTCCAGGCAGTTCACTCTGCCTACTGTTTCTGTCCCAGGTGGATACAACCACCCTGGCACGTTCCTTTCCACGACCGCCCAGCACAAACATTACTCCAAAGCCCGATAGCTTTACATGTTAGGTTTATATATTAAATTCTCAGCCCACAAACCCTCTATACTATAAGATTAAATCTAAAGGACAAAGATACAAACTGCTCTTCTATAAGAGATAAAAAGACCTATAGAATCCCTTAAGGATACTCATATCTACTCACCGCCAGTTACGGCCACCATAATCTAGGTCTGCTTTCTCCAGCTCCATCTTGATTTTTTTCCCTTTCCCTCTGCCGCCTCTTCCATTTTCCTCCCTTTTCTCCACCTACATCTCCACTGTCCAACCATATATCACCTTAACATCAATCTACAAGAAAAAGTGATGCCCAAAGGGAATCTCATGAATGAAAGAGCTGTAGAAGGCTAAGACGCATTGCCCTCCTGGTGCTTCTCTTGCCATAGGGCTTGCTTGGGGGACAATGGTAAGGAACAGGGAAAAACACCCAAGCAGGCCATCTGACTTACAACACCCCCCACACACATACACGAGTTGGGGATGGAGGGTGGGGTAGCAGGGTAGCTCAAATGCTACTTACTTTTTGAGGTAGCAGTTTTCAACTCTGAGGCATTGCTTATTCCTTTAGACAGAAATTGCTGCTCTAGCCCTCTCTTCAAGCCTTTCTGTTCAAAAGACCAGGTAGTTGTAGTATTCTAGGAACTAAGCTCCACTGTTTAGAAAGGAGCTGTGTACTACTGTGATCCTCATAGAAGGGGGAATGCCTTCTGAATCAGTGTCATCATTGTATTCATCAAAAAGACTTTGGAGGACTGAGGGCTCTGGGTAGCAGCTTTGCTAAGTAACTTAAAACATAAAGGACAAAAGTCCTTACTCTCAACAGCCTGGCATGGTTTTCTGGGTTATCGTCAAGGGATTTGTAATCGCTGGAGCTGTCTGAAGTAAAGGAGGAGGTGTTCTATCCTTTTATGTATTGAATGGGAAATGGAAAAGCACCTGAGCAGACATTCAGAGAAGTCAGGGAACCTCAAAGTTCATTCCATGAAGAAGAACCCTGAAGAGCCAAGGGAGCCAGTAGATGTCTCATGTCAAAAATTACTTCCAGGGCTACAGTTATAACTTAGTGGGAGTGTCTCCCTGTCATATGCAAAGCCCCTAGTTCAATAAAAACCACCACAGAAAAATTTAAAGGGGGAGCAGGCATATGCTTGCAATTCAGGCAAGAAGATTGTCATGAGTTTGAGGCCAGTATGAGCTACATAGTGAGACTTTTTCTTAAGAAATAAAACTAAATAACCATCTGATAATATATCAATCTGGTATACAACACAAAACCTTAGCTTTGGGATTAGGAGCCAAACCAGGAATATTAGCCAGCAGAATGACTTCCTGCTAGTAACCTCAATTCTCCTGGTCCCCATTTCCTTGAAGTCATGAGAAGGCAGATCAGAATATTCCTAAGCTGCCTTTGTTGGGAGTTCATAGCTGGTCAGGTGATAATGTTCCCTCGTGAAGATACACATAAGCACATGGCAGACCCCACAGTGAAGGAATACAACCTATAGGAATTTGGGGACTGTACATTGTTCACTATATTCCTAGTTAAGAAAAGCTCATGCTTGGTGATTAGTAAGAAGGAGTTGTCCTGAAACCTTGTTATTCAGTACTGTTCAATGTGCTCACAGAAGCCTAGACTCCTGGACCAGATACCACTTAGGTATTGTTAAGTTGGCTTGTGGTAAATTTTCTGTAGCCT
Source organism: Micromys minutus (assembly GCF_963924665.1). Taxonomy (NCBI): domain Eukaryota; kingdom Metazoa; phylum Chordata; class Mammalia; order Rodentia; family Muridae; genus Micromys; species Micromys minutus. The sequence continues at coordinate 23,820,416 of NC_137954.1, read as the reverse complement.
GACTCCTACAGGCTAAGACATTGTTTCCATAGCAACTACAACCTGGCAGATAGGACGGGATTCTATTTTCTCATAGGTCCAGAAGGTAGACGTAGACTTATTAGCAGAAGAGTTCCTTCCCAGACCACAAAGGAAGAATATGTCATGCATGTTTTTTACCTTGTAGATACCTCAATGCTTTATGATTCTCTTCCCCTTTCACATATCCTACATATAAGGTCCACCTGTACTGATTTACCTGTCATCTTTGAGAGCAAGGGCTATCCCAATGACCTCATTGAACCTGCTTATCTCAGGAAATACTGTTTTTAAATACGATGATATTCCGAAGTACTAGGGGTAAGAGTTGGGGAATTTTTGGTTATAATCCAGTCATACCTCTGTTTATGCCACCACTCCACTGGGCATGCCCCACTTGACAAGATGGGCAATTAGCAGTGGGACCTGACAATTGTCCTTTCCTTTAGCTGCTTCCCTTTCATTTGGGTTCTTTATTCCCAGATTTTAAGCTATTTGTATTTTTAATATAAATAGATCCCTGGACATTGCGGGTGGTATATTTATATATGGGAGAAAGTGTGTATGTGGGGCAAAGTTTTTAAGTTTCTTCTTTCAGATCTCCTATTTATTGAAATACAATGTTTGGTTTTTGAGTCCTCCTTTTGTCTCCAGTTTCTATAGAAATAATTAATCTCATTCTCATCTCAGGGCTTCCCTGAGGGAAACAGTCACACCACAACCAAGTTGTTGCTTAGTGAAAAACCAAACACATCTTGGGAATAACGCTACCAGACATTTATATTGGGCTGGATCTAAACACTCTTCCATGACAGCAGTCATCTCTATCCTAGACTCAAATGGGCAAAGTCACAATTGAGTTTCTCCTGTAGCTCCAGGAAGGGTGATGAGAGAAAGTCATGTGAAAACATCTTTTGCTGTCCAAAAGGGCTGGAGCTCCTAAACTTAGTCATGGTCATAATGGAGAGAGTTCTAGGACAGTACCCAACAGTTCAGATGACCATAAAAGAACAACTCTCAAGTCTGTACTCCAAGGTATTTTTTGACTTTCTTATGGGGTTAACTACTAAAACTAATATAAAAATTTTTCTACTTTGAGATTGTCCAAGTATTTAATATTTAAACTGAGTAGAAATAAGTATCTCAGGTCTAAGCTCCTTAAGAAGTTTCTAAAACTTCATGTAGTGAAGTTTTTGTGGCTTTCACCAGGGGGCAGATGCAGAACTTTTGGAAGCCTTCAGAGTTCACACAGAGGGTGGAAGAACCAAGTTTCCTTTAGTGATTCAGTGGATGGAGATTAATGCTCAATGTCCTGTTTCCTAGCTTCCTGGAGAATGCTTCTTTCAGCTAACCTATTGTCTGCATCTGATACCACTCTACAAAATCTTCATTGGCTGTTCCAAAGGCAGCCATGAGCCACAGGGTTTTCCTGTGCCCTCTTTTCAGATGTGAAAACATTGTGTCACCCTGAGTTTCAGTGTTGGAGCAAGAGCTATCACCCTATCATTACACCAGGGTTACCACCCTATTATCAGACAAGGTAATTTTAATACAAAGGAACGTGCTATTGTTTTATTAGATGGCCCCTGACATTTCTTTATGCCTAGACTGTGCACAGTGAAATAAGAGGTATCTAACATGATATGTGATCTAACCCTTTTACATACTTCAAAACACCACCAAGATGAATGGCCCCAAACTTTGTTAAGAGAGCCCTAGAAAGGTTGAACAACATTTCTTGGAAGATCACAGTCATTCAGATTCTTCTTTCAAACACCATGAGGGTGCTCAGGTCAAATTGATTGGGTAACCAAAACATATAAATCTATTGCCTCTTACACCATGGTTAGTGGCTTCAATTCGAATCCTGCATTTACTAGGTCTGAACTCTGCTGGTTTCAATAGTAATATCAGTAGACTGGGAATACTACTGTGTATGTTCACACTAATGAATTAAGTGAATAGATGCATTTAAAAACACCTCTCAAAGTGCTGACACATAGGAAGTAATGAAAACAATAATTAAACACCCACTGTGTCAGCTTGCTTAGGAAATGTAGAGCTGGTATGGACCTCAGTCTGGGTGACACATTCTATAAAATAGATGGTGTCTGAAAGGAAGTGAGCCTAGAGGCATAGGAGCTGGCAGGGTATAAATGCCCTGTGAGTGAGATTCCTCATGACTATTCTTACTCACCCATGACACCCACCCTTGTCACTAAACCACTTACTTGATTATTGGCACATGATTTCACTGGAGTGAGGATATATATGCAAGTGTGTGTGTGTGTGTGTGTGTGTGTGTGTGTGTGTGTGTGTGTGCGTGTGACTGTATGTTTTTTCTTTGTAAATTCTCTCAAAGACATTCTAAACTAGAGAGTCCAGAACAAAAGCAATGTTAGCTATCAATGCTATTATGGTAAGTCAGGGTAAGCATCCCAAGTAAATAGTATAGGACAAATAGCTGTGCTGATCAAAGGGGTCTCTTTATCACGCAGATCTCTGGACTCATAGGCATACTTCTTAATTGATCTAATCTTCACTTTAAGGGCTGGATAGGACAGGAATATAGCACACTGGGCCAGTGACTAATATGCATTCCATACACTGACTGTATTTTTTGGTTTTTGTACCATGACAATCTTGTTTAAATTATTATTTACAAACAACTTTTCTATTTATCAATCTAAATGAACTCATCTGTGTTGTATGTGTGGGTTGTGCTACTTTTTCTTAACTCCTGGAATGAACAGCTCTACCAGCCCATGCCTAGGTTCCCTTGGATCTATGCACAAAGGAACAACAACAACAACAACAACAACAACAACAACAACACACACACACACACACACACACATTAATCTTGCAATGCCATTGTTATTTACTGTATGGGCCTATTTCTAGGCTCTCTATATAATTCTCCAGGCTAAAATTTCTGCTGTCAGAGATAGGCTAGGCAACCTACCCCCGCCCCGTCTTTAATCTAATATATGTTAAGGCCGAATGACTCAGTATTTTATTATCTATGTCTACTTACTGTATAAGCCTATTTCCAGGCTCTATTTTTGTTCTACCAGGCAAAGAAATCCACAAAATCCCATAAGTAGACCATGTTCAAAGATCCCAAGAAACTGTCCTGGCAAGACTTTTTCAAGTCTTCTCTAAAGCATTGTTTTTTTCCATTCATTCTCCCTAACTTCTTTCTTCTGTGGAGCTTAATATTTGCTGTGTCTACCAACTGACTCTTGGCCTCTCATCTTGAGCTCTAGATATCAGTTCTGAACCAAAGGCAAAAATCTGTATTCCCTTTTATCCTTAAAAAGAATTAAATCAAAATTTAAAAATCTACCCTTTGAATACCTGCTTGCAGAAAACAGGCAGCTTTGACCATCTGGGTCTCTGCCTCAGAACAGCCATCCAATTTCTTTGAACAGCAGGGGATCCCAGCATCTCTGAGCTAAGGCTCTCCCTGAGTTCCTTTGTTCAAGTCCCCCACCTCCACCCCCTACTCCCATCCCATCCCACCCCCCAACCCTCCAATTCCCAACCCCCCACTCCCCATCCACACTGGAGCCAAGTGACTCACTCTGCTAGCTGATAAATCAATTCTCCCTTCTGCTTAGACTTTTATCACTGTGTGTGTGTGTAATCCATCCGAGAATTCCTAATTTAACTGTGGATTCTCGACTTCCACACTGCATGCTGTATGTATGTGTTGTGTTTTTATCCACGGATTCAAGGGAATCTGAGTGGGGTAGCACAGCCTTTCCTGGAGCTTAGGCTGGTTAACAAAAGTTACACACAACTTATCTGATAGTGGAATAAACAGGGGAAGAGCTAGAAGCAGAGACTCTGATCAGTGAATTCAAATAGGATGTTTTCCTGGCCCTGACCTCCAGGTCTGTGTTTTGCTGATGCTGATCCAATCATACAACTATTGTTTACTTCCCACATTCTGATGGGATTGGACTAAGTCACCTTCTGGATAATGACTGCTACAGTCACATGTGTCCCAGAGGGAGAAGATAACTCTGTTCATATTTAGATGTCAGTGTTCGGGGGAAAAGGAATCGAAGGGTATGGGTTGAATCACATGGCATCGGGGTAATAGGAACTACATACAACAGATATTTCTGATGCCTCCATTCTTCTTATGGCCACAACTTACCTTATCTAAGAACACAGGCAAGTTGTGGCCCAAGCTTCCTTATATATCAGTTATCCTGATTCAGTCTGGCCCACAGTGAACGTTGTGATGCTCCCAGGGCTTCTGGTTCTGGTTCCCTCCAGAGCAGAGGCATAAGACTGGCCTCCTACTGAAGGGCAGTGACACATCAGCAGTTCAGGGACAGGCTAGCCTGTGCATCTCACCAAACCTTCCTGCCATCCCATTTCTCTGTCTGTTCTTAGAAGGCACAGTTCACCTTCTCCACCATATGCTCATTGTGAAGACTTAGAAAGCTTGGGGGTGATAGTTCACAACAGGCATACAGGCAAAGTCAACCTGATGTTCTGAAAGCCCAGCACCTTTCCACCCAAAGCAGAAAGCAGGGGAAAGCTAGGACTGCCTGCCTTCCTCTTTTCACAGTTACTCTGTCGCCTGTGTGCTGCCCAGTACATACCAGAGTTGTTGGATTCTTCAATTTGTATATTCACTTGTTCATTCTGCTACAGTCTGTTGTTTGACTGCCATGGACAAAGCCTTGGCCTCAAACATCATTCTGCTGCCAACAAAGACCCTGTCCCCCAAGGTTGTTCTCTGTGGCTTGGAATGGTTCTATGGGAAATAATGTTCTCTGTGTAATGGAGGGGGTTGTCTTCCCCAAATATTTCCTTCCTCACGATTTGGTGGGGTGTCACTAACTGGCAGAGTTTGGTGTCAGGCCCCCTCTGAAATTGTCTCTGCTTAAAACTGGTCTATAATTTGTTTTTCTTCCAGAAATCTCAACCTTTAGAAATTATCGTCTTAAGGGGAGGTCATCATTCCCTGGCAAGACACTGGCAAAATCTCTGTAGGAAAGGGGGCCAGTCAACACTCATCTCTAGATTACACAGTAATGGGGAGGAGGAACAGCTTTTACAGAAAGTTAACTTTGCCAGGGAGGAGATAAATATCACGTGACTTGGTTGGCAGGAAAATATGGGAGAACTAGGAATGGGATCTCTTCAGGGGCTGTGGTGGAAGAACCCAGTGTTTGGTAACTGTGACGAAAGAGCTTCTTTTTATAATTTTGACAAGCATCAGTCTTTATGATGAACAACTGGGAAAACTGGCAAGTGGTGTGTCCTTGTTAGTGAATTAATCTTCAGGGGCAAAAAGACAGCCCTTAGACATTGTAAAATAACATGCCAGGGATTTTTATACTGCCCAGTAGTTCATTAAACCAGCAAGATGATACAATTGGTTTGCAGAAGACAACAAGGAGCCACACACATGTACCATGTGTGCCCATGCACAGGTCAGAATCGTTTGTGTGTTTACAATAGTGGAAATGACAGAAGCCGAGTGGGGATGGTGGCTGGGGGAGAAGACTGGGGATGGGTGAGAGCTGGCTGTCCACAGCCATAAGCTTTCACAGAGCCTGATGAATTCCAGAGGTCTGCTCTCTATCATGGTGCCTCTAGCCAATAAAACAGCCACATTGCATATGAAAAGTTAAGATATTATGCGAGTGGTTTTTATTTTATTTTATTTCTAACACAATTAAGTACAGAAGAAGAAGAAGAAGAAGAAGAAGAAGAAGAAGAAGAAGAAGAAGAAGAAGAAGAAGAAGAAGAAGAAGAAGAAGAAGAGAAATGCCACTGCCTTCAGGAAGTTCTGGAGAGCCCCAGCGTTGGCTTCAGTTCAGCCACTCTGGCATCCACAGTAGCCCCTGGCTGTCTTCATCATTTTGGTTACCTTACTTAAAAGGTATTTCATTTGACTATCTGAATTTTGGCTAATGTGTAAGCTAGCCATTGCAGTTCTGTCAGTTTTTTTTTTTTCCAGGCATGGAATCCAATGTGTTATGACACAGATTGTTGGGATTCTGTAAACCCCATCCCTCAGTTACCTAAGCAACACCCAGGTATACCCTACCCCTCAGTTACCTGGCAATAGCCTGGTATGCTCTGCCTCAGTGACCTGACACTATAAAAGGGGCTTCTTGTCCCCTCCTCTCTCTCTTGCTCTTGCTCTCTTGTCCTCTCTCTTGCTCTCTTGCTCTTCCCCCTTCCCCCTCCTCTGCCCCTTCCCTTTCCCCCTCTCTCCATGTGCTCATGGCCAGCCTCTACTCCTCTATTCCTCTCTCCTCCCTCAGGAGGAAGGGATTCCCAACATGCCCCCCCCCCAGTCATCTCCCTTGACCCCAGGCCTCATCGAACCTCCATAAGCCATATCTCCTCCCCCCAACTCTCTTCATTCTTCCCTTAACACCCTGGATGTTAAAAACAACGCAGATTCCCCAAGAGCTTCTGTGGTGTTAAGGGCTCTTTGTCAGTGCTCCCAAAGTAGTGAGCTTGGTCATGTGGATTACCATGAGTCTGATTTGTAGCTACATTTTTATTAAAACAACAACAACAAAAAAGTCAGTCTATTTTGCCTTTGGAGCTTTCCAATGGGAACTAACTTGTAGCCAAACAGGGAAGCAAGCAAGACATCCACAAAGGGGAGTTGGCTAGCATACACTATGTACCTCAGAAAGTCCCTTGAAAAGACCATGAGGGTTTTTACCATAAACAAATGACAAAGAAAAAAGTAACCACATTTCGTAATGTATACATTGTGATTGATATGAACAGTTAAAACACAATTTAAGAAGGAATCTTTTAGTTATTCAGCTGAAAATCATATATGAATATGAAAAACTGTACAAATATGTGTAACATCGAATGTGTTTTATGTGCATGAAACACTGGCATCGTAGGTTGTTTAAGAAGAATGTCAGAAATGAGTAGCACATATGATAAACCTTGAGCCCGAATGGCCTCAAACACTGTCTTGACCAACTGTAGAGTTCGGTGTCATCTTCACCATGACAACATTTAGGTCTCGGAAAGAGTAACAACTGGATTCTGTTGTAGTTTATCATGGAGCATTGCTATAGGGGCTTTGACAGTCTTTCTTCACAGGACATGGTGCCTCCAGGAAGAGGAAGGAGAGGGCGATGGACATGGAGATTCCTGATGGCTTTGGGCTCTTACTTCCTCTACATCCATGACCAGTGTCACTCCAAGAAACCCACAGCCTTGAGTTTCTAGGTCCCCAAATAAGGATAATAGTAGCTTTGATGTACATGTCTAAAACACTTTGCAAAGATGGCCAGGAGACCAACTGTCAAGTGAATTTAAAGGTCTTCTAATCTCTCAGCCCACCACACAGAAGCTCTCATTAGCATTTCAGAAATCTAAGTAAGGAAGGGGCTCTTCAATGGCCTTACCCAAAGTGACCCCTAGGAACCTCCTCAACTTGCACATATCCCTGTATTTGTCTTGGCAGGCTTCCCCACTTTGCTTAGGGTGACCTGACTGACTGGCGCCTGGAGACAGGGCTGGGCGGGGCAGCTTTGGAATCTACAAGCCTCCTCGCCCTCCTCCCACCCCTAAAGAGCTTTGTCCTCCTGCTCTCTGTCTGGGTCCTGAGGATCAGATTGCTCACTCCCAGGTGCCAGAGAGACCCTTTTCTGTTTGCTCTCCCACCCAGATTGCCTTGGGTGTCTCTTCCCGCCCCCCCCCCCGTGGGGGGTGGCGATCAATAGAGGTTGTTTTGAGATGAATCTTTCTCTTCCCTCCCCACCTTCCTTCCCTCTGCTCCCTCAAACTGTAAGAACACTCTGGCTTCTTTCCATCTCTTGGAGTTTGTGTTAGAGATCTGAATCAGTTCTTGTTGTCTGGTTGCATGGGTAGGAGCAAACTTGTTTTCTCACTAACTCCTGTAGCCCATGGTTCCCAGGGTTTGTAGCCAGGTCTCCTTGTTGCTGGCTTTCCCCATTCCCCTCTGGCATAATGCATTACTCTCCTTAAGTGCATTTCATGACCCAGTTCAACAGCCAAGAATCATTGTCTTATCTTATTATCTGTCTACCTTTCTAGCCTTTGACCGGTTCCTGGTTCCTGGCTTTTTTTTTTTTTTTTTTTTTTTTTTTGGTTAAGAATGCACTTCCTGGTCCTGGAGATGGTAGAACTTTCACATGACTGAGAAAGTTTTCTTCTGCTCAAGCTGAGCAGAATCCCATCTCAAATTGATTCATGCACAGACAGGAAGGCTGTATTCTACATGGCTAAGAACTCTGGGGGTAGAGATGAATGCAGAAGTTTGAAATCAGTACTCAAGGCACAAGATACCTACTCCCCAGATTGCTGAGCTTAACACATGAAAATACAGGGCACCCAGGTAAATTCCAATTTCAGATGAACAATAAACTCTAGACAAAACAAAAAATTTAAAGTACAAATATGTATGTCTCATTCCACTTCCTGTATTTTAATTGACTAGCTCTACTGTCTCCCACGTGTTGGTCCCCTGAGCTTTTTGTTGTGATTGCTCACAGGGAATGAGACAATACAGAGAAAAAGTGCTAACAACTCTAGACTCAATTTCAAACTCCAGGAACTATGTGAGAAGAGCCCTTCTTTTACTCTAGAATAGCAAAAAGCTTGGGGTTGTGTTTCATTGACCTAGTGTGTCTTGTAACTACACCAGAAGTAAACAATGGATAAATCATAGGACAGGCCTGGGTCACATGATCTCCTCTGTAACTAAGATGTAGATTTAACCACATCTGAACTAAGTGAGGAGGAATGGCTCCCAGAAGACTAGGGTGGTATTACCAAGAGGAGGGCCATGGATGTTAGCCAGATCTTGCCAGGATGCATCAGGAGTATAAAGCCCCCAAGGCTAGGCTCAGAGGTGTATCTCAGATCACACTGTGGCTTCTTGGAGGTGAACGTTAATCACATAGGAGTAGCTCATGGTTTTGTTCCCAAATAGTGAGTTGAAGAATTGAGGGCAATTTGACTGGGCCCTGGATCAATGAATTTGATTGTTTTGTGTTTGTCCATTTTCTCTGCAGAAGATTGTCTTTCTGTCATTGTCACCTACTATCCAAGTGTTGTTTTGTCTAGTTTAATATCCTGTCACTAGCTCCAAAGTAACATGCTCACAAAAAAACATCTGCTCACCTTTACACATATGCACACATTTTAAATTCACAGACACATTTACCCACATATATGCACTCAAACATATACATGATTTTATATATGGTATAAATGATCATATAAATGCATTTTTCTAGTAACTGTGTTGGTTAATACTGTCAACTTAGTAGAATCTAGAATGGCCTAGGACAGCCCACCTCTTCTTCCACCTCAAAGATCTCTTGTAATTTCCGATGGGCACATAAACTAGTAGACTAGAATTTTCAGTGAGTGTCAAAATTTTCCCAGAGCAGCCATCAGAGTCATGCATAGTGACAGTATCAGGTTATATTTCTGTGTCTTGTATTGAACTTATACGTGGGTGACACCATTAGCACAACATTGTTCCTATGATGACCCTCTTCTGAGAATTACTATCTTCAAGGATGGACAGCCACTAGTGAGAGGATAACATTCCACACTTGAGCCTTTAACTCTACCTGCCTGCCATTGCACTGACCCTTCCCAAGTTCTCCTTCCAGGCTGCCCTCCACTGACCTTCTGTAGTATCAGGAACCCCAAGTAAAAGGCTGCTTGAGACTGTGTTACTGCTACAGCTTTGCTCTTTGGTATCACCATGAAGAGTGTCTTTATATGAAGATCATTAACTGAAAGGAACTGGAATAAAGGCATCTAACAGAGGGTAGCAATGAAGAAAAAAAGTTATTTAGCAAAACTGCGAGTTTAGTCCACTGAATAAATTATACTTTGGCGTCAGTGACTAAATATAAACTAGATAAGAGAAAGCAATGCAATGAAAGATGTTAAAGTGACAGGATAGTCTTCCGAGGAGAAAAGGGACAAAGTTCTAAGCATCATCTAGTCTTTGTTGATAAAAATCAAGGTCTGATGACCAGATCCTATGTAAGATGCAAATGTGAGTGTGCATGAGTGAGTGATTGTGTGTATGTGTGAGAACAAGCATGCAGGTATGTATGCTCATATGATCATATATAAGTGGGTGTCTTGGGGTTTTATTGCCATGAACAGAACGCCATGACCAAGGCTACTCTTATACAGACCATATTTAATTAGGGCTGGCTTACAGAGGCTCAGTCCATTATCATCAAGGCAGGAACATGGCAGCATCCAGGCAAGCATGGTGCAGGAGGAGCTGAGAGATCTACATCTTCATATCCAGGCAGCTAGAAGGAGGGTCTCAAAGCCCATCCCAACACTGGCACACTACCTCCAACAAAGCCACACCTATTTCAACAAGGTCACACTCTAATCATGCCTAAATGTGCCACTCCCTGTGCCAAGCATATTCAAACCACCACAGTGGGTATGCTTGTGTGTATGTGTGTTTTAACATGTGTGTGAGTACATGCATGTGAGAGCATGAGTCTGCACACATGTGTGTATAAATGTGAGATTGTGCATATTTGAGTGTGTATATGAGTGAGTATAAGCAAGCAATTCATAGTTTTGTGTGCATATGGATTTCAGTATGTGCATGTCTAGATGTACAGTTGTGTATGAATGTGAAAGTGAGAGCATTTGAGCATATGATTGTGGGTGTGTTTGTTAATTTAAAATGAGTGTGTGTGTGTGTGTGTGTGTGTGTGTGTGTGTGTGTGTGTATGAGTGTGTGGAGGTCAGTATGGATCTGTGAGCATGTTTTTGTTTGAGTGTATATGTGAGTTGTAATTTTGAGATTATGTCCTTGGGTGTGAATATGAGAGTCTGCTAATGTCTGAGTGTGTGAACATATAATTGTGTATGTGTATATGTGTGTGCATATGTATATGCATGTGTGTGCACATATGTGTATATGTGTGTGTGTGTATATGTGCACTCCCACACATACACTATGTGGGAATTCTCTGCAACTTCTGTTCTCTCATTCCCAATACACACACACAGAGACACATACACACAAACATACTACACACCACACACACACACTAATGCCCCCCGAAACACACACATGAAACTACTCTAAATATTAAAGCTTGTTGATTAGAAGAAAAGACTTCAAACTACAAGCATCATCTAGTTCTGTCTGTTCTGCCATAAGGAAACTCTGAGAGCGCCTTACACTTGCTGAGCATCAAACTTAGACCCATAAGCATTCCCAACGTTGTCAGCAGTTCACTAAAACAAAATACCAAATTATCAGAACCCTATTCAGAAGCCATTGCACATGCGTGGTCCAAGTATGGAACTGGGTCTTAGCATATCTCAGTCTAATGAAATGGCCTTGCTCTCCTCCATTCTGTTCTTACATATTAGAATCTTGGTCTTTGTCCTTCTCACTGATCGTTAAGCAGATCATATTGCAAGCTTGTGAGTAGGGATCCTGTAGGAAACGAAAACACCTTTTCTTTCCCTTCACCTGGTTGGGAAGAGCTGCAGCTCAACTTCTTGGTTGTCCTTAGATGTCCATGAAGAGCTAGTTTTGGAATCTATTATGTTTAATCCCAGAGAAAGGACCATTATCTTGCAAACCTTGGTCACACATATCTGTGATGATTCATGAAGAGTCTCCAGATATTTATTTAATGAGAACACCAAACCCAAACAGAGCATCATGTGGTTATAGAAAGAATTTTAAACAAAGTCCTTGAGTGGGGTGCAACTCCTGTCTTCTATAAACAGCATCCCCTAAGCATCGTTTTGTTGGTTATTCTACAAGGGCTGGAATATTTAGTCCGAAGACACTTGAACCACAGGGCATTGAACTTTTGTAAAGTAGAGGAGACAGCCTAGGCCTCTGAGAATAGTGGGTTTAACATTGCCTGAGAGGCACACAATTTTAGGAGTTAGAATATCCTCACTTTCAGCTCCCAAGAAGGGATTTTGGGCATAGGAGAAGATGCTGGACTCCAAGTTGTGAGACACTATGCTAGGCATTTCTTACAAGCCAGTGCATTTAACCCTAGGAGAAAGATATTATTGTCCTTCTGGCTGTAGATGAGGATGCTGGGAGAGAGAAAAATTAGTCCAAGAAGAATGGGTAAGAGCATTCCTCTAGAGCTGCTGTTATCCAGTGGTGACATCACTCTTGACTGACCCAACCACAAGCCAGATGTATGATGTAGAATTTTTTATTGGGCACATTAAAAAAAAAAAAAAGACACATAAAGCAACCAAGTAAAGTTAATGTTTTATTTAGTCCAACACATCTAACATACCCTCATTTCAACATTTTTCTAATGTTCCCTCCTTTTGGTTATTGTACAAAACCATCAGAATTCATCTCAGGTTTTATGCTTACAATCTACCACCCTAGTAAGCTACTCACATTTCAAATCACACATGGCTCAAAGCAGCATAAGCTAGGTCTCCTCCCTTCATCCTTGGATCGGGCTGCATCCCTTAAGGTCTGTTTTGCTCTGTCTCTTTACTGAATTGTGCTTTTGTATGATGCCCTTGATTTTGGGTGAAGAACACACCCTGTGGAATGTCACAGTCTCTGCTGCTGGTGATTGCTACCAGATCTTTCTCTGCCTTCTACACCAAAACGATTTCACTGTTAATCTTTCGAAATGCTGTGCCTCCTTCTTTCTTGTAATTTGTATTTTCTAGATGGTTCTGATTTGTTTTGCATTAGCTGCTAGGAGGCTCAGGCCCAAGTTGGACTTGATTGCAGCTATGGATTAATTCAATTCTTGAGTTAATGATGAATTATAATGGCATGTTTTGTTAAGTGTTCTGGAGCTCATAAATATACACCATGTGTTCCCAGTAAAGTTTTCTCACTGAAGTTGAAAGTGAAAAGATTTGCTTGAGTTGAAAGTGACTTAGACTTTATCTGGTAGTGCATAAATGGTATCCATTTTGTCATAAGACAAAGTGAACTACAGAAATTTAGTCCATGAACATCATTGGCAAGTCTGCTATTATGAGACAGTGTGTGTTTGTGTGTGTGTGTGTGTGTGTGTGTGTGTGTGTGTGTGTGTGTGTTTAAATTTCCTTTTGAAGCTTTCAATAGATGTTTCTTTCTTGAAAGATCTTAAATGGTGCTTCCAAAACTAAGTCACTGAGGTTTAGTCTTTCCTTTGTGTAACAAAGAAAAGAAAGAACAGTAGATTATACTTTATTGGAAATACAAGTGGAGTGTCCCTCCCTTGTAGAAATGGTACGCAGAGAAAGGTCACTCATGATTACTGTGAGAATTCACATATTTTAGATCAGAATGTGTGTGTATAGAGTGATAGGTGTTGAGTGGTTTTCTTCACACTGGTTGGGATCCATAACTCCATCCAAAAGTAAAGGGACATCATACCTCTAGGAAAGATGTGCACATCTGGATTGCAACTGAAGGCTTATTGTTTTGATATTAAGAAAAGAATATGGGAACACAGAGTAAGGAATGAGTTTCTTGTCTCCATGTTCAAAAGCTTCCAAGTTATCTTTGATCATCTCCGTTTCTCCCATTCCTCACCTCCTGTCATTCACCACTTCTGTTATCGTTTGTTGGATACTTTTATAAAGCGAGGTTTTCACTGTTGACGCTAAGTAATAGTCAAGCACAAAAGAAAAGACAACTTTTCAAGTCTCAGGTGTGTAAATTAGAAAAAGCTAGTGGGAAACGAGACCCATGCTTTGGGAAGGGAGGAGTCTGACATTCGATAAGCGAGCAGATTCCAGAGATCCAAGCAACCAGCACCAAGACCATCCCAAAACTGAGTGGCCCTATGATGGTACAAGGTCAGATTGTTCTCCTAGATTTAGCTATTCCTATTATGAGGCTTCACTTCCAATATATGTTCAGCATCCACCTTCATCATTGACACTTCGGTCTGTTCAGCCTGTGAGTGTCATTGCCAGACTCCAACTACTGAGCTAAGGGAATGTAGACTAGAAAAGTCAAATTAGGGATTGCTGTTCTAGGAAGGGTTTTGTTACGCATGGTGAAGGACTTGGCAGATGATTGGACCTGGAGAGACTGATGGTGGAAGGCAGAATAAGGTTTAATAAGCAAATAAACATGTGCATACATGTGTGCATATATATGTATGTATACATACATATGTACACACATAAAGAGATAAAGAAAACACACACACACACACACACACACACACAGAGAGAGAGAGAGAGAGAGAGAGAGAGAGAGAGAGAGAGAGAGAGAGAGAGAGACTCCTTCAGTGCTTCCCTGAGCCAATCATAACAAAGGCGTACCAAGGCCATCTCATAACTCATTTGCTGCCTCCCTCATCTGTCATCCTGAAATGCCACTGAGACTGACTCAAAGAACAGGGTCAGTTTTTGTTTTTGGAGACAGCAGGGTAAATCTTACAGATTTGGAACTCTGGCTGGAGACTTCAAAGTATCAAGTGGAACTGATTTGGGTGCCACCTGGCAGAAAAACTTTTGCAGTTTGGGGTAATATTTTCCCCCTTCCATCCTTTCATTCCTACCTGCTCCCTCTACAGCCAGCCCAGCAGCAAATTAGCAGTTTGGATGGCATACATGCAGTTTAGATGTGGGGATGAGCCAAGGTCATGAGGCTGAGGGACTAAGAATTACATGCTTGCCAGTTGTATTCCGGACAGGATATCCAGGCAGAATTTGGCAACTTGGCTCTTGCTCTCTCTCTCTCTCTCTCTCTCTCTCTCTCTCTCTCTCTCTCTCTCTCTCTCTCTCTCTCTCTCTCTCTCTCTCTTTCTGTCTCTGTCTGTCTGTCTGTCTGTCTGTCTGTCTGTCTCCCTCCTCCCTCCCTCCCACCCCTCCTATTTTCTGCTTCTAGAAAGAATGATAGGATAATTCCCTTGGACTTTACTGTTTGCATTTAGGTCCTTTCCATTAGCTCCTCTCCTTATGGATAAACAAATTTTATACATGGAGAAGTCAAGGCAAAAGCAGACAGTATGAAACCATAGAGTAAAATTATTGCAAATAATAAAGAGATCAGAGTGATCTGCAAGAGCTAACACTTCTTTTAAAAATTACATTCCACCCAAAGGGAGGTATTAACACACGGAATGAAGAATAAGACCCCAATCTGGACAGGTAACAGTAAATATATCCCTAAATGGGAATTAAATATAACTCTGATATTCTAATTTTTTTCTTATTGCCAACGCTTAGGTTTAATACCTTCTATGTTCTTACATGCAATAAGAAATTACATCTGTATCTCCCTATCTGCCTACCTGTCTAGATTTTGCTAAATGGAGTAGATGTATGTAGTTCTACAGTGGCTTAGAGTTCATGCTGATGTACACTTGAGCACCTATAATGTTCAGTAACACAGTTCTACCTGCAAGCACCTTGGGGTGACTCATGTCTGCTCCAATTTCTGCTTTCTACACACTTAGCAGTGGTTCTGGTCATTATGGGCCCAACCTCTATCAAAACTGAAAAACTAAAATAAGAGAAAAGAATGGATATTAATTAAGCATTTTAATTATTCTATGGTAGTCTATTTAGGTGCTTTACAAAACAGCCTATGTTGCCTGGCCTCTCTAAAGCCCAGAGATACTCTCTAAGCAGTGGGTTTATAAACATGAATCCTTCACTCACCAAGCATTGTTGAGAAGCTGCTGGGAGCCATGGATGGAGGCCAGATCTGAAGGCAGAGTAGAAGGAATGCTGTCTACAGGAATTTACTAAGAACATGGTGGATATGGGTACTCAGTCGGGAATGTTAGATCTTACAACTCAGGTAGAAAGCACAGTCCAAGGGGGAGGATTCCAGGAAGTATCTGACCTTGCTGTTTTGTAGGAAAACATGATGTTATTCCCTTTCCTGGTTTCCCCTCCAGAACCCTCCTATCCCATCCTCCCTCACCTTGCTTCTATGAGGGTGCTCTCCCACCCACCCACCCACTCCCTCCAGCCTCCCCATCCTGGCATTCCCCTTCACCGTGGCATCGAACCTTCATAGGACCAAGGGCCTCTCTCTCCTCCCATTGATGCCCTACAAGGCCAGCCTTTGCTACATATGCAACTGGAGTCATGGGTCCCACCATGTGTACTCTTTAGATGGTGGTTTAGTCCCTGGGAGTTCTGGGGAGGAGGTCTGGTTGGTTGATATTTTTCTTCCTATGGGGTTGCAAACCCCTTCAGGTCCTTCAGTCCTTTAACTCCTCCATTGGGGATCCTGTTCTCAGTCCAATGATTGGCTGTGAGTATCTGACTCTGTATTTGTCAGGCTCTGGCAGAGCCTCTAAGGAGACAGCTGTATCAGGCTCCTGTCAGCCTGAACTACCATCCACAATATTGTCTGGATTTGGTGGCTATTACAGGATGGATCCCTAGGTGGGACAGTCTCTGGATAGCCTTTCCTTCAGTCTCTGCTCCACACTTTGTCTCCGTATTTTCTCCATTGAGATCCTATGTAGGCTTCAGTCCTTTTTAGAAAACATGCAGTCTTAAGTAAGTGGAAGTATTATGATCGATTAATAGCAAGTAACCAGGTATCAAAGGTGGGTGGAGAGAATGGGTACTATAGACTGTATCTTGAAATTGACATGCTATCTTAGTATGGGTCTATGCAGGATCATATTTGAAAGCAGGCTGGAGGCTTGGCTTAAGGTAATGATGAGGTCTCTGGAGTCAGAAACTCATCTACTTTTCTTAATAGCTAAGCATCCTTCCTAGGCCTATGTGTCCTTATCCATAATAGGATATCCATAATATTTGCCACAGCCTTCTACAGGGATCTCCTATAAGAGTTAAATATAAGTTAAGATGTCTCCCATGCTTGGACCTGTCTCTGTGTTAGCTAGTACCATACTGCCATTTCCATGACTGACCAAGAGAAGCAAATATAGCATAATATAGCAGTAATCCATTTCCCTTTCCATTCCATAGTCGAAAATGGGAGCAATATGAGTACAAAGAAGCCCTGGAGACAGGAGCCTGGCCAAGATGACCTATTGATGACTCAACTGCTTCTAATTGTGGCTATCTAATCAGAGGCAAATGGCCTATCTGTGGTGCATGTCTGTTAGTCATTCTCCCGAACCCTCCGACTCTCCCTAGAACTGCATCCTCCCTACATTTGGAAAAGGGCTCTGTGCCAGGCTACTTCCCATGGCCGAGACATCCTTCTATAGTCCAGATTAATTTTCATTCTGCTCCATACCTGAAAGGCCAGAGGGGGATTTCAAGTCATTCTCAAGCTGTTTCCTTCTGATCTGAAAACCACGTACATGCATGCTCACATTATATGCCGACTCTACCCTTCCCTAGGTCCCAGGAAGAGCTGGAAAGTTCACTTGGTAGGTGCCAAGTTCAGGACTGCCACACTTGCATTAGGCTCCAAGGAATCTAAAAATTTCTATGCAGGGCAAGGGCTCAAGGACTCTGTCTCGCTGCAGCCCTGTGACGGGTCGGCCAGTTGAAAGCCAATCTTAAGCAGTGACCTCAAACCTGCAGTCCAACACCACAGCTGCACTCTTGGAAGCAGGTTTATTTTCCGAGAATATCTGGTTACAGCATTTTAAAAACGAGCAAGCTCATTATCAGTGGTGTTTCTGAGATTCCAGCATTCTTTTTGAAAATGCCAGCTCTCCAGGGCCAGCAGGAGCTGCAGAGCAAACACATTCTCCTGCTGGCACCCCACCCCACCCCAGGCACCAGGCAGCCAAGCCCAGAAGCCTAGTAAGAGTGAAGAGTAGGATTTGGATCCCATTAAGGAGCTGAGGTTCCGTGTGGTGAGGGACAGAGTGAGATCTTCTTCCCTTGAGGTTCCCAAAGAATCAGAGACTTTTGAACTTGTGCGAAGTTTGCACAGTGTTATAAAGATCACTAGATTCAAACCTGGATTTTATTTTCCAGTGTTACCATATCTTTGAAGTTTTTCCCCAGCCTTAGTTTCTTTACCTCTGAAATGGGGATGAGCATTGTAAAAATACTACATGAGGGAAAGTCTTGCAATCTAGAATGAATTTAATGGTTAAGGAGGAATTCTCATAGTCTTACCAAGACCTGACCTTGTTTTATATGTACACAGCTATGAGTCCTAGAGTCCTGCTATAACAAAATAAACCAAATGGCTTGAACAACAGACGCTGATTTCTTACAGTTCTGGGGACCATATGTCTGGAATGGAAGTGACAGCCTGATTGTTTTGTGACAGGTGATACCTTCCTCATGTGGTCAGATGCAGAGATGCAATTTGTTTTCTTTTCTTGCTTGTTTATTTAATTTTTTAAAATAAGGTAATCCTATCACGAACACTTTGTTCTCACAACCTAATAACCTTTCAACTCCCCACCCCCATCCAAATAACCACTATATTTGCATTTGGTATATAATTATCTGGGGGTAATCAAATTTACAGCATGTATGTCATTCCTGTTTAAGAAAGGTGAAAAGCTGGTTCGAATACAAGTTTAGATCTTGTATAGCCTGTGAGACTTCTGGAAAAGGAGCCCTTTCTTTTCCTAGGTTAGCCAAGACCAGCTCTTTAATAGAAATCAAATCTTGGTATTCATTTTGGCTGAACTGGATTATGGTGTTTGTCTGGGTGATGTGACAGGAGAGATGGCAGGTGAGAGAGTTTGCATGAAGCTCATGCCACCCCTGGGATGCTGGAAACTCTTAGGTGATTAGATCATGGTATTTATCATGTATAATGCAGAAAATTGTGTATTTCATTTTAGTGTGTATGTGTGTATGCACCTGTTTGTGTGTACAGAGACTAGAGATCGACAATGGATAGCTTTCTTCATTGTCCTCTACTGAACCTACAACTCACCAATTCAACCAACGAATCTAGCTTTGCTGACCAGTGAGCTCTAACAATCCTTCTATCTCATCTCAGCAGTGAGCTCATAGGTTCAAGCTACCAGCACTAGCTTTGTATGGAGTGCTGGGGCTTACACTCAGCTTTCTCATGCTCACATAGCAAACAGTTTAGTAACTGAGCCACCTCTCCAGCCCTACTTTCCTCTGATTCCAAATACACGTATGTCTACACATGAACATGATTATAATGTCTGTGAGTGGTCTTTTCACCTGCAAATTTTGATAATATTCTTCTAGGAGAGAACTTTTGTGTTCGGGGAAACTTGATGGCTTATATATAGCAAGCTCGAACTCTTTCTTGAGAGATATTCACGTCCCATAGTCGTTCTTACTGGCTGGCACTTGGAGCATAGCCCATACCCTCTTTGAACTGCAGATATAAAATTCATGTATGGATTCATCATGTGGGTAGAACAAGATAACACATACAAAGCATGTGTCACTAAGCATGGGCCCCTCCTAATACAAACTCAACTTGCACACGATGAATGGGGAAGCAGAGGAGGGAGCTACAGGCTTGAGGCAGGAATGATACACACAGCAGGAGTCTGGGGGAGAGGAAATCTTCTTTGAAGGTCTTCCTAAGAGTGCTACAGAGCTTCGTGCGGAAGTAAACCATCCATGATGCCAGACTATGTGATGACTCCATACTCCCATTCTGTCCCACAAGACAGACTCTCAGGAGCCCTATCTAAGATCTGTTACTGGGACTTTTCAAGTAAATACCTGAGGTCTTAGTTTACAGTCTTTCGATAGGTGAGGAACGGAGACACAGGAAACAGGAAATCCATATTAACCAACTTCCCTTTCTCCTTTGTCTCTTTTGATGATGTCAGCAAGGGTCTTCCTATCAAACACCATCTATATACTAGGGACTGCCAGCTTTATGTCTCCATTCAAGTTTTACATGCCTCTAAAACTTTAGATGTAAAGATGCAGCTGTGAGCATTTCTTTCCTTCTTGTGTGTAGCATAGCTACACATCTTGATGATAAACCCAACTTCTGTTTTTTCATAGCTGTCTCAAAGTCTATGCCTTGGCTCTTGTAATTAAGTTTTATATTTTGTTGTTCAACCTTTTTGTTGAACGGAAGCATGCAGATAAACAGACAAAGATCTAGGGACTGTTCTGAGGTGCAAAATAAGATGAGACACAATTCCTGCTCTCAAAGGACTTATTAAACCATGTGGCAAGTGTAGCAAATGACATATTGTCCTGAAGGCATTCATCTGTATATCTTAATTTGTAATGATTCCCAGTAGATGATGTTTTGAGCTTCATATTGAGCAATCAGGAAGAGGTTGTCATTTGGCAGGGATGTGGCCTTACCCTGCCCAACCCATCTATCTTCACCTGTTTGACAGGGTTGGATAGGATCAGGACCAGCCTTACTTCTTTGTGACCATAGAATTCAAGCAGAGATGATGGAGGTGGCATGGAATAGAGCTTTAAAAGAGTCATGTCACTCTTCCCTTCTCTTGAAAAAAACCAACTAGTATGTGTCAGGGAAGGGATTTTTCCTGGTGTGGTTCTTAGATTGAAGAGGGCCCAATGAAAAAGAGCAGCAGTCAATGTCAAAGTCAGTGTAGAGTAAAGGGTTGTTGTAAACCACCAAGACTCAGGGGTGGTGTATTGCTACACTGAAAAGAATGAAGCTGACTAATACAGATGTCTGTAACAGAGAAGGAGAAACCTACAGCGTGTGGTGATGACATTTCAGTTATGTGTTAAAGAGCCAAAGAGCTTGCTAGTGATGCAGGCGGTTCTACAACCCGCACTGGATCAAACAGTGGGTACAATAAGTTGGAAGGAAGACTTTGTGCCTGTACAAAGGCTATACATAAAAAAATCCATGTAACAATCACCCCAAGACTCAGTGTCATAAAAACACATTTTGTCATTCCTTCCCTGTATGTGTGAGCAAGTGAAAGGAGCCTCAGCTGATCTAAACTTGGCTGGTCTTAGTGACAGCTATTTCTTGAGGTAAAGTGTACCCTATATATTTCTAGCATATTGTAATAGTCTAGTGTGTTCATTTTCTGTTTCTATAACAAAATACCTGAAGCGTTCTCCTTTAGAAGTTTAAAGTCCAAGATCAGATGGATTCACTTATTTGACCTCCGGTAAGAATTTTATGGCAGATGAAGTCATGATGGGAATATGTGCATGAGCGGTCACATGACGATATAGGGAGAGACAGACAAATGCACATACATACATATAGACAGACAGAAGAAGAAAGTACTAGGCCCTAGTGCTTTGAGATATGGTCTTGGTATGTAGCTCAGGCTGGACTCAAACATATATTAAGTGGCCTCAGCCACCTATGCTGGATCACAAATACATGGGACCACATCTGTCTCAGTCTTGCTTCATCAAAGCAAGCTGCTAACTGGAGCTCCATTGAGAACCTCCCCATTTCTTCCAGGGGCAGAACCCCAGTGACCTAACTTCTTTATATTAGATACTACCTCTTGAAAGGTCCTGCCACCTCCCAACACTGCCATACTGAGGACAAAGATTCCATCAATGAGTCTTTAGGAGACACAGTCAAACCATATTGAAGTCATAGCAATGACTAGAATATAGTTGTTTTGTTTTTTTTTTTTTTTTTTTTTTGCTTTGTTTTGTTTTGAGGGCAAAGGTAACAGTAATGGAACACACTCCAGAAAGGAAAGGCAATAGACTTTTTCTGAGCCACAGGTAAACAATTCTAGTGTCTGATGAACTTGTTTCTTTGAATGAACTAGTGAGAAGGAACACAACCATTAGAGTCATGTGGGTCATGTTTGAATCATGAACCGATCCTTATTAGATGCTGTCCCTGGTCAGCCACTGTTTCTCTTTATCTCAGTCTTTGAATCCTAAATTCAGTAGGGGGGAAAAAGAAACCAAGTTCAGCAAATATATATATCCTAAGTATATGTAGTGACTGATAATGGCCGAAATACTCCTTAGGACCTACATCTTTTGATATCCAAGGGAAGCCCAACAGGACAGAGGAAGGAACAGCTTAGAGTTTACACTGAGCCACTAGTGTGTCTTAACTGGAGTGTGTCTCTTCTGTTATATCTCAGTTATAGATGTGATTGTGCACTGACACATGAGCACCAAAGTGTGTGTGTGTGTGTGTGTGTGTGTGTGTGTGGTGTGTATTTTTGTATGTGTGTTTGTATGTGGATGAGTATGTGAGAGGGTGTGCTTGTGTGTGGGGGAGTCTGTGAGCATGTGTGTGCTTAAAACGAGATTTTTTTTTTTTTTTTTTTTTTTTTTTTGCTCAAGAGAATTTTTATTGAGTCTTGGTTTATCATTCTTTCTGGAGGGTATTCTCCCAAGGGAAAGTTAAAGTTCTAAACCATGAAGTGCAAACTTTTCAGATTCCAGGGGTGGGAATTGTCTTGTTCTTCAGTGGGATGCAGAAGCTGAGGTCTAAAAGTGGTGGTTAACATCCTGTAAAGGAATTTCCTCTCTGTTCTCTCTAGGTGTGCAAGAGGTGCCGGCTGCAGAGTTAGAGGTGAGCCAGAGGGAAGAACTGGGGCACAGGTTCTGTGAAGATGACAAATCCTAGGCAGGAATCTTGGGCTTTGAGATAAATAGAAAATTTATCTAAAGATTATTTGTGCTAACTCAGAGCTAGGCTACCAGAGCCTTACCTGGAGTCAAGCACCACAGAGAGTCTTTTTTGGTTTTCCTTCGGTGTTCTAAGGAACCCAAGTCCTTTAAGGTTGCTGTAGAACTAGTGTCTGTTCAAATGATCTTGAGCTGTTTCCCTAGGCCTACACAGGAATTTTCCCTAGGCTCCTGTCTACAAGGTGTTTATCTTTACTAACACATTTGCCTTTGGGTCACAGGGGTTGGTTAAAGAGTTTTGTTTGTAAGAATGTCATCAGAAGTTGGCTCTCTGGGTTATGAGTTATCCACATTTATACATCTGAGATTCTCCTAGGGATGAGTGAAACCCAGGTATGGAGAGAAAGGGCTTGGCTGGGAGTGTTCATCAGGTTTTTAATCCTGTTCTTGAAATCCTACTGGGAGTCTTATGTCTTAAGGGAAGGGCTCCCCCGTCTTGTAATCCTGTTTGAGGGGCACTACAGAGCTCCACCTACCTGACAGGGTTATACTCTAAGCAGTCCTGTTCTGGAAATGATCCACAGCCTCTTCCCAGCTGGTATAGCAATGAAGCAGCAAGAGAAACTCCGTTACAATTTTAATGAAAGGTTCTTCCATCTGCCCATGGTCTCCTAAGAAAAACATGCCATGCATGGCCACGTTAGTGTGAAATGGGCCCTTGGCCCCACACAAGGCAATCATTTCTCCGTGTAGAATGCCAGAATGTTCTCTCCCTGGAAAGTTTCAGGGGAGCTCATATCCTGCCTGTTTGCTTTTAATAAAGCAATGTTAAATATATTTAAATAACCTTTCTTTCACAGGGCTGGGATGTGGATTCTCGGGATTTTTGCTTCTTTAAACATTATGAGAACTATAAAGCTCCCCTGACTGGACTGGCTGCCATGTCAAGGGTGTACCCAAGTTGCTTGAGTTTGGGGGCTCTCTCTGGTTTATGGGGCTGTGGCTGGGCCAGGAAGAAAATTCCAGGCTTCCCTCATGGCGCCTTTCCTTTTATTTATTATCTGCACTTCCTGAAACTTGAGCAGACACTGCTTGCTTTCTTCTGGTTAACTTTCTTTTACCTGAAGAGACTCAAAGGGCTTACCATGCGTCCCATCCAGGTAGATCCCTGATCTTCACTGTCCTCAACCTTCTCCTCTAGGGCTCCACAAATGAGCTTAGGAGAGGAAAGGTCATTGGACTTAGAACCGGGTTTCTGGGTTGTGAATTTAAGTCTCTTCATTTATAGGGAACGCCAGAGAGTCAATTAAAAAAGTTACTCTTTGGGGGAAAAGCTTGGTATCTGATCCATCCCCCAGAAAATACTGATCCAGTTGTACATGCTATGGGCATGAGAGAGATCCTTATTTAAAGACCGATCCCTTATCTTAGAGAGTTTAGTAGGCTATCACTATCTATGTTAAGAGTATCTACTACTATGAAATATCTAGTAGCTGTTTGCTTGTTTCTCTGAAATCTCATCTACAATTCCCATTAGAAACAAATGCAGAAGCACAGTAAAATTAAAGTGCCTTCCCATGTCTGCTGTTCTTATGATTTGCATATGGGATCCCTGAGGTGTGGCAAAGATGGAGCCTGGATTCTTGACCTTTGATCAACTGGATGGTCTTTCACATTCTTTCACTTTTGGGATGAGGGCAACTGGTGGATCCATTAACAATGGAGACCATTGTACACCAGAGTCAATGGCTCAGGAGTTAAAATCAGATCAATGTGAATAAAAATCATAACACAGAGAAAGGAAATTTTCCATTCCTACAAACTCTGCGGCACTGATTGGAAGTTACAGACACTTCTGTTCACTCAGCAGAAATGTATTAAGACTGTATGCAAAGATAAATAAATATTCTGGTCCAAGAAAGATATAAAAACAAGAAGCCAAGGGCAAAGCAGCGGGGCTCTTTGTGGACTGCTGTGTTTCCACCCATACTAAAGAACACTCAGAACCCGGGAGGCTCAGGTCCAGGTCATCATTTCATTTACTCATTTCAACAAATATTTATTGAGCACATGCTGTGTGCTGGGAATTCAGAAGGAAGCAGACTTGGCATCATCCCTACCTTCAAGTGTGCTGGGGGGAAGGGGGTTACCAACAGTAACAGGATCAGCTGGAAGCTCATCTAACTCCTTACAGTTGTGGGGATGCTGGCTCTGCGAGTGAGGTGACTGAGGCAGAGGGAGGCTGCTCTACAAACAGCTGGTTTCCCAAAGTGAGACAGAACTCTCCAGCTCCCAGACCCTCCTCTGTCTCCTTGGCCCCTGGCTTTCATCTTCAGGGACCTTTTTGATGAAGCCAGGCTCACATGGATAATCCAGACTAATCTTTCCATCTTTAGATCCTTAATCACAGCTACTAAAGTCCCCTTTGACATGCAAGGCAGCAGTGGCAGGCTTCAGAGATTGTGTGTGGACACCTCTCTAGGAGATTCATCCTTTAGCTCCCCATAGCAGGACTCTTAGATTAAACTCTGAGGAAGAATCAAAGAGTGTCATTTAAAAAGTCATTGGTTTTTTTTCTTCAAGTAACTGAAGATCACATCTTATCTATAGACAAAGTTAAAAGTGGGTGGGAGGCTGGCCGGCCAGAAAGCAGGAGGAAGGCTAAAAGAAATAGGATGCAGAGCCCAGAACTTAATGCTGGGGTGAAATGTTTATGATCTATAAGGCTGTTCCTCTCTAAGGGCAAATAAAATGCTAAATGATTCAAGGGATTTGGGGATTGATTTGAAAATACTTGGCTTCTGGCTCTGTGCCTGTCTGCCTAGACTAGGCTTGCCTGAGACAGTATCAGATGGTGACTGCTCTAACAGTATGGCCCTTGCCTTAGGAAGGATTCAGAATCCCTACTTTTTTTTTCATAGTCCAAGCCTGTAGTGCCTGTGAGCTATACTACTTACTTTCTTATGCATAGCTCTGCACCAAACAGTGTAAATAGGTTTAATCACAGTTTATGTTTCTTTAGGAGAATTTCTCCAGTTCCTATTTTACCAGTTTGTTTTCTGGCAAATATTACTTTCCTCCCTTCTTATCTCCCTTAACTATAAGATACCACAAACTCCTTATCTGGTTTGGGATGCTTACTAGAAAACCCAACGGGACCTATAGCACAACTCAAGGGACAGTAAAGCTTTGATCACATTCCCCTTGCTGGCCTCTGGGCTGAGTAGACAGTCTCATTCTTGGCAGTGACACACAGATGCTGACCCCAAGCCTTCCCCCAGGAGGCCACCCTTCCTCTAGTTCTACCACCTGCAGAGAAGTCAAGTGCCCTTCAGTTCCACTCAGAATACCTGAGGTCAGGACTAGATGTGGCTGAAATAGAGGTGGAGGATTTGGTGAAAAGGCTGGGTCTCTTCCAGAAGTCTCTCTAAGCCAGACAAGGAAATTGTAATAAAGGAATAGTCAGAATTCAAGATTGGCCATTAAGGCATTTTGGGAACAGGTCTAATTTTTCTCTTCTTCTCTAAAAGCCACCTTTGTCTTTTTCTTCTCCTGGGGCCTTTAAGATGCAATCATTAGTTCATTTATACTTTGGGAGGTAGAAAAAAGGACTTCAGTGATGATTAGTGATTCTTAGAGGCTGGTAAGGGAAGGTGGGTTTGATTGGAGCCTGTGGTTCTCATGTACTAAATATGACAATGAATCCCTGTAGTCAGTACACATAGTACATATTAATCACAAATGACATTTTCAAAATGCGAAGTCAGAGCAGGCCCCAAGGACCCTGAGAGCCTCTGATTAGCAGAGGCTATGCTTTGGCCTTTGTAGAAGTTGGGGCTTCTTCTCTTGGCTATCCTTACCCATGGGATGTAGGCTGTGTGCGCCCTTCCATTCTCCACACCTGTAAGAAACAGGCAACACAATTTTATTTCACAAGGAAATATGTAATAGTCAGAAAGTCCTTCAAAGATGACTGACATCCAGTGAGCTTTTATTACATTTTCTCAAAGAGCTGTTGATGACAATGAGTTTCTCCATGTTATTGCCTTCCATTCTGGTCCAGCTGTTTTAAGACAGTCTGTAAACATACAAAATGTCCTTTTTATTTTTTTCTAACTTCCCTCTATCAATAAAGTTCTATCAGTTTATCTTGTCGTTTGGTCAACTGTCCTACAAATAACATTTTACTCAAGGTTAGCTTTTTTGGAAGCTTCTTGTGTCAGGCCAGATCTCTGTCACTTACTGTCTCTAGGTGACCATCTGGCTGCTGTGGGAATATTTCTATGTAGGTCATGATGATGCTCTTGGGAACCTGGAGAGCACTGAAAATTTTATCGTTTTGAGTTCTGTAGAGCCTTCCCCATTTCTCTTAAATACTCCCGTCAGAATATGCACTCATAAACCATGTTGAGGAACTCCACCTAAAATCACAGGGTCATCCATTAGTCTCCACCTCATTTGACAGGCGGTGAGGATTTGCCAAGGAACGTTGTCTTGCCCCCAAATAACCAAGCTGATTAGAGATAGACAGTGTCTCAGATTTCCAGAAGGTCTCTTCATAACCTTTATGCTCTTTCATGCGTCACCCCCAAGTCCCCCTTTCCATCTCCCCCAGGGAGTCTGAATCATCATTTACAAGACTCATACTGTGAGGAAAGAAAAGAAGGACCAAGAAGATTCTCATTGCTCAGTGCAACCCCTGACGACAGATCCCCCGGTGTCCCCTCTTCACAGCCTGTAAACTGCTGTGTAAAATTTAAAAAGCGTGAATTTACAGAGCCCAGGAGGAGCCAAGAGGCAAAGGCTCATCTCCACCAGGGGCTCAGCATACCGATGAGGCCGGAATATGAGGCCTTGCCAATTTCTGACCAATAAAATACCTCCTGTGCCTTTCCAGATCTTTCTCTTTCCCACACAAGAAGAAATGGAGGCACAATGAAGGGTTTAGGTTAACAAGGAACAACAAAGCGAAACACCCAGCATGCCTTGAGCTCTTGGGAGCACAGCTGGGTCACAGTATCCTGTTTTCTGGGATTATTATCCCTCCATGGATCCCTTCATTATTCCTCAACCTCAGTATCTCCAGAACTTCTCTTTCAGTGAAGCTTGATTACTAAGTGAACATTGTTGTCCAAACAGTTCTAGCTTCCAAAATGGTCCATAGAAATCTGGGTGCCTGGATGAGTCCTCAGGGGAAAAATACAAGTGGCAGATTAACTGGCCTGTCTGAGCTGTGCAGCTTTGAGACTCTGACAAGCTGCCTTAGCTTCTCAGAGCCTCAGCTTTCCTCTCCCTAAAAGGAAGAGAATTGGTCTGGTAGGGATCTTGAGATCTCTTCGTCTGATATTTGTTAGGTCTTAAGCAAGTCAGGGCCCCAGTGGGTGGGGGTGAGACTGTCAGGGCAAATGCCCTTGGAAAATAGAGACAGGAGCTGCTGAGCACTTTCAGTGACTGGTGCTATGTGGACCCTATGCATCCCATCTGTTTATTTAGCTGTGGTCAAGCAACATCAAGTTAACTGATTTTCTTATTGTTGAGGTGAAGAGGAAGGGAGAACAGGAGGGTAGGGGAGAGAGAGACAGAGACAGAGACAGACAGAGAGAGAGACAGAAGGAGACACAGAGAGAGACAGAGAATGAACTAGCAGAGATTAGGTAAGAAGAATACCATGAAGTTATCCAGTAAGGTCAAAAATTATAATATTCCTTGGTGACCTGTTTGAGGATAAATGTCTCTTAAAATTTACATTTTCTATAACTTAAGAAGGCTGCCAGATACTGTTCTCAAACAAACTGAGGCAGATATTTTGCTTTATCATCAATTACTTTGTGACAAAGTACATGCATGGGGCCACCTTAGTCAATTTGGTAATACTGTAACAAAATACCCATGGCTAGGTCATTTGTAAAGCATAGAATTTTGTGACTCCTAATGATATTCTGCTAGACTCATGGAATTGGTGTCTTATTCAGTCACCATCAGAGAAGCTTTCTCCTACAGCAGGTGGGAGCAAACACAGAGAGATAGTAAGATAGTACATAAAGACAGACAGACAGACAGACAGACAGACAGACAGACAGACAGAGAGAGAGAGAGAGACAGCTTAAACATGGAGCTCTAAACAAGATGTCTCCATCAGTTTCTTTGATGGAGCTCAGGAAACCCTGTAGAAGAATTGGCAGAAGGGGTTGGGGATAGAAGGAACAGAGGCCACCAGCAGAGCAAGAGCCTTTAAAACAACCGAGGAAATCTCATATGAACTCACAGAAACATAAGCAGCAAGTATAGAGCCTACACAGGTCTGCACAAGGTCCTCTGCACATACGCTATAGCTTTCAGTTTAGTCCTTTATGGGACTCCTGAATATGTAAAAAAATGGGTCTCTGACTCTTGTGCATTCTGTTGAGGGTCTTTTATTTTTCTGTTGGCTTGTCTTGTCCAAATTTGATGTGATAGTTTTTATTTTTATCTCACTTTATTTTATTTTGCTATGTCAGAGAAGAACTCTGCATTAAGTTAAATGAAAATAAGAATAAGAATACAACTCTTATCTCTTGTAGTTCTGGAGGCTGGAAAGTCTCTGTAGATCAGAGGCCAGCAGTTTGGTTGTCTGGTGACCATCAGGTTTGCTTGTCTGGTAAGGCTTTCTTCTTCCAGGAGTGTAGGGTGGGATAGGATAGGTTAGGGTATAATAGGACTTTGTTGATGTTGCCTTAATCCTGTATCCTCCAGAGGGAACAAACACTGTGCTCTTGGATGACAGGAAGGCAAGTAGGAGGACCACTGTATGAAGCTTTTTTTGTACTACTAAAAAGGGAATACAAAAGTCTTACTGCTTGAATAATGGACCTTTCTACATACTGCAGATAGATTTTTCACAGTATCCTAGACTAGACAAAGTTAGATATGGTATTGTGTTAGAGCCACTGGAGAGGAAGCTTTTGCTCAGATGTAAGGAAAGACCATGCTGGAGCAAAGGGCTTTAAAGTTAACCCCCATTCAGCCTAATGTAGGATAGGGTAGGGTAGGGTAGGGTAGGGTAGGATAAGGCTGGGTAGGGTAGGGTGGGGTAGGGTAGGGTAGGGTACAGTAGGAGAGAGTAGGGTAAGATAGGGTAGGCTAGGGTAGGATAGTATAGCATAAGGTAGCGTGGAGTACACTAGGTTTGGGTAGGCTAGGGTAGGGTAGACTAGGATAGGATAGGGTATGATAATATTGTCTTCAAATGGACTCATCAGAGACAGGGAAGGTCATTACAACCACTAAACACATATAGCCCTCCAGGCCCCTGGGACAGAAAGAGGAGACCTGAATTCTAAGAGTGGTGAGCTCCTCTGTTAAACTGGACATTTTCTGGTGTCCAGAAAGCAGATACAGTTTATCTCAGGTCAGGCAACTTCTTGGTAGAAATTCCTAGCTTTACTCCGTCTGCCAGTGGCTATTGGGTATGCCATGCTCTGGCCCAGTGGCTGGTTTTTAGGCTCCTTGCAATCAGCCTACTTCTTTTTCTGATGAGCCACAACAACCTGATTTCTACCGAGTGCACAGAATGAGCAAAGCTATACATTCCTTTCTCTCCAAGCCTTGCTTCTCTTTTCTAAGGTAGGGGATTGGGAAACAAAAGCACAGATGATAGATAGATCTGATTTGGAACCCAGATTAATGGTCATGGGTTTTAGATGAGGACTTTATAACTATCGGATAAATACGTTCCAAACTATCTGGGATGCTTCATTTAGGCCTGCTCTGTCAACAAGGAAGTCTAGGGGGTGGGGCTTGCCAGGAAGTTGGGGGTCTCTGAGCCATGGAGATATATTCCAAGAAGATGTATGAATCTGAGCCTTGGAGAAAGCATTCAGCGAGAATAAACCATTGAATTATCTGGGAATGATGTCTGGGGAAGATGATCTATAAATAATACTTATTTACTTCATGATAGCCCTGAGTTTTGTGGTCCTGTGCTTTATCTCCAAGTTTCTCTCATGGTTATATATGATCCACCCAAAATGGGTTCTGATCTACACACCTGGGACTATGGGGTGGGTCTGTGAAGAGGAGGTGATACCGATCTGGTTGTTTAGGCGGGGCTGGACGAGGTCAGCTATGATTTTTGAGAGTTCAGGTTAAGGTCCTCCAACTGGCAGGGAACAGTCACATCTTCCAGGACTGCCAGCCAAGGGCATGCTCTTCTGAAAGTCACCGAACTGTAGATAAACACAGTGCCTGTAATAGCTTTTTTTCTATTGCTCTCGTTTATAACATGTTCCACACTTGAGATTCCTGTGTTCCACTCCCAATTCTTCTGGAGCTTTCAGAACAAACACTGAAGTAGTTGGTGTGTGTGTCAGGGGTTAATTACCATCTTTCATCCACTCTTTCCAGCCTTTCTGAGTGACTCACTTGCACTGCATGATTAATGTTAATCAGGACTCTGTGACAACAGAAGACATCTACTGTGAAGCACTTTGGTGCCAAAAACTGGTGAGGCAAGCCAGTTCCCTCTTCTGGGCTGCGGTGGGGGAGATTTGGTTGTTTTAAAAATAGCATTTTGCAAAAGGAGATCTGCCAGCATCTGTGGGGTTCCACAGCAGGGCAGAGGTTGTGCAATGCCTGTGCTACTCACTGAGTGTGAGTGAGCACTTTTAATAGCATTGGCTGGAAGGTGATGCAAGCCACTAGGCCCCCCAAAGATTAACCCCACCTTCTCCCAGAGATGCCGAGGATAAATAGTTCTCATGACTACGCTGGTGATTTTGCCCACAGCACTCAGAACTTCCTTTCCTGCATCCTTAGCAATTATCCTCCTATTCAGACAGGTGCACTTACTCATCTCTCATCCTCTCCCATCCCTGGCTTTGTTTTGCTTTGTCAGGATCACACTTTCCAACAAGCTGTGGGCTACACCTGCTGCCTTATAAAGGACTGCATCCGTGGCAGGTGCATCCTGTAAGTTCTGGGATGACTGAAAGGAACTGCCTTGTCATGATACGAATGTGGTCTTATCTTTTTATTTGAAATTAATTGATGGAGTTCTCACTAGCAGGTGGTATATATAGGATTATTTTCTTGAGGCCCTAGAGCTCAAGAGATCCTGTTCACAGTCCACAGTCCACAGTCCCACCTCCAAAATGCAAGTCTGAGAGGTAACTTGATGTTTCATTTGCCTGACTGAGTCAGTATTATCCTGGGCCCTTTCATGTGTACCTTTGTTAAAAACTGGCCTTATGTAGATTGATAGATGGCCACCACTGTGGTCATGTCTTTGCTGATCTGGATATAAGCACAAGTTTCCAGGGGATCTATGGATACCAGGATACTAACCATAATGAATCATGATACAAGAATAGCTGTTAGAAGTGGTAGGGTGATGGTTAAAGGCACTTTCTGGCCTGTCAAGTGAATTCTCTCTTTGCAGGCTTGTTGACATCATCTAGTTCCTGAATCCTGCTCTTCTAACAAGGGTGAACAATCCCAGCCTGATCTTTGGTCCCATTTGAATTTGCCTTTCTCCTTTGCACATATTATCTTTGGGGCCACCAGCTTCTTTACATCCAAGGAAGTCACTCTGTTTATTATTGGCCTTATTCTCTGCTCCACGGTGCCCAGCTGCCTTCGTCCCCAGTTCACGAGGCTGACCTAATTTTGCCTTGTATCCTGAACCGTTGTTCATACTACTCTACATAGACAAAAAAAGCAACTATACATGACTAAACTGCATCCCACTGTGCCCACCAGCCCTTGAGTGGATTGCAGTCATTATTTTGAACAGCAGTGACAATTTGAGAACATGCTCCCTCCTATTCACCTGCCCCATGTGCTTGTGTCACCTTAGGGCCACCAAGTTTTTATTGACACATTTTCTGAAGTTTGTGGTCCTTCATTCTTTCCATGACATTTATTGGCCACCCACACTCTGTCAGGTGCTCATCTGAAACACTGAAATATAGAGATGGTGATAGAGAATCCATGCAGAACAAGAAGGTAGCATAGGAAGGGGACGCAAGAAACACACAGAAACAACTGTGATAAAAAGTGGGGTTGAGTATCTTAGAAAATAGAGCCAGGTGCAAAAAAAAAAAAAAAAAAAAAAAAATCCAAAAGAACTCACAAACAACAAATAAACAAACAACCCCCCATGTTGTTTTTTTTTATTGAATGGGAACAAACTTGGTAGAGGGTGGATGAGGAGAAGAGAGTTCAAGGAGGAAAAGAAGAACAAATGTCAGGAAGTATTTACTGAGATGGCTACCCCTGAGAGAGCTCTGAAATCACTCCCCACCGTGTGTGTGTGTGTGTGTGTGTGTGTGTGTGTGTGTGTGTGTGTGTACAGAGTTCCAGTTGCTGAGGACTCTGCATATTCCATTGGGTATAATATCTCAGTAGCAACAGGATGTGTGAAGACAAAGGACAAAAGATTTGGAGCATGGGCATAAAGTGAGGCCTGGCCAGATGTGCTTCTGTGATATGGACCATGGAAGAACAGGAGCAGAAAAGGACAAAGAGGTCCCTGGAGCACCCAAGACCAAAGGACCTGAAGTGATGGATAATGAGATGGTGATTCTGTAAGAACAGGCAGAGTACAACAAATCATTTTATGGGGTTCTGAAAAGAGCCTTTGTTCTTTTAAGTTGAGCTGGCACAGGAGGCAGAGGGAGACATTGTAGGGATAATAGAGGGAGGTGGTACAGAATAGGGAGGTAGAACCCTAACCAGGTAGGGAGAGCATCCCTGAAAAGAAGGGAGAACCATGATTTCAGGAATCAAGGTAGTAGTGAGGGCGAGTATCAAAGAACCCAGACTCAGTTTGACCAGAGAATTCAGAATGTAAAGATACTCAAGAATGAGACTGAGATGTAGTTGGGACCAGCTGCAGAGTCCAGTGAAGTTTTGGTTAGAATTCCCAGATGGTGGGTGGTGGGTTGTTTCTGATACTGCAATGAAACTTTTCATCAAAGAATTGCAGTCCCCTTCGTCTCTTCTGTTCTCTGTAGTCAGGAACTTGCACACAGAATAACAGTTTGGATAAGGAGGATATTATGAAATGGAGCTTTGAATTCGAGAGTCCCATAGTAGTTGTGCATCTCATTGCTGTGACAGAATATCTGACCAAAGCAAGTTAAGGAAAGAAAGATTTATTTTGGCTCACAGTTCGAGGGTACATTCCATCACGGTGAGAAAGTTAAGTGTTACTGGCAGAGGCCTGATGCAGCTGGTCACATTGTATCTGCAAGCAGAACAGAAAGGGATGCTGTGTTTGGCTTGTTTTCTCATTTTATGTAGTCCAGGACCCTAGCTCATGGAATGGTGACACCTCCAGTTAAGGTGGATCTTCTCACCTTAGTTAACATCATCTAGAAAATCTCTCACAGATCTGCTCAGAGGCTAACATACTGTAGATGATTTTATATCATGTCTAGTTGGCAATACTGAGCATCATAGATCTATGAACCGTAACTTAAGGCTCCATGTCTTATCCTTCCCGCTTTTCAGATGGATAAATTGAGGCTCACAAAGTTTGACTGTTAGTATGCCTATTTTTATTGGTTCCTGTGTTTACAGTCTAGAAAATAGATCTGAGATAGGCTCAGACTGTAACAGGTGCTTGGATCATGTGTCAGGATTCTGCCCACTCCACCTCTGTGCCTCTTCACATGCCTAATCTGGCTTCTGACAGGTGGCTTTTTGGTGGCAACAAAATGTATCATTGGCTCTAATCTACCCAAACAGCTCACTTAGCAGTTTTAGAATACTCCATTAAAAAAGCAAATACAAAGTAGGAGATTTGGAAAGATTCAGATTATCAAACAGTTGTCTATTTGTAGAGTCAGAAACTCAGAGTCTATTGAAATGGTGTTTGGTCCTAACTACCTCTTAGGATTGGTTGTGTGCTCCTTTCTGCTGTTCAGATGGGTAGATTAGATTGAGGCTCGTATGGAATTCTTGTGAACTGTTCCTCTACCTTTAGAGATCATGTTGTTGAATGAGATCTTCATTGTCTGGGTACTGACAAGGAGCTGAGGTCTCTATATGAAAGGAGTAGGAAATACATAAACATCAAACAAACCCAAACCCCCTAAGAATGAAGGAGACACTTCAGTGTGTGAGGCTCCGCTTTCTTCCTTTCCCTTCTCCATCTGAAGTAACCTGAAGTCAAAACCAGATCTGAGCAGAACTGGTTGCCACATCATTAAGACATGTTTGCAAAACATTCCGAAAATAATTCAATAAGAATGGGTTTTTCTTGGAATTTATCACTGCCTGGCAGATGGGAGCCCAAACACAACAACTTTGTGCTAAAAAGGCAAGAGATCCAGCAAATGGGAATGACAGTGGCAGACAGCAAGGAAACCCAAGAAGCCAGTCGACTTTCATTATCCATGATGGCATGGAGCAGAAATAGCAAACACCCGGTGTGTAAGGCATAAACTGCCGGTGTCTTAGACTTTCTGTTTTCTCTAAGGAAAGAGCTGACAAGACAAGGGGGCCTGAGGACAGTGTCCCAGGTCTCAGAGGAAGTCAGTCTGGCTGTATTTTCCTTCTCACCAGTGGAAGCATTTTTGTCACTGGTTTTAAAGGAGAAGATTCACAGCTTCGGAACAGAACAGACTAACACAAAATACAAGGGCAAAATTGAGTGACTGGATGGCAGAGGGTAGGATCCAAGTCCAGAAATGATGGCAGGTCATCACTAGTCAGTGGCCTGGGACAAGCCTGGAACCATTTTGGTTTGTTCTCCTACCTTTAGTGATGGAAGGAATAACTCTAGTTACCATGGTGATCTCCACCCCCCCCCCCCATATATTCTTCATCGTTAACAGAGTGTTTTCTCCCAGCCACACAGTGACAGATTGCAGGCCCTTCAGGGGACCTTGACTTCTTCAGATACCATTGTCATTGGGATACAAAATGAACAGTCTTGTCAGGGACAGAATTGTGTACTTTCATTCTCTGACCTGTGACTCAGTATGTGATCTTTCGCTCTTCTCCACTTAGAAACACACCGGCCATGGACAGTGCAGAGTGAGGCAGATGTTTGATGTGGCAAAGCCACTCCCCTCATCCTATTCGGTTGACTTCATCCCTTCTCTCCTCCTGGTCCAATCTCACACACTTCTGTCCATCACCCTGGTCATCTCTGTACACCTACGCCTGTCCATTCCTCTTGCAAGTGGATGGCCCCTAAAACTACCTTCAGCTTAGTCATCTCTTTTGACTGTCACTGTAAACCCACCCACTCACACATCTGGCACCCCCCTCCAGTGGTTTCTCCTCCCATTTGAGATGGGACTGCTTTATTTCCACCTCACCACCACAAAGTCTATTCGGTTCAAGTTGCTGCAACACAGCGTCATAGCTTGAATGGTGTTGACAACAGGCATTTATTTCTCCCAGTTCCAGATGCTGGAAGGTCAGGTTTAAGTGTTTGTAGATTTGAGCTCTTTCTCTGCATGGAGTCCTCTTTCTCCATACAGCCTTGCTTAGAACCACAAGCTTTGCCTATCAGGTTGTACTTCTTTCTAGAGAGGCCCTAATTGCCTCACAGGGTATAACTCTAATGATCTCACCTAACCAGTTACATTCCCAAACCTCTATTTCCTAATACCTTCATGCTGTGAATTAAGACTTTTATATGGGAATTTTGAAGAATCACAAATATTTAGTCCAGTACACACAGCGATGCTCAAGCTTGGTTCCCAAGATTTACCCCCCATCCTTTTTAGTCCCTCTTTCTCATCCCTCCTCCCCACTCTCTTCCTCACCATCTTTCATCACTCTGGCTTCTAAGACTTCTTGAGTATGTCTGCTTTTCTGTATATTCCTTACGGTTACATGTTTTCTCTCTTCCTGGACCATGCTTAGTCATAACTATCAAGTTGGCATCCTTGCTTTTAGGTTTACTCCTTTCCATCTTTTCTCAATATAGAAGTCACAATAGACCTCACAAAGTCTTCTGTGGCATAGCCTTCACCAAGTGCCCCCTTAACCCCAGCACGAACTCTGAATTCTATAGTGTAATTTACAAGCCTATTCTGTCCACTCTCTGCCTTCACTTCTGTCCGAGACCTTACAGAAAAACATGGCCTGTGGTCTCTGCTCCAGAGAGCTGGGTCTCCATGTCAACTTCTTACTCCTGGGAAAACTGCCCATTCATCAGTCTCACCCTTCACCTCCCATCCTAGTCCTTACTTCCTATGGGCATCTACCTAGGTTCCAGGTTCCAAAAGAAGTCATTGGCCCTTTTTCTCATGCCACCAGTTTCCATAAGAGAAATAGGCTCATCTGATTGGAGAAAACAAACAAGGCTGGGGACCATCTTTTACCTCAATGGATCATTGATTAAAAAAAAACAACCATTGAGGCAAAGAGGAAGAAAAGGTATGGAGGAAAGAGAAGCGTGGAGAAAGGAGGGACAGGGATAGAGGGACAGGGCTCTAAGTTTAAGGCAGTCCCTCTGTGGGAAGGGTTGTGGCAGCCCAGGTCATGGAGGTCTATGCAGGGTCTTGCCTGCTTGGCCTGGTGCGAGTAGTTCAGTGGGTTCTGTGCAGGTTCTTTCTGCTCCAACAGAAATGGCACCAACATTGGCATGTCCTCCTCAGGAAGGAGGACAGCCCCTCTCAGATAATAGACTATTTCAGAGCCTCCAGAATGCAGGGGTAAGTCAACACACAAGTTTCTCAAATATAATTGCTGAAGGCCAGCCAATACTCTAGCACACGTTCAATAACTCTTGACCCAAGTTTAAGGCAGCATACTTCAGAGGAGATGCAACATCTTGCTGTAACTGAGAGCTATAACTTTGATTGATTCTGAGACAGTACTGATGGCTAGAAAAATCCCTAATTCACAGTGTCCCTTCCTAGAACAAAGGTCCTTTTCTTGAGGAGTCCTGTCTCCTTGGTACAGTTAGAAGCACAATCCAGTTATGCAGATCCATGTACCCCCAGGATTTTTATCATATCTTTCTCAGTCCTGGTTGCTTGTTAAGTACTCATCTCCTTGAGGATAGGGACCCTGTATGACCTTCCCAATGGCATTTCCAATGTCTGTAACAAAATATGGGCTGGAAAAAATCTTACAGCTAAATTACTCTGAAGGAGGAAGGGCTCTCTACTTGTCTCTCCATTGATTTTGTCTTCTGCCTTAAAAAAATATGGTGTAATTATTTTTCAAGGAAGCTTCAAGATCTCTGGACTAATATAAATGATAGACTATGAAGATTGTCACTTTTACCAACTGCACACAGGATGGATGAAAGCAAAGGAGGAGCCTCTAAAACCAGGATTACCTTACATGTGGGGCCAGGGAAGCCAGAAGCAAGTCTTACTCACTCCATCAGTTTCTCCCCTGTGACCTCACGTGTCGCCTCCAATTAAGCTGATGGAATATGTGTCAAATCTAAATTGTTCGTGTCCTTTGGGGTCCCAGTAGTCTTGATGAACGGCTTCCATTGTGAAGTGCCCTCTTGGCATTTTCTGTTTGGAATATAAATCTTGCCTCCTCTTCCCCTGCCATTACCCAACTCCCTCCAACCCTTGTCCCCTGGTGCTTCAAAAACCACTAGGATGACAACCAATCAATCGCCCCAGCAGAAAGAGCAGAGGAACACCTCATCTACAACCCCTCCCCCTCCCCTGCCACCACCTCATTCCTCATCTACCACCACCTCATTCCTCATCCACCATCACCTCACCATGCATCCTCAACCACCTCACTATGTCAACTGAGTACCTTATCACTCATCTACTCCCACATGCAACCACCTTCTCACCCATCCACCACCATCTCACCAACTCTAGTACCTCCCCACCCATGTACAACCACCTTTTCACTCACTGACCAGCCTCTCATCACTCCTTTGGGCCGAAGTACATCAAAGGGAAGTTTCTAGGGTGCTTTCAAAGATTTCAGTCCAGGAATCCTATGCTATCTAGGAAATTTCCAAGTACTGCTAGTTACCCTGTAGGCCAGACAAGAGGATCATACCTTCATGGGCCAGGCCGAGTTGGCAAAACCATGTACACACTGGCATTCTCAGATGACATCTTCAAGATAGACCATGGCATATTCACTAGGCAGAAGCTTTCTTTTAGAAGATTTGTGTGCAACCCCCACTCCATTCTACATGAAGATCCCTTCACCTACAAATTTAATACCATCCTTTCTGACCCATCATTTTCCATACTGATCTGCCTTGAGGCTCCAAATTTTCAATACTGGCTGGCTTGAGGTCATTCTTACCCATCATGAATAGAACATTCTCTTCTCAACTTCTCTTGAAACTGCTCACTGACTTCTTGAAGCTCAGCTCCATCTCCCTTGCTTAGTGGCAGATTATGTATTCCCTCTATTTCTTTACTTTGCTCTTATGCAAGGCTTGATGGCATTAACATAACAGTGTATCAAATTATCCTAGAAGAGGCAGGACAGATCAGCCAAAGGAATGGTCCTAATCACTGTAGGGATTGACACAGCAGTATATAGAAACAGGAGCAGAAGAGGGGTTAGCAATCAAGGGGTTGGAGAAATGAAGGCACATTCAGTGAAGCCTTAGTGCTCTGAGACCATCAATTTATCTTCTCACAGCTGATAGACATTCAGATTGCAGACAAAGGTATTTAGACTGAGAGAATATTGTTCCTCACAAAGTCAACTTTGAGCAGCCATCACAGACCAAACTACATCCTAATAAAACTAACACTGGGTTTTCCCCCTTTTTTTTCTTAAAAAATTGACCTACAAATTCATAGCCAATCAATATTTCTTGAAGATACAAAGTCATTTTGTTATAGCATAACAATAAATCTAGAAATAAGCTCATTAAGGTCAGAACAAGATCTCTGAGGTCCTTCAGGAACGTAGGAACTTTTCCTTTTTCAGTGCCTTTGCTTCCAGCCGTGGCCTGCACAGTCCAGCCATGGATGGCAGGGACATCTTCAAGGTCTGGGTCTGTGCCCTAGGCTGCAGGAAGCTGAGAGCCAAAGGCTTTATTTGAGGTTTTTATTCTGGGTTCAGGCATTCAGGACATGATGTCAGCCAGACGTGCACACGTGAGTGATTCAGGCTGGAGGGTCAGGTACCTCAAATTCAGGAATAATTGTGAAAAGTTAGTTACAAATGGTTTTTAAGTGAGCCAAAACTGTTCCAGCTACTCTGCCCTCTGGCCCTCCTCTACCACTGTTAAGGTGTTTGGACATTGTATTACATATTGAAAATCCAGGGGTTCTGGAAATATATGCATGTGATTGCATATTGTGTGTGTGTGTTTATATACCTTCCTTAGGGCTAGGGATGATTAATCTTGGAATCCTTTGATATGTATTGTGATAACTGCAATCTTAGGACCCTCTAGCTCTAGTATTTGAGATTCTTCAGAATTTAACCCCAACATTTTAAACTTTTTATGAATTTTACTCTTAAAATTCTCACAAAGAAATATAAACTTCACACAACAAAATTAACCAGGCTCCCCAGTTGTATCCTCAAGTCTGTACAATTTGAGTAACTGACATCAAGTTAGAATTACCATTCAGAGCAGAAAATGTGAAGCCTCACATGAAAGTTCACACTTTCAGGATTGACTATACTTTATATCTTATGTATTTATCCATTCCAGAGCTACAGTACAAATCCACAACAGAATTAGCGCCAGGGAGATAGTTATCTTTATATCCTTTTTTCATGATGAATGTCCTTTCTTTTCCTCTTTTTCTAGCCTTTCTTGCTTCCCTTTCTTCATGTCACACTGTACCTATGTGCATATTTGTCTATCACTTACATAGAATATTGCCTAGATTCTGCATATGAGAGGGAATATGTAGTTTATTTTTTCTGAGAGTACTTTTGAATTTTATATGTATTATTTTATAAGTAATTTATATTTCTAAGGTCTTTAACATGGTGTTTTTACATACATAATCATAGGAACTGAAAATCACAATTGGGCCAATTATTCATTCAAAGAGCCATCTTCTTTTTTTCCTCTTGACAAATTTTATACACAAAATATGGGTTTTACTAACTATAGTTACCATGCTCTAAATTAACTCTAGAATCTTTACTAGTAGACCATTGGGCCTTGACCATACTTTGATAAACTTGTCCTTTTCAGCCTTCCATTGAAGGCACCACACACTTTTATTGGAAGACATAGAGAAATGAAGCTGAGGCTTTCTCCCTGAGGGCTGGCTTTCCCAGTACTAGAAGATGCTTTCAGGCTTCTAGGGAAGAAAAGTCACCAGTGATATTAACCAGCAGCAAACCATGAATGGAACCAAGACATGCGCAAGCCAGGACATGCACACTAGTGCAATAGACTATTATGGCTATAGCCAACTGATTTTGGATCGGGACTTAGACCTACTCCATGAAAGGCATTCATTCCTAGAACCTTAAATCTGATCAAATCCCATGACTGGGAAGGCCATAGGCCTGAAGAAGGAACATACTCCTGTTGATGTTCTAGATGAACATGGTATCAAACTGCCATCTAAGTATTTCTGCTTATGCTCATAGACTGCTGCTGCTCTTAGCCATGGCCAGACAAGCTTCTGTTTGCAGTAGGTGATAGTTAATACAGAGACCCATAACTGGTCCACACACTGAAAATAATCACCTGTTTGATGCTCCATCTCATGATTTAAACACTTCGATATCGCCTTCTCCAAGGTCAGGGATCATCTCAGAACAGTGGTTAAAAGAATGTAAAGCTGGGAGGATGGAAGGTGCTGTAAAACACTGCCTTCTGAACATGATGTGGCTGTTAAACTCACAGTAGCAGTGACCACCAGTACAATGCCTGCACAAGACTGTGTCATCAAATCCTACCATGACTGGGGAATGGGCTCACAAGGTCCCACCTTTCCTTGAGAAGCTATAGGCAGTTAATGTGGGGAGTCAAATTTCCCAGTGATAGAGAAGCACCAATAAAGTGTCCTCATTCAATTAATAACCCCCCATTCACACTCATCCCCTATTAAATACACTGGGTAACCAAACACAACATAAACCCACAAAGAATACAAAGATATAAAATAAAGAAAACAGTAGAATTGGCCTTTTTAGTTCTCTATGTGAAAATCATGTAGTGTTTTGCCTTCTTTTCCTGGCTTCTTTTACTTAGCATATGGTATCTCCCCAATTCATTCATGTTGTTGCAAATGACAAGACTCTTTTCATTTTAAGGATAAATAATATCTCAGCAGCATGTGTGCACATGCACACGCACATACACAGACAGCCACACATACAGACACTCCATTATATCTCTGGCTAAATAGTAGTATTATGTCTGCACACATATACATATATATTAAATGGTGATAAATATTTATATCTCATTGACTTAATAAGAGATAAAGCCCTTTAAAGAGCCAAATACACAAAGGGAAAAAAGTCTTATCCCTCCAATATAAAGGCTTCAGTTAGGATTCACATGAGCATTGAATCAAAATAAGAAAAGCTGGAAAAGATTATAGTAAGAGGACAATAATGAAAAGCAAAGGAGAAAGCAAGGGGAAAAGGATGAGGGGGTTAAGAAAGAGAGATTGAGAAGAATGATACACACTCTCTAATATAGTGAGTGGTTCTTGACCTTTCTAATGCTGCAACCCTTTAATACAGTTCCTTATTACGGTTGTGAGGACCCCAACCGTAAGCTTACTTTTGTTGCTACTTCATAACTGTAATATCACTACCACTATGAATCATAATCTAAATATCTGTGTTTTCCTACAGTCTTTGGAGACCCCTGTAAAAGTGTCATTCAGTGTCTAGCATGGCTGTAACCCACAGAATGAGAGCTGGGGCTTTAATACAGTATTTTATATATAAAGTATATACTTTTATGTACTTTAATATAATATAATATAATATATATATATATATATATATATATATATATATATATATATCTTATATAATGTTCCTTTCAAGTAGTGGACATATACACACAAGAACACACATACACACTCATATGTCAGGCTGTTCTGACATCCTCATATTAAGTTTAACTTTCATATTGGAGTCTCTCTATAAATTGACTCCATCAACGTTCTAGTCTGAGCTTGGGGCAGCATTCTAGAATGGTCCTAGATGAGCCTGCAAGTACAGGAAAATTATCAGAATTTCCTTCAAGTTGAATGGAAAAATTGTCAGTGTTGTAGGTGCTGGGATGAAAGACAAAGAGAGAGAAGACAAAAAATCTAATCAGGAAATGAAAGATAAGAGGCAGCAAATCCACTTGTCCTGATGACTCATCCCACATGTACCCAGGCTTCACGTTTAAGTCTCTTCCTTGAAAATTCTAAACGCCATCTGTCTCCTGCAGATGAGTTCATGTTAGTGTTAAAGCCTTAAGGTTCACAGTTCCTAATGCTTTTGTATGAAAATAAATGACCCTTCTGTTGAATGGCACAGACCTGGGAATGTAGTTTCTTTGCCTAGTTGGGAGGGATAAATAGAACAATTCCAAAACAGAGCTTTCAAGTTGTAGAATGTTAAAGGTTGGCTCTGTGTACACAGGCCCCCACCATCTCTCCCTGGGATCTTTTGAGAATTATGCTGTTGGCTTCTTTCTACAGATCCCCACTCTCCCTGAGAGCTGAGCCCACATGCAGAGCTGAAGGGGGAAATACCTGTCCAAGCTAATCACCATTCCAGGAAAGTGGCTCAAAAGAGCCCAAGTCAAAGTCCTTCTATTTTCTCCCACCTCTTTCCCTCAACAATTCATACATTTTGTAGAAAAGAAAATCCTACTTGTTTTATGTAAGGCCCTTTGGCCTTGTACAGCTTGGGCATTTCAAGGAAGAACGAGGAAAAGGGAGAAGATTTCCTAATGATCTTTGCAGAATGTGAGGACCCTTATGGAAGGGGAGAAACAATTCTCCTGCTTTGGATATGCCAAGGACCAAAGTTCACACACGAGGTTAGACCATGAATGCAGTGAGGTAAATGCTAGATCTAATCCTGGAATTGGATACTAGTCTGAGCTCAGTTACTAACCAACTGGTGACTGGGTAAAAATACCTCATTGTCTGGGCTCTATTTTCCCATCTTCTAACACTGGGGCTAAGACCGAACAAGTCCTAAAAAGATTTTATAGATACAAACCATTCGAGTCCACAATAGAAGAACCTTTTGTGGGTACAGGTATTCATCTCATGTGATGAGCCCAAAGGAATGAATTTTGAGATCCTGTAGTGTTTTGTCTTGTTCTAGGTTTTCCTCACTTAAATCCTTAGCATTCTAAGGCTTTCTGGGTTGGGCCTCATGCATCCTGCTGATTTTCCCTCTGTTTTCTCAAACATGTGTTTTCTTTTCTGTAAATACCTGTGATAGTTCTGTCATCCTTGGTTCCTTACTGCCCACCCAAACCCCACCCCATGCTCTAACCAAGATGGTATTTCAGAACGTCCTTCAGAAATGTCCCCTGATTATCTTTCCTTAACAATTTAATAAAACTTATATTTTTGTATTGTAGGATCTCTTATGCTCAGTACAACTGACATATTGGACCTGATTCTCTTTGTTTGTGGGTGGAAAGTTCATCCTGTTCAGAGGAGGATGGGTAGCAGCATTTCTGCCCTTTACCAATTAGAACGACCTACCTTCTATCACTTATGGACAGCTGAAGTTGCCTTCAGTATGGCCAAATGCCTCCTTGTAGGACAAAATCAGCTATGGCTGAGGATCACTGTTCCTCATGGTAGAGCAGACATGTTATATTATGGAATCTACTCATGGCACAATGGCAGGCAGACTTGAGTTTGGATCTGGCTATGTTACATCTAACTATAATATATAAGAATCTACTTATACTCTGAGCTTTGGTTCCTTATGTGTACTGTAAAGGGAAAGCTTAGACTTGTCTGGAAGGCTAACTGGGCATCTTTTACTCGTTGTCTTATTTAATGTTTCTTTTTTCCCCCTGATTTTATTGGATATATTTTATTTACATCTTGATTGTTATTCCCTTTTCTGGATTCCCCTCTATATCCCTTATCCCATCACAACTCCCCCTGCTTCTATGAGGGTGTTCACCCACTCCCTCCTAACTCCCTACCTTGACATTCCCCTACACTGTAGCATCAAGCCTTGACAGGACCAAGGGCTTCTCCTTCCAATGCCCAACAAGGCCATCCTTTGCTACATGTGCAGCTGGAGCCATGGGTCTGTTCATGTGTACTCTCTGGATAGTAGTTCAATCTCTGGGAGCTCTGGTTGGTTGGTATTGTTGTTCTTGTGGGATTGTAAACCCCTTCAATTCCTTGAATTCTTTCTCTAACTTCTCCATTAAGAATGC
Organism: Micromys minutus; assembly: GCF_963924665.1. NCBI lineage: Eukaryota > Metazoa > Chordata > Mammalia > Rodentia > Muridae > Micromys > Micromys minutus. Next base: position 23,775,643 of record NC_137954.1, on the reverse strand, counting down.
CATTCTCAGTTCTAAGGTTGGTTGTGAACAACTGCCTCTGTATTTGTTAGACTCTGGCAGAGCCTCTCAGGAGATAGGTATATCAGACTCCTATCAGCATGTACTTTTTGGCATCAGCAGTATTATCTGGATTTGGTAGTTGTATATGAGGTGGATCTCCAGGTGGGGCAGCCTCTGGATGGCCTTTCTTTTAGTTTCTACTCCAAGATTTGTCTCCATATTTCCTTCTGAGAATATTTTCTCCCCTTCTAAGAATGACAGAAGCATCCACACTTTGGTCGTCCTTCTTTTTGAACTTCATGTGGTCAGTCAATTGTATCTTGGGTATTCCAAGCTTTTGGGCTAACATCCACCCATCAGTGAGTGCATACCATGGGTGTATTTTTGTGAATGGGTTATCTCACTCAGGATGATACTTTCTTGACCTGTCCATTTGACTAAGAATTTCATAAACTCATTATTTTAATAGCTGAGTAGTACTCCATTGTGTAAATGTATCACATTTTCTGTATTTATTCCTCTTTTGAAGGACATCTGGGTTCTATCCAGCTCCTGGCTATCATAAATAAGGATGCTATGAACATAGTGGAGCATGTGTCCTTGTTGTATGTTAGAACATCTTTTGGGTATATGCCCAGGAGTGGTATAGCTGGGTCCTCAGGTAGTACTATGTCCAATTTTCTGAGAAACTGCCAGACTGATTTCCAGAGTGGTTGTATCAGCTTGCAATCTAACCAACAATGAAGAAGTGTTTCTCTTTCTCCAAATCCTTTTCCCACATCATTGCTAGCATCTGCTATCTTAACCATTCTGACTAGTGTGAGGTGGGATTTCAGGGTTGTTTTGATATTCCTTTCCATGATGACTAAGGATGATAAACATTTCTTTAGGTCCTTCTCAACCATTTGATATTCCTTAGTCTTTGTTTAGCTCTATACCTCACATTTTAATAGGGCTATTTGAAGAACATATCTATATCCCCTATCCCATCACACCTCCCCCTTCTTGAGTTCTTTGAGAACTTCTTGAGTTCTTTGCATATATTGGATATTAGTCCTCTATCAGATATAGGATGTAAAAGTCTTTTCCCAATCTATTGGTTGCTATTTTGTCCTAATGACAGTGTCCTCTGCCTTACAGAAGCTTTGCAATTTTATGAGGTCCCATTTGTTGATTCTTGATCTTAGAGCATAAGCCATTGGTATTATGTTCAGGAAATTTTCTCCAGTTCTGATGTGTACAAAATTGTTCCCCACTTACTTTTCTCTTAGTTTGAGTATATATGGTTTTATGTGGGGATCCTTGATCCATTTGGACTTGAGCTTTGTATAGGGAGACAAGTATGGATCAATTTGCATTCTTCTACATGCTGACTGACAGTTGGACCAGAACCGTTTGTTGAAAATGCTATCTTTTTTTCCACTGGATGGTTTTAGTTCCTTTGTCAAAGATCAAGTGACCATTGGTGTGTGGGTTTATTTCTGGCTCTTCAATTCTATTCCTTTGGTCTAGTTCCCTCTTTCTGTACTAATAACATACAGTTTTTATCACTATTGTTTTGTAATACAGCTTGAAGTCAGGGATAGTGGTTCCCTTGGAAGTTCTTTTATTGTTGAGAATAGTTTTCTATATCCAGGATTTTTTGTTATTCCGAATGAATTTATAAATTAGTATAATTAATTCTACCAATTCATGAGCATGGGAGATCTTTCCATTTTCTGAGATCTTCTTCAATTTCTTTCTTCAGAGACTTAAAGTTCTGATCTGTCATACAGATCTTTTACTTGCTTGTTTTGAGTCAAACCAAGGTATTTTTTTTTTTTATTATTATTTGGAACATTGTGAAGGGTGTCACTTCCCTAATTTCTTCCTCAGCCTGTTCATTCTTTGAGTAGAGGAAGGCTACTGATTTTTTTGAGATAATTTTATATCCAGCCACTTTTCTGAAGTTAGGTTTAAAAGTTCTCTGGTTGAATTTTTGGGGTCACTTAAATATACTATCACATCATCTGCAAATAGTGATATTTTTGCTTCTGCCTTTTCAGTTTGTAACTCTTTGACCCTCCTTTGTTGTCTTATTGCTCTGGCTAGGAATTCAAGTACTATATTAAATATAAGTACTATATTGAATAGGTAGGGAGAGAGTGGGCAATCCTGTCTAGTTCCTAATTTTATAGGAATTGCTTCAAGTTTCTCTCGATTTAGATTGATGTTGGCTACTGGTTTGCTGTATATTGTTTTTACTTTGTTTAGGTATGGGCCTTGAATTCTTTCTTTCCAAGACTTTTAACAAGAAGGGGTGTTAAATTTTGTCAAATGCTTTCTCAGCATCTAATAAAATTATCATGTGAATTTTTTTTTTGATTTTGTTTACATAGTGGATTTTGATGGATTTCCATATATTGAAGCATTCCTGCATTCCTGGGATGAAGCCTACTTGATCATGATAGATGATCATTTTGATGTGTGTTAGGATTCAGTTTGCAAGAATTTTATTCCATATTTTTAAATTGATATTTGTAAGGGAAATTGGTCTGAAGTTGGTTCTTTGTTTGGTTTAGGTATAATTGTGGTTTCATAGAAGGAATTGGGTAATGTTCCTTCTGTTTCTATTTTCTGGAATAGTTTTAATAGTATGGGTATTAGGTCTTCTTTGAAGGTCTGATAACATTCTGCATTAAATATATCTTGTCCTGGGTTTTCTTTGGTTAGGAGACTTTTGATGACTGTTTCTATTTCTTTGGGGATTATAGGACTGTTTAGATAGTGTATCAATCCTGATTTAACTTTGGTACCTGGTATCTTTCTAGAAAATTGTCCATTTCATTCAAATTTTTTAGTTTTGGTGAGTATAGGCTTTTGTAGTAGAATCTGATGATTTTTTGAATTTTGTCAGTTTTTGTTGTTATATCTCCCTTTTCATTTCTGATTTTAATTTGAATACTGTCTCTATGCCCTCTGGTTAGTCTGGCTAAGGGTTTATTTATCTTGTTGATTTTCTTAAAAAACCAACTTCTGGTTTCGTTAATCTTTTGTATAGTTCTTTTTGCTTCTACTTGGTTGATTTCAGCCCTGAGTTTGATTATTTCTTGCTATCTACTCCTCTTGGGTGCATTTGCTTCTTTTTGTTCTAGAGCTTTGAGGTGTGCTATCAAGCTGCTAGTGTATGCTCTCTCCAGTTTATATTTGGAGGCACTCATAGCGATAAGTTTTCCTTTTAGCACTTCTTTCATTGTATCCTATAAGTTTAAATATGTGTGTCTTCATTTTCATTAAATTCTAAAAAGTCTTTAATTTCTTTCTTTATTTGTTCATTGACCAAGTTATCAGTGAGTAAAGCATTGTTCAGCTTCCATATGTATGTGGGTTTTCTGTCATTTTTGTTGTTATTGAAGACCAGTCTTAGTCCATGGTGATCTGATAGGATGCATGGGATTATTTTGATTTTCTTGTATCTGTTGAGGCCTGTTTTGTGACCAATTATATGGCCAATTTTGGAAAATGTACCATGAGGTGCTAAGAAGGTATATTCTTTTGTTTTATGATGAAATGTTATGTAGATATCTGTTAAATCCATTTGGTTCATAACTTCTGTTAGTTTTACCGTGCCTCTGTTTAGTTTCTGATTCCATGATCTGTCCATGAAGTTGATAAGAGTGGGGTGTTGAAGTCTTCCACTATTATTGTGTGAGGTAAAATGTGTGCTTTGAGCTTTAGTAAGGTTTCTTTTATGAATGTAGGTGCCCTTTCATCTAGACCATAGATATTTAGAATTGAGATTTTATCTTGGTGGATTTTTCCTTTGTGGAGTATGAAGTGTCCTTGTTTATCCTTTTTTTGATAAGTTTTATTTGAAAGTTGATTTTATTCAATATTAGAATGGTTACTCCAGTTTGTTTCTTGGGACAATTTGCTTGGAAAATTGTTTTCCAACCTTTTACTCTGAGATACTGTCTGTCTTTATCACTGAGGTATGTTTCCTGTATTCAGCAAACTGTTTGGACCTCCTTACATATCCAGTAAGTTAGTCTGTTTCTTTTTATTGGGTAACTGAGTCCATTGATGTTGATCGATATTAGGTACCTGTAATTGTTGTTTCCTGTTATTTTTGTTGTTATAGATGGCATCATGTTTCTGTGGCTATCCTCTTTTTGGTTAGTTGAAAGAAAATTACTTTCTTGATTTTTCTAGGGTTTGGTTTTCCTACTTGTCTTGAAGTTTTCCATTTATTGTACTTTGTAGGGCTGAATTTGTGGAAAGATTGTGTAAATTTGGTTTTGTTATGGAATATTTTGATTTCTCTGTCTGTGGTAATTGAAAGTTTTGCTAGATATAGTAGCCTGGGCTGGCATTTGTGGTATCTTAGGATCTGTATGAAATCTGCTCAGGATCTTCTAGCTTTCATAATCTCTGCTGAGAAATTTAGTGTGATTCTGATAGGTCTGCCATTGTATGTTATTTAACCTTTTTACCTTACTATTTTTATTCTTTCTTTGTTTTGTGCATTTAGTGTTTTGACTGTTATGTGACATGAGGAATTTCTTTTCTGGTCCAATCTATTTGGGGTTCTGTAGGCCTTTTAGGCATATTTTTCTTTAGGTTAAGGAATTTTTCTTCTACAATTTTTTTGAAGACATTTACTGGCCCTTTAAGTTGTGAATCTTCCCTTTCTTCTATATCTATTATCCTCAGGTTTGATCTTCTCTTTGTGTCCTGGATTTCCTGGATGTTATAGGTTAGGAGCCTTTTGCATTTTCTTTGACTGTTGTGTCAATGTTTTCTATAGTATCTTCTGCCCCTGAGATTCTCTCTTTCATCTCTTGTATTTTGTTGATGATGCTTGAGTTCATGACTCCTGATCGCTTTCCTAGGTTTTCTATATCCAGGGTTGTCTCTCTCTGTGGTTTCTTTATTTTTTCTATTTCTGTTTTTAGATCCTGGATGATTTTATTCAATTCTTTCACCTGCTTGCTTGTGTTTTCCTGGAATTCTCTAAGGGCTTCTACCTGTTTACCTGTATTGTCTTATATTTCTTTAAGGAGTTATTTATGATCTCCTTAAAGTCCTCTAACATCATCATGAGTTTGATTTTAAATCAGAATCTTGCTTTTCTGTTGTGTTGAAGTACCCAGGATTTGCTGTGAAGGGGGAACTGGGTTCTGACAATGCCACGTGGCCTTGGTTTCTGTTGCTTAGGTTCTTGGACTTGCCTCTCACCATCTGCTTCTTTCTGGTGTTAGCTGGTGATTCTGACCGTAGCTTTACTCTTCTGTAAGCCTGTGTGTCAGCACTACTGGGGGACCGGTTCTCTCCTATCAAGATCTGGGTAGAGGTAGCTGTGGCACAGGTTCAGCACAGGGCACAGACAGAAACCTGAAGGATCTTGTCACAGATTGCTCCTCTGTTCCTGTGTCCTGTGGGCTCTGAGTTGGACTCACAGAACTGAAATGGTAGTCTTACCCATGCTCTCATGTGTTTCAGCACTCCTCAGAGACCAGCTCTCTCCCAGCTGGGTCTGGATATAGAGAGCTGTAGCACAGGGTCAGCTCCAGGTGCAGGCAGAAACTGGAAGGATCCTGTCCCAGACTGCTCTTCAGTTCCAGTGTCCTGAATGCTGGTTACTCTTGGGACAGGAATTTGAACAGGGGTGATGGTCTCTCCAGTGTTCTCAGATGTGTCAGTGCTTCTGTGAGACTGGCTCTCTCCCAGTGGGGTCTGGCTACAGAGTGCTCTGGCACCAGGTCAACTCCAGGTGCAAGCAGAAACTCCTTATTTAGTTTCTATTGCTATGATAAAAATACTATAACAAAAAACAACTCGGGGAAGAATGCTTTATTTCATCTTACAAACCTATTGTACAGGGCAGTAATTCAAGGCAACAGTTTGGGGAAGAAACTGGTACAGGGGTCATGGAGGGATGCTATTATTGGTTTGTTCATCATAGTTTATTCATCCTGCCTTCTCCACCAATCCAGGACACCCTCCTAGGTGTGGCACTACCCTTAGTAGGCTGGGTCCTCCTACATCCACCATTAATCAAAAATATGCCCTACAGACTTACCTATAACTAATCTGAAAGGCATTTTCTTAATCAAGATTCTTCTTCTCATATAACTAACTTGTGTTAAGTTCACAAAGGGAAAAAAAATCTATTCAGGACATGACTTTTAGGAAGGGCTCTCTATAAGTTGGTTTCAGTGGCTAAAGGAGTCATTTATGGAAGAGAGTTGCTTCTCAAGAAAGGACTTGGACACTGAGCAAGGGTACCATAAAAACCATCATGTTGTATAGCAGTTGCTTTCCTTGATGCTGTGGACACACACCTGGTGTTGAGTAGTGTTCAGGAGAGTGTGCTTATTTTGGCTCATGGTTTTAGGGGTAATGGCCCATTGTGATTGGAAATGCATGGTTGGAGGCTCCATGGAGACAAGAGTGTACTGAGAAAGTCTTACTTCTCCACATCTTTGTGGATCAGGATGCAGAAAGTAGATCAAAATTAGGCCCTGGTGTAAAGCTTAAGTTCCTGCCCTCCCCCTTTCTGTCCTCCCCCTTCCTGTCCTCCCCCTTTCTGTCCTCTCCCTTCATGCCCTCCCCCTTTCTGTCCTCCCCCTTCCTGTCCTCCCCTTTCTGTCCTCCCCCTTCCTGTCCTCCCCCTTTCTGTCCTCTCCCTTCATGCCCTCCCCCTTTCTGTCCTCCCCCTTCCTGTCCTCCCCTTTCTGTCCTCCCCTTCCTGTCCTCTCCCTTCATGCCCTCCCCCTTTCTGTCCTCCTACTTTCTGTCCTCCCCCTTCCTGCTCTCCTCCTTCCTGCCCTCCCACTTCCTGTCCTCCCAGTGACCCACTTCCACTATGAAGTCTCCACTTCTTAAAGGTTTTATGATCTTTCAAAACATTGCCACTAGCTGGGGACCAAGTGTTCAAATGCATGGACCTATAGAGAATATTTTACATTCAAACCACAACATGTATGGAATACTATACATCCTCCAGTGTCCTAAGATATATTGGGTATATTACACAAATTAAATTAACCCATGATGAAATGTAATAGGTATAGAATGAGGAATGATTCTGAGGACACTTTGGTGTGACATGTCTACCAAATGTGTTGATGTTTGACACAGCCCCAAGTTCTCCACACCTGCTTATAGAGAGCAAAAGTTTTGTGCTTTGAGAACTGTTTAATTAAACATGATGTTATTTGTTGCCTTAGTCACCCACAGCTGTGGGATCCCCTCATAGAGATGGAGTTATACTCTTTTTAGTTTGCTAAACTTATTGCTATATTTTGCTAGATGGAGGGCTCAAGTGGTAAAGGGTGGTGAGTGAAGGGTGAGGATTAACAGTATCCAGGAAGAGAACTCTTGGTGTTGAGGTCCTTTGGTGAATCTTGGTAAGAAGCATGACAGACAAGCATGTGTAGGTGGAGTACATCGTAAAGTGTTTCAGTGCCCAGAAAACACTATGAAAACAGTATGAAGAGGTAGTGTTGCAGAAGCAATGGCTGTGTTTCCCAGGGCTGCCCTGGTGGCCTCTGTAAAGTGATTCTCTTTTAAGTGCAAACTGCATGTTAAGACACATGATAGACACTTGGAGGATTCTTAGAACATTTCTGGGAGCCGATATGCACCAGGAGGACCTGCATCCATAGAAGACACAGAATGGAATAACATCATAGAATAACACCATCAGATAACAACAGGCCTATGAGACACAAACTAGTGCAAGAAGCATACCTACAGACATCATGTTTCCATTATTCACTTTGCAGACTCTAGTCAATTAATAGAACTCCCTCTTTGATATCTTCCTTTTGTTCTTTGAGCTGGAGCAACTGTTCTGAAACTTCCAGATCATCCTCCAACTCTCATCTGTCCACACAAGTGAGTCACTTTGAGATAAGCTTATAGTAATACATTACTTCCAGTAGGCTATTAGATCCTGGTGATCACTGTGCCTATCAGGTAGAAGATAACCCCATTTGTGGAATTTATTTTTAGTTACTCATGGGAGCAGGGTGACAATTGATATTCCCTGAGTACCACTTCACTTTAGGCAACCTATACTGAAGTCACTGTGTGACCTCTAGTTTTCTTAAGTGTTGGTGTTTGCCTTTGCAAAAAAGCTTATGCCATTACAACCTGTCTTTTGAGCTATGGCATGTCATTTATAAAAGTGGGTTATCTCAGCTTTATGAAAATACAATAAAGTGAGATATGTTTGTCAGGGCAACCGAGGCAGTGTTTCTGCTTACATCCTAGATATAGGGCAAGGCCTCACTTACTTTTGCCCTTGTACTTGGAGTGGTACCATTTCTCTAGCATTGGTTAATGTATTCTATGTATTTATGATGAGAATTTAAAGCATTTAGCTGGCAATAGGAAGCCACTTTGAGCTCTTGTTTTTTGCTCTTGTCAAGGCTCTAGACGGCCTCTGCTCCCTTGGGTTCTAGCATGCAGTGGGGAAAATGCAGTACAGAACTACAAAGCACATGTAAAAAGGCCTATGTATCAACCTTCTTGTTTTAGCCACAGAATCTTGCAGGGGCAGGAGTACTACTGCAATGAAGCCTTGAACATACTTGAACAAGTGATGCTTGTTAGAACCTTCACTTGAGTCTCCTTCCCAATAAAACCTCAACACAGCTCCATGTTCTTTAATGAATACTTTATAACCTTTCATTTTTATCTCTCATTTGCTTCAATTGTTCCCTAGATGTTAGAAGGTCTGGAAAGACTACCAATCTACATTTGAGAAGATGTATTGTTTGAAGATGACCCAGACCCTGGAGTTCATCCAGACCACCAGTTCTGAAACCTGGCATTATACCTCAATTTACATAATGATACTTTATTAGAACATCTCTGAGTGTTACTTACTTCTCACTCACTGGGCTGCTAAATTTAATTCAACTGTCTTAGTTTTTATTACACTCAGAAGGACCACAGAGCCTGCTGGTGGTAAAAACATAGACTCCATTCCATAACTTTTCTTTGTTTTATATGGTTCCAAGACTGAGTTATAGTGGGGATGCTGGTCTAAGGTTCTTGCTATCATATCCAAGACTCCAGTGAAGGGTTGTATCATAGAATTTAGACCATAGATGAAGCATATCTATTTTAAATTATTCCTTAAGACTTTCTTTCTAACAGGACAGTCCAACTTGATTTCTTAAACACTAGAGAACAGAGACTGAAAATTCTGCTGGCTAGTTTTATGTCAACTTGACACAAGTTAAAGCTATTTATAAGAAGAGAGCCTTAGTTGAGAAAATGTTTTAGTGATGTAGTCAAGCCTATAGGTCATTTTCTTATTTAGTGACAAATGAGGGAGGGCCCAGCTTACTGTGGGTGGGGCCATCTCTGGGCTGATTGTCTTGGGTTCTATAAGAAAGCAGCCTTAGTAGAGTTTCTTTTATGAATGTGGGTGCTCTTGTATTTGGAGCATAGATGAACCAAATGGATTTAACAGACAGCTATAGAATATTTCACCCTAAAACAATAAAATATACCTTCTTCTCAGCACCCCTTGGCACATTCTCCAAAATTGACCATATAGACTGTCACAAAACAAGCCTCAACAGATGCAAGAAGATCAAAATAATCTCATGCATTTTATCAGATAACCATGAACTATGGCTGGTCTTCAATAATAACAAAAACAATAAAAAGTCCACATACACATGGAAGCTAATCAATTCTCTACTTAATGATAGCTTGGTCAAAAAAGAAATAAAGAAAGAAATCAAAGACTTTTTAGAATTTAATGAAAATGAAGACACAACATACCCAAACTTATGGGATACAATGAAAGCAGTACTAACAGAAAAAACTCATAGCACTCAGCATCTCTAAAAAGACATTGGAGACAGCATATACTAACAATTTGACAGTACAACTGAAAGCTCTAGAACAAAAAGAATCATATACACTCAACAGGAGTAGATGGCAGGAAATAATCAAACTCAGAGCTGAAATCAACCAAATAGAAACAAAAAGAACTATATAAAGAATCAACAAAACCAAGAGCTGGTTCTTTGAGAAAATCAACAAGATTGATAAATCCTTATCCAGACTAATCAGAGTGTGCAGAGTATTCAAATTGACAAAATCAGAAATGAAAAGGGAGACATAACAATAGAAACTGAGAAAGTTCAGGAAATCAGATCCTACTACAAAAGCATATACTCAACAAAACTAGAAAATCTAGAGGAAATGGACAATTTTCTAGGCAGATACCAAGTACCAAAGTTAAATTAGGATCAGATAAACTATCCAAACAGCACCATAACCCCTAAAGAAATAGAAGCAGTCATTAAAAACCTCCCAACCAAAAAAAAGCCCAGGACCAGATGGGTTTAGTGCAAATTCTATCAGAACCCATAGAAGACCTAATACTAATACTCTCCAAACTATTCCACAAAATAGGAACAGAGGGAATATTACCCAACTCATTCTTTGAAGCCACAATTACACTCATTCGTAAACCACACAAAGACCCTACAAAGGAAGAGAACTTTAGACCAATTTCCCTCATGAACATTGATGCAAAAACACTCAATAAAATTCTTGCAAACCAAATCCAAGAACACATCAAAACTATCATTCACCATGATCAAGTAGGCTTCATCCCAGGGACACAAGGATGGTTCAATATATGGAAATCGATTAATGTTCTCTACTATATAAACAAACTCAAAGTAAAAAAAAAAAAAATCACATAATTATCTCTCCAGTTGCTGAGAAAGCATTTGACAAAATTCAACACCCCTTCATGTTAAAAGTCTTGGAAAGGTCAGGTATTCAAGGATTATACACAAACATAGTAAAAGCAATATACAGCAAATTAGTAGCCAAATGTAAATGTGAATGGTGAGAAACTTGAAGCAATCTCACTAAAATCAGGGACTAGACAAAGCTGTCCACTCTCTCCTTACCTATTCAATATATTACTGGAAGTACTAGCCAGAGCAACCAGACAGCAAAAAGAGGCCAAAGGGGTACAAATTGGAAAGGAAGAGGTCAAAATATCACTATTTGTAGATGACATAATAATATACTTAAGTAACCCCAAAAATTCCACGAGAGAACTTTTACAGCTGGTAAGCACCTTCAACAAAGTGGCTGGATATAAAATTAACCAAAAAAAAAAAAAAAAAAAAAAAAAATCAGTAGCCTTCCTCTATTCAAAGGACAAACAGGCTGAGAAAGAAATTAGAGAATCAACACTCTTCACAATAGTCACAAAGAATATAAAATACCTTGCTGTGACCCTAATGAAGCAAGTGAAGGATCTGTATGACAAGAACTTCAAGTCTCTGAAGAAGATAATTGAAGAAGACCTCAGAAGATGGAAAGATCTCCCCTGCTCATGGATTGGAAGAATCAACATAGTAAAAATGGCCATCTTGCCTAAGGCAATCTACGAATTCAGTGCAACCCCCATCAAAATCTCAACTTAATTCTTTATAGAGTTAGAAAAGGCAATTTGTAAATTCATTTGGAATAATCAAAAACCCAGGATAAGAAAAAAAAGAAACCTTCACAGAAAATCACCATTCCTGACCTCAAGCTGTATTACAGATAGATCAATTGTGATAAAAATTGCCTGGTATTGGTACAGAGACAGGCAGATAGACCAATGGAATAGAATTAAAGACTCAGAAATGAACCCACACACCTATGGTCACTAGATCTTTGACAAAGGAGCTAAAAACATTCAATGGGAAAAGGACAGTCTCTTCAACAAATGGTGCTGTTTCATCTGAAAGTCAGCATGTAGAAGAATGCAAATCAATCCCTTCTTATCTCCTTGTCCAAAGCTCAAGTGCAAGTGGATCAAAGACCTCTACATAAAACCAGCTACACTGAAACCAATAGAACAGAAAGTGAGGAAGAGCTTAGAACACATAGGTACAGTGGAAGATTTCCTGAACAGAACACCAATGGCTTATGCTCTAAGATCAAGAATGGATAAATGGAACCTCATAAAATTGAAAAGGTTCTGTAAGGCCAAGGACACTGTCAAAAGGACCAGATATGGATGTCTCCTCAGAGGTTCTTCCAGAGTCATGTAGATGCAGATGAGGATGCTTGCAGTTAACCATCAGACTGAATACAGGGATCCGCATGAAAGTGATAGAGAAATGGCGGAGGGAGCTGAAAGGTTTGCAACTTCATGGGAAGAACAACATCATCAACCAGCCAACCATTCACTCAGCACTGACGTGAAGAGGATGATTGGGAGAGGGAGCCCCTTCATGGAATCAGGTTGAGGAGAAGGAGGTAGGGGAGTGGAGTGTGGGAAAGGTATAACATTTGAAATGTAAATACAGAGAATATCCAATAAAATTGAAAAAAAAAAAGGAAGGAAGGAAGGAAGGAAGAAATAAAGAAAGAAAGAAAGAAAGGAAGGAAGGAAGGAAGGAAGGAAGGAAGAATAAAAGAAAGAAAGAAAGAAAGAAAGAAAGAAAGAAAGAAAGAAAGGAAAGAAAAAGCAGCCTGAGCAAGTCATGAGGAGCAGGCTGATAAGCAGTATCCCCCATGGCTTCTGCATCAGGCCCTGGCTCCTGGACTGTTTGAATTCCTGTCCTGACTTTCTCCAATAAAGAACTGTGATGTGGGAATATAAACCAAATAAGCCTTTTCTCCCCAAATTTCTTTTTCATGGTATTTCATCACATCAGTAGAAACCCTATCTAAGACAAGAATGTAGCTCAGCTGGTACAGTGCTTATTTATCATTCAGGAAGCCTTGGATTTGTTCCTGAAAACCATGAAGTCCATAAGCCAGGAGTGAGGGCATATGCCTGTATTCCTAGACTTTGGGAACTGGGAGAATCAGGAGTTTATGGTCCTCTCAACAACATAGTGATTTCAAGGATCTCCTGTGGTTGTGTGATGTTTCTCTGATGTTCAGAGACCCACTCGGGCTCAGTGTCTCAGCTGACTGTTTGTAGTATTGGGTTTTGGGTATCAATAGGCATATTAATGACCCTAACCCCAAATTTGAGTATGGTATGCAAGAGAGGTAAACTTTTGACGCTGCCAGAGCAGTGGGCAGCTGCCTTCAGCAGGTCTCTGCTCCAACTAAGACAATGCATTTGGACAGTTTGCCATCTCTTTAAGGGTCCATTGGGTTGCATTGCTCATAGACCTGCTAGCACCTTAGCCTCTCCTGCCTCTCATTCTGGTCCTAGCATCCTGTGGTGGTTTCAGTATGTTTGGCCCAGGAGACAGATTTGTTTGGGCTTATGGTTTCAAGGAATTTCAGTCTATCCTGAGGGGAAGTATGGCAGTTGGCATGGACCCATCTCTGTCTCTGGAGAATGTAAAATTGCTCACTATATCACTGTGGCTGAAAGACACTCTCCAGCATCAGCCCTATTGTCTCCCTCCACAGCAGAGGTGTATTAGGAGGTATAGTCTTGTTGGAATAGGTATGGTCTTGTGTGTTTGTGAAGATGGGCTTTGAGACCTTCCTACTAGCCACATGGGAGACAATTGTCTCCTGGTTGTCTTTCAGTCAAGATATAGAACTCTTGCCTTTTCCAGTACTCTGTTTGCCTAGGTACTTCCCATGTTTCCTATCTTGATGATAACAGACTGAAGCTCTGAGCATATAAGCCAGCCCCAATTAAATATTGTCCCCCTTTGGCACTTGTAAACATTTGCATACACATTCATATACTCACAGAGGCATGTGCACATACATAAATATAAAAAGAAATCTTTTATAGTAAATGAGTCACATGTAATTCTAGCCTGTAAATGGGTGTAAATTTAGAGCAATGAAACCCTAAGACACAGCCCCTTTTATTTGTAATACCCCCAGCTACTCCTGTATTAACTGCTTTGGTACATTAGTTACAGTTTCAGTTTCTTTTGCTGGTTGCTTTGATAAAATACTCAGACATGAGAAACTTAAGAAGGAAGCTGTTTCTTTTGGTCACCACTCGAGGTACAGTCTATCATGAAGGGGCAGTCAAGGCAGCAGGAGGCAGAGGCAGTTTGTCACAGTGCACCAGAGTTAAGAAGGGGATAGCAATGAATGTTTGTGTTGTTAGCTTTCTCCTTTCTGTACAGTCCAGGATCCAAATCCAAGGAAAGGTGCTGCCCACTTCTCCTGTGTGTCTTCCCACTTCAACTAACTTAATCAATATAACCCCTTAGAGGGGGATTATTACGCCCAAAGGCTAAGTAATCCAGGGAGACTTATCACCCAGGTGGTTCCCTATTGTGTCATGTTGATGACAACAGTAGTCACAGCAATCTTTGTTGTTACAAAGACAAAATACATGATAATAGCATCCTATGGGAATAGAGATCTGTTCAGTGTTGTGGTTTCAAGGGATTTCAGTCCATCCTGGGGGGAAGTAAGGCAGTTGGTATGGCTCCATCTCTGTCTCTTGGGAATGTGCAAGAATTGGAATCAGGGCCATACTATCATCCTTAAAATTCCACCTCCAGTTGACTACCACCAGTCAATCTCTCTGAACAGTATGACCAACTGGAGACCTAGTGTTTAAATGCATGTGTTTGTGGTGGATAGTTCAGATCTAAATCACAGCACATCACCCCTGTCTAATAGTAGAATTCTCAATATCTTTGACATGGCCTGCTATCCAGTTTCAGAATAACACCGAATCTATGCCCATACACAAGTTAAAATTACATGTGACTCATCTACTATAAAGATTTCTTTTTATGTTTATGTATGTGTACATGCCTCTATATGCATGTGTGTATAAATATTTACAGGGACCAAAAAGAGGGTGACAAAGCCCCTGGAACTGGAGTAACTGGTTGTTGTGAGCTACCCCATGTATGTGCTGGGAACCGAACTTAGGTCCTCTGCAAGAGCAGTGCTTACTTTTAACTACTGAGTCATCTTTTCAAACCCATATGACTCATTTAAGAATATCCTCTTCCCAGTCCAGCAGAGTGCCTTGTATTCAAAATAGGGTCACAGTGCACTGTCCCCGCCACCTCTTGCCAAAGAGTAAGTACAAGTAATGAAGTGATTCACTCAAAGGTGAGATCTAGTCACTGTAAGGAATTTCATTAGGAAGAAGTGTATTGGTGTGTGTGTGTGTGTGTGTGTGTGTGTGTGTGTGTGTATGTGTGTACAGCTTATTCTTCATTGTGTCATTGTGGCTGAAAGCACTGTCCACTGCCAGCTCTGACTAGTGTCTCCTCCACAACAGAAGCATTGGCTGACTGACAGTCAAGGGATCCCTGAGGGGTGATGGAAGCTACAGGAGAAATATTCCTGAGGCTCTTCCACCACTGACTTGCCAAACTAATACACCTAGCTTAAATCTGTTCAGTCCCTCATCTCCTGTCCTGTGCTGTATCCTCACAGGCAAGATCTACAACAGAATTTATCTGCGAAGGGGAAACAGTTCAGAGTCATAGTTCACCTCCTGATTGACATTGGCTGACATGATTAAAGAGTACTATTAGCCTTCTGCTGGCTCTGCGGTCAAAAAAGACAATGGAGTAGGGTGTAGAGGAGTGGATTTCTGTTAGTCTGAAGAAGGAGTTCAGGATGGAATTGCAGTCGGTGGCACTCTGGGGACTATTAGGAGGATTCCCATCCTAATGGGCTCTATCACTCCTGCTTGGAGCTGAGGGAATTCCTCTAAGCCACAGAGAAAACAGGTAAGAAACCATCAACATCACTGCTGTATAACATTGTGTGGCCACCGAATATGCTTTCTTCTCATAATTTCTGGTTAAATATGTATTTGGCAACAAGGGATGAGGGTCCTGGAAAATTCTAACTAGTTGTGGGTGAGTGTGTATGTGTTCCCATCTGACAGCCTTGTCTACCTTCATTTCTTTGCATCACCCTTTGCATCATGGTCTAAGCCCACAAATGGTTCATTATGATGAACTGCCTTATGAGGGCCCTGAGTCTGGCAAGAATTTACTGCTCTTCACCCAGTGGCACCATATGTTAGTAGTTCAGCAGGAGTCTGGTTCTCCCTCAACAGCTGTCAGTGTTGGGAAGTCTTGCCATTGTCCTGTGGTCCTTTTGTGCCCTACCATTGTACCTAGGCACAATTCTGGATAGTCTGATAACTCCCCCATCTATAGTTATGAGTGGATTCATTACATCCTGTCATTACATGATACTGATAGAATTCCACAACTGTCACTACATTGTAGCACTACAGTGAATTTAAGAGTGTATAGCTGTACTGAGTGATCATAGTGGATAGTCCATTAGTCATGCAACTCTGGCTATGCATATGAATAGACATAGGAAAGGAGATGTTAAATAGATACATATGAGCAGATCAGTTGAGTGTCTGATGATTTTTCCTGATTCCTGAATGGGCCATATGTGTTTCAGCACCATTTTTCAAAAGACAGTAATTATTCAAAAGTTACCAGGCATGCCTGACATGTCCCAAACCCTTGGCTTGTAACTTGTTGAGTCCTCAAATCGAACCCTGTCATTGCCTCTGGGGTAGAGACAAGGATGACTGAGAAGGTAGAACTGGGAGAGCCTTTTATGTAGAGAACCCAGGGAGGCAGGAATCTGAGCACCAATTGTCGTCTTATGTGTGTTCTTTATCTCTTGATCCACTTCACATAGATGGGGGTGGGTTAGGGGTGAAGGGTGGTTCTCATCTACTTGTCAAGCAGGAAAAAATTCTTGCTTCTGGAGCTCCAGCACTGGACATCACTAGATACGCACAGTTCAGAAAGATACAAATGAAAGATGAAATGAAGATAGAGGATCTTGGGAGAAGGGCAGGCATGAGTGCAGTTCATGGGACCATGCTTAATCACTAAGACACTTAGAGAGGACCTCGGCCTGTGATTACAAGCTCTACCTTACCCACCCTCAGCCTGAGCTAAGGGGTTTCTTTTTAGCCTTATAGCTCTTCTCTATTGTTCTAGCCTCCACTTCCACAGGGTTTCTGCCTTCTCCCTGTAGCCCTGAGCCGGACTGGCCTTAATCAGAAGCAAGCTGCTGATTCAGCTTCTAGCTTGAGTTTATTCAGCTGGTGTGAAGATTCATGAGGGGGTCACATTTATATTTTTATCAGTGTCTTGTAAAGCTGAATAATTTATCATGTTCCTCTCAGGCCTCTCCCCTCTGGCCTCTGTCACCCTTCACAAGCAGAGTGAAGTTCTTGCTTCAAAAGCCAAACTTATTTGGGATGTACCTGCTTTTGCTCATAGATGTCCGACATGCTCTTTCTTCTGTCAGGGCAAAATTGAGAGAAAAACCTTTCTTTTTCTTTTTCTTTCTCTACCCTCCCCCCCCCCTTCATCGTGAGCAATTCACTGTAGTTAAACCTATTCAGTTTCCTTTTACATGGTTTCCCTGTCAAAGCATGTCAATTCTGAAACAAATTAACTGGTGGTTAAATTAAAGATCTCTGCAAAGGAATCTTATCTCTTCTTTACAAATGCATTCTTAAAGCTGAAGTGATGTGGGGGGGACACAGCAAATCTATGAAGGTAATTTTACAGACCCTTACACCTGAGCTACTTTTCTGGGCCATTTCTCTGTTCAAGTGTGAGGATAATAGTAATAAATCTGCCAAATTACATCTACAGAGTGCAATATTTCCACCATGCCAAGGACTAAGGCCTATTTTGCTTGTCTCTGTGCGGATGTGCTTAGGCAAATGTTTGTGTTTCTGACCTGAATGACACTATTTCATCCTTTTGTCCATTAAGAAAAAGCACCGGCCGGCAAAGAACAAAAGCGTGTCCACATATGGACACAGCTGGAGCCAGACATGCCTGATGATGGCACAAAGACACAAATGTCCCCTTCTGCTGGAAGAAACTAGCCATCTCATTTGTCATTTTATGAAAGGATTCATCATGGAGGCCGTGATCAAACAAACAGACAAACAACAGTGATTAAAAAAAAAAAAAAAAAAAAAAAAAAAAAAAAAAACCAACAAGCTCCTTTTGTGTATATATAGAATAAAATAGATTTTTCCAAAACCTTAAGAGACCAGCTTTAGAGCTAGGGATAATTGAGTTTTCTGTCTGTAACAGTGGAATTAAAATAGCCCACTGAATGTTTGCAGGTAAATTCTCTGGATTCTCTCTCTAGTCTCCAGCTTCAGTTTCTTTAAAGGTTCTAAAACCTCTGACATTTCAGGTTGTACATCCTTCCTCCCCAACTCTAAGAGGTTTTCAGATAGAAGAATTAGAATCCTTATTTTGGATTATAGCAATACAGTTCTAATAAATGATACACAAGGCTAAGGTGACTGTTGGTTTTATGTGTCAACTGGTTAAGCTAGGGTGCCCAGTTGTTTGGTCAAACACCAATCTGGATATTGGTCTGAAGATATTTGTGAGTGTAACTACTATGAAAATCGATAGGTTTTCAGTAAAACAGATTTTATTCCAGTTTCTTGATATAATATGGTTGGGCCTCTTCAGATTTGGCGCAGCCCTTACCAAGGAATAGCAATGACTTTACATAAAAAGGAATTCTAGGTGAGTTCAACATAGAACTGCCAAGAGTTCCCTGGCAACAGACCTACTCTGTGAACCCAAGACAGCAAGATCTACTGCAGCTTGTATGGCTACCTTCCCACATTTGCCCTCCTCCCATCCCCCATTGCTTGGGTGAATCCTTAAAACCTTCCTCACCCTCTCTACTCTTCCCACTGGTTCTGTTTCACTGGAGACCCTGGAAAAATACATAAAGCAACTGGTGTGCCAACTCAACCGTTCCCAAGGAGTGACAGCCCTGTACCAACAGTGGGCGGGGCTCTCATCTCAAAATGGTTGTCACTCTTTATAATACAAGAATTTTTTGGTTTTTAACTTTTCAAGTTCCTATTGTCTGATTTAAACTAAAATTTGGAGCAGTTGATTTTTAGTGCTAAATTGTGAGGTCTTGGTCATTTTCTCTAAGAAATCTCAATGATACCCTTGGATTCAGCTTAAAAGCTACATCCTTCAAGAACTCTTTCCTGAGAACCCTCCCACCATTTCCTCCAGTCTCTTCTCTACCATCTTTCTTCTTCCTTGTTCCTGTAGCAGCATGACACAGACATATTTAACACTATGTTTAGCTCTCACTTTCTTTCTTAAAATAAATTATCTTATCTGTATCCTTTGTTTCTCTGGCCAATTTGAGCACCTGCGATTAGATTATATTTATGCTTGTATCCTTGGTGGACATACAGTAGAGCATCTGCACAAAGCAAACATGCATATATTTTGCCAATCAAATGAGTGAATGGAAGAATAACCTCATGTTGATGGCCTCATGTTGTCTCAGGCATTTCCTTGCCCCTGCCTCCCAGGACATCTGAGTCTGACAGATCTGCCTTCATTTTCGTCCCTTCATTGGCATCCCTAGCTCTTTGGCATTTCTTTTCTAATCCAGGCAATAGAAGCAATGCATGGTACCCTTGTGACGGGGTTATTGTGAAGTAAAAGGTAGAGGTGTGTGATTCCCCAGTAAAGGATAGGGATCGTCTTCCCTGATGTCATTTACATATTTGTCCTGTTGCATTTCTAAGGCTGAGTCTTCAGAACAAGCCATAGTCTCTGGCTGAGGACTTAGTTCCTCTGTCTTCCTTTCCCTGCTGAGCAAAGTGTGTGCACCCTCTGGGCCCTGACTTGGGTTCAGGATCATCTCCCACTGCATGTTGCATGGAGGCTCACCTGCAGGCAGGTAGAGTCTAATGTTAGAGTCAGAACAGCAGTTTTGTTTGCTGACAGAGCCCCCTTCCTACCACCAGGTTAGTTACTTGCAACCAAAGTGATCTCTTATCCTAGGAGACACCTGGTGTTTCTGGGGATATTTTTACTATGAATTGTATACTTTTCTCAGGGAGAAGTGAACAGCATCTATTCACCTCAAATACCGTACCAATGACAGATCAAAGTAATGATTCTTACAAAGTCCAACTTGGTAAACAACGAGCTCATTGGGTTGGCTTACAGAACCCTGGAGATGGGTTTCTTGGAGTGGCAAGGTGACTCAGAGGGAGCTGCATCACTGAAAGGTACATTCTAGCACCTGTATCAAGTCAGAAAAGCTGAATTCCTGTAGCTAGCTATTCAGCTTTCAGGCAGCTTAGTCAGGAAGTCTCTTCTCTCCAACAACTGTTAACTAGTAATAGAAACTGGAGGCAAAGGATGGAATTTGGAAGTTCCAAGAGTTTTCTGAGACTTCTGAGTTGTTTACTTCCTGAACAAGTCTCAAATATTTCCTGAATCCTAAGTTACCTCTTTCCTCCCTCCAGAAAGGATGCTTTCAGTTGGAGGAAATCCTTACACAACAATGCCTTAACTAGAATGGATAAAACTCTGCTGGTATCTTGTGTGGAAGGTCAGAGAAAGTTTCCTAATGTCCTACAAGGCACAGGATGTCCCTGAACAACGTAGCAGGATCTCATATCAAGTATGGTAGGACTCAGAATCCCCACTGTGCACAGTGGAGCAGACCTTTCCATCTTTATCACATAAAACAAGACAAAACAAGTCTTCCTCGGTGTAAACATTAGTCAGATCCTCTATTGACTTCTCTTCACTTACAGACTAGTCCACTATATAATTATTCTACACTAACTCTATTATCTCAAAATATATACTGATATTAATGTAGGTTTCAGATGAGAGGCTAGGGAGTGATGGGAATTTCTTGGCATCAAATGGCTCTATTATTCCAAAAAAAGAGGAGGTGAGGTGAACTAACATGCACATGCATTTATTAGTGTGTAGAGACTGAACAACACAATGGTTAGAGAAACCTTTCTCTCCTAACTTTGTTCTTTCCTTGTCACACACAATCTGTGTGGCACTGCACTTAGCTTTCAGTGATAATACCACCCACCTCATACAGTTACAATGCAAGTAAAACAGCCAGGTATAATACTGCATATCTGCAGTTACTCTCAGAACTTGGAAGGCTGAGACAAGGAGCTTACCTAAGCCTAGGAGTTTCAGGTCAGCCTGGGCAACACTGCCAAATATTATCATATATATGAATGGATGAACGAATGAATGAATGAAGAAATGAATGAATTATATAAAATAAAGAGATGACTTGATCCTGATTCTAAAACGTTCTGGTTACATGATCATAGGCAAATAATTTTTTAAGACATTTAAGGATACATCATTGAGACATAAATACTAGTATAGATTTCATAACATGACTGTAAGCATTGCATGAGAAAACACATAGAAGTGATTTTGGTACCCAGAGAACCTTCAGTAAACTAGCCAATTTTTGTTCTTTTAACAATTTGTGCTGGGGGGGGGGTCAATCTGTGGTTCAGAAAGAAAACTGATGATGATTCTTCTCTGGACAAACGATAAGGCTTAAACAATAGCGATTTTTTTGCTGGCAACTTGATTACATTAAGGAAGACTCAGAAACATGGAGATGTATTGTTTGAGGGATGTCTATGAGGAAATTTCCATAGAACTAGGTCTGAGAGACTCAGTAAATCAGGGGAAGACCTGCTTTTGGCAGACACATAACTCTACTGGCCAGAGCTGAGGGGTACTGAGACAGGGATGTGCTTGCTTCCCACCCAGGCTGTCAAAAGTTCAGGTTCTTTCGTCTTGAGATGAAGGACTGACTCCCAACAACCCTTTCTCACTTCCAGTTTCAAACTGGAAACCACACCACTGATATCCCTAGTCTGAGGCCTTCTGAGGCTTCACCTGACATTCCAGACTCTTCAGTTCACATTTGCCTGTCATGAGATTTCTTAGCTCCCTAACCATGTGACAAACAGCCCTTCCCATATCAATACATATCTTACTGGTTCTTCTTCATAAAGAGACTTGCCTGGTAGGTTAGTTAATCAGGGCTCATGGATTAGCTATGATGTCATTGTCTAGATTTGTCACCATTCCTTCTGGGTTTTATTGTAAGAGGAAGTCTTTTGAAGAAAAGGAGCACGTGGCCAGGTGAGAGTAACTGATTATAAGACTTCCTTAAATGTCTAAGGGTAACATTATATGAAGGCAATAATTTCTTCTTTTCCCATCACCAGCAACACACCCCCATTTTCTCTAATGACACTGGGAAAGGTCATAGGAGGAAATATGTTTAGTAACACAGCCAGCAGTGATGTTTGAGGAGGGAATCAAACCTTCCACAATCAGCAATAATCCCTTCTCAGTTGGTCCTCTGGAGCTGCATGTCTGGTGATGAACAAGGCTGAGTAACATTTCCCTGGGGCTTCTGAGCAAGATCTGAGCTGGAAATGCTGGGCAGTCATGTGAACCATGCCTAATTGGTTGGGGTGAAGAACAGTGGGCAATCAATCTGTCCTTGGGTTTAGACTTACCCCAGGGCAATTATAGGCAAATTAAGGGATAATTTTGCAGATAAATGAGATCAAGAGTGCATGCCACTTGCCTGGCAACTAGTGGCTGGAAAGATGTATTCTATGTTGAGGCAGAAGATGGATGGAAGGAGCTGTGGAACTTTATTTTCATAAGGGATTATTATTTGTGCCCCTGATAATTCACAAAGAGACATGCCTTACTCTGTATTTTGGAGACATAAAAAGTGCGGATGGTGACAATTAATCAAATGGCATTTAGTACACTTGAAAAGGCTAACAGTTGGCCCCAGCGCTGAGCCAAATGAAGCACCTCATCTGCATCGCATACAAAAACCCAGTTAAACTCACGTGAATCTCCTAGATGAACAATACACAAGCAAAGACCATAAAATAACCAGGCAGATTTGATAATGAACCAACTAGAACATAAAAATTAAAGGCAAAATTGACAAAATTACATGTATTTTAGACACCAGTGAATCAACTGACAAAATTAAATGTTGCATGGACTTAAGACACAAATGAACATTTGATTGAAAGAAAAGATAATGTAATGAATCATTAACAGTGTGACACAGAAGGATGGGAAAGCAAGAAAATATGTTAAGAAATAGAGAGACATTGAGACTCTCTAATGTTCAATAAAATTTCAAGAAGGAGAAAATGACTCAATCTTTGAAGAGATAATAACCAATAATTCTTAAAACTGAACAACATTGAAATACAATGTATACCAAAACTACCACCACCACTACACACACACACACACACACACACACACACACACACACACACACACATACACACACAGGGGATGTGTGCACATACATGGGTCAGGGTTGGGAGATGGAAGGAGAGAAGCTATCTGCTATATAGACTGTTCTCACAGGTTAGGAGCTGAGCTCCTTACAGGAGGAATGAGCTGCAGAGTCTCATGGCCCAAGCCTAAGGTCATCAGATAGCTCCACACAGTAAAAGTGTTAATTCCAAAGACAAAATACTATTCCAAAAAGAAGGAACATTAAAACTATTGGGAAATAAGGCATTTAGAAGGCGCCTCACAGTTACAACTGTAGGAATTGACATTAACACCCTAGGAGAGCTGTGAAAGACAAAAATGTATTAGCTTAAGCCTGTATCGTTAGCAGTACTTACTGTCTAGAACCAGATTCCCTAAAGATATTATAATAAAATCAATACCACAACATACTGTCTAAAAGAAAGTTATAAAGGATATGCTCCAGGAAGGGAAAATACTTCCGAGAAGGAATTTTTGAGAAACAAAAAAGCAAGTGGGCAAAGGCATTGGCAAACACATAGAAGTTTGTGTAGAGTTGGTTGATAGCCATCCCTGACATTAGAGTCATGTATAGAAGTCTGGTTTAAATGGCTTGATGAACCTCAGCTATCAGTTTTGCTAAAAACATTTTCCAGATAAGTCTAATGTGAGTCTTAGTGAAAGACCATTCATGTGAATAAAGCACTGAATTCAATTACATAATAATGTATAAATTACATATATTAAAATGGTGATAATTATGGGGTTTCCAAGAGAGCTATCTAAAATAATAAACATCAAGTCAGAAGGTATGTATTGAAGTTAAAATGTTCAAAGTCCCTTGAACTGTTTACAACATTAAAAGTATGAATAATTAACATTTTAGGCTAATGAAGTGTGGTTACATTTTAGTAATTTTAGTAACTGAAAACTAATGAACCAAGAGACTGAATCAAGATATTATATGGTTCATGTGTTGAAGATGGTGTTGAGAAGCTACCATTAGGTGCTGCAGTGAGTAAAGGTAAGGGCTGTCAAGAACAGACTGTTCCAAAGAAAGACAGCAACAGTATCCAAATCACAAAGGAAGTGGAGGCACATCACCGGAATACTGCAGAGCCATAGAAGGGAGAGGCATGACTTCAACCAGGCTTTCTGGTGAGCTGGGTAGCCTCTTCAGAAGCCCCATTCAGAAGATAAGCACCCTAGTGGGTGATGTGGTGACTCCAAGAAGGTGAATCTGTCTAGCCAAGGGAATACAAGGGAATGAGAGGCTCCTACTGTGCAAAGGTGGAAAAGGGCTGCTGTGAAGCCAGCTCTGGACCAACAGCAGACACGTGACCTGTGACCTGTACAGATTTAGCAAGAGCATAAAACAAAGAAACTTACAAGTTTAGCCAACCTTACTCCACCCTTCAAGCATGTGACTAGCTCCCTGCAACTATTGAGGACCCAGAAAGAAACTCTGATACCTACTTTTCTTTCTTTTACCTTTTTCTCCCCCATGTAATTTTTTTTAAAGTCTATGCATGCATCTATATATTTATATGTGTGAAATTATAATTTTACTATATTACATTAAATTTTTTAATATTTTTTATTTTTCCTTCCTATATTCATCTAATTCTGTTAATTTATTTTTCTCTATTTTGATACAATACTTTCTCTTTTTCTTAATTTTTTTAATTGCACTCATGTCACCACTCCATAGTTAGCATCATGTTGACTTTGCATTCTTAGTTTTTTTTTTAATTATTTTTTTATTATTTCTACATTTACATGATTTTTATTCTTCCTTTTTTTTATACTGGAAAAAATTTTCTGCTCTTTTTCTTGCTTTTCTTCACCTCTTCAATATCCTCTCCCTTTTGTTTCTTCTTCCTGTTTTGTTTATTTAACTTTGTTTCTCTTTTGCATCTTATTATTATTGCCAAACCTGGGTAAATTGTCACTTCATAACAACAGCTGTAAGACAATGTTATATCCAGCTAAAATATCTCTTTAAAAACAGTGGGGAAATAATAGCATCTCAAGACAAGTCCAGAGTAAGTAAGTCATGACCACCAAGCTAGCACTGCTGAAGAGAGATGAAAGAATATTGTGAACTGAGGAGGAAGTGAGGGGCTTGACTACAAGAGCAGAGGAAAGAATAAAGTTCATGGCTGAAATGACACAACAAAGGAAAGCCAAGAGGAAACTAATTACATTCAACAGAGTAAACCAGAAAATTTCCAATGCTAGTAGGTGGAGAAAATAAGGAATTAGCTAATAATAGAGGCAACCAGTAAAAGAACCAACAAAATTACAGGAATTAGTTTCCAGTAATACCCTTAAATGTAAATGGTATCAACTCACCAAAAGAAAGGCACAACCTGCCTGACTAGTTTATAAAACTAGATTCAGTCTGCTATCTTCAAGAACACTCCTTGAAAAAACACCCATGAACTAAGAGTTAAAGAAAAAAAAAACCAACCTATTCAATAAGTGGAAAAAACAAAACAGGCTGGCATATTTATTCTTTTATCTAAAAAATATATCCCAAGCAAAAATTAGTCAGAAAAGATAAAGAAGTCCAATACAAAGCAATAGAGAACAGTTTATCAAGAATCTATAAAAGGGCTGCAGAAATGGCTTAGTGGTTAAGATCACTCGTTGCTTTAGAAGATGATCTGGGTTCAGCTTCTAGCTCACAATCATCCATAATTCCAGTTCCAGGGGATCAAATTCCCTTTTCTAACCTCTTTAGACCCCAAGCACACATGTGGTGCACAAGGATACGTACAGGCAAAATATATGTGCACTTTTATGTATGTGTGTGTGTGTTTAAATACAAAATTTAAAATGAAGAAGTTATAACAAATATAGATATATATTCATTAAAAGAATTCTCATGAAAAAGATGTTAAGAATAAAAATAATAGAAGTGAAAAAGAATACAGCTATAAATAAGACATAGGTACAAAAATATAAGAATAACACAAAAAGCAGCTAGTAATAAATTCAGAAAGTTAAATAAAAAAATTCTGAAGAATATAACTTATTAAAATCTTTTTGTAATTTTATTGACACAAAATTTAAAAATTCAATCTATAGTTAGCAATCATCCAATAAAGGAAGTGAAACCATCTATTATTTTGTAATTTCACCAACAGCCACAAGTACATTTTATACCCAGCTAAACTATCTTTGTAAAATGATGAGGAAATAGGAGTGTAGCAAAACCAACACAAAATAAGTTAACTCATGATTAACAATAGTTAACTGTGAACATAGTAATATTAAACATGCAAATGAATGCCAGTGTGTGCTGATGGAATAGCAGTCCTCATATTTCAAAAGTTCTGTGAAAGCAATTATTCCAACAACATGAAAACTCTTTTTATCCTATGAAAAGAGAAAATTCTTGGTAAATTCAATAATTTCAATATAAGACTAAAATTAACAAAAAAAAAAGAAAGTTACAGGCCAATCCTACTCTCAAATACAGGCATACATTTGATTAACCAAAAAATGAAGAATATGAAGCAAATGCTATACAAGACTATGACAAAGCCCTATTAAGCTTATTCCAGAAAACCACAAGAATTACACAGTTGAATTTTGGAAATGATGTGAACTAAGCATAGGAAAAACTCTAGATAACTATCCAAAGCATGATGAAAT
The DNA here is from genome assembly GCF_963924665.1 of Micromys minutus. Classification (NCBI taxonomy): domain Eukaryota; kingdom Metazoa; phylum Chordata; class Mammalia; order Rodentia; family Muridae; genus Micromys; species Micromys minutus. The sequence continues at coordinate 23,748,896 of NC_137954.1, read as the reverse complement.
TTGACATGAAATTTTCAGGATTCATATATATTTGTACAAACTCATATTTTTAATATTCATTTATGGGTATGTGTATGCATAATCATACTTACAAAATTTATAATTTCATTATATGTGCTTTTATATAATATATGTACTTATGTATATATACTTATATAAATCTATAATTAGTTATAAATTACATATAAATACATATCAATATATTTATATACATATGCTTTTATGCATAATATGCTTATATAAATACATAGAATTATATAAAATTGTATATAAATACATTCAATATTTGCACACACATATATGTTTCATGATGTCTATTGTTATATTAACATATATATATAGATAGATATTTGTTTATTTATATTTATAAATGCATAATATACATATTGATATTTATTAGATATTTATTAGGAAGAATTCAATTGCTTTATGCTTTTTTTCTTACAAGTCTTTCTTCTTCACAGCCCTTTGTTATCCCATATAACTTTTAAAAGTAAAGCTGTCAAGTTTGTAAAACAAACAAACAACCACATTGTAGTTTTTATAGACACACACACACACACACACACACACACTATACCTATACATATACATACAATAAGTCAAAACAAAATGGAAAAGAATGAACAATGGTCAGTTCTCTGGATTATATTAATAACTTGTACAAATATTTGAAAAAAACCCAGAAACAATAGAAAAGCTGCTAAAGAATCTGGACTGGCATCTCACGGAAAGGCAAACATACACATACATGAGTAAGTATGTGCTAAAATTATTTTCACTGATATTCACAAACTACAAACTAAGATCGAGATTTAATTCCCTTTTATAGATGCTGTGTGGGAGGTCCTGGTACTGAGCCGGGACCTTGCACATGCTGGGCAAAGACATTGCTCTGTTACTGTGCTATATATTCTTGGCTTTGTTTTCTCTTGCTTTACTTAGAGAGAGGATCTCGCTCAAATACCTTAGCTGATTTTGAACTCCCTCTATAGCCAAAAGGAAGCTTTGATTGTGTGCTCATGGTGCTTTTTCCTCCAGAGTAGCTGGATTATAGACCTGTGCCCCTTCCCACTGCCCTTTCCCAGCTCTTGGCAATATCAAGACATCTAGTTGGACCAGATCCGGTCTGCTGGGGCAGATCTATAGTCCCAGCTACTCAGAAGGCCGAGGCCAGAGAATCATATGGCCAAGACCTGTCTCAGCCACAGAGTGATTTGAAGCCAGCCAGGACAACTAAGTATCCTGCCTCAACCTTTAGAAAAGTAGAAAGAGGCACCAAGGATATGGGTCAATAGTAGAACACCTGTGTAAAACCTTGGATTGAGTGTCTAGTACTGTGAAAAATTATTCAAGCTAGTGAGGATGTCAAATGGAATTCATAAATTGCTGATGAGGGTCTGTCAGTGTAGTTCTGTTTGAAAAGAATCAGCCCTTCCTTCTAAACTCAACATCTGCACTCCTAAAGATGTCCAGTCATTTTACTTATATGTGTAAATAAATCCCGTGTAAGTGTGCCAGGAGGCACTTCACGATGTTCACAGCAGCACTGCTAAGAGAAGCAAGGAACGGAAAGAACTTAAGTGTAGGTTGATAGAAACACACATCCATCCATTCAGTCTTCGGTCGGCAGAACAGTCTGAATGGAAATGGTTGATCCGTGGTTAGAAAAAGCAATTTCTCAATTTCCCAAAAACTCAATTTCCCAAACACAGTGCGGTGTGGAGAAAAGCAATTGCAGAAAGCATCGTGATGTGTTATGCCATTTTTATACACTTCAGAAGTTAGCAACGTCATATCTTTTTTGGGGGGTTGTGATAAAGTTATCAAGAAAGCCATTTTTCATGTAGTTCAGGGGTTAGCAAAGGCAGACAACTTTCTTGACTTGCGATAAAGTTATCAAAAAATGGGAAAGAAATTACAGCTAGTGACAAGTGGTTTCTGGGAGACAGAAAACGGGTAGGAATAATCTCATCGATAGATAGCATAGTGTAGGTTTAAAACTTGTAAAATTGAGCTTTGCCAGATACAAACTTTCTTTGGAACACACCAACTATGCAAATATGTTTCTAAAGAAATGAGCTGAAATTGATTAGGTATCCTACCTATTGACACTTGGTAAATAAACAGAAACGATTCTAATATAATATAAACAGGATATTTTTAAATATTTGGAATGAAATTGAGTTCCAATAATCTGGAAACAATTAAACTGAGAACCCTATAAAGTTCCAAAGCAGAGAACAGAGACAGAGGACACATTTAATAATACACATCTCATAAGATCCCTTGAATAGAATGGACAGGGTCTGTGAGTTGTTTTGGACCAACCTAATGCAGTAAAGGTCAGGATGATAGAGTCTGGATCTGGGTATGTGATATGATAAAGGTACTGGAATGTCACTCCCCTTTTTGTATTGCATAAGATTTGGTCTTAGCAAACTGGAGACATTCTCTTAGTCTTCAAGAATGGGGGAGACCATGTGGCCAGACATCTGCAGAGGGAACTGTGCCAGCCTCAGTTAGCTATGAGCAAAAAGCCCATAAGGATCAGGGCCTCATTCATACAGACTCCATAAAGTTCCTACCTCATAGCACAACAGCCTTCCCCAGTCAAATCTTTAGAAGAGAACCAAACCTGGCCAGTAACTTGTGTGTAGCCTAATGGGAGGCTGAGCAGAGTAGGCAAGTAAACTATTAGAATTACTGATCCTTGGAAAGTCTGCAATGGTAAATAAGTATGGTATTAAGACTGGGGTGGTTTATTATATAGAAATAGAAAATGTAAAAACGTCTATTCATCTGTATTCCTGTGACACACATGGTGCTCAACTAAGAGAGCATAGTATAGATGCACATAGAGATGGATGGCAGATAAATATGTAGACAGAGGGATAGAAAAGCAATGGAAGGCACAATCCCTCATTGCCAAACATGCCCCACTAGGATGCTGATTGAATGCTCTTGGTAGCAGAGGGGGACTTCTATCCTGGAGGTGGGTAGGGAGGAAATCAGATCTGGAAGGCAGCACAGAAGAAAAAATTGGAACCTGGGCCGGTTTCTAAACTCCTTATTCCTGGACAAACATTCTGAACAGCCAGAACAGACTCGCCGTAAAGCAAGCGACCTTGAGCTTCACTTGAACTTGCTTCCAGGGTTTAGGAGACGACCTTGAAATTCGAATTTGTGATTTTACATATGTTTCTTTTAGTGCTCCATGGCCTGGGGGCTACTCAAATCCTGGGTCTGCCACTCTGATAGATTACAGAAAATGGCGAGTCTAGGGGTTTTCCTTTGAACCTGTAGGGAGACATCTAGTAGGGTATCTGCAGATGTAGGGGTTAAGTTAGTGCTTTTAAGCTAAATCGCCACGTTACTGTGGGTATCAGAGAAAATGTCTTGTCTAAATATGTCATTCATTCACTTATTCATTCATTCACTCTCCCGTTCTACTTAGTACTTCCAGCTTAATTTCCCTCTATTTGATTCAACTTCAAATGTAAGCTCCATCTTTATGGGAAACTCTCAGGCCTCAGACAAATGCGCCTTATTTTTGGGAATCTCAGGCCACACTAACTTCATAGAGACTCTTCTGTGCTTACTTCCATTTTTGTAATGAAAATTTGAGTATTCTATTGAGCCATGGGGAAGGATGTCAGGGCATCACAGAAGAACATTAAAGAGGAAGATAGAAGGTCCTGTCAGGGTGGCTGCAGTGTGTCCACAGGGTATCCTCAGCTATGTTTTAAGAAAATTCTACCCTTTCATTGAACTCAGCGATTCCTCCCCAAAGATGTTCAGGCAAGAACTGTTGCCATGGATCCCCAGTAGCTTCGGGATTCCCTATCATTGCCACTGCCCTGCACCCATCAGACCCACTTTAAAGGAAGGACTCTAATGTGTCCCTCAGATTGCCATTGGAGAAGTTTAGCATTCAGCTCTCTCAGTTCCCACTTGGTTTTGCTCATGCTTCCTTTAGTGCTGGGGGAGGTTTGGGGAGGACTGCTTAATCCTCTGTTTACATGATTCCCTATATCTCTAGAGTGGAAGAGTTTTCAAATGACTCCATGGTACCTCCCGCAAACTGTACTGATGTCTTAGATGTTTGGTGGTCCCTCACGACCTCATCTGCCTTGCTTTTCTGTATCAGAAGGCACAGTGCCATGCCTTCTACCTCTGCAGCATCATGGCCACCGTTCTTATGCTCCTCTTCTGAGCCTGGCACCTGGACAAGGTTATTGTTCTCCGTTCTTCGTCTTCTCACCTCTAGGCCAATGAGTTTACTGGTGTCAAGTGTCTGAAAGTGTTACTGCATTCACTTTGTAGGGTGAAAAAGCTCCAGTATAACTCCAAAGCTGCACACAGACAATTTCTCCCCAAATCTGGGCTCTGGAGCTGAAAGCCATAGGCCACAACGGTTTCACATTGAGTAGGCAAACAAATTATAAATAACTGTATGGGCACATCCTAAACATGGCCGACATATCTCTCTGAGCCTGCCTGTCTCTAACGGCTAAAGGAGTATCAGAAGTGGGTGCCTGCTTCTCAGGGATTTAAGAGGCACAAGGGCATCAGAACTTAAAGCCAAAACTTTTCTGTGTGGAGTAGAGCAGCTGGGCTTTATCTTGCTAAAGCCAAAGCAAAGGAAAAAATGCCCCTGTTCTAATTGAAGCAGGGAAGAATTGCAGAGGAAGGGAAAAGAGAAATACTCAAGAGGAATGAAGTGATGCTCTTCTGAAAACAAATTCAAAATCAGTCTTCTTTCCAGTATATTTGTGTAGACACACGTGTGTAAACATGTATACGATATGCACTAAATGATAAACACACATGCCTTTGCATGACTAGATAACTGTGGGTAACTGGGTCTGGTTAAGCCAAGAAGTGTGCTAAGACTGACCTATAGCCCCATACATTTTAAATTAAGTTTTTACATTAAATTATTTTTAAAAGGGTATGTCCTCTTTGACTAGTATGCTAATGACTTCCTGTGATCCTAGCACTCAGGAAGCTGAGACAAGAAGATTGATAGTTCATGGCTAGCCAGGGATGTGTGTGTGTGCGTGTGTATGTGTATGAACATGGGTGTGTTTATGCATGTGTGTACATGTATAAGTGTGTGTGTGTGTGTGTGTGTGTGTGTGTGTGTGTGTGTGTGTGTGTATGCTTATGTGTATCCAGGGAGAGAGAGAAGGGTAAGGGAAAAGAGAAGGAAGAGGGAGAGGGCAAAGGAGAGGGAAAGAGAGAAGGAACCTGTCTGAACAAACCAATACCAAACAGAGAGTACACGGTGAATATTCAGCAGTTTGTCTTTGTCCCAACCACTCCCTGGCATCCCAGGTGACTCTCCTTGCAGTATCTTTCACCTCCTGGTCTCTGTTAACATTTTTAAACTTGCACTCATAACTGTCTCACTGCCCTAGAGGTGCTTCTCTGATCCACTCCCGGATCCTTTCAGCAGTGCTGACTTCTCCCCACAGGTGCTTGGAGCAGTAATTCTAGGATTTCTATCTGACTAGCAGAGTCTTCTTTCACCCACAGATAGGAAGTCCCCAAGCTACTAGTTATTATTATTATTTTGTTGGTGTTTTTTTTTTTTTTTTTTTTTGGTGTTGTTGTTTGTTCGTTTTAGATCCATGACTATCTGTATAGCTTTGAAGTTATGGCTCATCTCTGGGCTCATTTTTTAGGGAAGCAATAATGGCACCTCATGTCAAGGCAGTCTCTACTACCTTGGGTCATTGAGACTGGTATGATATGATTGGTTAATGTCTGTAATTTATTTCTTTGAATGCCACTCTAGTTTCCCTCTATGACTAGTATCATACTTAAGTGAGATGTTTCAGAAGGCAGCACATCATAAGCTCTCTACAGATGACAAATTAACTATTACCCCCCTCCACACACACAGTGATAATTTGTCTAAAGGAAGAAACCTTGCTTTGATGCTTTGACCTTCTGTATTTCCTTCCCCCATTTGTCTTGCCCACTCACAGTGGCGTTTTCTGTTCTTTTTACTTTGACAACTTCTGCTCATTCTTGCCTTAGGAATCTCTTTGCTTCTTGTACTTTCCTTCTATTTCGCTGTTACACCAGATCTCTATTCTGCAGATTTCTGTAAAAAAACAGCACACCTTCAGGGAGTCCTCCCCTGATCTTCCTCTGGGAAAGAACAGCATCTACCCGGGGATATTTTCGTTTCATTAGATGTCCCTTTTTATTCACAAAAGGGGCATTTTCCTTTGTGCACAAAATGCATGACTAGCATCCTGTCCTGTCATGGACAGCCTAGCATACAGCCTAAGTATTCAGCACAAGCTTGCCAGAGGGTAAATTTAACAGAAAGTCTGCCTCTGAGTCCAAGTCTAGTTTTCCACTCTATTAAATATAAGGCTATCTAGAAAAGGAGGCATAAGATTCATTGAGCAAACTATTATAGCACTGATTTGCCAATCCATTTGTCTCTTGATTGATTCATTCATCCTTTCATTCATTTAGCAAACCTGTACTGGCTGCCTTAATTGATAAGCCTTCCCTATCTGTATAGAAAATCTCAATGGAATAAATTTCAGTGTCTGTTGTTCTTCACTATCAGATGCAATGGGGGAAAAAAAACACAGACTCCTGACTAAAACAAAGTAGGAACATGTTTTGCACATTTTCTTTCCCGTCCCCAAAGTCCCTAGAGCCTGAAAGGCCCATACAGAGCCTCCACTCTGTGCCAGGTGCTATCCAGGCACCATTCATCCTGAGGTGGATAAGGACTGGTCCTAGATCCAAGTTGCTTTTGCATTTCACAATCTTTGCAGTTCTGTTCCTCCTGCCATACTCCATTGCACATTACCTCCGGCCTGGGCTGGCACAGAGTTTTCTGTTGGAAGGCACACACACTTGCCTCCTGGTCATGACCAGGCAGCTGCTGGCAGGCCTTGGCCATGCAGTTTATTGTGGTCATTTCTATGTAACCACCAGCAGCTCATTTTAATTCCTAAGATTGCCCTCTTCTGCAGGACCATCTGTGAACTAGCAGGGCCTGCTCGAATCTCTCCTCTGTTTTTTTTTTTTCCTTTGAAAAAAGAAGTCTGTTCAATATACGGGTTTTAAATAGCATTATGTGCAGACAGATAAGAATGTCATAAGTAATAAATCTTTTGGATGTTTGTGGATGCTCTCTCTCTTTCTCTCTCTTCCCTCTGTTGTACTTTTAAGGCTTTCTGTTTTAGAAATCAAGCTGGTTGGCTTTCTCTCTTTTGTCCACACAAAGGAGGGGAATTTGAGTTTTAAGCTGGCAGGTGACGTTTTCACAGCTCCCAGTTTGATTAGCTGTGCACACAGCACTCTTGGAACTGGGAAATAGATTTTCTTATAGAGAAAAGGCACCTTTCCTTTGAAACAACTTTGGACTCCTAAGGTTGCTATCTATAATGACTGGATATGAAAACTATGTGTCCTTGTTGATTTTATTGGTTCTTCTGCTTGCTCAGGTCATTCACTATTTGAAAGGGAGTTTTGACCAAAGCCTGAAAGCATGTATATTGGAAGAGACTTCTCAGTCGAGCATCCAGGCATTGCATATGTAGGAAACACCATCCATTTGAGCTCTAAATATCAGGATGGCCAGGTGCCTGCATGGAAATTTGGAACGATCAGAATGAACCTAATTAAAGGGATTCAATTTGCCATCTGTAAGAACGACCACCCTTCTCTTCACTGCATAGTTTGTACCCAATTCTTGTGGGTGTTGCCCCCGGAATTAAACAATTCACTGTTTATCAAGTATATCACAAAATGCATGGGAATGTAAGAGCAGAGGGAGGGTGCTGGCTCTCCGTCATTCCACAACCACTGTGATACTTCGGCATCTATAAACGCTGATGCCTGTCTAAGTTGGTGTTTTGTTTTGTTTTGTTTTTGTTTTTATTTTTTTTCCAAAATTCTGGGATTCAGTGAAAATATTGAAAGTCCTTTATTTTCTTGAGACTATAAAAGAGATCTATGCTTAGCAGGAATCTAAGTCTCTCCAGTTTCCTCCCCGCTCCCCGCCTATTCCTGAGCATCCCAGCTCCCAGTCCATATGCATGTCAGTTTCACACATGCTGGCAGGGCAATCTGAGCAGTGCTAGGGAAGAGAACACTAGTCTCTCTCTTTCTGTGATGACAGACTAGAAGATAAATAATAGATATTATTGCTATCTTCCCAAGAGAGATCAACTTTGTCTGGTCCCTTCTCCCTCATGCGTGCCCTTTTGTTCTTTGGTTTCTCACCCAAATTCTTTATTTTTATGGATTTTATATGAATCCATAGTTCAAGCCTTTGGATAAAGTGTGTACATCTTGGATTACTTTGACTTTTGCTCAGAGATTAGGCAAGCAGGAATGTGCAAAATGTTCCCTGTGTGAGACTCAGATCTACTGAGTTGTACATCTGTGCCTGGTCAATGAGGAAACTGAAGGATGCCAGACTTCCTTGTTGCCTACCAACACTCTACAACCTGCCAGCCTTTTGGACCCCATCAGACATCATCATCTTTCTCCTGTGCTCATTGTTCCTCTTCTAACATGGACCTAACGCTTCGGAGTATGTTTTCTCTCTATTGTGGTCTCTTACATTCCATGGTCTAGCCTAGGATACTGAAATACCTTGTGTCATTTACATTTGTTACCTCCTATATGAAGCATATTCTTGGAAATTAAGCATGGAAGCCATTGGCTGTTGACCTCATGCCTCATTCTTGGACTCCCCTCTTGGTAAATGTGCCACAATGCTACTCTGCAGTTCAGGTTCACAATCCTGTTAGAAAAATCAATTCTTATGAATGAGTGGGATACATTCTTTGCAGAAGAGTCACTCTTGAGTCTCTCACTAAACAATTCATTAAACATCATGCCACTTCCATTCATAAGCAAGAGCCAAAAGCATTTTACAAAGGAGTTGTCGTTCTTTTCATCCAAACATAATTCTCCCTGAATAGGCACAACTTTCTCATCCTTTTTTCCCAACAGAAATTTACTTTGAAGGAATTATCCCTAGTTTCTCTGTGTAAAAAAAAAAAAAAAAAAAAAAAAAAAAAAAAAAAAATTTGGGAAATGATCTCAAAATGTACTTTTGCTGACTAGTTAGAGTTACGATTTTCCTAAGCTATATAGGTTTAGGTTCCTTTGTGATGAAAGGAACTAGGTAGAAATCATGATGGGAGAGCTTGTGAAACCTGACATTTTAATATAATTTGTCCATACCTCTCTTTATCGGTGTACGTAGCTTTGATCGAGCTTAGGCTGAAAACATTAAGCACACTACAGTATTTATCTTTATTCATATGAATATTTATTTGTTTGTTCTTTACCTTCTGAGAGTAACTTATGGAAAGAGATCTAATTTAGGTTTGGTTCATAGAACTCAGACCTCATGGCCCACAAAGTCAATGTAATCGCAAGGTCAATCTCGTGGTGATTGACCTGATTATGTGTGGGATTGACAGGTAGCTGCTATGTTAGATTTCTGACTCCAATGTTAAGTAAGAAGTTGGGTCACTATCCCTTTTTGGTTGACTGTCTTACTTATATCAGCCATGAGACTGTTGAAGGAGACTATGAACCAGCCTCTGTCCCTTCCAAACTTTTGGGGCCTCCCCAAGGAGAAAGTGCTAAGTTGGAAATATAGATTTCTGAGTTCTAAGAACCACTTCCTCTAAAGTTAAAAAAAAAAAAAAAAAAGCTCATTGGGTTCATTGTCATGGTTTTCAGACCATCTTCAGACAGAGGGATTTCAAAGTTTAAAGTATGAAGTCTGGAGACTGCATTAAAAATATTGCTTTGCGACTTTAAAAGAAATCTCCCTTAGGAAACGTTTCAAGGTATACATTTGGCTAATTTTATTTGCTTTTTGCTGCTGAGTGTATTTTCCTGGTGTCTAATTGATGTTTCACGTTTGTCAGTCATTTAAAGTACAAGAGACAGAGCTACAACTGTGTTCAAGAGGCAGTGTCATTGCCTCCATGTATGAGTATCTGGGTTCAACCTTTCAGTCCTGGAAAACAAACACACACACAAACAATCAATTCAATAAAACCTTTCCTACCTGTCTATCTATCTAGCTCTATATAATCACAGGACTCAGACATGAAGACTAAAGCTTGCTTTCCAGAGACCTTTTTTCTTTGAAGCTCTAATAAAATTGTGCTTGAGGGTCTGAAAATAAAAGCAACAGCAGCAACAGCATCTCTCTTGTGCAAATGTCTCCAGTGCTGGGTTTGAAAGAAGATTGAAAATGAGAATTTCAAAATAAATCCTTATTTGACTGCCTTACAAGCAGAGTCTGAGTCAAGGCGTGAGTGGGGGCTATTCAGGAACTGGATCTTCAGGTGCAGTCACGTGCTCAGGGAACGGAATTGGTAAGAGGGAGAGTTAATCCTGAAGTTGGTCACCACTGGAAACAATAATTTCATAACCTGTGACAAGAGTTAAAGAAAGGGAGAGGAAGAGACAAGTGGGATGCAGAGAGTATTAAAGACCGAGAAAGCAAACAAAGGGGACATTTTTTTGTCTTCTCCATTGTCCCTGTACAGATTGTGTCATGGCAATATATATATTGTCTTTGAGAAAAATGATGTTCTTGTCTTGGATTAGATTTAAAAGTCATCCCCTTGCTATTTACAACTCAGCAGCATTGCACTTGAATTTCTAACCTTTTCCAGAGGAGATATTCCTACGATTTTCATTATTTATTTGACGCTTTTAAACTGTGCACAGTGTCTAGGATCCCTTGCAAATGATTGCTCTCAAACCCTAACCACACTTCCTGGTCCAGACCCATCGAGAGAGCGAAAGCAGCTGCTGTGCATTGTCTACCTTGTCAACCTGACACACCATCTCTGGCTGATTAACCGGGTGCTTCTCGCTTCCCGCATCTCCATTTCTCATAGTTTGAAAGCCAGGAATTCATTGCTACTAAGTCACTTCTTCCCAAGTGTAGCTAATTCCCGTTCTAATAGGAAAATGGAAGGAAATGGTTCTCCTCTGGGTCTCTTCAATCCCTTGCTTGGAGTGCCCAAAGAGTGGTGGGGTTTTAAATGTGTCATTTCTCAGAGAACTTCGAGCTCTTTGGAGACTGTCAGTGAAAAAGGCAGGGACAAAGGCAGGCAGCCAGGAAAAGGAATCTTTGGGGCCAGAAAGAAAATGACATGAGAAGGGTGACAGCCTGTGACTGCAAAGGACCAGGGACACCTCTTTCCTGCTCTTTGTCAAAACCTAGGCTCCGCTCAGTCACTTTGTTGATTGACCTTGCAGACACTGAAAGATGGAAAGGAGCTTTTCAAGGTCATTTTACAGGGCTCAGTGTCTCCATAAATAAATTCCCCTCCTAGACCTTACCCCCCCCAAACCACAGAAGACTGGTAAAACCGGAAAAGAAGAAAATATGTACAACAATAACAATAACAACGACCACCAATGTTTATCGAAAAACACTGAACTATTTAGTGTTTATTTTCATCTTTTCACAATCTGTACTTACCTGTGAAGAGAGGGCCTCAGCTAAAGAATCACTTATAACAGATTGGCTTGTGGACAACTGTCTGTATTAATAGGTGTGGGAGAACCTAGCCCACTGTGGGTAACACCATTGCTAGGCAGGTAGGCCTAGGATGTATTAGAAAGCTGGCTGACCTGGAAACAGGAAGAACAAGTGAGTCAACACCTTTCTCAGGGCTCCTGTTCTAGATCTCTGCCTTAGTTTCCCTCAGTGATGGACTGTTACATGAAGTGTGAGCTGAAACAATCCCTTTCTTTCCCTAAGTTACCTTTGCTCAATGTATTTTGTCATAACACCAGGAATCAAACTAGAGCACACACTTACCATATGACAAAATTCTTGTTTCTTTGATCCACTCACTGTATTGTATCAGTCTAGCCCTCGTTCAAATGCAAGGCATAGGACTTCCAGTTAGCTAAAACCTATATCTGGCTCTGAACTTCACTATTCCTTGATTTCCAGGTACATATGGTTGCTATGATATCATTGGACTTGATTTTACTCTCCTTCCCTGAACTAAGTTTCTGCTAGATCTTTTTCTTCTCAAACAAGCTTTCTATTAGTGGCAAGCTAGACGGCAGGTAGTTTCAAAATTAAGTCCTGCCCTGTCCCCATGAAAAAGGAGTGCTATTTCTTTGTAGTGTTCTGATAAATTAGAACAAATTTCATTGTCCTGGTGAGTTTCAAGCTGTGATAATTTGAATAGAAATGGCCCTCATGGAGTCATGTGTTTGAATGCTTGGTCATAAGAAGTGGTACTATTAGGAGGTTCAGCCTTGTTGGAGGAAGTGTGCTACTGTAGAATTGGACTTGGAGGTCTTATATGATCAAGCTATGCACAGTATGTTATACATTCTCTTTCTGCTGCCTGATGAACCAGTACCATGTCTGTCTGCACACTGCCATGCTTCCTGCCATGAAAATAATAAACTACAGATGACCTGAAACTGTAAGCCAGCCCCAATTAAATATTTTCTTTTAAGAGTGTCTGCAGTGGTCATGGTGTCTCTTCATGGTAATAAAACTCTAAGACAGAAGTCTACCCTTGAACCTATCAAAAGATATAGTTATGTGACATTCAGTTTCCCTGAGCCTTTTACCAATTCCATCCCAGGGGGTGTGGTACGGAGCAGCCCCAATCAAACCATGAGAGCTTTACTAAGTTTCTAAGAATCTATTCTATACATGGTTCAGAGTCAGGCTAGAGAGATTCTGATATGGAATTTTCGAGATGGGAGTCAGTAGAAGTTACATTTTTCTAAAGGTCACATGAACAGACAGTTGTCAGCTGTTCAGATTGTCTTCTCCACTACTGGCCCAGTTGACTATCAGCACCCCAGGCCACCGGCCAGCACTGAGCTGAAGATTCTGTGGCAAGTCTATTTTCAGAGTCCTGCTTAAGCTACTCTTAGGAGGTTCTACTTCTGCTCTTGTGTGGCCTGTACCCTCTGGTTCCCATACAAGCTCTGACATGTCCAGCCTTGTCCAGTCCTGACTTGCGCAGACAGCTAGGTGACCAACTGACTGGTGGTCTGCACCCCATCATGCATCCATCCCTGTGTTTTTGAAAAGCTTACTTCTAACTAAATTCTCTAGTTTCCACCATAACACAGTGGCTGCTTCCTTGACCACTCACCTATGAGTACACCAGACAAGTAAAATAGTTCATGATGCTGATCTCACTCATTTTGTAGATTAAGAGCCAAATGAGAAGATCAAAGGCATTAACAACTGTTCTCAGAATCACTGAATTAGGTAAAAGGATTTCTACTCAAGCCCGTCTGACCCAGATGCTATTGTGTCTTGTTTGTATCTCAGCAATAGATTCCACTCTTGCCTCTTGTAGCCTGTAGTTGCACTGTGTGACAGATTCATTTGGTTTTCTTAGGGGGAAAAATGATCTTTAAGGAGGGGAAGAGCAGAACATGGAAGGAAAAAGAGCGGGAGGAGTTTCTGACTGATTTCTATTAAAACAAAACAAAACAAACAAACAAAAGGATTAGCTAGGTAATACTGGCTAAGTCTCTAGAAAAGAAAACTGGGGGCCTTTGCTGCATTTCATCTGCCAGAGTTCGGCCTTGTTTATGCTCAGGACATGTGAAGGTAGGTACCAGTAGTCTGTTTCTTCTAGGTTAGCATGTGTGCCCTAGGAAGGCCCCTCAAAATCTGCTATGGCCACTCAGTCAAAGTTCCACTCACTTTCTGTCTTGGTTGGCACTTTAGAAGCGTTTCAGTCATGTTTGAGTCTCAGAAGTGAATTCAACGTGTATTCCCTTGCTTGTTTTGGCTTTAAAAAAAAAAAAAAGATGAAAAGAGTCTCTAATCCCTTTCCTTCAGACACTCTTGCGAAGCCCCTGGATCATTGCAGGGTACCCACCAGAGCACTGTGAATCTTTATGAGCATGAGCAGAAGGACTCTTTCAAATCATATTCACATCTTTACTGCTGGGAGATTTGAGTGAGAGGGAAATGAAATGAAAACAGATTAAAATAAAAAAATGAAAATGAGAACCAGGTGGCTTTCATAAAACATTCATAAAGCAAATGAATGGGGTTCATTAGAAAGTGGTGAAGAACTCCCAAGACACATTGAATGTTGTGAGGATGGAAGTCCCATCACTGGGAAGTTCCCTTTGGCAGGAAGAACCTGTCTACTGCCTGTGGTTTCACAGAAATGCTCAGCTAAAGGGCTTCTTAAATGGAAGAGTAACAGGAATGAGTGGGTCTAGGTGGCTGCCTTTAGCAAAATTAAGAACAAGTAAGAAGGGTGTGAGAGTGAGGTTAGGTGGGAGCTGGAATGCTCACAGCCTAGTCACAGTAATGCAGCAAAGGTATTGGAGTGGGGGTGGAGGGCTAGAGCCCACAAAGCTGATTCCCAGGCCCTGGCTAATTCAGAGTGACCATGTGAACCCCACTTCTCCTGATTCATCATTATCCTTATAAAAGGTGAGACTGAAAGAAAGGATCTCTGACAACCCAGCTGCTGTGTGCCTAGGCACATTGGGGGAACATATGAAAAGCTTGTTTCTGGTTGAATGTAGGTGGTATCTTGGAAGGAGGGAAGATGGGTGTAACCTTTCTGAAGGGACCCCAGCTAGTTCCCTGCCCCCATGCCTCTCCTGTCCTCCACCCTTATGGGCATGAGCCTTTTAAAACTTTTATTATTTTTTTCTGGGCATCTTCCCTCTCTGTCTCTTTGAACTATGTTGCCTGGTGCCTTCATTTCCTGGCAGTGAGTTGGCTGGTTCTCTTAAGAGCAATGACAAAGGGGCATCTCTGAGCAGAGCAGATTAGGACAGAAATATGGGCCTCTCTGTGATACCATACTATGGCCAGAGCAGAGTCAGAGGGCAATCCATGCTCTGGCCAGAGACGGAGGTGGCAGAGGTGAGCCGAACGCACACTCTGCAGCTCTCTGGAGTCCAACCAGCTCTGGAAACTTTCATGAATGCTGAATTCACTTGACACTTTACAGGAAAAGCTGAGCCTTGAGCCATATTTCCTTCAGTAGTTCAATTTGTTTTTCCAGTTGCCTTTCTGACTATCCTAGCACAACCATCTGCCCTTGGGCATTCGAGTTATAAAGTAATGATCTTAATAAAGACCAAAGACTCATTCTCACGAACACACACACAGTGAGATCACATGATCACAGCACCCACCCTCCTATAGGCCAGCAATTGTTCATATTTTTTTTCTGTCCTTGTACCCAAACAAATGTCTAGTAACTGAAAATGTCAAAGAATCAAAAGGATTTTACAGGATTTGAAAGCAGAATTCCTTGCGGTATATTTAAGGTCCATCTCCAACCTCTTTTGCTATTACCTTTATTGTTTTGTAAAATAGACTCATTATACCAAAGATAAACTCATTGGGATGCTTGGATTTTCTTTTTAGAAAGAAGAATCCATTTGTGGTGGCCTTCATGAGACACATACCCATTAGGCTCATGTATTTGAATCTCTGGTCTCCAGTTGGTGGTGCTATTTGGTGGAAGTTATAGAACCTTTAGGAGGCAGAGCCTCCTGGAGAAAATGTATCACGGGGATCCATCCTGGAGGGTTTATGTCCTACTCTATGTGCAGCTTTATCTGTTTCCTGTGTGTGGCTAAAACTGTAACCAATCAACTTCTTAATCCAGTTGCCTGCTGCCATGCCTTTGCAAACATTATGGACTCTGGAATTGTGAGCCAAAGTAATCTTTTTCTTCTCTCAATTCCTTTTAAATTTTTGTAACTACTTGACTCTAAGGAACGAAACAACCTGGCAGAGATCACAAGGAAGATAGAAGTGCCACTTTCAGGGCTGTTGTTAGTCTTGATTGTCATCAGTGTTGACAAACATAAAGATGGCAGACACCAAAAAATATTGGGGAGTATAGTGCTTAGATTCAGAACTTCCTGATTCAGACCCTTTTGGTTAGCAGTATAGCCTTAAATTGTTGACTTCCAGTTATTCTTTCTGAAACCTGAAATAATAAAATTGATCCAAAAGGCAGTGCCATTAAAAAAAACAATAGATTCAGAAATATTTGGCACATACAGATACTCGGTAACTTGATTAAGCTACAACTAATACATGCTTACCCAGAGTTAGCTGGCTGGTAGGGTTTCTGTTGAGACCTACTGTTCAAGGGGGGCATAGTGAAGGATTACAAGATTCTGTTATATTCCCTGAATAACCAAACAAAGATGAAACCATAGGCTTTTTTGTTACAGGGATTACTGATTTTTCGGGAAATTAGCATACAATAAAATAATTTATGTGTGAGGCAATGTTCAGATCTCAGATAACAAATGCAGCCAATTAGCCAGAATAATCCAGTCTTACTGACACAATCATTTCCATGTAAGAAGCCACACCTGCCAAACTCAGTAAAACAGATCCTTTGTGATTTTTCCTGGAGCTCCACCATCAGGGAACTGCCAGAGGAAAGGAAATGAATGCCCTTTTCAGTCCTCTTTAATTTCTTGGCCCCATATTCATCAAGATACTGACCATTTTCAGAAGGGGTCAGCTTCTTCCCGACATTCTCTACCACAGACCTTTTGCTCTCTAGAAGCTTAATAAGACATAACCAAGTTCAATTTCCCCTGAAATACCAACTGGGTTTGTCTTTTAGCTTCCCTCCCAGGCTCAGTCTCTAGGTTCTTGTTTAACGTCATAATTAGAAGAAAGTATCGAGAAGATTTTTGTCCTGACCAAACAAATTTTTGACCAGCCAACTAGCAAGGAATGTCTTGTCTTCATCCTTACACTCCATGTAACATGGCTCCCTGTGTGAGACAAGACTGTGACCTGGCTGGAAGAAAGTGTGTGACTTCAGTGTGGTAAGGGCAGCTTAACCCTATAAACATGAGGGTTCCCATACTCTGCTTAATCAGCTAGAAGGCTCTATTCTTCCCACTCGCTCCCCACTGCCTATTACCTCTTCTCCTTCTTGCCTCTTCTCCATGCCTGTCCATTGGAAGACATGTGGTTTGAATCTCTTCACAGAGCTAGGTCTGATCAGAAGTGAGGAGGGGAGGACTATGGATATTGCTCAGTGGTAGAACATTTTCCTACCATGCCCAAGGCTTCAGGTTCAATCTCTAATGTGTGCATATGTGCTCATGTGTGTGTACATTCTCGAAAGCATGCTCTCTCTCTCTCTCTCTCTCTCTCTCTCTCTCTCTCTAAATGTTTTAATTTAAAAATATTCAAAGTGAAAAAAGAAGTTGTGTAAAGGATGGAGAATATCATTTCTTAAAGTTGCTTTCAAGTCTTCACATATCTAGATAGAGACAAAAAATTATTTTGAGTGCAATTTTTCTACCATTTTTTTTCTACAATTTTTTTTTAGGTTGTCAACATTGTTTTGGTGAGCAGAGATGTAAGTCTAATTTCCCTGAAATATCACATGTTTCCCTTAAAACTCCTTGAATTCATTTATTGATTCTTCTACTTACCAAACACTACATGCCCATAATGGATGTCTTGTTAAAGAAGAATAAGTGGGTATTCTCAAGTGTCTTGGAATGTTTACACACTCACCGAGTATGGTTCAAAGTGTGGCCATTTCTATGGGCTCGAAGTGACTTGTTTAACCTCCCAACTTTATTATTCTGGATCATTACATCAAAAGAGAAAGAGCCTGGGCCTTATAATATTTGGATTCAGTAACAGCTATTCTTCAAGTTAAAAATGAAGAGCTTATAAATGCATATTGTGTCATCTAGTTTGACAATACCAGAAGAATCCAGCCAAGGCTGCATGTAATCATTGATGTAACTGAGTTTGTATCTGCTCATGTCCAAATTCACTTTCACTTCATCTTTCTTCTTTTCTCTTTTTATATGCTTCCTGACCTTACTGAATCAATAAGACAACTTTTATTATGTTTTGTTTTTCTGTAGAAATGCTTTCATAAAATAAATAACTCTGGATATTGTAGCCTGTGGCATTAGTTTCTTACAATTAAAAACTAACAGACTGGGGATGTGGCTCAGATAGTAGAGTGAACCAAAGTTTAATCTTAGGCATCACAAATGCTGGGTGTAGTAGCAATCTCCTGTAATCCAAGCAGTGAGATAGTAGTACAGAAGAATCAGAAGCTCAAAGTCATCTTTGGAAACAAGCAGATAAATAAATAAGCATGTTCTTTATTTTATACAAAAGGATTAGAGATACTGCTCACTGGGAGATCATCTGCCCATCATGTAAGAAGTTTTGGGTTTGGTGGTCAGTACCATGAAATATAGTACAAAATACAAAAACAAAAACTCTATCCTGGGCTGAAACTGTAAGTAGAAGAGGGCTTGCCTACTATGTGAGGCACTGGATTTGATCCACAGGCACAGGCAATATAAATAAAACAATAATGAAAACAAAACAAACAAAACCCTATTATTTTACTGTTCCCTTAGGGTAGCTAGAATATCTTAAATGTATTTACTTGGCCTTTGTAAAACATTAGTTTTATAATTAATTTTAATTTTACAATTTTTCAACTTCACAAAACATTATGATTACATTTTAAAATGCCCACACATTTGTCTTTTTTATTGTTCTTTATCCTTTCCTGAATATCCATATTATCTTCTGGGATGGTTTTTATATATGTAACAAGTACTCTGTAGTATTTCTTATAATGCATAAATTCGTTGCATGGCCAAAATCTACTCTTTTTAAAATTTCTTATTATTTTTGTTTTTGTTGTCGAAAGTGCCATCCGCTGAGTACAGAATTCTGTCTGATATTTCATTTTTTTGATGCTGCATATAGCCTTCTCTCCTCATTCCATTGTCTCTTGGCTTTCATAATTTCTTTTGAAAAGTCAGTTTTAATTCTTACTGCTCATTGGAAAACACACAAACCTTCCTCATGCCCCTGTATCATTAAGTTTTTCTCTTTTGATTACCAATTTAGACACTCCATGCTTGGATAAACTGCTTTTATTTTCCTTAAAATGCATAAAAATAATAAAAATCAATGTAATCATTGTCAGGTTTTGAATATTTTTGGTCATTGTTCCAATATTGTTCTCTGCCATCTTCTGTTACTTCCACTGAGATCCCATTTGCACTTTTGTTCAGCCTTTTGACAAAATTCAAATACCTCTTACAATTTTCTATTATTTGACCCCTCCCTGTACCTCAGTTTGTACCTTATTGAGTTATTAATTTCAGAAATGGTACTTTTTATTTTCAAAACATTCTCTTCTGCTTAAAAAAAACACATATAACTTCAGAATGCCTCGTTAACGTGTTTCTGTTTTATTCTCTGCTATCTTTTCTCTTGTTTTCTTGAAAATGTTAATTATACTTACTTTGAAGTACTTAACTTCTAACTTCAATATGTGATTGATTTGTGGTTTTGCTGCTATTATAGAGTATACTTTGTACACGAAGAACCACAGATTCTCCACTTGAAATTCACATCTAACAAGAGGGGTATTCTTTCCTCCAGTAGAGCAGGCAAGTGTTTGATCATTCTAGCACAATGAGCAATTGAACTTATTCTGGGTTAAGATCTAATTTACTCTTGATTTCTATGAGTGGCCATGTGCAGATCTTTGGCTTTTCATTAAGAACCTTATCCTTGAAAGTGATGAGAATTTTAATCTACAATTGACCTTAAATAGGTACCATATGCAAATCAAGTTATACAATATAAATTCTCATATGGTGTTTTCCATCTTGAATCTTCTTCCTTGAATTTTTATTGTATTGCCAAAAGTCATTATTAGGTGGAACCATTTGACATTGTACAATACTTTTGAAGGGTTTATCTTAGATTGTATTTAGGGCTCTGATTTTTAGTTTGCAATTGTATCAAATTATATCATCTTGAAATAAATGAAATGCATATCCAAATACAATGAAGAATAAGAAATAATTTATAATACTCTAATATATCCTGATATTATTCTATCCTCACAATTTAGAGTTGACTTTAAAGCAGATATAAATCCCAATTTATACAAACACAATTTCAAAATGGAAATGTTTGTGAGTGGCTAAACTTCCCATGATCTTAGTTTTCATTAGCTTACAACAAAGTATAGAGGAAAATTAGTTAATGCTAAAATTTGGGGAAGCATATTTCCTGAATATACCTATTTTGACTCATTAGAGTTATTTCCAGGAGTTAGGAATCCCAAGTCAGTAACTTCATTGGAACACCATTAGGTTTTCAGTGTGCTTCTGTGTGTGTGTATATGTGTGTGTGTGTGTGTGTGTGTGTGTGTGTGTGTGTGTTTAACATACATGCTGGGCAGCTAGTTGAAATATTTTCAATGCTGATGGTCTTCATACAAAACTTCATGATGGAACATTTTAAGAAAACAATTGAGTCCTAGAATCTGCCCTCAAAGTAGGGACTTTAGAGACCTCTCCTTTGCAAGTAGAGAATCCTAGAAAATCCAGTCAGTTTTCCTGTTAAGATTTAATGTTTACTGATTTGTCCTGAGAAACTCTTACCAGCAACCAGCTATTAGGGATTCATCTGTAGATGTCACCCACAACTGTGTGCTGTCAACATTCAATAAAAGTATACCTCACAAGAGAGGGTCTGAATTCTGTGTTTGGTAGAAGTTTGTGTGTCTAAATCAATCGATATTTTACACTTTCTTTGTTGTTTGTTTAGAGTTATGTCACTTTGGCTATACAAAAATCTCCAAGACGAATTAAAAATAATTTGCTACATTCATACTATTCTTCATGGTCTATGAATCTGAGTTCTTTCCTAGTCATATGCCATATTTTTTAAAAACTTTTCATTCATTGTATTTTTGTCCAGTTTTTATTATATTGCTTATATTTATTTTTTAAGCCACCTCAAATCTTACTGAGTGAGAGGTGACCTATAATATGTAAATAAACTAGGTGTAAATCTGTTCAGCAAACTTTGAATTTATCTGAGTTTTCTCCACATCTTTATAATCCAAGTTATTTAGAAGCTCTCATTTTGAATGATCAAGAGCACATCTCACTGTCAGCCCTCCCAATTTTTCCTTCTCCTTTCCTGACAAACTATTTTTATGGGCACTATGGTTTTGAGTTTGCATAAAAGTCCACTCTTGCACAGGTGGCTAGTGTTGATTGACAACTTGACAGGATCTAGAATTATTTAGAGACAGATCTCTGTTGAGAAGTTTCTAGATGGAGTGAATTGTGGTGGACACATTTGCTCTAAATGTGAACAGCACTATTTCATCCGGTAGGGCCCAGAACAAAAAAAAAAAAAAAAAAAAAAAAAAAAAAAAAAGGACGTGGAACACTGGCATTTATTGCTCTCTGATTTCTGTCAGACAATATGACTTGCTGCCTCAAGAGAGATCTTACTGTCATACCATGTTGGACTCTGCCTGAAACTGTAGGCTAAAACAACCTGTTTTTCTTTAAACCACTTCTCAGCAAGTATTTGGCTAGAGCAACTAGAAATACAATGAATGAACAGTCTAATATGGTCAGCAGTCAGTTTTCCATTGCTGTGACAAAATACAAGAGAGAAAGAGTTTAAAGAGGAAAAGGTTTATTTTGGGTTGCCATTTCAGACATTTTAGTCATAAGCTCCTTTATTTCTAAGCTATGGTACAGTACGGCACATGGTAGATAGCAGGAGGTGGGACAAAATAGGGAAAGTTGATAAAAAAGGGTTAGAGGAAGGAAGGTCTTGGGAGGAAATACCTTTCAAAGATGGCCTTCACTTACCTGTTTCCTTTAAGGAGGCCCCCCATACTTCCTTCCTAACAGCCTATCCATCTCTGAGTAGATGAATAAAATTAGTGTCTTCATGGGTTCATCTCCTCTTAATAACATCACTACAGTAGCTTGCTTCAAGCCTTCAAGGCATGAAATTTTAGAGGGATCTTGTATCCAAATCCCTATTTACAAGTTGAATATAAATCAAGTGTGTAGACAAAATAGATTAAACAAACCAGGGAAGACATTTGGAGGTAATAACACCTCCCAGGTTACTTAAGTGTCTTTTTTAATGGTTGAATAAAGAGAACTTAAAGAAACAAAACTAAACTAAACTAAACTAAAACTCTAGACTATGTCAGATTCTAAGCCTTGGAGAATCTACGGGATGGAGCTTTGCCAGGTACAGGAAGGAGAAGGTATCAGCAGATGTTGAGATGCTGTTTGGGTTGGAGCATCTTCCACTATGAAATGATTCCTAAACCAGATGTCAAAACTCAGTCCAGAATTAACACAAGAACAACTTTTCCATTTCAAGGCATCTCCCATGGCAGCATGAAGCAGAAAGAATCATGGTAACCAGCTGATGCTAGGTATTGTCATTGTCATTTGTAGAATCTGTAATAGGAAAGGTTTTCCTTGAGAGACCAGTGAGCACTGCTTTGTCATGAGAGCCAGGAACAGGAAAGGACTTCTTTCTGGGCATGAGCAAACGAACTAATAAATGCAACAGGAAGCCACTGCTTCATGAACACAAGTGAGGCTCAACTGTCCTTCATGGAAAATTCCTTCAGACAAGCTTGGAAGATGCTGTGGTGTAGCAACAAGTGTGGCATCAGCATGATGTTTCTCTTGTTGCTCAGTGTGTATGAAGGAACCGAAAATCTACCTTCTTTCCAAACCCATAAAAACAGAGTCAAATCATGTTAAAGTATCAGCATTGCTCTTCAGATGACACACCATTGATCAACACTGGGTTTCTGGGACTCCCCATTTTTCCTATTGATTGGCGCCTGGTGTGACCAGAGTAAAACTCCTCCCAGCTTGATTTCTTACCCCAAGTACTGGATTTTTAAAAAGCAAGGAAAGAAGAGCAAAGATTCCCTGCATTGTCTTTCATATGCAAATATTTCTGGGGAAAAGAATATCCATGCACAGACAGGAAAATAGAAGACAGCATCTTCCCTTGAAGTTCCCTTGTGTTTTTTGTTTAGAAACACAGGTAGTGATGTGTAGTGATAACCAAGTCCCCATCAATTATAAGAAGTCACTTCTCTTTCTTTTCTTCCTCCTCCTCTACCTCCTCTTCCTCTTTCTTTCCCTCCTCTTTCTCTTTCTCCTCTTTTTCCTCCTTCTCCTCCTCCTTTTCCCTACCTCTTTCTATGAAGGGACAGAAGGCATTAAGAGGTAACAAGCCTTCCTTTCTCGGAGAAAACTGGACACTGCCTCGGGAGACAGAGCAACATGAGGGCCATACATGGATAAAGGAAAGCCTTTGATCCAAATTATCACAATTTCGAGGTTTGTCTATGAAACCATAGTTATAAATCATTTTATAACAAAGTCACTAAGGCATGACAGAGTGAACTATGAATGGTGTCCTAAAGGGCCACCAATCTGCTGGCTCTGGCTAAGTGGTCATGGTGGTTAAAGTTGGACCCAAATGCCATTTCTCTTCTCAGGTGTAACATTTCCCAATTCTGAGTCAGCCCCTGTGGTCTCTGAGTTGTCAACATATCTGTCTCAAGGGAAGTGGCACTTCAATGTCACCCAGTGGAATTGCTAGGGGAGAAAAGCTTACTGGAGCTTTTCTATGAGTGTGGAGTTGGGGAAGCTTAAACAACAGATCAAGTGCAGGAATTGAGGTGCCATATAATGGGTCTAGACCTCTGTGAGGGAGACATGGGAGGCTTTAAGAAAACTTACTCAATCTATATCAGTGACTTTGTTCTTAACCATCCATATAGCTCTGAGAACAATGCTCTACCAAGAAGATTGCAGGTTGGAGTTAGTTCGAGTAAGATAAGCTGTGATGCTGGGGGTCAGAAGAAAGCTAGATGGCAATCCAGATACTTATCCTAGAAATAGTTCATTTGACCCATTTTGTTAGGGTGGTTTGCAGGTAGAAATTTGCAGTGATAGCAAACTACAAGTGATGAGGAGAACTATCCAGGTGTCTTAGTTACTTGTCTCCTTGCTGTAACACAATATGCAGATAAAAGCAGTTTAAGAATGGAAAAGTTTTGGTGTACAGTCAGTGGAACATGGTGGAGAAGTCACAGTGGTGGGTGCCTGAGGTGGCTGGTCCCATTGTACCCACAGTTCAGAAAATGGGAAGTATGAATATCTATACTTATCTGGATTTTTCCTCTCTTATGCAGCCTAAGTCCCCAGCCCAAGGAATGATGGCACCCACTTTAAGGATATGTCTTCTCACCTCAATATAAACAAGATAACTTGTTGCAGTGTGGTTGGAGGCCTGTCTTCTAGGAGATTCCAGATCCTGTCAACTTGACACTCAACATTGACCATCACACCAATTCATCTCCACTTTGAGCAAAAGAACAAAGTAGAGGATAATAGGAAGGGCAGGGTTGTCAGAGAAGATAGACATTGATTCATTCTTCTTTTCAGAGCCATGACTTTATCTAGAGACAATGGGAAGTCAGGAGAGCTCCTGAGGCAATATCTCCACAAGGCCCCACTGGCCATCCTATTGGCTGTGTAAAAGAAGCTCTAACATTCATAAGGCAGAGAACGCAACAGTGACCATGGTGAGATGCTTTAGCCACATTAATGACAAAACACATATCCTACAATACTTATTTCTCTTAAATCATTTACCTATACTGTGTAGACCTGTGGGACAATGCTAGATATTTACTCATGTTAAAAGAACAGGACAAAGGCTGTAGCTCTGTGGTAAAGTGCTTCCCTACCTTGTGCAAAGTACTGGGTTAGATCTCAGTGAGAACTGAGAGAATGAGCAGTCACCTGCTGTGTGGTAAACCCACAGGGAAACCTGGCTGTCTCAGTGACTCAGGTCTTTATCTGGTGGCTGGCCATTTGAGTTCCATTTTGTATAAACTTATTTTGCTCGTGATTTGGCTTTGCTTTGATGCTGCAGTTTGAGTCCACTAAGCCCATTTCTTCCTGACCACTCTCCAGCTGGAACCTATCTTGCTAGAGCCTGTCTGATTGTCAGTGTGGGGCCTCCGAGACGGGCTCTGAACCATACAGGATCTGTTTTTCTTTCCAAGACAGTCAAGTGTTAACACTGTCCTGAGAGCATTAGCCTTACAGGAAGATTGATCGAGTTCAGAGTGCAGAGGATAAAGCATGCCTGGGAGGAGCAGGGGAGGGTTGAGTTGTGGCAGCAGCCCCCCTGTTCCTCCCCCCACCCCCAGCCCCTGAGGCAGAGGGAACCAAAAAGATTGCTCAGAGAATTTCTGCCTTTTCCCCATTGCCTCTTCCATCTTTACTTTAAATACAGTTTGATGTCTGTAAACAAACGTGGAGATAGATGAAGATGCTAAGCCATACAAGATGCTAAAAGGTATCTGGGAATGCAGCAAGATGGATCAAATTGGATTTCCCAGAGACAGCACCCATATTCGTTGGCAGGCTCCTGAAGACAGGCCACACTGAGGGAGCAGTGCGGGTGGACAATCTGAGAGCCTCAGGGGTCTGCTTAGATAGTGATGGTTGTTAAAATTCCTTCCTTTCCAAAGGAGCTGAGCCTGTTGACAGCATAATTCATTTTCCTAAGAGAGGGTGCAGCAAATTACTTTTGCAAAGTGAGAAGCTCAGAGCATCCACCAAGGGCCACTGGCTTCCATGATTCCCCCATGCACACTTAAATAAGTTAGAAAGTCGATATTGATAGGAGTACGCCAAGGTGTTATTCTGTCCGGAACATCTACTGCAAAGTCCACCTCCAGATTTTTTTTGGGGGGGCAGATTTGTTTTTATCTTCCATATAAAAGCTCTCTTGTTTCCTTTTATCTGTGGCCTGAAGCAAGTCAGAGAGGCAGTCGAGGTGACCGAGGTGATCACTTGAGGTGATCCAGTCTCCTGTAAAAATGCATTATTTTCTCAAAGGATCAGATGCAATTCTGCTAATTACTCATTGTTTCAGGAATACCTCGGGCTGATGATAATAATAGGGGTTATCATCTCTTTTAAATGCTGCCGCCACCACTAATGTTGATCCTCGTGAGAATGATAGTGGCCAAATGTACAGCACTCAGAGGATTACAGAAGAAGCACAAGGCATTTGCTGGTAATCCAAGGCATTCTTCTATCAGAAAGCGTTTTCAGCTAACTCGGATTATACTATTTGAGTAGAGAAGAGAAAAATCACAAGACAGAGGTACTTGAGATATTAGAAATACTTTAGATACATTAGAGAAGAGATACTTCATACGGTAATTTGCAGTCAAGTAAAGTATCAACCTCTCATGACCTGAATGGTTTCTAGAGAATGAATGTTTGTCTTCCTGTTCCCCAATTTATATGCTAAACCCACCCCTCTGCATTGGTACTTGGGGGCTTATGTCATGAAGATACGGTTCTGATGATAGTGCTTATGCTCTTAACAGAAGGAGCCATCATTTGAGTATGTTTGTAACACAGAGTGACCTAGTGAAGACATCTGCAAAGTGAACAGAGGGTCTCTATCTCCTATTAACCTGGTTTTCAATTGCTATCCACCAGAATTTTGAGAAATAAATGTGAGTGTCTAAGGCTTGCTCTATGGCTATAGTAGGCCAGGCTGACTACATTCACTATTATGTTCTATACACTTTCCGTAGCAAGATATTTTGGCTGGTTGGTGGATTTTCAGCATAGATGCTTCCCAACAGCATAGTGCTTTGGTCCTATCCTGTAACTGTCTGCCTTTCCTTTTTATATGAGTAGCCATGGATATGTAAAGGAATGGAGACACATACGTTGCCCCAGCTCATGCCAAGAGATTAGACTGTTCCCAGCTGGGGATAAACCACAGACCTGGGCAAGGAAGCTGCTGAGAATGAACTCACTCCTAGGAAGGGGCCACAGAGACTAACAAATAAGGCTCCACCCCTGCAGTTAAATCATGAGAAAGGCGTACTGAAAACAAACATCAGGCAGCTTAAGCTGGAGCTCACCCAGACCCAGATGAGCACGTGTGTCCTATGACTAAAGTGATGGAGCTATTTTGTTATAAATAGGGTTGATCACACGTTGGTATTTGAGCAGTGACCTTAATCGCAGAGTACATTTATTTCATTGTTGTTGGTGTTTACTGCGTTGGGCTGGGAAATGGACTCATATTTTTGTCATCTCAAGGTCACCTTCATTTCACAGATCACTTGAACGCTTGGAAAGTCACCTGAGTGCCTGCATCAATCCTGTGTCTGTCTTATGTCCAACGGAGCATCAGGGCTCCTTCCATAATTAAGATGATTAAGCAGGAAGGATCCGTTCAGTTCCAGCAGCATCTCTGGAATAGCTCTGTGAAGAAACACTGCCAAGAGTCGAAATTCCAGTTAGCATAACAGCTTTGGGCATAAATATCTGTACCATCTGGGTAGTAACTGCCATTTGAAGGCATTTGCAGCCCAGTGTCACCAATTGCCTCACTATGCTCAGGTCTGTCCTAGTTTCCTGGGATACATACTTGTCATCTTACAGGTGAAGATAGAACAAAAACCATATCCACGGGCTATTGTGATTTGAATGTGAAATGAGGCTCAGATGTTGGACTACTCATCCCCAGTTTGAAGAGTAGCTTAGAGCATAGATATCTGTACCATCTGGTTAGAAACTTCCATTTTTGAAGAAGTTTGCGAAATGGTGTGACCAAGTTGTCTCAGAGGCAGAGTACACTGAAGACCGTGACCATGCCATCAGGAAAAGATTGCTGGATGTGGGGCCTGGAAGGTGGTATCTACCTTAGTTCCAGCTAAGCACCCTGGTTCCTGGTTCTGTGAGATGTGAACAAGTGTCCTAGTCGGGGTTTCTACTCCTGCACAAAATATCATGACCAAGAAGCAAGTTGGGGAGGAAAGAGTTTATTCATCTCACACTTCCACTGTACACCACCAAAGGAAGTCAGGACCAGAACTCAAACAGGAAGCAGGAGCTGATGCTTTCTTATAGAGCCCAGGACTGCCAGCCCAGGGATGGCACCACCCACAATAGGCCAGGCCCTCCCACCCTTGATCACTAATAGAGAAAATGCCTTACAGCTGGATCTCATGAAGGCATTTCCTCCAGGGAGGCTCCTTTCTCTTTGGTAACTCCAGCTTGTGTCAAGTTGACACACAAAACCAGCCAGTACAAGTCACACTGTGACCTCCCAATGCTATTGAATGAGCTGTAGGAGACTCACCATGCCTTTCTTGCGATGATAGACCAATACCCTCTAAAACAGCAGTTCTCAAAGAGTAGGTCATGACCTCTTTGGGGTCCAAAGAGCCTTTCACTCTAGTCACATGTCAGATATCCTGCATATCGAAGATTTACATTATGATGATGCATAACATAGCAAAATGACAGTTATGAAGTAGCAATGAAAATAATTTTATGGCCGGAGTCTTGACAACATGACAAACTGTATTCAAAAGGCTGCAGCATTAGGAGGGCTGAGAACGTTAAAACATTATTGTTGTGTCACAGTGACACAGTGACCGAAGTAAACTGGACCAGATGGATCTGAGCAACACAACACTGAAGTCAGTCTGGGAAGGCTCATCGGACCAGTCTGTCACTCATCATGACTTAGAACTTGTGTGGAGTGAGAAAGCATCTACTCAGACTCCTAACTGGATTAGCTCACTGGGCTAACCTGGCACAAGGAGCTGGACATCTTGGTGGTCCAGAGTTGAGGACAGATCAGAGAAAGACTAGAATAGATTGTGTATGGTCTCTAGCCCCTGGCACTGGCCTCCTTTCCCCCACTTCATACATTTTCTCCCTCTAGACAGGATATGTATAGTAAAGTGGATTCTGTCCAAGATGAGAGAGCGAGGGCCTTCAGGACAAACAGGCCCCTATTCAGGGAAATGAAATCTTTTGACATGTCTCTGGATTGCCCATTAAATAGCCCTCTAAGAGGTGGACTGATTCTTGCCCCATGGAAACTCTTTATGATGAAGGGTTAATACAGGATTTTTAAAAAAAAGTCCCTCCTGTTTCCAAACTGAATAGTTTGTCTTGAAGGAGGGATTTTGTTTTCTTTTCATACTGGACCTAAATTTGGCATCCTATGGAAGTTTTATTGCATGACATTCCAGCAGAGCTCAGCCAAGTCTCCCGGGTCAGGAACAGCAGCTGAGAAAAGTTGAATGAATGGCCCATTTTCTCTCTTCATTCCTATCCTTAATTCCATATGTTTCTCAATTTCTCACTTATAAATTTAATTAGATAAATATTATTAAATATGTAGGGTGGAGACATTGAGAACTCAGTGGATCTGAAATAAACTTCTGTGGCTTATGGCACCTTCAACCTTTGCTATGCATTTAGAGACACAGGCAGTGGAGAGCCATTGTAAGGAAGATAGACCAGGGTTTACTGGAAGAAAGCTCTTCGAGCCTAAACAAGGGAGTAGAGCAGCCATAGGAATGTGGATAGCCCTGGGAGATAACACTCTTACAATAAGTGGGTAATTGTGTTTATGGGAATGGAGATATTTAGATGATTGGCTTCTTGGATTAACTTCAGGGAAATGAGAAAACGCTCACTGAGTGTTTACTTGGAATTTCATTAGAGGTGTACTTTGTCTCTGGTGTCAGCACCAGATCCCCAGGAATGAGACTGCAGATGTCTTAGACAAGGTTTCAGGGAAATGCCTCAAAGTGATCCAAGAGGGAAACAAGGCTTGTGCCTTAGCCTAATGTTACTGGAGGTGCTAACTCAGAGTCTGTTGACTGTGTGGCCTTCAGCCAGTAAGTGAAACTCTTGACTATTTAGTGGGCTTTTAGAATGAGGCTTCCTTTTCATAGAGGTGTGGACAGGATGGGCCAGCAGCTCTGAAACTACACTCTGTGAATTTTAGCACTGAGCAAACCCCAAGGATGTCTACTCTAGACAATGTTCTCATTTTCATGGAAGGTCCATATTCTCACGTTAATGATAAAGGAGAGAATAAATCCAATGATATCAAGTTAGCTCAGGAGTTCTCAGTGTGAGCTCATGCCACCCTGAACATAGACCTCCAGAAGGACTGATTAATGTGCCTGGTTATAAATATAGAGATAAATGTCCACTACAGGTGTATACACTTGTGTGTTTGTGTTCTAGCTCTGCTATTTTATGAGGTCTAACAATAATGAGTCATGGTAGCAACGAACACATCAAACACCCAGTCTCAGTTCCTCAACACATTCTCTACCAAGAGGAATTTAAGTTCTTTGAAGAACTGGTGGACTCTGTGGCCAAGGGAGGAAAAGTAAAAGAGAAGCCTACAGCATCTTTTCAGTTTAGAAAGCAACAAGATGCTCAAAGAAGGATGGGGGGGAGGGAGGACAGAGGTTTCAGCTTGTGGGAGCTTGTATTGGACAACTCTGAGAATGAATTAGATAAGAGGATTTAATGATTATTTTAAATATTGTAGCCTATTGACTAAAAGCTGAGTGCACTGTCAGCTAAAGGAGAGCGAGGGAAAGGCCATCTTTGTATTCAAAAGCCAACTAATACTTGAAGAAGGGATGATGAAATGAGAAAATTACCATTTGGCAGAATGGAGTGCGTGTGTCTAGACAGTGAGGGTTTTTCAAACCAGTTTATAGGATCTCAGTGAAGCTGCTAACTGACCTTTGAGAAGCAAAGTATTTGAGTTTTTGCAGCACTAATTATAAACCTAGTCAGTGACATGTCTCACTAATGGGACTGTGTCAAAGGCTACCATTTAGGATGATGTGTTGGGTGTGGGTGTAGGGTCCCTGCCCTGCTGTGAACACTGGTGATTTCACTCCATGTTCATACTGACCCTTAACACTGAAGGCAAGTTAGAGTCCCTTATAACTTAGGTTTTTTTGTCTCTAAGAGGCACCGGTTTGCTCAGAGGTACAAAGCACATACTGTCTCACCTATAGACTCTTGAGCTGCGTCATGTTTATAAGATGAATGGGAGGGGGTGAATGAAATTGTTGGGGAGATGCTCCGTCATCAAAGTGCATGTTGGGCAAGGTTGCTATCTTAAATTCAGTCCCCGAGAACCCACATCAAAGTTGTTCATAGCAGCATAGACTTGTATCTCCACTTCTGGGGAGGCAGAGGAAGGCAGATCCTTGGGGCTGCCTGGTCAGCCAGCCTTACCAAATTCGTGAGATCTAGATCCCAGTGAGAGATTCAGTATCAAGAAACAAGACAGATAACATTCAAAGAAGGGCTCCTGAGGTTGACCTCTGGCTGCCACATGCGCAGGCACAAATGAGCACCCACATGTGCATGCACTCTTACACACACACACACACACACACACACACACACACACACACACTGGATAAAGTAGGCAGGAATAAATCTTAAACTAGCCATCCAGAAGACAGGAAAAATACCTGCTTCTGTGTTACAATCTAGTTTTACTGCATGATGGAAGGGCAGGAGGGTGCTGATGCTTATAATCTGGAGAAATTCACAAGATATTTCAGCTCTGTTCAATTCTGTCTTCTCTCCTGTCTAGGAATGAGAGGGAACACGCTCTGTGAATCAGAACCCTAGAAAACGCTTACTGAATTTGAGAGAGTGTGTTGCTTTCTGATGTCTGTGCTTGGGATTCTGCATGACTGCAGTTGGATTTGATGGGACCCAGGGTAGCTGGAGAAAGGAGGGGACTAGGGACACTTGGTGCATACTCAGGTCAGCCAACCACAGAAACAGGCACCTACTTCGAAACATCTGCACAACCTTTTGGTGAAAAGTGGGGTATCTGGAGCCATCATGATTGGGTGGGAAGGAGATCACTGCCTCCCCCAGAAGGCCTTCCTAAGATTTGTGAGATGGCAAGAATGAGACTGGGAAGCGGGGAGACAGGAGGCCTCGTCCTGTCCTGAGCCTTGTGTCCCTGCTGACTCTCAGAGTCCACTTACTCCTGCAAGGTCACACACATTTATTTATGTTACAGTCAGGCTGAAAGAAATGTGGAGCACTCTGGGGGTATTAACCAGGAAGAAATACAAATCAGATTTGAGCAGAGGAAAGAGAAGCCTCAGCCAGCTGCATGGGAACAGGAAGGACATTATATGCTACTTTAGCTGGTCTCTTTCCCGCTGGGGAAAGTCAATGTGTAAATGATAAAATTTATAGTGCATGGAGGGTTGAGAGCCAGACTCGCATCATTTGAGTCTGAATTCCGGTCCTGAATAGAGTGCTATTGTCTCCCTCGGGGTCCCTCACTTCCAGTGGAACCAGTCTTCTGCTGAGTGGCATCACGGAGTCTTCTCACGGAGTCAGACGTATTAGCGACAGCAGGGCTTTGCTTGGAGAGCGAGGAATTGGCACTGATCTTTAGTTAAAATGGTCTCTTCTCAGGAGCATGAACTGCCAGTTTCATATCCATAGGGCAAGATGGTAACAGTAGAAAGAAGGCATGGTCCGGTCTGTCAGGAAGACTGCAGGAAGGATACTGGAAACCTAAATCCCAACCCTGAAAAGGTCACGTGACAGATACTGCCTTGCCATGCACACACCCAGATGATCTATCTTTCCTATCAATGCCGGTTTTTATCTGAAAAATACCCAGCTTGGCCACTCACCGGGGTCACCTGCGAGATGGGAGCCAGATCCACTTCCTGCTCAGGTGTCACCAGAAGGAGAGGCCATTCTGTCTCTGGACTCAGTGCTGCCAAGGCCTGAAGTCTTGAGAAAAGAAATTCTGATGAAGTTTTTGTTTTGCTTTTTTTTTTTTTTAAAACAATAGTCACTTTGTCACCATTTTGCACAATTGTGAAGCTCTCAAAGCTCATGAGTATGAGGCATGATTGTGAGCAATGTGGTCTAAAAATGGAGTCTGAGCATTGGCTCTGCTTTTGAAGCACGTCTCTACCGACTACTTCAGAGGATAAAATGAAAATAGTCGAGCCAAGTACTCAGTACTGTTTTTATACTGAAATAAGCACCATTCATTTAAAATGCATTAACACTATCTAATCACTCTGTTTCTGGAATAAATCAACACCAACATGTTGATAGCTTTTTACAGAAGTGTGTGTGTGTGTGTGTGTGTGTGTGTGTGTGTGTGTGTGTGCACGCATGCGTTTGTACATGTGCATGTGCGAGAGTGTGTGTGTGTAAGTGTGCATGTGGAGGGGGCAAAGATCATTGTTGGATTCCTCTATTGATTTCCACTCTGTTTTCAAAAGCAAGGTCTCTCATTAAGCCTTCAGCTCACTCTAAGGACAAGAGCAGTCGGCCAATGGGATCTAGAGATACTTCTGTCTTTGCCTCGCCAGTGTTACGGGACAAGCATGTGCCAGCTCACCATCCTTTTACATATTTGCTGGAGATCTCACCACTGGTCTTCATGTTTGTGTGGCAATTGCTTTAATGACAAAGCCTTATTCTGATAATGTTAAAAGGCCAGTCTTAGGGGCCAGGGAGATGGCTCAGCAGGTAAAGGCACTGTATCTCCAGCCAAGCCTGGCAACTTGAGTTTGATCCCTGAGACCTACATTATGGAGATAATTATAAGTTGAGCTCTGTCTTCTACATATACCCCGGGACACCTGTGTGTGTCCCCAAATAAAATAAATAGATGTTTAGAAAGGAATTCTTCATACATTCCCTTCTATTGGTGTCCCATGTCCTCTGCCATCAACCCTGTAAATAAATGCAGGATAATCTGTTCAAAAATTAGAGACAAAAGTTCTGTGTTCTCCTTTGCCCCGACTGGCAGTTCATCAATAGACGGACAGTGGAGTGGGACTATTTTAGATTATATATCCATCTGTTGATCCTCTAGTCAATTAAAGATGCTAATGAAAGCTGAGCTGGTCTACGTCTGAACTGCTCAATCATTCCAAAGCATCAAGAGTTAAACGAACGACTGTGTTTATGCCCTCAAGTTTTGAAGTTTGAGGTTTGTTATCAGCCTAAATTAACGTAAACAGATTCTCTGTGTGTTCATACACCAAATAAGTGAGCAATGACATATAATGAAATATTGAGAGACCTCCCTCCATCGGCCAAATTCTGTTTTCATTAGCGGAGGGAGATTTGTATAGAATTAACCATTACACTCTTGATTGGCCCCATTTTTCTGACTAGGACTGCAATCTGTGACCCCAGAAAAGAGGTTGCTAGTTGGGTGTGGTAGGGAAGTAGACTATGACCTGACCTTGTTAATAGCATGCCCTAAGCAACCTAGCCATCAGCCTGTCTCTGCCCTCTTGGAAACTCTTACCACCCACTGTTTCCCAGACTAGAACACCCCACCCACCAGCCCTTCCTCTGAAACAAAGATGCGTGTGAGCACGTAGTGGAAATGTCAGGCAGTAAGACTTGGCAGAAGCTGGCTTTCCAGCACTCTGTGTCAGGGTTCCATGAGGGCAAAAATGCCAAGATGGAGTCCCAGATGCCAGGAAGATCCTGCTTGTGGCTATGCCCCTTTCCTGTGGGTGGCTCCAGGAAGAGAAACCTTCATAACACCTTCATAAATCCATGTTTACCGTTCAACCTTCTTGCTCTTATTGTTACTGCGACCTACTTTCTTTATCTCAGTCTCATACCTCAGCCCTTGCCAAGTTCACTGGTATTTAATATTCAGTGAAAACAATTTAGTTTTGATTTGAAGATGTTAACCGAACTCTCCCATCCTCTTCTTTCCATCAGCATGTAAGAGTAAAAGAGGTCAAAGTTACATCCTTGGGGAGGTCTGATTTCTGAGATCTCCCTTGACTGCTATGTACCCCACCTGCATCTGCCTGTGTTTCTCATGGGCTTCTACAGAAAGTGACACCCACTGGTGGGGTGTTTGACAGCTCTTCCATGGTCACCACCCCTCCTGTCCTAACCAACTGCTGACTCCTTATGGTTCTCTGGCTTTGA
The DNA here is from genome assembly GCF_963924665.1 of Micromys minutus. Classification (NCBI taxonomy): domain Eukaryota; kingdom Metazoa; phylum Chordata; class Mammalia; order Rodentia; family Muridae; genus Micromys; species Micromys minutus. The sequence goes on along the minus strand of NC_137954.1, from coordinate 23,714,147 downwards.
ATTTGACCACTGGCTGCCAACTACCTTCTTTGTTTCATTGGTTTCAACTTTCTACTCTAGCTTTCCAAGTTTTATTATTTCTGTAATAAAAAACCCCAACAAAAGACAGCTTAGAGGAGGGGGATTCATTTTAGCTCACAGTTAACATTTATAGTTTATCACATCAAGGAAGATAAAATGGTACAGAATTTGAAACAGCAATCACATAACATCCACAGTTGAGAGTTGGTTTGTTACCAGAGAAACAACAAAGAATCTCAGGACAAAAAGAAAGAAAGAAAGAAAGAAAGAAAGAAAGAAAGAAAGAAAGAAAGAAAGAAAGAAAGAAAGAAAGGAAGGAAGGAAGAAAGAAAGGAAGGAAGAAAGAAAATAAAAGAAAAAAAGGAAGGAAGGAAGAAAGAAGAAACTCATGAGTTTCCTGGTATGATCCTGTCATTATACAAATCAAGGCACCATGGCTAGAGAAAGAAGCAGGAAGGAGAAAATAGAAAAGGAGGAGGTAGGTGTGACAAAGAGGTAAGAGGTAGTTGTATGTGGTTAGTGGTAAAATCGAAACCCCCTCAGAAGGAAACCCTGTCCCTACACAGATTCTATTGTTCAGTGAAAAAAGACATGGACATTCCCAAGAGCTGACACTAGTGTTAGTTTTGAAATTGGTTTAAAAAATTAATGTTGCTTTGGTGTCCTACTCCAGGTGACAGGCGATTCTGCCATTAACATGCAAATATCCCAATACCAGTGATTATCCCTAGTTAGAGAGCAGAGAGATTCCAAGTCCACATCTCCCATTGGGTTAATGTCCTCTTTCAAAGTGGGAGAACTTCATCCTGGTTAGACTCACTCTCTTCATGATGAGCTGGAGTTCTGTTTAAGTAGAATTTAGAGGTTTCCACTGAAGGCAGAAGCAGAGACAGCACACAGAGAGTGCCTCAAGTAGAGGTGAAAGATGTGGACTTCCGCACAGGCGTTGGCTCTCACCAGCTGTGTGACCTTGGGCATCTCATGCCTCACACTATAAAATGAGAACTTTGCAAAAGATGACGTCTTCGGTGACATGCAGCCCAGACACTCTGTGGTTATGATGAAGGGTTGGGACCTGACCTGGTCCTGACTTCCGTCCTAAGCAGTTGCTGAACAGGAAGTGAGCTCACAGGGAGGAACCCCAGGAAGACTGTGGGTGGAGATCTCCCCCCAGGATGCAGACCAGTGTCCTGCCCTGCCAGAAGTTAGAGCAAGTGACTACAGAGGATCTCTTCAGCACTTACCTCCCGAGTCTTCCAAACAGTAGACAATTTCTCGTTTTCGATGTTTGCATGAAACCAAACCACAGAGACGTTCGGAGGATTCTATACGCAAAGAGAAGTAAGGGGTGAGTTCACAGACAAGCAAAGGCTTATCCAGAAATGGTCAGTCATTTTTATAGCTGTGAAAATGACATTTTGTCTCTGGGACTATGTGCAAAACCAAGAATCATAATCTCTTACCTATTTTCTAAACTAGTTTTAGAAAACTAGCATACAGAGTAGATTTCATTATGTCATTTTTATACACACTTTCTTCTTGTGGATTGTCCCACACCCCCTTCCCTCTCCTCCCCCTAACAGCCCCAGTTTTGCTTTCATATTAGATACAATCCCTTTTTTGTCCCTTCACACCTAAGAGTCCTTTCTACCACGTGCATTCCCTTTAACATTTTATGATCTATATAGGCACACATATAAATATATACATACACATGTACACATATGAACACCTCATAAACTTACACACACATGAAAAATTACACACACACATTTTAAAATATACACACGTAAAAATTACATACACATATATGAAAATACACACACATGAAAAATTAAAACTAGAGTTCACATATAAGAGAGAACAGGTAGCACTTGTCTTTTTGAATCTGGGTTATCTTACTTAACATACTTTTTAGATTCATCCATTTTCCTAGGAATAATTTTTCTTTTTACAGTAGACTAACATTCCATATTATATTATGCACCACATTTTTATTATCCATTCATCTGCCCATGAACTTCTAGACCAATTCAACTTTCTTGCTATTGTGATTTGAGCAGCAGTTAACATGATGTGTGAGCATATGTGTGGCATAGTACAGAGTCCTCTGGGGCTACGTCCATGAGTTAGGAACAGGGAGTTATATGGTAGTTCATTTTGTTCTTGTGTACATACATTTTACATCTTTTGAGAAACATCCACATTGAATTCCATGAGGTGTGCTTCTACACCCCTTTGGTAGTGAATCTTTTCATCAACATTTGATGGCCTTTGTTTTTCTGATGACAACCATTCTCACTAGTATGACACGGACCCTCCAGTTTTAATTTGCATTTTTCTGAAGGCTAAGACTGTTGAACATTAAGAAAAAAATAACTGTTCTTGGCTATTGGTCTTTCCTATATATGCTATATATATAGCATAAAATTAGGTGGTTGTGTGGGTTTACTTCTGTATCATCATCATCATCATCATCATCATCATCATCATCATCATCATCATCATCATTTGGTCTACATGCCTGTTTTGTTTTTCTGGTTCAGTTCTATAGTTTGAGTTCAGGTTGTGAAGCCTCTAATATTATTTTTGCTTATCAGGTCTTTTGTGTTGCCATATGAATTTTAGGGCTTTTTAATACTTCTATGAAGACTATCATTGGAATTTTTGACTGGGGTTGTTTTTAATTTCATAATACTTTTGGTGATAGTTATTTTCACAGTTTAATTCTGCCAATCTATGAGCACGGAGGTTCTTTATATCTTCCTGTGTGTTTCTTAGTTTCTTTTGTCATTGTCTTAAAATTTTCATGATAGAGGTCTTTCATCTGGTTGGGTAGAAAACCTTGAGCCTTAACCAGAACTTCGAGAAAACTATCGGAGAAATCACACTTGAAAGACATGATGATGAGAGTAATTTTATCCCTCTGCAGTACTCTTCAAACCATCAAGGTCATCAAGAAACACCAGCAGCAGGAGATTCTGTAGACAAGAGCAACATCACGTGACACAGAAGCCAAATGGACTGTGTTAGCCTAGACAGGATCTTACAAGAGAAAAAAAAATTCTAAGCAATTCTGAATGAGTTTCATTCACAATAATGTCAATATTGTTTCATTAATTGTTGCAAACACTGCCTAATAAGGTAAAGGAGGCTGGGGGAACAGGACTATTCATACTATCATTGGAACTTTCCTACCAATCTGATACTATTCTCAAGAAAAGTATATTGAAAACAAACAAACAAAAAGCAAGAACAGCAAACAAACAACAAGTACCTTAACTTGGAGAGGTGACTCAAAATGCTTAAGAACAATGGTTTCTCTTGCAGAGGACCTTGATTTGATTCCCAGCAGAGGGAGGGTGGCTTACAACCCTCTGTTACTTCAGTTCTAGAAACTCTTGTAGCCTGTTCTAGGTCTGCAGGCATCAGGCATGTATGTGGTGCAGACATACATTCAGATAAAAGTTTACACACACACATATACAAACCATTTAGCATTGCTCGTGTGTATTTGTGTCCAGGACTAACCGCTTGGGATTAAAAACCTTATGAAACAGCCCTATCCCTGGAGAAAACTGTAGCTGTTCCAGATGGCTCCAGATGTTTTCTAGCTTCTTCAGCGCTTCTGTTTCTGGAAGAAAATACAGAAAAGGAATCTCAACAATATGGTTGCCTAAACAAAATAATGGCAATGCTGGTTAGCGTGTCACTATGAACAGAGAAAGTCTGCATGGTTGCTTTTCTAGACTAGGGGTATGGTTGCTGAGAGAAAGTGGAACAGTTTTCTCCAGGGACCAGGCTCTTTCAGAGGTTGTTTAATCCCAAGTGGTCAGCCCTGGATGCATATGCTAAATGTATGTACAGGTGTACATATGTGTGTGCATGCATATGTAACAATAACAATTAAAAAAGAGAGATGGCAAATTTGGGACAGAGAAGTTAGACACACAAGCGGTTTGGGGAGAAGAGGGTAGAAGTGATCTATGAAGTTCTCAACAATACTAAAATCTTTTAAAATGCAAGGCAACAAATATTTTGTTTATATTCCATTTTGTGCTTTTGAGAGGAAAACAATAAAGAGGAGGAAGAACCAATATCTCTGAAAGAAAACATACCAAGGTGCAGAGGAACTGAGTATGTTCTAAATGCTGTTCTGCATGAATACATAATTCACTTTTAAGAATGAAATATTAAGACTGTTAAGATTACAGTAAGAATGGCTCATGGTATTACAAGAAGAGGAGAATGACTTTAGGGATCCCTAAAACCTCCGGGGCTCTCAGCCACAGTCTGTAACTTGATGGCAGCCATTTCCTACAAGGGGAAATCAACACATGGAGTGACTTGCTGCCAAGGATGGTGGCGGGGCTTCTGAGACTTTCTGAGATCAGGGCACACTGGCCTCAGCATCTGGAGAAGGGACCTGGGGAGCCAAGAAGGAAATTATAAGGTGATATCTGATTCAAGCCATCCAAGGTCAGATCTCTGGTCCACACAGCCCCACCTGTTTTCTGGCTTCGTCAGCTTTTCTGTCCCTGGGAGTGAAGTGACAAGAGCCTTAGATGGGAATAGGACTTGAAATTAAGGCAGTACCTCAAGGCATTTCTCAGTCTTTAAACCTGGGGCCTAGGGAGGCACTAGAAGAGCTTCATGAGCATTTTGTTTGTTTTGTTTATTATTTTATAGAAACATGAGAGTTTTCGTTCTTTTGTGCTATATTTTGGTGAGCTGGTTTGCCAGCATTCCCTATGCTACAGTTGACAAGCCGTAGACTTAAGAATTCTGTGGACAAAGTCGTATTTCTCTCCTCCCTCCTTCCCTGCTGTGCATTTGGCCTTGATTAATTAAGCACGGGGCTACATCTGTGCACCTTCCGGGACTGTTCTCCAGAGACGGGGGAACATAAGTCTTGTGCCCTATACATAATCAGCAAGCTTCCTGGGGAGGAAGTGTGCCTGAGCACCTTGCACGTGCTGCAGCCAGCTGAGGGACAGAGGAACAACTATCACATTGTTGCAGATCCAGACCGATGCTCTGTCCCCACAACTTCTGTGTGAGTGTTTGCATTTCATAGCCGAAGGGAGTATAGAATTTATTGTTTCAAATCAGGACACTTTCAAAGGTGAAAACAAGAGGATATAAATAATACTGGGAGTGGGTGTCTGGCCCAAATAAGGAATGCCTGGAGCAAACCAGAGTGTAGGGCCCCTCCATCTGTGGCCTGCTTAGGAGATAAGATCAAAAGACATGCATGTAATATGTCTGCAGGTCTAAAAGCGACACATTAATTAAGGTAGGAAAGAATGCAATAAGGTTGTGCCGTATTCATGGGATGTATGTGGAAGCAAAGCCCAGTCTTGGTCCTGAACTACTGGATCATGAATGGCCTTAATTTTCCCAACATAGATTCGTTCCCACACCGAGAGGGGACTTCAGGGCACACGTGCACATGAACCAGCTGGCATTTTGAGTTTTGCATGTGGTCATCTGGAACAGCTTTCTCTAAACCACCCATGGAGGAGGAAGCTCAGTATTCTGTGAAAAAAATTCTGGGGCTGCAGGTAGCCAGTTAGGTGGACCCTCGCTGTAGGCGGGCATGTTTATGTTCTTCAGATTCCTCATGCTTTAGAGAGGGATTCAACTAGAGGAAGTCTAAGTGGTACCCTATGAGGTATGGAGCTCAGAGATAGCATCTCTTGCCTCCTGTTGTAGGATGAATTCACTCTTTCCAGCTTTATTTCCAGCTTTGGGTGGCACTGTAACCCCCAAGGTGACTGTATTTGAAGGCAAGGCCTTGATGAGGTAATTGAAGTTAAATGTAGTCCTAACATGGGACCCTGATACCATAGGACTGGTGTCCTCATAGATAAAGAACACCAGAGACAAGCATCCTCTCTTCCATCTCTTTGCATAGACAAAGGCCAAGTGAATTCACACACAGCCAAACACCAAGTAATCTTCCTGTCTATAGGCTGTGGAGAGAGGTCTTACCAGGACCCAACTCTGTGGGCACCTTGATCATGGGTTTCTATATTCTAAAGTGTCAAATAAACACTTTCTTGTTTAAACCTTCTCAGTTCTTTGCTGCTGCAGCCTGGAGAACTGAGTATACCTGGAAGCAAGTATAGCCACAGGCACAGAGAGCTTTTCATGTTCTCCAGTTTCCCAGTGTTAGGAAACAGAGAATGGGTCATGAGTAAGAGGTCTTAATTAAGGGGAGCAGAAGTCAAGGAAAGTGAGGTGATGGGTGTCTGCCATGTGTAGAACACTGTCAATGTGCCGTTCACTCAAGTGCATTTATCTAAAGAGAGTGTTAAATATCTACTTCTGCCAGGCACTGTACAAGACAGATTTGAAGTAATAGGAATGACCCCTGCCCTCAGCAGCCTCACCATCAGGTCTACTGCATGGCAGTGTAAGGCTGGACCCTAATATCCTAAAGAGAGGGTTGACCAACAAATATGCTTTGGGAAAAGTTTGCCAGCCCAGAGATTAGTGTACTCTCCATATGTTCATCTCATGGGGGTCAGGGGTGGGGCTATGTGTGCCTCTTTAATGACTGTTCCCCTCCCATCCTTGCAATCCCCAAAGGAAGGCTGTGACAAGCTTCTCTCCAGCCTCTGAGCTCAGCTGGGTCCCAGATGTGGCTCTGGAGTCTGCAGGATTGAGAGGTCATGGAGAGGTAAATGCACAAAGGTTTTCTAATCTGTGTGATGGGGTTTGGGAGGTGGGAGGGGCAGGTCATCACAGGGACTTCAGCTTTGGTTGGGCGACGCCAGCTTCCTGAAGGTCACGAGAGGACATTAGAACCTTCAGTTCCCACCTCTCAGCCAGTAGCCTAGAGTCTCCTGTTCTGCATCAGAAGCTCAGACCCTGTGATCTTCAGGGCTGCAACATGATGTCCATTGGCTTAGCATCAATTGCCCACACAACATTTTTTATATTGCTTATTATTTTTAATTAGGGGAAATTTTTGATTTCTCCTATCTCAAATCTTTTTTTTTTTTTTTATTTTCAGACTATAAATGTACCAATTGGCTTCATACCAGGACAGACCTTTGGGTTTCATAACACAGACAAGGAAGAGAAATGAACCTAAAAGTTCCCAGCCACTAACGCCAAGGGTGGGAATACAAGAACGGCATGACCTACTCAGACTTGACCGTAAGGCTAGCTTTCAAAAAGGTTCTGACCATTGCTTTGAATCCCTTCACTTGAGAAGTTTTAAGCCAGCATACTCCCAAATGAGACTGACTGGAAGGAAAATACTGAAGGAATTTTATATTTTTACAGCTGGATTTAACAGGAAGCCTGAGAAATAACCTGGGAGTCTGAATGATCTGCTCCGGCCTTGAGTACATGCTTAAGTTGTCCGTCTGTCCATCATGTTTCTTCAACTCCTTGGGTCAAAGAAGCAATATCTGCCTTGTGTGAAAGGATTCATATAAAGGGGTCACACAAGCAGACCACTCAGCTTGTGAAATGGAGACAGACAGGAGGGATGTCTCAATGGGCTAAACTAAAGATGACTTTTTCACATTTGCTTAGGATACCTTCTTGCTAGTGCTTCCCCAGTGTGTGTCTCTTCTATGAGACCCACCATCTTCTACTTTCTTAGTTCTTGCAGAGCCTCAGACCCCAACCAATTAGATCTGAATCTTCAGGGATCTTCTTGTCAAAGATCCCCACCTCCAAATAGAATTCTCACCCAGTGCCTGGCCTAGGATTAGTCTGGTCCTTAGTGTGTATCATCTCGCTCTTCCTGCATCTTCACCCACTCACTGGGTTGGGTTCTTGGTGGATGGCACTGGTAACTTGTAGGGAAGAGTACAGAATGGTACCAAACAGCCTTCACAAATTCCCCAGGAGACCAGGCATGGTGCAAGAGTGCAGTGCCTATGTACTGGCTGGTTTTGCGTCAATTTGACACAGGCTGAAGTTATCATAGAGAAAGAAGCCTCAGATGAGAAAATGCCTCCATGAGATCCAGCTGTAAGGATTGTGCGTGGTTCCATCCCTGGGCTGGTAGACCTGGGTTTTACAAGAAAGCAAGCTGAGCAAGCCAGGGGAGGCAAGCCAGTAAGTAACATCCCTCCAGGGCCTCTGCATCAGCTTCTCCTTCCTGACCTGCTTGAATACCAGTCCTGAGTTTCTTTGGTGATGAATAGCAATGTGGAAATTTTAAGTTGAATAACACCCCCTTCCCAACTTGATTCTTGATTATGATGTTTTGTGCAGGAATAGAAACCCTAAGACGGCCTAGAAATTACTGTCACCAGGATACTGTCTTCTTCTGATTCATCTGGGGGTCCCTGCTACATTCATTTACAACCTTTAAAATATGCTCAGAAGTTCTCCACAGAGTCTTCAAAGACAAGCCACAGGGCAAAGCAGAATGTAAGGCTCATGTTGTTGGGATGTGATTACTCTTAAGATTTATCACATTTATCGTTGTAGGGGATCTGTCTGGTTGGCTACAGGCAGTATGGGCCATAAGGCTCCAAGCTAAGGAGCAAACAAACAGGAAGGAAAAAAAGCTCATCTCCAGTAAACATTTGCAGCATTTTACAATAAAAATATCTTTGGGGAACATTTATCTGTATTAGTAAAACTTGCAACCTTGTCTTTGAAAAGTCCCAACATTACATTTATGTTTTCCTTACTGCATCTAGCTTCCTGTGTGTTGCTCTGACCCTCCGCATTGTGGAAACAACACTGGTCAGAGGTCCTTACATTTCAATGTCACTGTTGGAAAGTTGACCTTGGTCATTGCTGTGAGACTTTTTTGGGCCCTTTGTTTCTTCTGATATCAAAGAAAAAAAATTTACTTTGGTCTTTAAAACCTTATACAGGGACTGGGGAATGCAGCTTAATTGGTAGAATGTTTGCTGGCCTAGCATACTCAAAATAATCCAAGTATTACAGAGAGGGAAAGATTGAAGGTTAAATAGAGAGTTTGAGGCTATCCTGAGCTAAATAAAGATCCTGTTTCACAAAAAGAATCTTACTTCTATACTAGAACCAGCTGAGGATGTCTAGATCTATTGCTGCCATCATGGTGGAAGCCTGGGAGGTAGGGACAGTACTAGGATGTATGTCTTTGAAGACTCCCATGGGTGTGCTGAATATCTGTGACTTGGAATGTGTCCTCTTGGAGACAAGAGTCTCTCTTGGACCTGGATCATAGCCCAAGCTGGAAACCCCTGATAGGCTTGTTCCCAGAGGATAGGACACTGGAAAACAGATCTTAATGAAACCCTTGCAGCCATCAGAATGCACAGTTCCTGCTGTTTTCCAAACTGCTGGCAGCCACTGAGAAATCCAATCAGTTTTCCCTCCTTTCCCTTCTAGATACAGGGAAATCCTGGCTGGTACCCACCTGGGCTGTGACCTTTTGGGAAATTCAACAAATCCACCCTACAGGTAGTTTCCAGGAAGCTCAGGTTTGAAGCCTATGACTCCTGTGAACCCCAGAGGTTTTCAGTTAAGAGGCTGATTTCCAGTGAATTATCCATAGTCCTGTCTCAACTGGCACCCCTCCCCCTTATCTCTGCTAGAGTAGGGCAGGGACCATTCCTTTAGCAGGAAAAAGCAGCATCCTCTCAGTGCTTCTGTCCTTTAGAAGACAAGGAGAAGGACTTTACCATTTCCATGGAGATCATCAAGAAGGGGAGGTTGAAGGTTGGGTAAAAGGGAAGCAGAGGCAGCTTGTTAGTGTTGAGATTAAAGAGTGGGCTCGCCACAGGCAAAAGCAAACTGATAGGATGCCTAAGAGCTAGATGTCATGGGTGGTCTGACTACTGTGTAAGTGACCCAATGACCTCCAGAAGAAAGCTGCGGTTCTGCCACTCCACTATGACTGCTCCCACAAGCAGAAAACTGCCAAGGGCTGCAGAGGAAACCAGCAAGGCACAGGAGAAATAGAATGATAGAGTCTTGGGATGGAGTAGGGTCAGGTTCACAGGTTGGTTAGCTACCCAGAAACTCTGCACTGCTCACATCCACCCTTCTTTGCCTCACCCTCTTCTCTAAGGCCTCTAGGACAAGTTTTCCCCTGTATCCTGTATCTTTTCCCCTTCTCTCCATCCTCTGGGGAATACAGTGCCACATTTCCAAGCACCAGCTGGGCTAGTTGGCTTCCTCCAGCCCCTTTCTCCAAGTAGGGGGATGGATCGATCCTCACATCTCTCATCCTCACTTTCAGCTTCTAACACTCCTCTTAGAAAGACAGCTGCATACAGCCTTCCCAAAAGAAGCTTAACTTCCCAAAAGTCCCTAGCCAACAAATCTGTGTCCCAGACCCCTTTCTCTGGAAATCCCTGATATTTCGCTCAGAAATATCATAAAGTTTACTCACTAAGTATTGCACAGACCAAGGGATCACAGATTTCCTTAGTTTAATATCAGTTAGTCTTGGGGCCAACACACTGGGATTAGGAATCTTCTCTCTGCTTGTCTCGGTCTCTCTGTCTCTCTGTCTGTCTGTATCTCTGTCACACACACACACACACACACACACACACACACACACACACACACACACAGTCTATCTCTACCAGCCTATGGTAGTTTTGTCATGATCATTGAGATGTCTTTCAGGTAACTGGGGCTGACATTAATCTGCTGGTCCTTCTCCTTCTACCTCCTAAGATCTGGGACTACAAGCATGCATAGCTCCACACCCAGACACATGGAGTGATTTTTTTATTTTTTTATTTTTTGTCTGTTGGTTTTGCTGTTCTGTATTTTGGAGATCATTAGACAAACTGGAAATCTTTACAGAGCATAACAGGGCAGCACTGCTCCACTGTATCACAAATCTACATGTTCTACAACATGGGGGCAAAACCTGCACTTCTGTTCTGCAGGAACTTAACCTTGCCCTCAATTAGTGACTCTCTGTTCCCCTTGATGCCTCACTATTAGATACCAAGATTTGTGTTAAATGTCCCCCAAAGCCCAGCATTATGCCTATCAGAAGGATGTTGCAACTAAGGGCTGAGTCCTAGTGGAATGAAGTTAACTGATTGGGAGGGTGACTGAGAAGGAGACATTGAACCCTGGGCCTCCATGATAGCCTTTGCTTCTCCATGCAAACCACCTGCTCCGAAACTGTGAGATTCCATCTTACCACAGACTCACGCCTACAATGCTAACTGGCCACAGATTGAAACCTATGAAGCCATGAACTGAGGTAAGCTTTTCCTCCTAATAAGTTGCTTAACACAGGTATTTTATCATAGCGCTGGAAAGTTGAGTAACATAAATGTGCTCAGCAATCTCCCGTAACTTCTGGTATCTTTACCAGTACAAGCGTTGATACCCATGGTCGCGTATCCTTGTCAATCACCACAGAACTTTGGAGGCCCGGTTCTGCAGATAAAGGGCATGCTGATATCTCAGCCCCTTTACTCCTGCCTAGCTCTTCTGCAGCCCCGATCCACATTACAGCGACTGCTATCTAAGAGAGACCAAAGCTTCCCTTTTTTCTAGAATCAGTGGTCTCTGTATTCGAGAAGCAAACATATGCGCCCGGACACTAGCTTTATGAACAATTTCCATTGTTCCTTGTTTAATTAAATACATGTCCTGACTCAGCCTCTACATATTCCATGTTGCATATGATCATCTCGGCATCTCATCTGGAACCCAGCACCCACAGTTCCGAGGCTAACTGAAGCTGACTCAGATTGACTGCGGCAGCAGTAGTTGAGTGTCTGGGTTTGAGTCCTGGATTCATCGCTCAACTTCAGCCTTCTGCCTCTGTAACTGCTTAACAATAGTTCCTGTGTTCCAGAGCTATGTCAAAGACAATGCGTGCAACTTCACCTAATGTTTTGAGTGTGGCCAGCAGAGAAATGTTAATTGCTAAAATTGCCGTTGCTTAAAGAAGTAGGGGCCGAAGTTGACAAAAAAGAGGTGATTCATCTGAGATTATGGGCCCGGGCAGTGGCAAAGCTGAATGCAGAGTCCCTCCAAAGGCATCTGAGTGGCATTTGGGTCCTCTGAATAGCAGAGTTTTCTCATAGCTACACAGGCAAGCTTCTACCTACACTCTACTAGCTTGGTATTTTTTCCTGTTTAATGTCGCTGATGAGTCTCCCAGCTGAAAGTACTTAGTAAACAAACAGAGACCTTCAAAGGAAAATGGATTGAGTCAATATGACACATCCAGACCTGGGTGGAGCTGGAGCTCGAGCTAGGACCCAGGTCTGGTGCCTGTTTTTATACAGCTTTGAGCTGGAATGTTTCCCTATGGCTCCAGTGACAGGGCCCAGAGAAGAGACATTTTCCTGTAGGCCATTCTCATGGGGATAAACTGGTGGAGTAACCTAAACACATTAGCTGCAGGCTAAGTAAAGGGAGATTGGCAGCAGGTCTGAGAGACCCTCACTTTTTTTTTCTTCTATTGTGTATTCTAAGGTATCAAGGTCTTGGTATAAAAGAATGTCCTTTAACAGGCCCCCACATCAATAAAATAGGAAGTTGCCCCAGTGGTGACCATTTAAGGCGTGAAAAACTGTTCTCTGTATAAACACCTGTTGCATTGGAAGTCACTTAAGAACTAACTGGCTTAAGCAATACATTTCTCTTATGTCAGTCTCTGTGGATCATGAATGTGACAAAATCCAGGTGCATGATTCTTACTAATGGTCTGGCAGTGAAGATATTGGCTAGGGCTGTAGCTACCAGAAGACTAACCTATGTCTGGGAGATAGGCTTCCATTGAGAGGAACTTGAGCAGGAGGCTGACTACTCAAGATACCAAGTGTCAGACTGGCAGCTGATACTCCCATGAATAAGTCATCAAGAAAGACATTGGGGTTGGAGAGATGGCAAACTGAGTAACGTATTTGTCACACTAGCATGAAGACCTGAGTCTGATGACCAGAACCTGCATAATAAAATGAAATGCTGGCATGAGTTTGCAGTCTCAGCTCTGGAGAGGTAGAGACTGTCAAATCACTGGGGAATACTTGGCCAGATACCCCAGTCTGATCAGTAAATTCTAGGCCCCAGTGACAGACTCTGTCTCAAAAAAAAAAAAAAAAAAAAAAAAAACAAACAAAACAACAACAACAAAAAAAAAAAAAAAAAAAACCAGTAAGAATGGTTTTAACAAAAAGCATCCAAAGTTGTTTTCTCTCATGCATGTGTACACTCAAAAAATATCATTTGCTCATCTGCATGCAAATGTGCACATACACACAAACACGCTCCTACATACATGAAAAAGAGAAGCACTAAGACAGAAACCATAGTGCCTTTCATAGCCTGGCTCAGAAGCCACAAAACACCATTTCTGCCTAGTCTTTAGATGCCCAGTACTAAGTGCAGCTCATATGCAATGGGAGATTAATTTAGCACTGTGTCTTATGGGAAGAAGTCCAGAGAACTTGTAGACATATTGTAAAGCCATCAAGTGGTCTGACAACCTCAGAGGTACATGCTCGTTTTCAATTACATCATAAAAAATGTTTTTACTGTCTAAACAACTTAAATTGGTGTTAATTTTAAGCATCTAGGACAGCAATGACCAATAGTCAGAAGGTCAGATTCTGTGTGTTTCTTCTTCTGGGATTGCCTCAGCTCTTTCATTTGGGGGGGGGGGGGGGGATGGTTACCACTTAATGAAACAATGCTGGAGAAACTGGATATCTGTATGCAAAAGAATGGAGCTAGACCTTGACCTACTCTTAGATGCAGTATCTAATTCATTATGTATTTAAAAACTTATGAGATCTAAAAGTATGAAATGCCTAAGAAAGAAATTAGGCCACGGGAGTCATAATGTTGGATTTGGCAAGGAGTTGGATATGGCGTGAAAAGCACTGATAAGAAAAGAAAAAGTAGACAAATTGGGCTTAGTGAAAAAAAAATTAAATTACATAATAAAAGTAGAAATGTCAGGCCACAGAATGGAAGAAAATATTTGTAAATTATCCACCCGATGAGAACCCAAACCCACCATGTGCAGAGATGGCTTACAACTCAACAACAGAAAATACAATTCAGCTTAAAAAATGGGCAAAAATGTTGGACAGAAACTCCCCTCAAAGAAGGCATATGAATATTTAAGTGCAGTAAGTTCAGGGAGAGATGGTTAACATCTTCAGGCACTAAGGAAGTGCAAGGCAAAACTACCACAAAACACTGTCTCGCCCTAGTTAGCATGGCTTTAATACAAACAAAGAAAAGAAAACAGAACAAATTGCCTGGACACAGAGGAGGTGGAACCTTTGTACAATGTGGCTGGGAATACAAAATGGCACAGTTGTGCTGGAAGATCATATTGTGGCTCCTCGAAAATATAAAAAGAAAATTAGCCACTCTAACCCTGCATGTATATCTGAAAAAAAAAAATCTGAAGACAGAATCTTGAAGACTCACCTGTATATTATGTTCATCATAGCATAGGTCATGAGATCAAGGCAGGCATTTACCCACAAACAGGTAGATAAACACGTTGTCTATGTATACTGTCTTAGTTAGGGTTTCATTACTATGAAGTGACACCATGACTGTAGCAACTCTTATAAAGGAAACATTTCACTGGGACTGGCTCACAGTTTCAGAAGTTCAGTCCATTATTATCCTGGTAGGAAACATAGCAGCATGCAGGCAGTCATGGTGCTAGAGGAGTCAAGAGTTCTACATCTTGGTCTTCAGGCAGTAAAAAAAAAAAAAAAAGACTGGACATAGGCGATCTCAAAGCCTGCCTCACCCCTAGTGACATGCTTCCTCCAACAAGGTCACACCTCCTAATAGTGCCACACCCTGTGGGCTAAGCATTCAAACACATAAGCTTGTGAAGGCCATACCTACTATACCTACTCAAACCACCACACATACAATAAAGTATCATTCAGCCACATGATGGAAGGATATTCTGATGTCAGTAACCTGAGGGCATTATGTTGCATGACATAGCCTGTCATAGAGAGACAGATATTGTAAGGTTCCATTTATTTAATACACACAGTATCCTAGTTTGCTTTCTGTTATGATAAAAACCACAATCAAAAGCAACTTGGGGAGGAAAAAGGCTTATACCATCATATAGTTTAGTCATTCAGAGAAGCAGAGAAAGAATGTGAAGCAAAGACCATGGAGATGTGCTGCTTACAGTCTTGCTTCTTAGCTCACCGTCAGTTACTTATGTTATCCAGCTAAACTCATATACCTGGCTCCACTCAGAGGGGGCTGGGCCCTTCTGTGTCAACCAGCAATCAAGAGAATGCTCCCCCAACTTGTCAACAAATGCTCACTTGATGGAGACAATTCTTTGAGAGTTTTCCTCTTCCCAGTACAGCAGGTTGGCAACCAAGATCAGTCATTACACACAGGATAATAGTTGTCATAGAAGTCCAAAGTTCTATGGTGGATTCCAGGGACTGGTGAGGAATGGGAGCTTAAGTGTTTAATGACTATAAATTTTTGGTTTTATAAGAAACTGATAGAAATGGGTGGTGATGGTAGTTATACAAAACTATGGATATATGTGAGACCCTGGGACTATATGTTACAGCATTTAAGATGAGAAGTTTAATTTTGACTTGATTTTCATTTACCTTTCCAAAAATCACTAGAGAACAAAGCAAAAAATAATGAGGTACCTGAACTTAGAAGCCTTCTAATGTCCTTTGTGCCTCTGATATTTTCTTCTCCAATATTACCCACCAGAAGACTCTAGAATTTGGATTTCACTTAAGACAACCACTCTTCCATATTTACTCGTCTCCCTGACTGCCTGTGTGCTTGAGTGTGTGTTTAACATGTTTTTGCACGTGTCCTCGTGTTTCAAAAATCCACATAAATAAATCTTTCATGGCCCTTCAGTCCTCAGAGGGAAGGTGAGGCTGTTTATGTTACAAGAACACATTTTATTTGCCCTCAGCAGCCAGAGCTTTGCATGCTATTCCTGTAAATGGGGCATGCCACTGTTCTGTTGTGACATGCCTTTTGATGTAAAACAGCCACTGTAAATATAGCTCAGCCTACTGTAAAAAATAACACAACAGGTCTTCCCATGGATGCAGGGTCTCTGCACGTGTTCCCAGGAACTTGAGGCCATTTACTAAATCCAAACAGAGCAACATTATTTTATTAGTTATGGGTGTGCCCACTTGGCTTCAAACAAGACTTCCTTCCCTCCACAGGCTCCTAGCTGCTCATGCCTGAAGCCTGGGTAAAAAGAATGAAGTAGTTGAGTATTTTTCCAAGACAAGACACCAAAGTTTAAACTTATTCCACAGTTTAGCCTTAGTATTCTTTAATCCACCTTCAAAAATACCCATCTATTAATTCATCTTTTTCCCCTCAAAGACTGTCCACCCTTAAAGAAAAATGGTTGAGGGGAAATCACCTTCTTTTAAAAGTTGCAATCCTCTTACATTTTTTAGCCCATGGATTTTGAGTGCTTTCTTTAGTTTTTCCCACATTTCCATGTGCCCACACATGCCAGGAAACTGTCTGCACAGGTCCAGAAGTAGGCTTTGCTCAAGGTGTTCACAACATCTGTAGCAGTTGTAGTAAGATATGTAGCTGCCCTTTTGTCGGAAGCAAGGGAGGATTTTGGAAAGGTGTGCCCTGGAAATTAGGCAATGATTAGAATCACATTTGTTATTTGGGTCTGTGCAGCAACATATGTCAAATTCACCTCTCAATTCAATAAACATTGATTATATCAATGTCTGTGGGTCAGGAGCCAGTAGGATGTAGCTGGATCCTTAGCTCAAGGTCTTTTATAATGTGTGATCAAATTTTGGAGCTAGCAATGCTCATCTCAGATTTCAACTGGGTTAGGAGAGGATTTGCTTCCCAACGCAGTCACAAAGCTGTTGGCATGATTCAGTTTCTTTCTAATATTTGGTAGAAGACCTCAGTTTCTTGCTGGCTATTGCCTGGAAGACTTTCTCTAGTCCTTGGTATTAGTTTTTTCCTAATAACTTGCAAATCTTCAGATGGCCTTCAGAAGAGTCAGCAAGTGAAAGAGTCAAAGAGAAAGCTATGCTTTTATGATCTCATCAGAATCTTATCACTTTGGCTGTATGTTTTTCCATCAGGAACAAGTTACTAGGTCTAGCCTGTCATCAGTGCCTACTGACTGCACAAACATGTAAAGATTAAGAGGCTGCTATCATCAGAGCCATCCTTGAGCTGACTACCACAAAGAGCAACAAAATAAAAGACCACACAGTATTGAGTGCAATACTCAACACCTGAGTAAGTATTGAATGGGCTCTAAGACAAATACAATTTGCTAAAATTAAAATACACAGGGTTACATGCTATTTATTTTGCAAGGATACAAATCAAGAGTATATAATGATCACCCTGTCATGTCTTCTGGGAGCAGCATGTAGAGGATTTGGAAACAAATTATCACATGAATCCAGGGTAAGATAGACACCGAATTAAATTGTGGAGTATGAAAGAAGGACCCAGTTGAATTTGCAGGACTTTCAAAAGAATCAAACAAGAAAAAGTGCTAAGCTTGCAGAAGATGCTTGCTAAGACCATATCTTTAAAAACTTCCCACTCAGTGTCAAGTTACCTCAAAAGCTCAGAGACCTTTGCCAGCAAAAGTTGTCTATGTCAGGATGCCATGATGTTGAGGGGAATGCTATAAAGTTTGCTGTACATAAGGTGCATCCACGGGGTGATTCACTGTCACAGGGACACATCTGTGATAACGAACATGATAACTTGATCAGTTTGTCACTTTGTCACTCAGAAAGCTTATTAAAATACAAACTGAGATACCTTCAGAGTAAGTTCTTCATGTGACTTAGCTGGGCTAGAAGTCTACATTTCAAACAGTATCTGAGGCCCTTTTAAGGGTTGAAGAAGTGGCTTTGTTGGTACAGTGCTTGATCTTGAGTCATGGAGACATGAGATCAATCCTTAGAACCTACAATCAATCAATAGATAGATAGATAGATAGATAGATAGATAGATAGATAGATAAAATAGGCTGGGCTTTGTGGTGTGTATTTGAAATCTTAGCATTCAGAAAGTAAAGACAAAAGGATCCGTGGGCAAGTTTCAGGCCAGTGAAGAACTGGAATAAAGAAAAAGTTGGATAGAGAATGTAAGGAAGGATACCTGAGGTCGTCCACTGGCTTCCACATACACATGTAGACATATACATATATGAATGAGCGGGTGGGGGATTGGTTTAATATAGGGTATCCATGGGTCAAATTTTGAGAAACTCTTCCCCCCCTCCATAAAAAAAAAAAAAAAGGACAAGAAAGAACATAACTTGAGCAGGAAGTACGGTGCATACCAAAGACACAAGCTGTTCTCAAGTGCATGATTGTGAGTGGTACCCAGCAGCATTGCCTGCTGTTAATCCTACAGATCTATCACACACTAGCTCACAGCTCACTGACTCCAGAATTTATCCTCCTCTTAAGACAAACCTCAAGATCCCAGGGGCGGAGTTCAGCAAGAGGTCAGGGCAGGAGTATGGGAAGGAAGACTTCCCTGACTGGCTGTTATAAGAAACAACACCCCATGACTGCACCAGGCATCCAGTGAGTGCCCCCATCCCCCCCACTTCACAGGGTAATCTGAAGAATGTGCTAATACGATTAAGGTGAGAACCTCAAGGTCTTCAGGAAGTGGCATGCCCAAAATGTAATCTCTGTAAAATGTTTTCCATATTTAGATAATAGAAGCAGGTTACACAAGAACATTGACCTGAAAGAATAGTGACGAGGGGATGGCAAATGTCTCCAGAAAGGCAACTGAAGTAGGTGTGGAGTCCTGAGAGCTCCTGGGAGTAAGTCTGGAGTGGCTTCCGGTGTGAGAAGTAGATCTGTCCCCAGGCGGAATTGTGTGTCTAGAGACAAACCAACAATAGTCTTGGCTCTATTTCCATATTCATTCATATTCTCTGAACTCTTTCTTCATTTCCCAGGGCAGACTAAGTAACTTCTTTGCATGGGGCCCGTTGGCATTTGGGTTCTGGTTTTAGTTTTGATGTGGACTTTGAAGCATTTTCAAGATGAACACTGACCACCAGAAGACTGGTCATCGGGGGAAAGAAGCCACTGCTAACAACAAGCTCTGTCACAGATTTAGAGTCATCTTGTCTCCCAGACAAGTACAAGTAGTATCTTTGGCGACTGGTTTCAGGAAACACATTAAGGGGAGTGAGAAGTCAGCAAAGGCAAGCTGACAGAAGGGGTCCAATATGCCCATTACTGGGGGGCAGCAGGCGTTAGTGTTGCTAGAGGATTCCAGGAGACAACAGAGTATACACTGGCAGTAGATAGAATGTGTTTCAGAGCTACTATAGATAAAGGGGTATCAGTCCATTAGCTGTTCATCCATCTGTCATTGGCTGAGGGTGGCTTCTTGGGAGATTCTGGTTCAGGCACGTCTGTTCTTCCTTAGATGAGAACTCAGCATATTCTGTAGCTATGTAAAGAGTTATAAATGTCTTCCATAAGCAGCTTTGGGGACGGAGATGTAGGTGGGCTACCAATAGCATCTGCCACAATTCTTTAAATTCCCTACGTGCTTGAATGTTTCAGGCACCAGATTAAATGTGTATTATCTCACTTATTAACTGGCTAATAATCTCCATTTTCTCAGGCACGGGAGTGGGGAGGGGATGTGAAATGAAGAGTGATTTGACTGTGATCTCACAATCAGCTAATGGTAGAATCAGGATTTGAACCTAAAAAATTTCAGGGGTACTCTTCTGGCTCCTCAGAGAGTTTATAGCCAGTTGAGGGAATAAAAAAAAAATGGACTCTAAGTTGCCGGTATCAAATCTACCTGTTCAGTGAAGTATGGGCCAGACTTCAGCTTAGGATTCATCAATGGTGCTGAAGTGCAGAAATTCAGTTCAAGGAGGATCAAGGGAGATGAATCAGTGGGTAAAATGTCTGCTGCACTAACGAAAGGATCTAAATTCAGATCTCCAACATCCACCTCGAATGCTGGCGCTGGTGGAGAGGAGGCAGGCAGGCGAGCTGAAATGTTCTTGTTTCAGTGAGAGAGCCTGTCTCAAAACATAATTCCGAAAATAGGAGCGAAAGATCCCGGATGCTGACCTTTAGCCTCCACACATGCATGCATGGGCAAGCAAGCCTCCTCCTACATGCACCCAGGTATCTCCAGAATAATTTTCCTTCTTGAACATGATAGCCAGTTGTGTTTGGTCTCCTGACTAGTGTATCCTAATAAGAACCTCAAAAGGGATGTAGCCCAAACCAAGCCTGTAACATCCTCCCACAAATGTAATTTTTGTCCTGTCTTCTCAGTTCATTTAGGATTCCATCACTCTGCCATCTATCAAGGTCTCCTTCTCATGGACTGCACACTCCATCTATCGGGTACCAAAATCTTGCTGATATTTCGCCACAGCAATGCCTCTTAATGTTGATGGGGCCTTCTTCCTTTGTGTGGGAAGTGGGACACAAGAACACCAGGGAAGGTCAAGGGACAAAACCACACCCCATTTCCTTTACATGAATGTCCATGCTCTTTGTCCAGGTGACGAGTTATGTATGTTCTGGTAAAGGTAGCAATAGAACTCACCACAGCCTCTGCCACCTCTCAGGGAGAAAGAAGCAAGCTGCAGAGGCCAGACTCTCTGAAATTGCCTATTATTCTTAGACCGGAATGCTGGATTTTTTTTTTTTTTTTTCTGAAAGGGGCAGAGAGTCTAGCCTCATTCCCATCCAGTCTCTCCTCAATGCATGGTCTGTGTCCTTGAGCACTTCAATGAAGCAGCTTGGAAGAAGGGCTCAGATAATGTCTGTATTCTTTCCCAGACACCCTCCTCCCACCCCAACTCTAAATCCATTTATCTCCCCCATAAAGTGCTTATTGACAGAAGACTTGAGTGCTCAGACCACACCAACTGATGACAGGCCTCTCCAAACAGAGCGGTCATGCCTCCCTTCCCCTCCCCAGCCTGATCCAAAGCAGCCGTGTTTTTGCCCCAATCTCCGAGATTAGCTCAGGGACCCCACCCCTTCCCACCACCAAATGCTTTCTTGGGTCACTGACTTTTTCAGACAGAAAATGCTTGCAATGGAGGCACGAAATGGCCCTGCTCAGACTCAAGACTCGAGATTATAAGATCTTTCAGCCCCAATGCAATTTTATCAGGGCTTGCAGATACCCACCGCCTCCATTCATCCCCGCCTTCGTCTGCAAACACTCTTTACTGTATGTGCTCGGCTTTTCCATCTCTAGTGCTGATGCTCCTCTTGTTAGGCATATAGGAGTTCATGCTTACAAGTATGTGACAAAAAAAAAAAAAAAAAAAAAGTCTGTAAAAAATAAAATGGAAGGGACAGGCAGAACCAAGAGTGTGCTTGTTCTTGGAGCCCTAGGTGATTTTATGATTTCTCCACTCTCACTTATCCTGGATCATTTCTGCTCTAGTTAGGCCCTGTCTTAATGATCTCATCTGGTAAACATTTCTCGGTTCCGAATCATTCACCATCGCTGAGGTAAACCGTTAAGTATTGGTCAATAGATAGGTGCATAAAGATAAGCAATGACTAAAGGACTCACCCCACATATATGGAACCCTGACACTTGTGATGACCTAAGACAACAAGCTCAGCAAAGAAGCAAACACAACATGGCCTCATGACCTCATCTGTATCTGAAAGAACTCATAGGGCAGAGTACAAAGTGAGTTGCTAGGTTACAAGGTGTGGTGGAGTCCTGGGGCTGAGGAGATATTGGTTCAAGGAAACAAGGCTTCTATTGAAAAGGGTGAACCCATTCAAGAACTCCACTGTGCAAGACAGTTAGCAGTGAGCTCTTGACATTTCCTAAAACAACAAACTTCAAGTATTTTATTAAGCACAAAAGAAGGTATGAAGGATAATGTGTGGTTTTGAAATCAATTTATCAAGCATGGCTTCTTTACAGAGAACAGGCCTAACAATCAGGTACCAGAGTTTTGATATGGAAAATGTGCCGCTGGAAAATGATGCACGTAGGTAGATTTCCCTTCAACCCTTCCCAGGGACTACCAAGCCCCGTATAAGAGCCTGGAGCTTTGAATGATCTCATTATTTGGCTCCTTATTTTAATCTTCAGGTACATGAGTGAATGGATGGATGGATGGATGGATGGATGGATGGATGGATGGATGGATGGCTCTCGTTGATACTTCAGCACACAAAGCATTGGCCTGATGCTAGTACATTCTCTCTCGCAGTCCATTTTGTTCATGCTGTTTGTGGAACCCTACTTTGCTGTTTTCACCCTCTGGAAACTTCAAAATCATTTGTTATAGAGACAGGAGGGCTCGCAGTATGGTTATCAGAGCATCTCCTTGGTTTCTCACATGGCTTGCTTACCCAGAAAACATATAGGTGACTTAGGCTTACCTGATAGGACCTTTATTTTTTTTTTTTCTACCTTTTCTTAAAGAGACGAGTTCTCTTTAACAACTAAGTTTCCTCACTTTCCCTAAAGATCTAAGCTGTCCCCACCACTCTCGAGCACTTCCATAATCTTTGTTGTGATTTTCTTCCCACATGTCACCCCTGGGGTCTTTTTCTCCTTAATAAAGGTGTGTTTATTCCACGCCAAATATAAGAATATCTCTCAGAGAGACACACATGTTTAGGTATGACCATCACACACCTGGTGACTGTGGGCACACAGACCTATGGACATGTTGCCTACATTAAAGTGTAAAGTAGAAACACAATTTCTTCTTCCACGCCTTGTTTGCTCATCCCACTCTTGCCTCCAGGACGGAAAACTTTGTTACCCTCCTCTCTTACTCACACCCACTTCCCCCCCCCCCCCAGCCCTCACCCATTCCAGTAACTCCTTCACACCAGGGTTTATATGGATCTTCTCTTGTGAGACAGAGTCCAGAGACCCAGCCCCCAGGCTAAGCTCTGCTGTGCCTTTTAGTTACCAAGGACATAAATCCTCCTTTCAGTCTTCTCTCAGGGATTATTTAAATTGGTCAGATTGAGAATCCATCTATTTCTTTAAAGATCAGCCCAGGAGTTGCTGTTAGCACAAAGGGAGAGTTTAAGGCATTAAGCCTGTACCTGCAAGAATTCCTCAGTCCTTCATTTCCTTCCCCCAGGGAGTGCTTTCCAGTAGGTGGGGTGATGGGAAGTGAGCCCAGAGCAAGTAAGCTGATTTATCTGGAAAAGCTCTCCTCTCCATCTCTGCCACTTCAATAACACTCAGCCGGGGGAGGGATTTGGTGTCCTTCAGGAGGTTAAAACAATCCAGGAGTGTGTCACCCGAAGCTCAGGCCCTGCACCTCGTCTTCAAACTGATGTCACCTCATAAATCCACAGGCACAGCCTGGACCCATCATCAAGCTGCTTTTTCTGGAGATTCATTATTTGTTCAGACAGGGGTCAGGTGGGGAGCTTTTGAAAGATCCCTTTAGTATTACCCCTTCCCCCTCTTCTTCAGCTGAAAACAGAATATACTGTGTGGCTGGACTGGAGAAAGGCTTGCTGTATGAAAAAACCCAGCCAGCCATTTGAAAGAGAAGTGCATCACTTGGCCCACTGTATCCTAAGGAGAGAGGGGGGACTGTAGTCAGGGTGGAGAAGGGTTCTCGATTTGGCCTTTGGCCTCGATGCCTTAAAATTATGGGTATTTTGTCTGTCTCAAGGGCTGTTTGCAGTCATCTGCAAATATGGTGGATGGAGAAAGTCACAGGTTAGAGGATGCCAGCTGACAGGGACAGTCAGGAGATGTCTGTTGTCTAGGGAGACCAGAGAGGCTGTTGGAGGCCTCACTGACCACAGACCAGACCACAGGTTTCTTTCAGGAAGTGCTGGGGTTTGCAGGCCAGCCACCTGGATGTCTGTTCTGGGGGATACTTAAAGATACTTACAGTGAACAGTCAGCTAACAAAACGGAGAGAAATGTCCAGCAGTTGTCAAATACATGAAAGTTTCCAGAATGAAGAGTGCTGTGTAAATGGAGTTTTTTTTTTTTTTTTTTTGTTTTGTTTTGTTTTGTTTTGTTTTTTGGCTTGGTTAAATGGAGCTGCTCAGAAAAATCACTTAAATCTCGTTCCCATATCTGAGGTGGGCTATGAGCAGTGAATGGATTGTGGGTGTTTAAAAACTGTCTAAGAGAAGGTGAAAAGCCCATTGATTTTACTCACCAGCTACTGGCCACTGAGTTCTGTGGTCAGAGAAGTCCCACAGCCTTAATTTCAAGTGGGACAGGAAGTCACTGAATGTGGAGCGTGCAGGAGTTGTTGTGAAAAATGCGCTCTCCTGAGCTGGTGTGAGCCGGCCCCAGCTTGTTCCCATTTTTAATAACCACACCAAAAGGGCTACTGAAGATTGATATTAGTTCTTGTGCTCCAAGATGCTGCAGGCAAAGCTATGCAGAGTGGGAGGAGCCCAGGGCCAAGGGCGAATCTTCCTTACCATCTATGTTGCTTTTTATACATGTCTATAAAATGTTTCAATAAAGAGAAACTTGAAATATCGATGTGTAAAATAAAACATTCACAAGAATTGGTATTCTAAATCTCTAATCTTTTTCTTCCCTCAAAAACTCCTCATCTTTGATAATGGTCCAAAACTATACTGAATTATCACCTTATAGTTAGTGGGTGGTTTCCTTTGTGAAACACTGGAAACAGAGAACCCAGGTCTCCTTCCAGGTACAGGGTTTGATTGACAGTCCTACAGGGATCATGGAGAGTTCTGGAATGTAGTTCTTTTCTTAGCGCTTGGCTCCCCAGGCGTGCCACAAATAAACACAGATCACCAATGGTGGTTTCAGACAAATCCCACTGCAAGTGCTGGCACAGCAGGCTGGGGCCACCACAAACCTTATCTTCTAGGGTGGGGCAGGGAACAAGGCTTTACACTTAGGTAGGAGGGGAGAATGGTGGGGGTGGAGTCCCTGAGAAAACCACTTACTGCACCCTCCTGGCTTGGCAGGCAGCCTGGAAGCCCAAGGCCTTCTGGGAAAAAGCCAAGAAAAGAGGACTAGGGGTGAATATGGGGAATGAAAGAGGACTGGCTTTCAGTAGCTGGGTGACTCCATGTGCCCAACTAATGGCTTTTTCTGGAATTACCTTCTCCATTGAGAGAACAGGAAAATAAAGCCCAGAGACCTGGACATATCCAGTTGCCTTTCAACCTCACACACACCCAGAAGGCAGACTTTTTGCAAAGTTTCTCAGTTACTGAAACTGAGGTCCAGAGAGGCAAAGGCTAGCCCTGTCCCCACACAAATATTCATTACCAAAGGTGAGAGTTGATTCTACCCCTTTCTGTACCCAACACTCTGACTTTATAACCTTATGTTTCTTTTTAGCACCTCTAAAGTCCAAGTTTGGGGAGGTCAACCAGCCAAATACAGTTCAATATCTCTGATCTTCTTCTGCTTTATTTTTTATCTTATAAAACCAGCCCTTGGGTTGGAGATATGGCTGACAAGGCTAGGGGGTAGAGGTGACCATGTGAGAAGCAGGTTATAGTTCAAAGTCAAGGTACTTCTCTAGAAGCAATGCCCAAGAAGCTTAGTGACCTTGGCACAATTGGGAACCAGGCCAATTTTCCTGCCAGGAGATTGCTAATAATACCATTGTTTTCTTCAACTTCTTGATCCAGATTCCAGTGCGCTGTGTTAATTCCATGGTGTGTCCCCACCAGAGAGCCAGCACTATTCAGCTGCTGGACCACAAATCTCGGCATGTCTACTTTTCTGTATATCAGTCCCTGAAGCCATGCTGCCCTTCAGGTCTTCTGTATATACAGAGAAAACTCAACAGGAATTCATCACAAGCAATTTCTAGACCCAACTTCAATGTGAAGGGAGCCATGGGGACCACCTGTCTCCAGCAGTCTTGCCCTTGAATTGAGTTCCTCCTCCCCCTTTGAAACAGAGAGACACCAAAGTTCCCAATCATTTAAAATTTAACTGAAGTTCAATTTTTGTTCTTGTTTCTCAGACAAGTTTTGTTATTTTGCAAATGAGGATATTCATAGACTCTTCTACAAATAAGGATGATAACTCAAAACAGCATCACCCAGTATGCTAGGCAATGTATAGAAATTCTAGAGGTAGATTAAACTTTTGATCCTTAGACTACATGAATTATGAATTGCATTTATTTTCATATGTGTGGAATGAGGTTCAGAGGATTAAGTTAAAATTCACTTAGGATTTCAAAAGTACACAGCCTGGGGAGGCTGAGGCAGGAGAATCACTGGAGATCATGAATTCAGCGTCAGCCCAAGCAACAGTCTTACTCTGACTCAAAAAAAATTTCAATACAAAATAATAAATCTGGCTCTAGGATAGTACACTTCCCAACTAAATTGCTGCAGATCTCAAAAAATGTTTGTATGCATGAAAAATGATGACAAACCATATGAAAACAGCCAGACTGGAAGCCAAACATGATCTGATACCAATTTATAAGGGTCACCCTAAAATACCCAACCAGAGTGTAGTAATCAAACTTGATTATCCTTACTATTTAGTGCAGTGGTTTTCAGCATTCAGGTAGTGACTCCTGATTATCAGATATTGGGCATATCAAGTGTTTACATTATGATTCATAACAATAACAAAATCCCAGTTATGATGTAGCAACAGTCGGAGGTCACTACAACATGGACTGTAGTAAAGGGTTGCAGCATTAGGAAGGTTGGGATCACTGCTTTAGGGCCATCTGCAGAACAAGGTGTCAGTTCAGTAAAGTGTTTTGTGACCCGTAAGAACAGGATTGAGTGAATGAGTTTCTGGAAAACTTGCATAATTTACTCAAACAAGGTCTGTTGCAAAGAGAAAGAGTGGTGTGTGTGTGTGTGTGTGTGTGTGTGTGTGTGTTTCTCAGGACTTGAGTCTGGTGGATAGAGGACCAATGTCTTCTTATTAGACACTCAATGTTTTTCCTTTAAAACAAATGTTTGAGTAGATGCTCTTTTAAAAGAAGTGTTGCAGTCATAACAAATGCCCCAAATCCATTTTCCAAACCAATAATGCTGAGACCATATTAGGTTCAGTTGGATGAGAATCAGCTGGAGAGAAATTATCCCTTGGGTGGAACCCTTGGAGTCAACAGCATTTTCTTACATCTCATTTGTGCTTTCTCTTTTATACTTTCTGCCTCTCAAGAGGAGGAGGAGAAGGGAGGAGAAGAGGGAGGGGAGGGGAAGAAGGAGGAGGTGCTGGAAGAGCTTTAAAGTGCTGTGTGAGTGGATCTGGACCCAAAGACATGCAAGGGAGGTCAGAGCTCTCTGAACTTGACAGAGAATGGGCAAGGCATCTCAGGAACAAGGGCATAGTCTTAATTTAGGATATTTTCTGTTGCTGTATCAGAATACCTGACACGGAGTACTTTGTAAGAAATGAGGTTTATTTTGACTCATAGTTCTAAAGGCTAAGGCCAAAAACATGGCAACAGCATCTGATGAGGGTCTTATCATGATGAAGGAGGGGGAAGTAGGTATGCGGATGGGACAAAACACAAGGGTACCATGCTTGGTAAACCTGTAACTCTCTACCTTAACCACAGCAAAAGCCCATTATGACAACCCCTCTTATGTTACCTCCTAAGAGACCCTCCACATCTTAATGATGCCACTTTGCAAGCCAAATGCCAACAGGAGGTTTAGTGATAGAAATTCATGCTTAAGTTGCAGCAGACATCAAACTAAGATGCCGAAATGAGGAAAGTAACACTTAGCAGCTTCTTTCCCTGGCTTGGAAAATTGCTGAACAAGTCTTGGGAGAGAAGAGAAGTAATTACAAAGGTTTTTAAACCTCTGCAGTGAAAGCATGCTTATTTGTAGTGCATCACACACACTGGCTTCTGTGTGCACACGAAGGTGTGTACTGCATGGGACCGTCACAAAAATATAAACCAAGTGAGATGAGCAAGTTAAGTATTTCTTTCCAGATCCCTGAAACCCTAGGATATAAATAGTCAGGTCATTTCCAATGCTTTGGGGGCTTGTCCTTGCTACAGATCAAAAGAGAATGCAAATCACATATGCGATGTCTAATTTTCTAGTAGTTTATTTTTTTTTAATGTAAAGCTACACCGACAATATTAGTTCTAACAATGCATTATATCTGACATATCCCAACCACTATCACTTCAATGAGTGGTAAAAAAAAAATGTTAAGGGTACATTTAAAATTCTTTGTTTTGCAACTAAACGTTTATATTCAAGTGTGTCGGTATACAATGGCTTATTTCCAATCAGAGAAGACCGACACTAAGTGCTCAGAATCCACATGTAACTGGTGACAGCTACATTGTAGGAGCTGAAGGATTATAAATCTCCACAAGGAATAGGAACACAATGTGGTTTAACAGTATAGCAATTTATCTCAACAATAGAATTAAACTTGTTATAAGAGTCAAAAGATGGGGGAGGAAAGCTGTAAAATCCTCACACTCCCATTGCCTATGGGTGACTTTACAGAATCGGCACATTAATGAGTCCATCAATA